>NW_024037074.1:25454524-26166595 GCF_015706575.1 Patiria miniata
GTACGCCAAAGACTGCCTCTCTAGTTAGGAAGTATTTTTTGACGTGACGGTGTCATTGGTGTCTTGTCCGCACCATTTTGTTCCTGCTCGCTATTAAGCAAGTGCGAGCGTCTCTAACGGGGGGATGATCAACGTCATTGCGTAATTTGTAGAGCCTGACTCATAAAGATATTTAGTCAAGGGTGTCAATCGCTTCTCAAAAGTGGGAGAGGGGAAACATACCTTTATCAGAACCAATGTGAGTGAAAAAAGGGCGAAGCCCTTGCGGCGTGGTTTCTAGATGCTCTGTGGTGCCATCTGCGGCAATATCTCACCACTTTTACCAATTGTTTCTTGAGTAAAAGATCATTAGGTTCGGAGTCATTGAATCAGCTTTTCTGAGCTATGGTATCAAATATAGGCTTTGATTTTTATTCGGGGACGAAAAAAGTTGGGGGGGGGGGACCAACGATGTGATATCCCCAACTTAAAAATATCCCCCCGTCCCCCACCGATTGACGAACATGTTTGGTAACCACTAATGCGGCCAACCTCGAACGGCTGTTCCAAAATGTTCGACGGGTTCTCGATTCTTGATAGACATAAAACATCCACTAGGAAGCTTAACAAGGAGGCAATAGACACTAGTTCAGCCGTTGTCGTCGACCAGCGTACGTTCGAGCAGATGAGTGTCGACCTATGGTTCACCTAGTTCTTGATCGAAATTGCCCTGGAATTGTGTCGTTTCCACACCACCAAAAAGTACCAGCCATACTTGAAAAAAGGTTTCAACAGCTACCCAGTGCGATTACCACTCAACTGAACATTGTCCAAGTGGTCCAAAGATGACAGGAGATGTCTAGCTCGTTTAGTCGTATCAAGCCTAGCCATCAAGCCATTTTGTTGATATGTTGACCTTTTGGTTAAAAACATATTCAAAGTAGTCGGCAAGCTCGGTTCGTAGTCTGAAGTCAGATTAAACTATTTCGCGCAACAAGTCATTTATAGCGCCAACGAATTAATTATTTAATTAACGATCGTTAATTTTGTCGAATCTATTGAACCCCTAAAAAGTCCCAGCATACAATCTCTCCTTTAAACTGGTCTTAAAATTGAAATCAGCCGCTTCATCATACCAGCAATGAAAGTGAGTTATATGACTAGGGCCTGAAATATCATGTCAGAATTTAGACTACCGGGCTGATACAGAAGTAACAATGAAACAAAAATGTTTTGCCATTATACCTGACTTTATATTTTCTAGTAAAAGCCGTGTTCAAATATTGTCCAAGTGTGTGCCTTTGTATTGTTTCACTGCTGCCATGCGCTGTAACAATACAGCGCGTCCCAAAATACCCGCAACAGTTTTTGCGAGGCTCTAGCATCGCCGCGGAAACACGTACCGCCATTCATTTTATATCATTTTAAAGCTTGGAATCTGAACTTAATCTCTGGTTAGTATTGGTTTGATTTACACAAGGGTTTTGAAATTATTTGCGTTCCAATAAAGGCATGTCGAAAACAAGCTCAACCGACTTCAAGGAAAATCGATGATGTGGTACATCAGATGCAAACTCGAGTCAACAAGCTGTTGAGATAACAAAAAAAAGTTGATTTATATCAAAAACACATTGAACTTGAAACGAAGAACAATATTGTTAATTTATTTAAGGTGTAGCCTACGTGGATCGATAAGAAAAGGAAACACAGAAAGTAAATGGCAACGAGATCGTCACATCATGAACCATTTCCACATTAGAAATTTTTTTCGCATGATTGACTTTATTGAGCTCTATACGTTTTCACTGTTTAGGTTGATAACATTTTTCGTGAAAATCCTTTCCGCAAAGGGCTCATGGGCCCCGTGTCTTCAAAAAGGATTGTTTCGCCAGGATTGTTGTATGATGCAATTATCGTTTGAAAATGTCTCATTGTCACAACGCCCTCTTACGTCCATAAAAAAACCTTTGCACCTGCTATGCCTGGAATTTCCCCTTGAACCTTCTTGAACTAAACGCGTCACTTCTTCAAATTTTCGAGCTGATTCTAAATCATTTAATTGATGTTGACATTTCTTTCATGCGACCATCAAACGAGGGTAATCATCCCATCGCTGTTAGTTCTTCTATAGCCGCAATGGACTCTCACAATTGCGCCATAAAACACCAAAAGCATTAATTTACACCCAGCAATGGTTAAAGAAAAGCTAACACGATTAACCCACAAGTTCCTAAATAAAAATGTTGGAGTATGTTTGTTGACAAGCACTTGTCCGGTTTTTTTTCCTCTCCGCGTTTTTTGACAATATGCGTCAAGATAACGATCCGATTTATTTTTTGTTTCTTTATAGTGCAAACAGTTTGTGTGTGTACCGGTGGCTGGTTTTGAGTGGTGGAGATAACGAGAACTAAAGCCAAACTTTGTACTCATTAGTAACTGAGGAGATGTCTGTGTGCCGACGGTAGATGTCCACGTGCTAATAGCCTATTGCCGTTGGGTTTTTTTTCTCTATCGGTTAACTTTGGGGTGGAACGCCTGTTTGGAAATAATTAACTCGGTACACACGGCTTTGTAGTGTTTGATTTGTCGCAATATCAGCAGCCCGTAATTGTATAGGAAGGTTAATTGGAGGTGTTTAGAGTCGTGGTTGATCCAGAACATGTTCACATCAGCAAGGTTTATAGCACGAGAAGAACACGGTACGATGCAGCTATTTCAATTTTACCGACGACTTGAAGGATTGACGGAATGTGAGCGAGCTGAATTCGTTTGATTGAAGATGAAAACGAGGCTTCTTTTGGCAGCACGGTTTGAGCTTCTTGCTCTGAGCGCGATGACTTTTTAAAGACGGGCAGTTGAAGTTGAAGACTTATCGCGTGAGCAAAATCAAGTTGCTGGCTAAATAATTGACATTCATTTTACAGCTGTTTTTGTTTACAGATGTTCGGCTACATGCACGGAGACTTACAATAAAAATTGTCTTTTTTTTGGTGTATAATTATGTCTTTGGCAAGTTGGCACATTAATAACGCAGTAGCTATATATTACGCAAAAGCTTCCAATGCCGAAACTGCACGTATAGGACATACAACTAAGTTATAGTAGTAGACATACATGTGCAAGAATATACGAGAGATATTCAAACCACGTCGCTCGGTGATTCAAGAAACACTGAAATTTATAACATAAACTTAGGAATAGATAGGAAAACCATAATATTTACAATGGACAATTTTCTCTGATTTTTTGCTTCAGATTTGTGAAAGGAAATTGGAAGAAAGAAGCTAGTGGACCGGTAAAATGGAGAACAGGCTGATGGCCAACCGACCGTCGACAGGGAGGACGCTACCGCCGCTCGTCACGGTTCCAGGTCCCTCGGCCAAATCCGGTGCCCAGCTGCAGACAGGTCGGTCCTTCGACAAGGCCCTACGGAACATCGGCCAGGAGCAGACCTACTCCCGGCGGATTCTGGATAACGAGAAGCAACAGATCAAAGCCCGCTATGAGCGGCTGAAGAAGAAGGCCTCCCAGATCCGGTCCAACCTGACCCCGGAGCAGATCGCCGAAATCAAGGGGATGGAGAGGGCGACTCCCAACGCTCACAGCACCGCCGAGGCCGGTAACAAGGTGGAGCTGAGGAACCATAGTGCGCGATTAACCGCTCAGCGCGGCCAGAGAATCTCCCTGGAACTGACTACCGCCCCAACAGGTTCGGCCGCTAACGCGTACGCCAAGCCACCCACTGCCTCGCAAAAACGTCCCAAGTCGTTGCGGGCAGAGTCCGCCATCATCGTCCCATCTGCGCTTGCGATGGGTCAGAAGCGAGTCCGTAAATCAGCGACCTCAGCTAAACCGGACTTCAAGAGCAAGGAGGACGCGATTCCCAAAACAACTGGGGCGCAGAAACCCGGTTTGACTAAAAAGAAGTCTGCCGAAGACGTAAGAAAATTAGACACTTCCACGATGACATCTTGGAGCGCCTCGCGTCCGATACCTATACCGCAAACCACGACATCGGATGTTCTGTCCAAACCCAAAGAGGGAGAATTGAAAAGGGACCGCTCTGCAACGTTCATATGCGGCCCACTCACCGGCGGTAATTCACCCACCAAGGAGGAGCCAAGCATTGCTGAGATGCTCAACCGTCCACGGGCCAGCTCAGCCATGGGCAGGTTGCAAACCATCCCGGCAAACTCTTCCACACATCTGCCCACCGTCCCCGAGGAAGTTCGTAAAGTTTACTCCCCGGTGACCACGCGTAAGTTCTCTACGCCCTACCCGCCCACACGGCCCAAGAGTTCCATCTGTGCTCCATCCTCCACGCAGATCTCATCCGAGCACCGGCTAGCGCCCGTCAATCAGGCTCTTCGGTTTGGTCGCAAAGTTTCAAGTATCACCCCATCCTCTGCCAGGCCTGCCAGCAGACGCAAGTCATGCCACGCCTTGCCCAGCCCTAGCCCCGTCAGCGCCCCCGTCCGTTCACCACCAGGAACCGCCTCAGTGGAGCCGCCGGCGGCGTTCTCGTGCCACGAGCCCAAACTTGAGGACGTCCTCTCTCGCTCGTACCCGGCCAAAACCCCGGCTGCCATCCGGCGGATTTCCACCGCGGTCTCGCCTTTTCAGGAATCTCGCGTGAGGAAGCTAGAGGAGTTGAGAGAGGCACGCCTTGACGACAACGAGTCGCTGGCCCTTGAACTTGAGCAGCGTAAGGAGAAACTCATGAAGGGCCTCCAGCACATTGGAGGGCGCCCTCAAGACGAGGGGAAAGAGGAATCCGTGCAGGCCAAACCGGAGGAGGTGCCAACCTCACCAGCAAAACTCAAAATGGAAAAACACGTGGATTGCAACAGCAATCAGGAGACGGTAGAGATCGAGGATAAAGGCCCGAACACCGCATGGCGCGAAGAGATGATGAAAATACGCTACCTCCGTCTTCCCAACGACAACGAGGAAGTCATAACAAGCGACATGTTGACCCTGGCAACGGCGCAGCATAAAGCTGTCTCAAAACTGCGCAAAATGGACAGTATATAGCTTAAATCGCCTTCTGAATCACCCAAAGGATCATATAAGTCCGTCAAATATGGCCATCGATCGTCATAATATTTCAAAGACTGAAACGTGATTAAATTAACTGAGCTTAGAAAGTATACATTGATAAAGAACAACTATTAAAAATTAAAACTAATCGTTTGCAGCTATTCAACAGGAAATTCTTTAAAAGTATCTCTTCTGATGAGACAAATCTTAACGAAAATGCTTTGCAATACCAAAAACAGACACACAGTCAATATTCAGTGCTTGAGAAACAAAATAATTAAAAATGATTTTGTTCTATTTCACAAGGAAATGTTTATTTCTTTATGCTCGGTCTCCAGATTATCCTCGAGATAATTATGACAGACGTAATATCCAACTAGCGCGCTGCTATTGTGTCAACCATGTCCAAAAGGTTAACAGACCATAATGCGTTCGGGCGGGGTCAGAGGGCAATGGGTATCGTTCATTGCTAATAAAACAAAATAGCAAAGAATCTCCTGAAACACCCACAACGCGCAAAGCCCGCCGCACACGGTGAGCTACGTGCTGAGCAAACGGCCTCAGAGTCTTTTGGCTCGGCACGTATAGCTCTCGTGCGCGGCGGGCTCTCGTTCTATATACAAACCAATCCAAAAGCACAGAATTCAGTGCGCCAGTTGGGAGGCCGTGGGGAGGCCACATCGCATTAATTTGTGACAATTTGGTGGCCGTTTTGAACACTATAGCTTCCACAACATGTGGCCATAACTGCGGTGTCCCGTAAGTGTTATATGATCACATGCTCCGGAATGTTCATGTATGTTTTGAACATACATACCCATAACTCTTCAAACAAAAAGACTTTTTTTTCCTAACGAATTTTGAATTCGTGTGTTTTTAGCTCAACAAATCATCATGTTTCTCTGTTAGTCCGTTAGTTAGTAACAAACGTTGACATTGTCTATTGCTCCTAAACATTTTGACCGATTTCAACCAAACTTTGTCAAAAGTATCAGTAGCCCTGCCCCAACATGTCACATGACCAAACTGGGGTCAAAGGTTACATGGGGTCACTGGGGTTAAAAAAAAAACCTGATTATTTTACTCAAAACACTTCTTCCAGAAATTACATGGCACAATCACGTGACTCATGCTTGAACACGAATTCGTTGGCTTCCGAGATATTTCCGATCGAGCTTGCTTTTCTCCAAACGAATTTTCAATTTGTGCGGGTTTTTTTTCTTGGTTTTAACGGAAAAAAAACCTACTTTTTTCGATTTTGGGAGCCTGCAACGCTTTAAAAAAAAAGGCTTTCATTTTGTGCACAAATAACCCTGTGAGAGCCGAATTATTGTCTGGCGGCCAAGAATTCGAACTTGTGAAGACATAATTCCATCAATAAACGTCGGTGGATTTTTTGTTTAATGTCTCATTCAAATGTGAATAACTTTTATATTGCTAGGAAAATAGCAATTGAAAACAAAATTTAAAATCTGATTTTAGAGTTCAAACTCAAAACTAGCATCGGAAATCCATCTTTAACATGGCACTAGGTCTTCCGTATTGAACATTTAATTCAAGTCAATAATGACACAGTATGACTGAGGTAATGTCTAAAAGAAATTGTTTAAAAAGCCGGTTAATAAAAACAAGAGGTAAAATGATATGTTGATAAGTGAACGTTTTCTGGTTACTGAATGCGCTTTATAAACGGTGCATAGCGCCACCTGATCCCCTAAAGCCCCTGTCACACATCCAAGACCAAAGACTAAGACCCCGCCAAGACCATGAGATTTAAAAATATCTTGAAAATCGTACCAAAAACGTAGGAAATGTGGCGCCAAATTCATATTTCTGCGATGTCGTCCCGAATACTTCGACTCCGAAACGACCTCAAACCGAATATTACGACTTTGCTACGACTCTTGGATCCGTTCAATTGAATTTTTATTTACGAGTGAGTCCCGATCTCGTTACGACATAACTGGCAAAGTACCGACAGAGTACCGACACAACCGATTGAGTACCGACACAAAAGATCGAGAACCGATGCCGAAGTGACGTCATCTTCCGTATTTCACGTCGTAATGGTCGTATCAAAGTCGGCTAAAAGAAATTGGCCGACCATGTACGGCCGCTGCCGATCTCGTACAGAGATCGTACAGACTAGGCGCTGTTGTATTACAAAACGCTGCGTTCGAATTGACCAATCACAGCGTTAGTCCTGATTTTGGAAAGAAATGACGTAATAAATGGAGCATTTATAAAGCGCTTTTAACAAAGATCAAAGCGCTGTACAAAACTACAAAACTACAAATCTACAAATAAACAAGGCAATTTAGTAAAGTCACGATTTAGTAAAGTCGACTCCGATTGGCTGGCGCGCGGCTTGCATAAATCTGCATGCTTTGACATATCAGACGTTAGACAGGAGATGGCTCCGTGGATAACGGGTGCTACTCACTAGACTAGCCAGTGCACTGACACCAAGGAATGTTCACTGCATGAAAATTCAACGTCAGTGACATGAAAAGCCGAACAAGCCACATTACCCTCGACGCTGAGATTCCATCGATAGGAATTGTAATCAACATAAAATCCGATTTTAATGGTAAATTAAAGCTAATTAATGTGCTTTTGGGTGATGCATTAGAATATTGTGTCCATGCTTCATTTACGAAGCAGTAACGTTTCACACACAAAAACTAGCCGCCTCGGCAGCAGAAGCGCAATATATTTCATGTCGTGTTATACCTACAAATACACAATCAACCTAATTGACAGCTTTATAATGAATAGAGGAAAGAAACAACATCCTGCCAAAAGTTTACGAAGCTTACCTCATTTTCCCTCCCTCTTAAATCCCTCTATTCAATTAATATGCTTTGTTTGGTAAGTGTCAGCCGGGCGGCTGTCGGCGGTAAATTTCAAGCGGAGCGCTCACCGCTGGACGGACGGGTGAAACACAACCCATCTCCCCGCTAAAGAGAGGACCTAATCACGCTACTCGGGCTGAGATTGAAAGTTGACTGTGTATTAAATGATATAGTGTTACCTGCAAATGGAGTACCGGCGGAGATAATTCACCCCGTTGACGGCCCGCTGTCAGCAGGACTAGATAAGGAACGTTATTATTACCCACGGTGGATGTTTATAAAGTGCTGCTTTATTATCTTGAGGAGTTTGGAGCGAGGAGCAAACTTCAGCTGAACCATTCGCGAGGCATCTTAGGCCAACGATCCGAAAGACAGAAGTTACAGAATCCCGCAGAAGTTATGAAAGCGGATGGAGGATTTGAAGATGCAACATGTTATAAAAATAAAATGAAAAATGTTGTTTATTTTTGTTCACTGGACCCAAATTCGTGTCAAGGCTCATCACGTTGGCAAAAACGTGTCCTCTGATCTGACGAATTTTCGCGTAGTCTTCTGCAAAAAAAAAAAAAAAAAAAAAGGAAAAAAAGAAAAATAGAAATTGTGTAAAAAAGAAGTAAAAAAAATAACTGCTTGTCTTATCCGGTCCGTGCATGAACAAGAGAGCGCTGTTTAACGTACAATCAGAGCCTGGAAACAGTGGCTTATCCACAGGTGATATTGGTCTGGGGGGGGGGGGGGGACCATGGGCGTCGGCAGACCAATTTGAATGAGGGGGTGTGACAAATATTTTGCGGCCAGCAATAATACTTGCCAACGATAATATTTGCAATGATATCCGTGCAAATTCGGCGATAGATTACGCATAACAACACTGCCTCTTGACCTCCAGATTCTGACCATTCAACGGGCGCCATCTATCGGGTCTTCGTTAACCCGTCGTATTAACCAAAAATGTGGGAGCAAATTTAATAATCAACAGTACTGTTTAATTTACAGTACTGCACGAAATGACGACACAATTTCTTAGGTCGAACAACGGATGATATATACTTAGACTGGGGGGGGGGGGGGGTATACCGGGTAGACATCATCTGACTAATGGGGACGTTGTTCGAAGTTGATGTTATTTGACATTATCGGATGATAAATGGCGCAAATTTTGTCCGTCAAAATGGTTACAAAAGGAGTGTAAGCTTTTGAGATGCTGTCGCTTTAATTTCTTTCAAAAACTTACGCAAAATGTCAAGGCCTAATGCAACGATTGCTATAGGCAGCTCTAACTACAAAAGAGAACGATCATTATATACATAACTCTCTGGCAAACGTCGATATCTATTCATAAGACGCGAGATCCCAGTGTATATTTAGATACTTTTATTCATGTTTTTAGGGGGGAAGGGGGAGTGGACACACCTATCTGTAGTTTGTGTCGGAGATATTTTGACGTTCGGTTGCAGTAATACTTCACCGATGTAGACTATGAAATCCGACGGGGTGGGGCTTATTTAAAAAAAAACCTAGCTCAACATTGTTCACCTATAAGTAAGAATACTGAAACCACAATACCCGAAGACATGGTGGTGCATTATGCAGGGGGGTGGGGTAGGGGAGCTGATCAAAATCAGGGGGAGGGGGAAGGGATTATATTGCGTGTTTCTTTGGGGTGGGGGAGTGGAGGTACTAGCATCCCCTCATCACGTCCTTGGCTATAGGACACTGCAATGGCAACCCCAGGAGATCTAGATGTACGGTACCGAGCTGGTTATCATTCGGCACCAGTTACTCCAAGCTTCTTCCCCGAACAACTTACACCGATGCCCCCTTCCGTAAATCTCCGGCCTACTCATAATCGTTGACACGGGCCGACTAGAATCGCTTACGAGTTGCTCCAGGAGCGCATGAAGAAAAGCCTTTTAACGGCTTCCATTATGTGTAATTGTATCATCATCTTCAAATCCCCAGTCGAAAGAGGCTTCCGTGTTTTTTTTTCCTTAAAAGATGAACCTTATAAAACACTGAAGCTCCATCTAGATTTTTTTGTTTCTCAATTGTGTAAGCCTTCGTTGTATTTTCCCTCCGTGAAGTTGGGTGGAATTCCCCGGGGGTGGATGGATCTCCAATCTACGTTCGTGGTGATTGAATTTTCCGGGATTGAAAGGAGCAGAAGACATGAATTTAGGGTTCATTAGTTTTGATTAGTTGAAATGTGTTTTTAAGCCTTGTTCGGTGGCGACACGATTGCCATCAATCGTGGTCTAAGAAACCCGGGGAATTTATACGGGAATTAGTCGACGCTGGGTGCGGGTTAATTCAAACGATCTATAAACACCTCAGCGGAGGAAAGGCCCCAACTAGCCTGCTTCTCATAGCTTTTTTCCCTCTTGTATTGGATGTTTGTTTTTCGTTTTTGAGGACATCTTTTCCCCCCAATAAGACCCATTTTCACTCGCGCGGATGTTGCACACATTCATCATCCAGATAACATGCAATTAATGCACTGCACAATATACTATTTTTCTTACCAAGAGATGAGATTACAGTATTCTGTCATCATCATCAACATCACTAGTGTCCCCAGTTCCGCGAGATTTAGACGGAGCGGGCGGGCCGGTTTAATGTTACCCGTGCTACGTGGCGATGATACGGCGTTGACGGCGACCGCAGTCGCCCGAAGAGATCACTCGGGGGACTCCAAAGCCTACTGATCGTAAAAACATTTTCCTATTTATTTATTTATTTATTTATACGGAGATAGCTGATGGTTCCTCCGACCGGCCGTGAAATGAGAGCTTTGATGACAGACAAAACGATTCATTTACATCGAGCCTCCACCTGTTTATTGTTTTTGAGGTTTTAATGCCGCTGCGAGATGTTCAAATGCCATGTCTCGTTTTCAGATTGATTTTAATCGCATCGTCGCTTCTCCAAATAAAACTTAATAATTCGATAAAGTGGCTTTTTAATTTTTTTTTTTATCAAAGTTCAAGGCAAATTGTGTCAATTTGATTCCTGTGTATGAAAAAAATACCCCCTTCTTGTACATAATTTTATCCACAACCTTCGCTGTAATAACGGATTTTCATACTGATTTGTCAAATTTTTTAATTCGTATGGTCTCGTCTACGCAATTTCATTTTCAAATTTCATTTATCCAGTGTCACCAAATAGCAGCAAAACGGGGACAATAACATTAATCAGAAACGTAGCAAACGGACCATGACTTATCATACACCTGAAAACAGAATTCATTAAAAACTCAATTAATTATTTAAGAGGAAATCTTCCAAAGTGCTGTGGTTTCACACAACTCATGTTAATCACCATCATTGACTGGTGTATGATTTCGTATGAATATTTAATTGTCGACATTATTATTACTCTACGGACCAATTGCGTCAGTGTTATTATGACAACCTGTCTGCTTAGCTCGCACACCGTACATCACTCTTTGCAAAATTGATAACTGCTGCCCACTTCCCTTTTCTTTCCCTTATTATTTTTTTCATGTTCTTTCTTTTTTAATTCCAGAGATTATTTTGCTTGGGGTTGTGCCTATATACTAGATATCATCAAAAATTAAAATCTAATTGCAGAGTAGTTCGCCATCAGCTCTCGGCCAATCACGACCAACTGCAAATCTGATGTAGCGATAAAAAAAAAGGCGGGAAAAGAAAGAAGTGAGAAGACAAATGCTCGTGCCTTGTCAGTTTTGGCGGGAAAAGATGACGTCTGGAATTAGGCGAGGCGTGCAAGACGGAGAGACGGGGGCCGGGCGTGCGACGGCTTGGGACGCGGTCAAGTGCACCGTGCTCCCATCTCCTACTGGTGAAAGTGCGAGCGAACCAGTACCAAATCATCATCGTCATAGTCGGTGTCGAAGAGACTTTCAAACCAAGCCAAGTTTAGACTGATGCTAGACGAACACCTGTTTGGCTGTGGGTTATAGATACGGGGACAACCTCATCAGTTAATTGAAAGGCAAATGCACTGTAAAATAACCACTGTCACCAATAACCACTGTCACCAATGTGTCTATATATACAGAGGCTGGGATTTAACAGTCTAACTGCATGTAAGATAATGCAAGTCCACCACGTTGGCGACCAACCGACCGTATCTGCAGTATGACTGATGATACAAAACCCTTCGAATCGGCCACAAAATGTGTCTTTGTCTCGGGAACATGGTTAGCATATCGGTCACATGCTTAGAGAACATAGATAAACGCAAAGTTGTAAATGTGCGTATCTGGGTAAAAATCATGGGCGGGGCATTGGAGGGGGTAGTTACACAGCGGGCAAAGAATTCTGAGCCGTAGGAGTTTCGTGGTATGTGCCCCGCCCATCTAGAAACAACACAGTATGACGTAATAATGTTCCGATTTAGCACATAGACCTGTTCCAAGGCAAATTCTATCCATTTCTATTTAACCGAAAAGCCTGATGTTTCATGAATGACACGATAGTTTAACATCTCTAAATATGTTTAATTGTTTCTAACTTTGTAAAAAAATAAGCACCCGCATCTAATTCAAAGCTTCCAAGAAAACCATTTTTACATTCCCACAAACTGGAGGTTTTTTTTAATGTGTATTAAATATCAACAGAAGGGATTTAAAACCGCATTACAAGGACCATTATGTGTTGTGCAATAACTAAGCCACTTAAGAGTAAAAGAAAGCAAAAACCATACTCACCGCAACAGGCTGAAGAGGGTGGCCATTGTATCAAATTAATGGCCTCTCCAAAGCACCGGCCTGTTAATTGCAACCTGCGTCCCTTCAAAAAAAGAAAAATATACGGGCCGATGGCAGTAGCAGGGGATTAATAATGTGCAAAAGGATGGACGGGAGGTAAGGGACACAAAAGACATGGGGAATTAACAGCATCACGCTGTACCTGAACATGAGTGGGCATCGAAGATAGAGTAACGCCTCACTGCATATGGCGATCACATGTTGTTGTTTCTTCATGATCATCGTTGCTCCGCAGTTTCTAGTTTCAAGTAGGTACTTGCGTCAGAAACAGTGGATTCAGTTTCGATCGGGAATGAGGATTTTGTCGTCAAACTTTGATTTAGTCGAATGGCAAACGGGACAGTAATGAATTAGTCCGACCTGGTTGTGCTCGCTGATCGGTTGTCCACACGAGTAATGTGACCAGCAGCTTTTTTTCCCAACCGAGTGAAAATGTGATTGCGCAGCACTAATACATAAATTATAAGGGACCTTTTCATGAAAAATTAGTTGCTCTAGAAATTTAAAGATGTGCTTCGGACCGCTTCTAAAAATGTTTTAGCTTGTACTCCAACCCCATAAGCGCGTTTGATGAAGTTATTTGTTTGTTTAAAGATGTACACCCCATGCTCTTCAAAAATGGATTTTTTTTCTCCTAACGAATTTTCAAATTGTATGTTCTGTTTTAACGCAAAAAAAGCAATTGATTCCGATTTTGGGCGTCTATACTGCCCTCTGAAAAAGGAATTTTATGTTGCGCACAAATGAACCTGTCCTGTAAGAGCCAAATTATTGTCTGGCAGCCAATAATTGAAGACATAATTCCGTAACTAATCGTCTCATTCCAAAATGAATAACTTCTATATTTCTAGAATAATAGCAATTGAAAAGACTAATCTATTTTTCGAGTTGAAACCCGAAAGTAGCTCGGAGAATCCTCTTTAATGTTTTCAAAGGACTGTGGTAATGTCACAGGTGTACACAAGTTTCCCCTTCATTTTGTAGACCCTTATTAATTATTTAAATCAATATCTCTTAAATATTCATTTCCAATGACCGCATTCGCCGTTACCACAATAGAGGTTTCGAATACGAGGCCCATGTTAGCATGGCCTCCAATGCTAACCGGTGCAGAGAGAAAGCCTTGTCTTAACAACTTCCCTTTTCGTATTTTCAATCTTCAGATTAAATCACCACACAATTGAGACACCGAAACCTCTTCCCCTTTTTAATTACTCTAATAAAACCAAGAGACACACTAATCAGGTCCATTTATTCCGTTCGGCCTTTTTTTAGGTCATACATGCATGTATTTATCATACTTTCGTCTTGTTTTGGGGTGTTCAGACCTGATATGGAATAAACAATCAATAATGTGGCTATATAGCGGCGTGGATTCAATGAATTCGACAATTATCACATGGGATTAGCAACTGCAAGCGGCCAATGTTTTCCATCTTTCTTAAATGGACCATCTGGCCAGTTTTTCGATTCATTTTAATTGCCGGCACCAATCAAGCCGATATAGATTGTTCGTGAAGAATTACGTATTGAGGCCTTAACATTACATGGAAACACTTAATGTTTTAATTTTATCTACAAAGACTTAAAATATCTCCTTTTTGTCAATATTTATGTTACTGGACATGTGTTTGGCCTCTGATTGACTTGCAGTTGAGTTTGATCATGATGGGCTTGCGATGCGCCTGACTATTAAGGGTGAAACATATTCACGATGTGTTGTAATGACATAAATATAGAACAAAAATAAAAGGCCATGCGATGTCATATGATTTGAATACAACCTCCTCATCCAATATTAACTGTAAAACTCACGACCTGTTATCGCATGAAAAGTTTATTTATTACTTATTATTATTATTTATCAGATAATTTCTCAGGCACGAGACAATTGAAATATAAAAATATAAGACAATTTAAATTCAATTACAAAAATATTGCTAGACACGACAACGAATATCAAAAGGACAGACTACAAAAGGTTACTATACACGAAACTATCAAACAAACACATTAAAACACATTCGACATTAAATTGAACTATGTGCAGGCCTGAGGGATTGTCTAAAAAGCATAAAATAAGCTTGTCGAGAGGCTCTCCAACTACAACAGTACTTTTTTTTAGACACAGAAACAAACAAAAACAAAGGACGACAAACATACAGGCAGGCACAAGCTCACACACACAAACAAGTAAAACAAACATGAAAAAACAAACAAACAAAAAACATGTTGTCGCATGCTTCTGCTACTTCTTTGCCTGATCATGTTGATCAGTAAATTCAAGACAGCATTGTCAACAGTTCGGGTCAGTATAAAATAATACTGGGATGGTGAAGAATGACCCGACAAACTAAACGCAATTATGCACTTCAAACTCGGAAGTGTGTGAGTGCTAAATCTTCCTGATCCCCAGGGATTGATGTCAATGTTTGGAGCGGTATTATGTAGTCTTGCAGATTTTAATCGCTTGACTCTTTCATGTTTTAGATCGACATACGGTAGGCATAGCCAGAGACTTTGTTTTCACTATCGTTGCAAATCCCATGTGCACATTGCTGGTATGATATCCCAGCGACTGACTTGCAAATTTCCACCCGTCTCACAAAAACAAGTTAATTAGAGACACGGGAACCTCATTACCGGTTGCGCTAATTAATTCTCCACGGGAAACGAAGGACAAAACATTGTGTAGATTTCTTGTAATTACAAACTTCAGGGGATGCAGTGAGTTTTAAAGCCTATTCTATGTCCAGCATTAGTCCACTAGACGTTTTTAATGACCTGTGTGGAAATCGGACCGCCTAACCTGAGTTAATCGTCTGTGGAAACATAGTTTGCCCAAAAAAATCGCCTTCATATTGCGACAGAAATAATTAGCGTTTTAGAAGGTAGTACGCAGGCTAATAATTGAGCCACGCGGTTACGTTAGTCGGAGCATCGACACAGGTATAACGGGAACAAGGCCGGCACCGGAGTCGATCCCGGGAGGGGGGGGGGGGACTTACGGTGTTATAATGTTCGTCCAGTTCACGTAAATTAAACAGATCACTGCGAAAAATGGGCGTAAAATGCAAATAAAAGTGTGCACAGCCACATTGTATAAAAAAAAATGTAAAAATCTGTAATTTACAACAAAAGTGATGGCAGCAGCGTCGCCAGACATTTTGGTGTTTCTTTTTTTTTTAGTTTCACGTCGAGTGTTGAGGACTCCCTTTGCAGCATTTGCGTAAAATGATGTTACACTAAAGTTGAAAAATAACTTTCATCTGAAAGTTGTTTTTTACAACTCTTTTACTCGGGTTGCCAACAAAATAACTCTACCCGTCACTTTGTAGCTCCAAAATAACGGTTGCTGCTATCCTTGCTCACATTTCCCGTAGTATTAACAGCAATGCACCGTATACCGCAATGAAACGGATGATATCTCGGATACTGCAGTTATAAGTGAAACGGATGATATCAGTACCGAGGCATTTGAGGGGCCGGACGGAGAGGGAATTGACGATGGACAGGACAAAAGGCCTTTATGATTAGAAGAATACGGGTAGGATGTGGAGGGATACTTAGTCTGATGGACAGTGGGGTTTGAGACGAGTATGGCGGGGTATTAAACGGGTCGAGGTAGGGTCGACACCTTCTTGAGCGATATCAAAGCCTTGCGATTGTGACACAGACAATAATCAGCCATGATACACCCATGGGCGTCGCGAGGGGTGGGGGGGGGGCTTGAAAAAGCACACACAAAAAGGAGGGGGAAAAGAAAAGGGAACAAGACGAGGGGCGAAGTCATATGAATGCTGTTAATTTAATGTACATTTAACAACATGGGCATCCGCAGGCGTGTCAATGAGGGTGGAGTGGGAAAAATGTGCCCCCCCCCCCAACCAACCCTCGAAAAAAATTATCAATTGCGAATATGCTAAAGAAAGTACAAAGATTTTGAGAGCTTTGCCGCCCTCTTCAAAAAAATACTGGCGACGCCCATGGATACACCTTGTCGTGTCATGTTAATATTGAGCTTAGCGCCGACGTGTATGAATCACAGCGTTAAAAAAAAAGCGTTTGTAAGCTTAAAAGTGACGGGCTGGGAATTGGTAACGCACATAAGTACAAAAAAGTAAAGTCTGTCACGAACCTCCGGTTTCAGTAGCATGAAACGACTGAGAATATTTCTACTCCCCCTGGATGGGATGCCATTCCATCGCAGGTTACTCCCCAGCTAATGCCGGTACCCATTGATACTCCTGGGTGGAGAGAGGCAAGTGGGATGAAGTGGATTGCCCAAGGACTCAACATATGGCCAGCAGCTGGATTCGAACCCCTGACCCTCTGATCATGAGCCACAAACCCTAACCACTAGGCCACACTCCCCCTTCTCGGGACAGTTCAAGCAATAACGGCAGAACTACTTATAAGTTTGAATTTATTTTTGAAATATACTGTAATATCAGGCATTACAAATGTGTTTTTTTCTCAAAGACATTGCATTGATTCTTTATTTATTTACAATGCGGATCTAGCTTTCAACTTTACCAATATTTCAAATAACAATCTGAATTAGTATTCACAGATTAGGTTACACATGAAAAGTTTATTTCTAAAACGCGATATAGGCCATATTCATCTTTAAAAAGTGACATTTGGCACTTTTATGAAACTGTACTATTGGTTAGACGTGCTATTTTGGTGTGGCACCTTGAAAAATAGATTTTCAAATCGACTTGATAATTTTCTAGCATTACACTAGTTATGAGCTTTCCAGATCCAATGAAACATATCACGAAAATAATCAGCCCACGACAAGTAATCAGTTAATTAATTCCAACTTTTGAATCCTAATTCGTTCTGAATAGTCTGCGCAATTTCTAAATTGGAGAGCGCCATTTAAAACCACTTTTTAAAACTGCAAGTTTATTTTCTACAGGACATTATACTCCTTTACATTTCGTTCGGAAAAAGAAAATGGAATTATGACAAAGCACAACTTTAAAGAATAAAAACGACAACAGCTGTTTCTAAGCTCCATATTGTTGCAACACCCCCCCCCCACCCCGTTCATCCGCTGACTAATGTTATGAAACTAGTAAAATGGGGCCCAAAATACTAAATGAAATGCTAAATGTATTCTCTAATTGCCTTAGAATGCAGGAGAAAGCAGCGTAGAAGCCGACACGCCTTTCACTCAAGCCCCCTCCACGTATCAACCCCCCCCCCCCGTTTCCTGAAAGCTAGATCCGCCCATGTATATGATGTTATTTTGTTGGTAGTTCTGTTGCTGCCCAATTGCCGGTTATTCATTAATTGTTTCTGGCAGCTGGGTTGTTTGGCTTTTGCTTGTCATTGTCTTAAAGATATGAGCAGTTAGCATAGCCTTCAAGCTGTATTCCGACCAGAAGTTGGCAATATTCTTTGGAACTTCATGCCATAATGTGGAACTTTTTTAGCCTATTCATCGTGAGGAAGAAATCCAACCAAATGACAATTGCTTACATATGCGAGCGACTAAATGAAGCAAATGCTTTTCTTTCAAAAGTCGATGATTATATTTAAATAATGAATAGACCTCAGACTCTTGATGGAGCGAGGGGGCACGATCTTTTAATCCCAGGTACAGAGCGGTACGGCGCAATCAGTGCCTACTCATATCTCATCAAAAAAGTAATCATTTTACAAGTAATCATTCAGCGGTGTGGATTAATACAGCGAATTTCTCTTGCCGTTTGGACTTGTCTCCTATACTCGTCTTCCCCTGCAGGATCGTCCCATTCCCCTGGGCCATGAGGTCTGCAATCCCCGGTCTGCGGACGAGCTCACCGGGCAGACAAATTACTCGGCACGGTTTACTCCGGCCGAAGTCCCTGGCGAAAGGCCGCTCGCCGAGCAATGAGCGAAAACTGTACAGTGATCATAATGCTACGAGGCTTACATTTAGAAGGCCTTCCGTCTAGCGGACAAAGTAAATGAATTTCGTTCCGGGCGTGTCGGGGAGATTAGCAGTCTAGCTGCTACCTACGCCGTAGGCAAAGCACTGAGCACTTTTTTCTTTGATTTTCTTTCTCTGTTTTGATTTTGGTTTGGATTCATGGCCTTTCCTGGTGGGTATTTTGTCCCGACTATAATAATAAGTGATGACCACTGCCGACATTGAATTAAGACTGAAGGACTGGACACATCGTGGAAATGATTAGGCGGGTGAAGAAAAAGTGGAAAAACTGGGATAATCTATCAATGATCTATCAATGGATAGGCAGACTGAAAAGCAAACGAGTGTGCGAAACACTTCAGCAACACGAGAAAAATTGCACTAACTCAAACACAGGCGGGTGAAGCAGTGATTAGGCGGCATTTCCCCATCCCAACATTTTCTAGTAAAATCATGGATTTTCCCCACTTTAAGATCCTGTATCTTAGAATCTGATGGACACAGACATTACACTGTCCCCCCCCCCCCGCATCATCTGCTCAAAAGTATACGGGTTGAGGAACACTTCAAGTACTTCTCTGGTTGAAGGGTCCCATGCTGACGATTATGTAGCGAACAGCCGTACAGCGTGTAGGATATGTGGAGCGTGTTGCATGACAAATACGTCCGTGAATGAAATGCAGGGGATCTGAATCCAAACTCATCAACTCAAGAATGCTTCGTCTAGGCCTTTTTTGCTTCTGGAAAGCATGAGGGATCTGTACATTTTCAAACAAGAAGTTTGACAGACTTCAATGTAGAAACATGACAACCATATTATAACAGCATACTGGACTTCCACACTTAGTCTGGTTCCCAGACCAAAAGATTCTGACTATTCCTAATGAATCTTAGGTCCGGTAGCCTCCGGTAATACATTGTATTACAATTTACGTCACGTGACTAAAACGTGAGGAATTCCTCCTTTTTCCGAAAATTTCCGAAGTTTGCCGAATTCGTTTCGTCACAATCGGATAGTGCCCGAGTATTTCCGAATATAATATAGGTTTAATTAACTGCTAATTGCTTATTACATTTATTTTTAAAATGAGTTGATAATTAATATTCATTGCTTTCATTTAGAAAACTTGAAATTCAACGACGATTTTGTGCATCAAATATACTCGGATCGTATGGGCGAACTGTTTGCTGCGTCATGTACAATTTTGAATTTGACGACCGTTACTGAGATTTTCCAAAACTCGGTCTTCATTCGGCTCCGCCTGCTAACAGTGCTATTTGGATGCCTAATTTTTGAAGATTCCAGATCAACATTAGTCAATGTTATCTTACAGAAACATCAAACTGCATTATCATAACTGTATGATATTACGAAGCAAGTGATTTACTTAAAAATTTAATCAGAACATTAAAAGCTAAAATGATAAAGCGCAATCGGAAACGAAGCCGAGCTTTGAAAAAGGGCCATCAATGTCGTCATGTATATTTTAAGCCACGGAGGCTGTCTGACCTAAGATTCATCAGGAATAGTCAGAATCTTTTGGTCTGGGAACCAGACTATTCCACACTCAGAGCCTATGTACATAGCGCCCTCAGCGTTCTGGGAAGAATGGTCTGAAGATCAAACTTGTGGGCACTAGCGACCATTGACTATACAGGTGAGTAAAAAAAAAACCGAAACCCAAATGGCAGGACCAATTTTCGAATGAAATTTTGCCTGTAGCATGCACTTCCAAAATGTAGGGTATGAAAGTTCAGTCATTGAGCTTTCTCTCAGTACAAGAATCATTCAAATCACTCAGGCACTTTTCAAGTTAAGGAATTTTGAACATAAACAAGGTTTTAAGTGTTCTTTCAGCAAAACGAAAACAATTCTCATAGGGATGCATGTGAATTGTTTTCGTTTTGCTGAAAGAACACTGACCTTTTCTGTATGGGACCGCATGCATGGAGTGACTTCCTTCGTTACCAGCGGATATCGTTTGCGTGCATGGCAAGAAACCTCTCAGTGAATCAAACCATAAAAACCTTGACTTCTTTTTTTTCTTTTTTCTTTTGGGGATAAACACTCTTACTTGTATGCTTGAGATCGCTCGATCTCCCAAACCACTTTTCGATTCAACTGCAAGATAGCGATGTGTTCACCCAATTTTTACCTGATCTTTAGATAAAAACAACGGGCTTCTATATCGCAAATGTCAGAATGTAATCAAACGTTTGAAAAAAAGTACACATCACCGGTCAAATTTAGCAATTGTGGTTTTGCCGTAAATAACTGGAGTCATTTTTGTTTGCCTGAAAGAGAGTCTTGTTTGTGTTTGCAAAAGATCAGCTGCGAAACGTGTCGACAAGTTTTGTAATCAGCGCAGCTCCCGATTTGCATATGGTCATAACACGTGCGCATGTAATGTTGCGTATAATCAAGCTGGCACGTCCAACAAACAAGGAAGTCATCCGGCCACGCGCAGCGCGTGCGGCCTGCTGGCTACCCGCTGGGGCCTCGGCGTACTCCCCGCCCGATCGTCCTACATGGTTGGACAGTACAGCGTTCACTCCAAGGCAATATCGGCACAAACTACATGACGCGTCGTAGCTCGTCTACCAGATGGCGCCAATCATCGTCCACTTACCCGTGATGACATACATAATCATATACTTGTGCTACAAGTGAAATCATAAAAGAAAGGAATAACAGTGAAATTTACATAAAGCAAACCGCACCATCCATTGGTTGGGCGACTCACCTGCTTGAGACCACACCCACGTGTTGAATTATTCACAGCTTTATTACCAGCGTGGCAACCCAGCTTTCCTGTTTGAGATTGTTATGGTAATTCGCGCGCTGTCATTATCAGAGCGAGCGGTATTTAAAGTGTATTACTTTTACGAGGAGGCACATTTCTGGTTGTGTTCTCTCTTCCGGCTGAGGACTAGAGTGAAGCAGGAGAGAGAAAGAGGTTTTCATTTGTCAAGTCGCTGCTGCAAATTGCTCATTTCGGTAAGTCGATAAACCTTGCGGTTTCTTTTTTTCACTTGTAGAAATTAATATACACACTTCGTGTGCTATCTTACTAGCACTATATTGATCAAGACCTTGAGAGAGAAGACCGAAGTGATTGATGTTGCGGAATCAAGCTCAGACCACCTGCCCGTAGCTCCGGCCCAAGTCCTGACGATAAACTCACCAGTTTTAGAGATTACCGAAGAAGGCTTTTTATTTTTACATTATACTGTTGGAAAAGTTCCATTAATATAAATTTAAAATGTCTACCATGTTTGGCTTAAATAGATTGTCCGACGGTTTGTGTAACTTTTGTTAAGCAAAAATTAATGTTTTGAAACGAAAATAAGTTGTTTTCTATCCTATTTTAATCATGTATTTTCAGAGGACAAAAATAGATTTTCAGGAAGTATTTTAAGAGACGTGTATTAAATGGACTTAACAGTGTTTAACTGATTTCAAATAGGCACTCGACCTTCGAAGAAAACTTGTAAATTGTAAACAGTTTTTACACGTTTAGAATCGACTTTGTGGTGGAGTCTAGATTTGGCCTTCACCGACATGATTGAATAAGCATTGTATACTGAGTGATTGTCGCAGCCTGCCCGAGAACTTGTCATTAAAATTTACGACTTTGATTCAGTGGGACTCGAACCCGCGACCTCCTACATACGTGCAGACGTCTCGTTCACTCTGATCTCACCGGGGACGGTTGGGCGATGGGAGTTAAGCGGGATGTCGTGGGTTCGAGCCCAACCCGAGCAAGCTTGTGATAATTCTCCGACTTTAGTATTCTCTTGGACTGAAACGTGTATGCATTTTCAGTGAAATTTCATCGGCGGAATCAAATATGAAAATCGAAACGCTAATATGTAGTATAATATTAAATTGATTTGGATTCAAAAACAAAATTCGAATCGCTCTTCCTATGCTATTTTCGTGTTTGTTCCCAAAAATCCTGCAAATGAGAAATTGGACGAAATAAATTGATTTGCCTACGTCAAAATGAAGCCAGAATATTCTTATTGTTGAAGAGCACAAGCAGAACAACTTAGAACAAAAATGACCATGTGGTGAATTGATCAATATCTTTGAATGTCATTGTCGTGATTTGTTGACGAGTTGTAACATTTTACCCCATCCCAAAATTTGAATGTAATCGATTGCTACTTTCAGAATTAGATGAATTTTCATTTTCCTTCTATATTTCTACCACAAGAAAGACGTCACATGATGTTTGGCACTATATCTTTTGCCTGAATGGGCTTTTTAGAAAATTCTGCCGGTTTCGGGTAAAAGTTTAAAATAATTATGACCACCGTGTAAGGTTTAGTTACATTTACTTCAATTTTGAAGTTGCCATGTTATGCGTGTTCAAAATCTCGAACACCGACAAACGGATGGTTTTACCAATTCTTGATTTCGTGTATAGAAGTTGGCCAAACGATCACTGAAACGATGAACCAACCAAAACAGTACTTACAGACTTAGTGTACCGTTCATGCAAACGAAGATGGAGTGAAAACTTGCTTAAAATATTCTCTTGTTTCTAAAAAAATCCACCTTATTCAAATGCAGCGATTGCAATCTGAAATCAGTGTTTTTGACACTCTGGAGCTAGCTGGTTACACTCTTTGGAAATGAGAAAAAGATTCGGAGCAATGATGCAACATATTGCTGTTCAAACTGTCAAGGAAACCGTGCGAATATCGTATTACGTTTTTCAAAGCGGTTTTTTTTTCATGCCACATATTGGTTAATATGTGTCCAACCAATCGGATTGGTTGGACAGATATCAACCAATATTGGTTATTTTGACCAATCTCTTTTTAGAGTGATAAACATGCCTTTATGATTGTATAATGCCCACCCACATCCCTAATATTTACATGGTTAGCATTGTACACCCGCCAGGCAAAATATGAATTTCTAAATACAAGTCATGTCTGACATAACTATTGTGCGTGTTATTCATAAGGTAGAATTTTGTGTCGGGGTAATGTAAATCAAATTAGGTTTTACCCTTCACCGACGTATAAACACTGTATACTCAGTGTGTTACCTCCCGAGTCAAAGCGGGAAAAATCGCTCGGATGGGACTCGAACCCACGACCTCCTGCTTTCTAGTGCAGACGTCTTACCACTCGACCACCGAGCTAACGGGATCGGTTGGCTGGTTCAAATCTGATGTACAACTATATACTCAGTGTGTTACCTCCCGAGTGAAAGTTGGAAAAAATTACTCGGGTGGGACTCGAACCCACGACCTCCTGCTTTCTAGTGCAGACATCTTACCACTCGACCATCTGGCTAACGGGATCGGAACCTGTATCTCATGCGACAACATGAAACTGATGTCGTTCTTATTTTATATTTAGAACCTCGGAGCTTTTACTATACAATCCTTTGCGGTTCCATGCGGTATTTTGAAATCCAAACCTATTTGTGACTACTTGTGTTATCCGTCGTGTTAATTTCTGGTGGTGTTAAAAAAACCACCACCTTCTCTTTTTGATAGCTGAACCTGATGTTTGGGGGTCAGTTTATAGCAGTTCAGAAAGATTTTATTCTTTGGCGCTTGAAATTTGTCAGCATATTTTCGTCACAATCCTTACATTTCGGAAGAGGGATAAATTTGTAATGTTTGTTCCACTTACAATTATTTACTAGCTTGAAAATCAAACTTGAACGCGTCATTGTTTGAGCAGGAAAATAAATGACTAAACTCAAAAACTTCTGCCACTTGTCCCCTTAATCTAATGGAAAACCTATAAGTAATTTTTATTCCAAAGTGGAATTAAACAACAGTTCAAGATGGATGTTATAATCATTCCTGATAATGACGGGTGCTAATTTGCATAATATGCATAAAATATATACACCATCATTGTAGAAATGACTTGAATGCATTCTTTGACCCTACCGGTATAAGTACATGGGTTTAGACACCTCGTTTGATACGATTTGACAAATTCTTGCGGATATATAGATTGAAGTTAAATTTTAGATGACGGCGGATACTAATTTGCATATTATGCATAAAATACATAAATTAGTCGTTGAAAAATGGCTTTAATGAATTTGTTGACCCCAAACATGGTCTAGGCACCTCGATTGATAAGTTTGGACGAAATCCTGCAGGGATATATAGAAAACTTCAAATTCAAATTCAAGTTTATTATCCACACTAAAAAGTATAGAAATTTAGCTTCCACTGGCATTTCTGAACAATGACATTACATAAAACTGCAATAAAACACATATATAGTACGATATACACAGATCACTGAACTCACACAACACAAAAAATAAACCAATACAATACAGTAAAATGGAGAGGACCATGATACATTGCACAAACAATTCTTAAGTCAACATAGCACGCAACAATAAAAAGCCAACCCCATGGATACAAATGACATATTAAAACGAATTGACGGCTCTTTAGACAGTACTATCAATAACTACCTATTCACAGACCTATTGAACAGATGGATAGCATTTGGAACAAACGAATTCCTAGTGCGACAACGTGAGGTGTGTGGGGACACAAAGACGGATACCTGATCTGTTGAATTTAAAAAGGTCATTGAATGGATGTGAGGGGTCCTGCATTATTTTGTGAACTTTCAACAAAACCCGCTGCTCATACAAAGAAGCGATTGACGGTATAGGTTTGTGCAGATGATGCGCTGGGCAATCTTCCTTGGTCTTTCCAACTTCTTTATGTTTTCTTTTGACAAGTTACCTAAGTTACAAATGAAACAAAAGGTAAGAATACTCTGGATAAGAGACTTATAAAACAGAATTAAAAACCTGTTGTCAACATGAAATTCCTTCAATTTCCTCAAGAAAAATAATCTTTGATTTGCTTTTCCTGCCACAGTCTTGCAGTTGTCAGTCCATGTAAGTTTATAATCAATCACAGTCCCCAAATACGTGTATTCAGAAACTTGCTGAATAGGATAATCATGAATAACCAGAGGTTCGTGGACAGCTGCCGACCGACGGAAATCAAAGACAGTTTCCTTCGTTTTGTTAACATTGAGAACTAAATGATGATGATCACACCAGACTACAAATTTCTGAACCGTGTTAAAATGCTCAGATGAATAATTATGCAAAAAATGCTGATGACTGTGTCGTCTGCATATTTAATCATGCTGCAGTTGGGGCTCAGATTATTAACATCACTAGTATACATTGACAACAAACCAAGGGAAATCACACAGCCTTGAGACGCACCTAAACTCAACAACTTTACACCAGATACCCTATTATTGGACTTGACCCTCTGTGACCCGTCAGTAAGAAAATTCTGTATAAGCAATGCAAGTTGTGGTGTGTTAAAAAAGGGACAAGTCGAAAATAAGTTTTGATGCTGAGATAATCACTACAACTTATTTCAATTATTCAGGGGTACTCGATAGCGCGCGGAGATGTAACAGGTCAAGTTTGCGCACCGTTCTCGCTAAATCTCCATTTTGGTGAAAACTTCTTGGATGAACAATGAATGCATTTACAGAAATCTATACTTCTCCATGTTCGTTCACCTTCTGTGACATTTTACTTTGTGGCTGCTTTACAGAATAATATAGAAACCTTTACGATTTTGGCATATGCAGATTACAGCAAATGCAGTTGCTTCGATAGACGTAATTAACAAAATGATACAGGCCTCCAAATTTGAAAAAAGCACCAAATTTTTCGCAAAGAATTGCACCCCATGCAGTACGTGTTGCCCTATGATATTACCCCATTGTTCCAGCACATCAATAAAATAACCAGCCATTTAAATCACAGTTCTTCATGCAAAAGGGTCTGCGAAATGGTGGAGATTAAACTTTTGTAAATATACAAAGTTGCAAGAAAAGAGTCATGTCATGCTTGCCTTGGTTTCGCAATCTACAGCACAGATATTTAGTGGGCGCTTGTTCAAACAACATATATCATTACCGTGACAGAGTCACATGATGTGAGCCGGGCAAGACTATTGTGTTGTTTTATTGTCTGTCAATGTGGCGCGAGTAGTCACTCAGGGCCACACGCGTGGAAACAAGCCATATTCAAATGTTGCCACAGAACAATACCGTTAATGATTGGGTTTGATGATTGGGTTCCCTGATAAACGTAAAAACTGACCTTGTGGTTTAATTTGACATATGAATCTGCACGCAGACAGCTTTATGAACACCTTGTTGTATTTTCTTTCTTTCTATCTCTCTCTTTTGTTGTAGTTATTTGTTTGGCACTTCCTTTGTGTCGAGAGTGTCTAGAAAAAGAAGTTGAGGATATAGTGGCAGAAAGTTTAAATTGAGAATAATTTGAAGAAAAAAAATCAAAAGAGGTTCCGATTTTTTTACAGGAAATATTAAGGAAAGCTGTTAGGGAAACCTGAAAATAAGGAATTTTTGACAACTTAAAAAAAATCCTTGCTTAAAACAAAATTGAGGGTAAACATCACACTTAAAGAATTATTTTATTATGATGTTTCATTTTTTTGAAATGATTTTTATGGTCACGTACACATTTGGAAATCGTGTGTATCGCCGCTTTTTAGTCCCCACACCAGCAGTTTCTCTCATAAACATAAGCATTTCAAGCCATTGATTTGATCACCTCTGCGCGCGCATTATGATGAAGTTTCAAATCGCACAAAAAGAAAGCAAAATCATCAGTGTCTCCACGAAGGTAACTTTCAAGCATTTCAACTGCATAGATTGTACATAATAAACAGTAATTTCTCTCTCTTGATTGATATTTGCCAGAGACACTTTCGAAATCATCAAAAAATCAAAGTTCGTCACCTCCGAAATTGTACATTCGTGGCGCAGCCTATTGCCATTTTGCAATAGGCTGGTTGCGAGCAAACATTACCGTTGTGGTTTTCAATACAGGAGGCGGGATTCAGACCTGCAACATCATGCATATCATTCGCATACATCAGGAGGGAACCCTCCTGATGTATGCAACATTTACCGCTATAGCTTCCAGTCCTGTCCCCATATTTGAAGTCCGAATGACAGTTGGGACGGGAAACCAGACTACCGAGGACCACTTTTTGTGTGTGTGTGTTCAGCCGGGAGAGGGGTGAACCCCCGACCCCATGTTCGTGATTTAAACCATCTCAACTCGTGTAGGCCTGTATGTATTTCTTTGATACGTCAAAATCTTTTCCAGCAGGAATACTGATTTAAATTGAGACTTCAGTTTCCTTAAAACGTTCAGAACGTACAAGAGATGAACCTCTGTAGGCCTACTTATAAAACAAAAATCTAGTTTTCTTTGACATCTCATCACAAAAGTGTCTTTAGTTTTCCCGAAATGTTTTCCTCCCGAACCAACTTTTGCCCTCGAGACGTTTGCATCCAGATTGCAAAGCTGCAAGATCTTAGCCGACACAATTACACCGACGAGCTTATAAGTTCGATTTACTTAAATCGAATCGAGAGCAGCAAGTGGGACGTCATGAGAATCATTGTTATTACTTAACTCTGGGCCAGCACAAACTTGAACGGTAATTCGGCCTTAATCCGGGGGTATTAGAAACGGGACCGCTCGAAGCTGTGTGTCACGCTTGGCCCAGGGGACATGCGCACACAAAGTGGAGGGAAAAGCAGAAGACGAAAAGTGACCCCCAAACGAAAACGATTGTGAAATCTCCTTTAATATCGATACCGGATAATGTCATGCGACTCCTCTTCCCTCTTCCCTAATCACTACAATCGAGTATTCGGTTTCGATTAAGAAAACACTCAAGAGTTCCTCAGAATATTTATTCAGCAGATAATGAAACCGCCTTTTAAAGCCCCTTTTAAAGCCGTGACTCAGGTATATTCTTTCAGTTTAAATAAAGAACACTTTGTGATGACTGCAGACAAACGTGAAAAGAAAGTTACCGTGTATAGGCAGGGTTGTGGAAGTATGGAGAAATGAGCAGCTAGCCTACAATCCGCGCGTCTATTAGCCACGGCGCCGTAGTTGTTCTGCAAGGCCATCGTCACAGTCATTTTTTGTTTATTGTTCAGTCTTCATTATAACTTTCGGTCTGCGTATGATAGCTTTGATCTGAAATTCACGAACGCCGAGCAACCTCGTTGAGTAGTTATGACTGCCTTTCCTAGCCCCATACATGAGGAGAAAATGTGGAGATATAGGCCTTTTTTCTCCCAGACAGAGAAGACGCATTAACACAGAGACATCGATGATATTGACGAGCACTTGGCCGGGAAAACTGTGACATTTGATGGCAGAACCTTAGCCTACATTCAGATTTCCTCCCAGAAAACGACTGAGCAGTCATCACACAACAAACTCTACTCTCAATTTAAACTATAGACACAGATGGTTTTAATAATTAAACCAATGTACAACCCTTTAACTCAAGTTTGTCCCGTTGATCTGTATGGCGTGCAAATAAGACATTTATCCGAGGTAAATGGTAGCTTTTGATTACGTGAAGATATCTCTATATAGTTCAAGATAGCTCCAATTATTTCCAAATATCTTTAAAACTTTTTATCTTTTGAAGAAAATTATCTGTAAAGACAATTTAAAAGCCCTCGAGTGATTATTTCGAGATACCTTGAAATCCATTTAAAGATATCTTAAATTTGAGTTAAATATATCTCAAATTCGATTTCAAGTTATCTTGAAATCGATTTCAAGATATCTCTAATTCCTTTCCAGATATGTCTTAATTCATTTCAAGACATCTCTCAACCCATTTTCAAGATATCTCTAAATTTATTTCAAGATATCTTTATATGATTTCAAGATAGTTTAAAATGATTTCAAGATATCTCTTAAGTATAGGTTTCCCGGCTATTTAAAAAAACCAAATTCATTCAAATTCACCAACTCTATCATGCAATTTCGTCCACGAAACATTTCACACGCTTTTAACAAAATCAATTTAGTCATTTACCATTCAATTTTAAAGTTGGGTCACCCTCTTTAGTCACCGGGTCGAGAATATTCGTCATTACAGATCAAATTCGTCTAAGCTGTTGCCGAATGGCAGCATTCAGAGATCGAATTCGTCTTATATAAATCAGTAGGACGAATTTGATTTCTGAATAACAAGGTTTGGCGTAGACGATACGAAATTGAATACTCAGGGACGAAAACGTGTGCTCATTGTTTAAATTTGCTTGAACTGAATTTGAAATTGTCTGACAAAAGACGAAACTTAACATTGGAAATGCACTTAACCGATGTTGATGGACGAATTTGAATATTAGAAACGGTGAATTTGAATGATAAACGTTTCAAAATAGCCGGGGAAAAATATATTAAGAGATATCTCTAAATATATTTCAAGATATCTCTTGTTGCGTTTAGAAATATCTTGAATTGCATTTACAGATATCTCTTAATGCATTTAACGACACTGTTGATGTAAATATGTCACGTTTGCGCGCCATTCATCTTGTCACCACGCCAGCGTACCCGCCGCCACCAAATTTTGCAGAATCTGATGGTCCTATACAGGGTGAGTCAAAAAGAAAGTGACCCGAATTTAGGATTTTTTTCCTTAAAAATCAATTACATTTGAAACACCAATGAAGTATATCTTGAAAGAGCATGTTCTTCCAGTTATCTCAAAAAAGAATTACTGAAATTGATCCATGCTATCAGAAGTTATGCAGGTTTTACTAAAAGAACCCATTTTTATAGCTGTCAATGGAATGCCATTGGAAGCTATTGAGCTCTGTGAGAATTACAGATTACACGCAATGATTCAAATACAAATGAGATTTTAATAATTGAAATCAAGACTGACACATTATTTTTACTGTCAGATTTTGCAATTTGAATGTGAGGAACAAGTCAACTGTTTTTTCCCCTGAAATATTGATGGCGATTTTTTTATGTTTTCCTTTGCAAGTTCTCGTTCATTCATCGAGATGGGAAAACGTCCATGTTTCATTATCCAAAATGGGCATTCATTAGTTCGTAGAATAATAAATGATCAGTGGTGGACAGCTGAGTTTTGTGATCTTTTTATTGAAATGTACACAACTTGGGAACAGAGTATGTAAATTACGTGAAATTTTCACAGTTACAAGTCAATAAGACGTACTTTATCCCAATTTCTTTATGAAATGGAGCAAGCCAAATATTTTACAAATATTTTTCAATTTCGGTCACTTTCTTTTTGGCTCACCCTGTACAGAGAAAACGGTGGAATACTTGTTCTCTCTTACCACGTTTCCTCTCCGATGTATGACAGACACAAGCCTTGTTTAATAATTAATACTCGTTAAAACGCGACCAGAGAGTGAGACACCTCAATTAGAAAAGTAGCAGCATGGTGTCAAGACTAGTGTCGGCTTGTGCTACGGTTACTAATTGATGTCCGATTTGTTGCTCGTTTCATGTCGTTTAATTCAGACCCAATATTGCTGGACGGATCTTTTTGTAGGGATCGTATTTATTTTTTATTTATTTATTTTATTTATTTCTTATTTATCCTGGGTGAGGGTGATCCATTCAGTGTAAAAAATTCACTGATCTCCCATGGATCCCAGCTCACACAAAACTACTTTTAAAATACAATTAAAATATTAAGAGTACAATGTAAGAATGTTAAAAAAAATCATTTATAAATAAACTTAAATAAAACAGGAATTACACAGATGATAAACAGACATTTACAGTACAATACAAAACATCACTGCAAGATGACATCCGCCCCCCCCCCCACCTCCGTTTTTTTTTCGTTTTTTTTTTCTTTCTTTTTCCCGCTTATTTTCTTCTTTTTGTAACTGAACTGTTTGAGTTGATTGACGAAGTGATTAAGACTTGCTGGATGCGGAGATTTCAAATGTTGCGGTAACTTATTCCAAGCCTTTTTTTTTTTTTTGGTATTGAGAGTTATCGATTCCTAGGACCTGATTTTTGGATGGATATTGTTTTCAAGAAAGTGTTTCAAAATGTTGGTGAATATTTTTGGCGAGACGACTCGTTTGGTCGGTCTAAAAAGTTCTATTGAAGGTGAACCAAAACTGAATCAGCCTATCTGAAAGACCGCTGCATCACTAAGCATTGAACTGTTACTAAAAGGATATGAATAGCAACGCATAATTAATAAGGCTCCTTTCTTTAGGAAAGTAACTCAACAACCGATTTGTCAAATACACAGGAAGATAAATGACACTCATAAGCCCTCGTATTTGGCTATCAATGCATTCATATTTTGGTCCTAAAATGCACACAGCGAGTTTGATGAGACAGTTGGACCGCCTGAAGATAATAATTTGTGTAATAACTTGTCATATCCATTGTGTTGCGCCAGCCCGACCTAATCAAGCAGAATGGTTGAAAAGGGGATCACATTATAGGAAAGTAGAAAAATACTAATCAGCATCAATAGTGGTAGTTTGATGGCGTCCCCTGACGATTTAAAATGCATCATCATCATCATCATCGCTACCACCACCATCATCATCATCGTCGCCGTTCAATTGGTGTGTTCCTCGGCAGGCCAGGAGCGGCGTGCGCGCTGCGCGCGGGCGGGTAATCCCGTGCTTGAGCGCTCGTATTGAAAGCCAATCGCATTTACAAAAATGACTAATGTTAATTAAACCCTCTCGTCGTCGGTATAATCCTGACAAGAGGGGAAAAAGAGTGAGGGAGATGAAAAGGGAGCTTTACGGGAGAGGCAAAGCTGGGCAGCGAAGCGTATCCACGTTGGCACCGTCTAGTTTGTTTAATTAAAGTAATTTCCTAATGGGGGCATCGAGAAAGGGAGTGGGGGAGGGAGGAGAGAAGCTAACGACAACCTGTTGAATTATTTCTCGAATCTCTACTCAACCAAAACAAGGGGGAAAAAATCCAATACCTATCTGCATAATTTGGTCTTTGCTGTCGAGGGAGTACGGACTACGCTGTGATGGTTATGAAATAACAATGCAATGGGTTTCTCAGCGGCTCCCTGTTGAATATTTGAAGAGTTGTGTGGATGTCGTTACGGTGCATAGTGCGAGACACGAAGGGGACAACCTCGTATTGCCCCCATCCCCCTCCGACACTGATGATCAATCATGTGGTGTGTACAAAAGCTTTGTATATCGGGCTGTGGATGAGCATAGACGAGTTTACATGGAATTATACCCAGGATGCATTATTTTTTAGACTTCGGTGGTTGATAACAAAGTGCCAACGGGCAAAGAAACAAAACGGCCAAACAGACAAGCCGGGGGAATTACTGGAGCATTAAAGTCACAAGTACAAGGGGCTTATTGGAGAAGCGAAACACACACAATCAAACTACGCATTAAATATCATTCGCCCAGAAAACAATAACACATTTTTGGGAGTCTTAAATCGTTTTTAAAATTACATGTAACGCTCTTAGCTCCTGTTAACACAACATAGTTTATTTGTTGTGAAATAAGGAATTTTGTGAAATACATAATAATATTGATATTTCAGGCGGAATTAACAGCATGACTTTGTGATTGAAAACATTTCTCTCAGATTTGTTCATACTTTTAATGAAGTGCAACTGTCACAACGGTATAAGAGTGGATCAGGAACGGTATAAGATAATCAGGAACAGAGAAGTATATATAGTATCAATTGTTTTTCATTAATTTGCCTTGCTTAATTTGTCTTGCTTATCTTTGTTTTACAATAGCTTGGGTTTAGTATGGAGCATCAAGACCTGAAACGTCAGGCATCTAACCCGACACCGAGTCCCACGACTCGTGCCCACGTCTGTGAAACCCCGTGCAAGCCCCCGGACCCCGACTGCATCGGCGGTACCAGCAACCAGTGCTACACCGTCAACCTCTTCGGTATGCCCATAGCCGCCCTGATCATCGACGGTCAGGAGCGACTCTGTCTGGCCCAGATCTCTAACACTCTCCTCAAAAAGTTCAGTTACAACGAGATCCACAACCGGCGCGTGGCTTTGGGCATCACCTGCGTGCAGTGCACCCCGGTCCAACTAGAGATCCTCCGGCGCGCCAACGCCATGCCCGTCTCATCTCGCCGCTGCGGCATGATCAACAAGCGGGAGGCCGAGCGACTCTGCAAATCCTTTCTGACCGAGAACAGACCGCCTAAGCTACCGGACAACTTTTCCTTTGACGTGTACCACGAGTGCACCTGGGGATGCCGCGGGGCCTTCGTCCCGTCCCGGTACAACAGTTCCAGGGCCAAGTGTATCAGGTGCGCCTACTGCAACCTGTTCTCGTCCCCAAACAAGTTTATCTTTCACGCGCATCGCACCCCGACCTCCAAGTTCCACCCACCAGACGGGCCCAACTTCAACTCCTGGAGAAGGCACATCAAGCTGGTCGATCCCAACCCATCAGAGGATCTCCTGCACGCTTGGGAGGATGTCAAGGCCATGTTTAACGGAGGCAGCCGTAAGAGGTCCGTCTGCGAGACATCCAACAAGCTCGCCCCGTCATCGTTCGGTAGACCCGTGGTGGATCCCATCTCGCTCAGTAGTGAAGCTCAACGGTTACTCCCCAGTCCGCCCACGAGGAGCCGCTACGACAAGGATCCTCATCAAGATCTCGAACCAACTCCACCTGGAGCGGTAAACATACCTTACCCACTCATGCCCATCCCCAGTCGTACCCTGTCTACATCGATGGCTGATACTTTGCCAGAGGACACCCCAATGAACTCCTCCCCTCCCTACTCAGTCGGTGCCATTTTCCCCGGACAGTTGTCCCCGCCGGCGTTTAGACAGCATCCGTTTATGGAGCTTGTGTGGAGCGGTGGCAGGACGGGGTACCCTCTACCTGCGGCAGCCATTTGGCCCAAGACTATCGGAATGCCGTTTGCTGGTAACCCTGGCTACTATCAACCCCTCATGGAACCAGATAATGAAATTCACACAATGATAGATGTTGCTCCAGCAAGCAACCATAGCCCGGCGAAGAGACCTCACCATCAGTGGGATGACTTTGACCCAATGAAATTCCGCAACCTTAAACCGAAGAATCTTACCATGAGACACCACTTTCACCATCATCATCTCCCAGATTTAAGATCCAGGAATGCGTACTACACGTCCGCCTTCCGTCCCGTTCTGACCGGGAAAGGTTACCTTGACCCAGAACGGTCGTTTCCCAGCGCCGAACGATTCATGTTTCCCCCGAAATCCCCTCTCGACGACTGTTGCCTGACCATCCGAGATCCCCAGACCAGCCCCCAACAACCCCCTAACCACCAGGTGAAAATCAAAGCAGATCACTACCCCGTCACCAAATCACCGATGAGTCTCAGTCCTCAGACTTCGGAGCTCATCATTGATGATCCCATCGATAAGACCGACTCCTACGCCGAAGCGACCGTGAAACGGACACCGGGCACGACGAGTGGCACGGAGCTAGACGCAGGTGGGAGTCCACCAGGCGGTGCCGCCGAGAGCCATCGTGACCTCGGGAAAGCGCACGCAAAAGCAGCCATCTCGATGGAAGAGGTAAAGAAATCTCCATTTAATTAGCTGATGTTTTGCCGATTAGGCGTCATAATCACATGTCTCAGGTGCGATGTTATGATCATTACTGTGCGTTAAGGCAATTACATCGATGGGTAACTGTTTCCTTGATCAAAACTGAGCCCCGAACACAGCAGACTTGGCATCCACTAGAAACTTGATTATGTTTTACCCGGAAATTAAAAAGATGGTGTAGGCCTGCTTGGGCGCAGCAGTCTCAAATGTCACAAAGAAAATAAAATTGCTCTCATGATGCCAGGATTATAATTTATTGTCAGAAAAGGAACACATATGGTGTGAATTAGAAAAGACTTAACATTGCTTTAATGTTTCTCACTATCTGAGCAAAATTTAAAAACGAACGACTGAATTGCGTCAATTAAGAGTATAATTTAACCGATTCCAAGCTTATTCAATCACAAACAAAACAAGTAATTAACAACAACCGCAGCACCCATAAACATAACCACAGCACCGTAGGAGCTGTCCCTTAACCACAAACCATAACCACGGCAGTTAAGCGAACCACAGGTACCGCTATAACCACAAAAGACAACCACTGGAGCCACAATATCTTCTGCAACCACAAATACAACTATACATTGTACATCAGCACCGCATGCCGCAACATCCACTACTTCCACAATTACAGCACTTGAAACGACCAAGTGCTATACAATAACCACAACAATCGCAAAACATTAACCATAGCGATCACAACAACAAAGACAAAAACACAAACGTATGCGGCATCGCAACAAAACCACATAAACTGCAACATAACTTCATAACAGTAGTTGTAAACCTCAAGCAACTTCATTGAGCGCACAAGTTACCAATAATTAGGGGAACAACCACGGCAACATCCGGTAGGCATGTGTATCCGAGGCACTGATGATGCAGCAATTAACCTCACAAAGTCATTACGTATTCATGAGCACACGGCAAATTCCTGTCTGTAATTAAAGGGAAAATACAACATTTGCAAACATCAAAAAATAAAACTAGCAAATCATTTTGAAATACCTTGCTGGACTGTTAGTGAATGACAGTGTAAAGCATTCTGTAAAATCATGGCACCTGGTATACTGTCATTTTCAAGAAAAGTGGTATTTTTGTATCAATTTCCAACGCTGGCCGGCCGACCAGCGTTGGAAAAAAACTGCCTTTTTTCAAATACTGGCCCTAATTGACCATCGCACTTGTTTGCAATCGAGTCAGGGAACCAGACTACATGAAAATGATTGTTTTTCTTGGTTTTTATAGCATTTTCGAACCCAAAACCTCAAAAAAAGGTGGAACTATATTTGCTATATATTTCCAACCCCCCAATTCCATCCATTTCTGAAAATTACAGCAAAAGCAAATGATGTATATTCCCTTTATACATGAAATGTTATTCATGCATTGCAAACTGCGCGGTGCCATTAAAGTAATGAAAGAGTTAATTTATAAGTAATGAAATGTTGTGTAGTGCAAGTTCGAAAAAGCAGGAGCCGCCACAGCAGTAGTTCAATGATCTGATGGTTGTTGATAAGTCCACCCTCACAGACAGTCGAAGACCTTTAGGATACAATACATTGCGATTGGAAACAACAAACCGATCGATTATGTTGATGTATATGACATGCTAGAACGAAATTTTCAAATTTTGCGCCCAATAAGCCTATGCCATTTTGTTTGAGAACCATACAATTTATGCTACTGTAAGCCCAGATCTAGAAGCTTAATTAATTTTATTAGTATTCTCTTCCATTAAGGCTGAATAACTAGCTTCCCTTGTTGACATCTTTAGGATTCTTTCAAATTACTCTGTGGTCCACACAGACAGTTCTCATAGACACTCAGTCTCCATGGGCTTGGTCGTAGAACCTAAAACCACATAGATTCCATTTGCTGTTACATGTTTATTGAACTTACACACAATCCATGTTCTTCATTTCTGTATTTAATCAGCCCCTCTCCCCCCAATTCTTCAGTCTCTCTTCTGAACTTCCACCAGAACACCTCAACTCTCTGTCTGTGTTGCCAAGAAACCACATATAGACCCGATTATCCTTGTCAGTAGTTATATTTCTTCAGTGTCGATTCTACACGAACTTCTTCTGCCCGCTCCAGCTGCCTCCGTGGATACATTTTGTATAGTCCAATTTTACATCTTTCCTGTTGTTGAACTAGTAACCATGACTCTAGGACTGGTGTAGTCAATACCGCCTATGAAGTAAATCATGTGTTACACTACCTTAATTCCGTGGCTTGTTTGTCATCCATACCCAGAATGCAATGCGAATATCGAAAATGTCATCACCATTACCATTCTCATCTTTGTTTTTTTAATCGTCGGCAATATTTGGTGACTTGTTCAAGAATATTGTTTTCAACTCCTGATGCACCCGCTCCGGAAATAAAGAGCGAGGTTATTTTTTTAACACGTTGTGAAGTGAAATATTTTCGTTGGTGTTGCAGGCGGAGAGCCCACATAGCTCGCCATCGGACGCATCGGTGTGCGATCGCCTGCCAGGCAACCGCGTACAACATCCCTGCCGCCATCTTGCCAGGGAATCCACAACGCCCTCACCGGCCACTGAAGATGAAGATCATGCTCCACACGAACCTGCCAAAGGTATGTGTTTTTTTCTATATTCTTTATACAATTTCTCTGAAATTTTATGTCTTTCCTCAAATACGCCTCGTGCTCCTCACATCGTTATAATTACAGGGTGAGTCAAGAAAAATAAACGAAACCCAAATGTTGGGACCATTGTTTTAATGAAGTTCTAAATGTAGCACTTTCAAAATCTAGGATATAAAAGCTCAATTCATAAGCTTTCTTTTAGTACAAGAATCATACAAATCACTTACGTACTTTTCAAGTTACGGACTTTTAAACACCGTTTTTAAAGTTTTGTCCACGGATCACAAAAAGGTGTTCTTTCAGCAAAACGAAAACAAATCACATAAGGATGTGTGTGAATTGTTTTCGTTTTGCTGATAGAACGCACACCTTTTGTGCTTCAAACGAGAACAAAATGCACAAAGAACAAATGAGCGAATGGACCTATACTAAAGTGCAAGAAAGACAAACGGTGGTTCTTATCTCCAGAATAACACCATACAGACAGATACGTCAATAACGAAAGCGAAAGCCGCCCGTTTGTTTTTCCCCAATAACCTGTGTTTCAGGTGTATTTGCCTCTGTTGTATAATGTGATGTTCCCCAAAGTGGAAAAGCAGCCATCTTGAAAAAGATTCTTCCACAACATGGCCTATGGAAGGACAATGTTTACATTTTGAAACCTAAACTGAATGCCCGCCCTCCAGAATATTGGCCCTCTAAGCACCCCTCCCTAAAAGTTGGACCCTACCTGATAAAAAGTGGTCAAATATAGCGTCCTGTTTCAAACCAACTACATCCTTAGAAATATCGTCTACTTTGTGGAGGTCTAAGAAAGTTCTCGATTCTCATTTTTAAGAAGATCCGGGCAGCTAATGTTGTTTTTAGTTCTCTTTCGCCCTATGCATCACAATCTCCGTGATTGACTGTACGGTTTTGAAGATGAAAAGGGGATCATATTATCTCTTCCAAATACTATCAAGAATCCATTTTCAGCATCCCCTTCTCACCAAAGCCTGAGTCTAATGTCTTGGTTGTCCTCCCTGATTTATTCATCGAAATCATCCGTCCGTTAAGCTCCACCTCATAGCACGGCATTCCAGTCTCTCGTCAGTATACTCACTCCAGCCTTCAAGAACAAAATACATGTAGGCCTATTCCCTCCCCCATCACATTTCCTGACAATGCTTACTGAACAAAGGCATTTCTGAACTTGGACGCGGTGATCTGATACAATATTCATGAAATTTGCCCTTTTTAAACTCTTTATTTTTGTTTCCTAGCAAGCCTTTTTAATCACTATTTCTATTTTTTTTGCAACCAAAATTTAATCATCATTAGCCGCACGTTGGATGCAGCCTTTCCCCCTGTCACAGATCGCCCCAGGCCCCTGCCACGTTCACTGCCGAATTGCGTGCGATGCCGTGTCAGTGTGTGGCCACTTATGGCCAAAAAAAGCTTTGTCGCACGCTTAATTCTGCTCGGCTCTCGAATTTAATTAGAACTCCTAATTAAGGGGTCTTGCCATTATACACTACGGAACGGTCTCCGTAACCGGAAGAGAATTTAGAAATGAATAACAACAGTTGTTCGAGTAATACTTTCCCTGGCCCTAATGACAGCGCAATCAGAGCATATCCACCAAGGTTGAGCCACAGCTGCGTATCGGCCTATGAACATCACCATTATTTTCTTTTTAATTCAATTCAATATCAGTCTTCTTTCTTATTTATTTATATCCCCCCCCCCAACACAACCACGTTTCACTGATTATGATTTTGGTCCAGTGGAAAAAGCATCCTTTGTTGGTGGGGCGCGTATGGGCAAACGCGCCTTGCACGGCAGCGGCCGCGTGGTGGAGTGCCGGGTATTTGGACCAAATTTGTCCCTCTGTGCCCCCCCCCCTCCCCCGCGGGAGAGTGCAGCAGACTTCCCATTCCCCTTTAGCGCGCAAAACCTTCTCAGCACTTGATTAACTGCTAAAGAAACAACTAGTGGCAAATATCCCTTAATTAAAGTCGCCCTGGGTGCTCTATCCGCTTGTAATCTCGTCAGAAAGGATTACGATAAAGTAGCTACAGATTAATTCCCCCATTTTTGGGTACAGTAACAATCTGCTGCGCTCCCGCTTTTGTTTGGCTCCAAATTAACTCGGATCCGATTGAAAGTGTTGCAAATGTTGCCAAATCGGAAAAGTCGGACATTTTGCCGCGACAAGTCCGTCACTCATTGCTACAGGGTGAGTCAAAAAATGCGTAACCCAACCCCCCCCCCAAAAAAAAATATATTTCATATTTTAAAAAATATATAGCACCAAAAATAATAACGACCGAAAAGCCAATTTCAGAAACTACTTTTAAATGAAAAAAATGCTGCAATTGCTCAGTCCGTTCAAAGAATATCACTATTTAAACGCAATGACCCTAAAACCTGTTTCGTCAAAAAAAAAGGCAATTTATTGTGTTCTGACTGTTTGGAACAACAAAGAAAAGGACATAGAAACTTGTTTTAACAACTGTCAACAACTGTAGTACACAATATCTGTTTTATAGGCAAACAATATGATTTATGAAATCCACTCTTTCTTTTTTTTTACAAAAGACGGGCCTTCAAAAGGACTTTTGTGAATATTTTTAACTTTTAAACTGAGGTTTTATCGTTGGTGATGTTTGAAGACAATTGTGACGACGATTCTTGAAATCGCATTTTTGGACGAAAGAGGTTTTAGGGTTACTAGTGCTTAAATGGTGATATACTTTGAACGGATTGAGCAATTTAAGTAAATTTTTCATCTAAAAGTAGTTTATGAAATTGGCTTTCCAGTCATTATTTGGTGCGATCTTTTTTTCTTTTTTTTTTAAATATGACATTTTTTTTTAGGTTTGGGTTCCGCTTTTTTGACTCGCCCTGTATCTCGTTCGTGCCCTTCCATTCTCTGCATGATGACCGCACATCAAAGAGTGACTTTTAATTCACGGACCGTTTTGCATTAAATTTTAGAAAAAAATTACTTCATTTTAATCATACTGGTGAATTTTCTATCAATTGGAACGGTCTTTGTCAAGCATGAGTCACTTTTAAGCTGGGAAAAGTTCTAACAAGGACGTTCACATTAATTATGCAAGCGCTATGACAGAATAGGCGGAGAAACCCCTCAACCAAGTCCAATAGTGACGATGGTTTTGCGAGTGAGAACAAAATAATTGCTGAAAAGGAGAACCATATATTATGGTGCTTCTGGTATTTATAGACGATAGTGACGAGGAAAAAAATACAGTTTCTATGATCTTATAGACATGCCAAAAGAAATCCATAGATTTGTTTTCCTGATGTGTATTTATAATGTTTTTTTTTCAAGAACGAATACAAAAGGAGATTGGCGAGCCTTAAAGGCTAGGTTGGCACGTGCGATCTAGCGGTACGTAGAGCACAGGATTCATTATCATGAGATTGTGGGTTCGAGCGCCGCCGTGGCCATGCGTGTTGTGTGTGCCCTTGAGTAAGGCGCTTTACCTCCATTACTCCTCTCAACCCAGGTGTTAAATGGGTATCGGCATTATTCAATGCTGGGAAGGTAACAGACTCGCTGTGGAGGAGGTGTGGTGATCCCCCCACAGCAGCATTTCATGGACTCGAGTCTGGCATAATCGCTTTGAAAGAGAGATGGGCACTCCGTTTCTGTGAACACAGGTTCGCCCCCCCCCCCTCCTCCTCGTCCCCTAAAGCCTATGTGGGAATGCTTTGTATTAGTTCGGAAGTTTTGAGGGGGTTACGTTCCTATCATTGGTGCAACCATTATAGCCCTCTCTCCCAATTTGGGAGATTTCCTGCGCCGGAAAAACCTGAGAACATAAAACCTGAAAACATGAATAAAACCAAACTTAAGAAAATGATGTTATGAGGTAAACCTACCTATAACCTGGTATAAATTCACTGAAAAAAAACTTACCAAAGGTAGACAACTGCAGAATAATTTTCAAAAAATTGGCCTACAACGATGTAGATAGAAATATAACTGGCTGGAAAGTATAGCAAAATGGGGATTCGACCCTGTACTTGAGGTAGACAAAATATTAAATAGAAATGCACAAACAAAAGACACACAAAAAAGGAAGAAAACAAATATAAGCTCAATTTTCAATTGATTTATCACTTTTCCAATATGAGAGTCAGATTTATAAAATGAAGTCCAACGACAAGAAGGCTTCAATGCCTAGTCGTTTCACAACATACACATGCAGCGTGATTTCTGCTCACTACACTCAACCATGTTCTGCCTATCAGCCCTCCAATTTCTACCAAAGCGTCAGTGTGTGCACCTCCTCCGGGCAGTGTTGACGAACAGAAAAAGAAACTGTTACTTCTTTTTTTTCCCGCCGTGCGAAGTTCCGTCGTCAGGCTGCTACGGGAAACTCCGAGGCAGGCCCGGCGCGTGGCTAGGCCAAAGCCGGGGCCACAATCGCCGGCCACAATCCTGGCTCTAGGGCCCCCGCCATCACTTTATTGTGGCACAACGCTCCGACCAATCAACCGGGGAACCGTAGGGGACTAAGGGGGTACCCACCGCTACCTCGAGAGCCAAGGGATGTTTAAACTGTATTGTTTGGGGGCCACGCACAATAGAAAAGCCCCGGCCAGAAGTCATGCACTTCCGGGCATCATTAACTGTGATTACTCCAGAAAAGTCCGACTTAAAAATGTTCATTTCCTTAATGCCTTTTTTCTCTGCGAGGGCTCGTACGGGAAAATAATTGATTATTTCTGGCAAGATTAACGTTTTCGTCCATTTTCTTTTGCCGGGGGTAGAGGAGGTGGGTTGATTCTAGGGACTAGCCCCCCGAGGAAGCTAGGCCGTCAGGATTCCATCTGTCCCCCGTCCTTGCGCGGTGTTCGCCCGGTCAACGTTCCACTCTGCTCCGCTCAACTCACCGTGACTTCGCTGCATGCGGTCTCTCTACCGAAAAAAAATACAACTTTTATATACACTTCAAACGACTTTCCGATTAGCTAAACATGTATTTTATCTCCGCAAGACTACCCCCGTGTTATCAGTTCCAATTTAGCAGCGGGACCCGTAAGTTGTAACTGATATTATAATGGAATTAAGGTAAATTACCCGTGCCATTTCCACCGTTGTCCTGCGCAGTTCGTCAGGCGGATTAAACCATATCGGCTTACATACCACGCGCGGACAATATTAAATGAATATCATTCGATAGTGATAGCGTAATACGAATTGTCAGTAAAAATCCGCTAACTGTTAAAGAAAAAGACAGTAAAAGTCGACTCGCGACTCCTGGGTCGTCATTCCATTAAGGAACTCCAAGAAGTCTGGACTGATCAGCGGGCACGAAGTGCATTTCGTTTAAAAAGATATTTCTGCTGTGGTCAGATTAACTAGAAATGTGCCCCGCTATACGGAGTATTATTGGGAAATATGATCGGCAAAGTTATTCCCAAAGCCCCAAATGAAGCTCAGGAAGAATCATTCGAAGGACTAATGATACCCATTGAACAACAAAATGGACAATGTTGCATGAAAGCTCCTTCGACGATTAATTCCTTGTATAACTGTTTACGTTTGCTTTTCCTTTTTTTTTTTTTAGAGCAACAAGTAAGCAAGGAGATGGAACTACGGCGAAAGGCATACCTGGCCATTCATCAGAAATACCTAGGTAGGGTGTCAAGTGAATAAAATTAGGGATAACATTTTGGGGTTTTTAGCTGCGGGATAGCAGCTCAACAAATCATCATGTCTCTCCGTTAGTCCGTTAGTAACAAACGAGTGTATATTGCTCCTACATATTTTGACCGATTTCAACCAAACTATGTCAAAAGTATCAGTAGCCCAGCCCAACATGTCACATGACCAAACTGGGGTCAAAGGTCATCATGGGGTCACTGGGGTCAAAAACCTGATTTTTGTCTCTCAAACCACTACTCCTTCCAGAAATTACATGGCACAATCACGTGTCTCATGCTTGAACACGAATTCGTTGGCCCGTAGCTTCCGAGGTATACCCGATCGAGCTTGTTTTTAGGGGGATTGTTGATAAAGGATTTATTTCGGGGAGACATTAAACGTCTTCTGTTTGGCAATTGGAAATTGTGTCAAAATGTGGATTTTATACTGGATGCAAGACACCATTAAATTGGATAAAATGGAGGATAAACAATAGCCCTAACAGTCCTGAATCCTCCAATTTCAATATGATTTTGCACACCCCCTAGGGAGTTGGGGTTAAAGGAACAACAAATAATGATAAAGACTAAAGAAAACTAAGCTGCGTTACAGGCTGAGAGAAATGACTATAATACAATGATAAATTTGGGCTATACACATCCTGTACTTTGACACATACTCTCGGGCAGCATATTGGGTTAACAACAGTAAAGGAGATTTATCAACACACCTTATTCTCGTTCACTGTAGTATTTGCTTTATGGCCTTCACATTGTCCTCTTCTTAATTTAAGGAACATCATCTTGTTCCCTTTTACTGACAGGCCTGACGAATTCTTATTCTTGTTTCTCCAGATAGCCAAGCCACTCTGAACCATTTTCCCCGTCGCCTTTTGTCTTCGCACGACGTTGGCCTGGACTAGAAGTCAGCACCAGCCGCGACGATGTGTATAAACTTTTATTGAATGAGTTAAACAGTTCGGTAATATAAAAGTTGAAAAAAATCAATGTATGTGATGCCGAAAAGCTACATGCAAATATGTGGATATCAGTGCATGCGAAAATAGAGGCAGATGTGACACTTATTTTGAATGCTGAACTGTAAAAATATAATTATGATTCTGTCTCCGTAGAGTTATTAAGACATTTTAATTATTACATTACTTTTTATTTCTAACCTGGACAAACTGTTGCACTAATTTCCAAGAAGAAAATATGACAAAGATTTGATACTCTGGGGACAGAAACCCCTAAATGCGAAGCACAGTGTAGAAAATAAACGGCGGTTGACTTTTTAAAATATATTTCTTTAAACAACCGTGACACGGTGACACGCTGCTTTGTTCTTCACTTCTATGGCACTGGCCAGTTATATCTCTAGCCTGATTTTTCAACTTGCGTTGTAGTTATGAGACAAATATCCCAAGTATAATGTTGCAATAAATATATTTCCGCTTTCGCTGTTAAATTGTGCACCTTGACACTTGACCACATCATTTGGTTGGAAAAAATATTATTGCACATTAATTTTTGCCGTTTTGATCACCCACAAAATAACTCACCACTCTTCTGTTAAAAAGAAAGTATAGTGAAATTTCCTTTTTTGAAATATTCAAAATGAACTTTACTGAAAGTTACATTTAATTCACATTATTGTGCCGTTGTTTTACAAGATTACACGTGATTTATGTATAACAATGTAATGGTTATGATAACCTACCTTTTCAGACTTTTGAAAAATTCTATATTCAGTCCAAATGTGCCACTTCATGTACCTTCGAATGATTAACTTATAATTGTCTTTGGTCATTGTTTATCACTGTTAATGTGTAAATATTTTCCTTATTTATTGAATCTTGTATTTATGGAAAATGTTCACCAGAGGGGTGAGTTCAATAGGGGACGTTGAACAATAGAGGACAATAGGGTCCCCAATTCCCGAGAGGTCCCCTATTTGGATTCGTGTACAAAACATATGGGAGGTCTTCCTAAAAAGAGTACAAACAAAAGAGGGACAATAGGGGGTCCCCGATTGCAGGCAAATACACACTTGTATGGGTGGGTTGGAGGTTGGAGGTTGGGTGGGTTTTGATGCTTGCTGGTACATTGAATTTCCTGCGCTCCATGTGACGTGAAATGGCCATGCAATTTGATGCAATGATTTAATGAGCCTCTTTTTTTTTAATTTAGTGGACAGTGACTTGAACAGCGCCCTCTATTTGTGTCCGCCATATCTCAAAAATGGTTAATGAAGAAGCAGTTTCTATATAAAAACAATAAGATAAAATCAAGACAAACATATCTCTAATCACGTTCTAACAGCCGCAGTATAGTTGCAGTCACTGTTCAAATACACCCACTGCAACGGATGATTGCCACGCCCACTGATTAGCATTCCGGACAGAATGTAGTATCCAGACGCCACAGTGGATGTGTACAAAGCCTATGGAGAGTCAAGACAATTTTCTAAGTATTTTGTAACAAAATGGAAAATGCTTTTTAGTACCAGATTCATGTCTTTTCAATATTTTTGCAATGACTGACCTTTATTGAGATGATATATGAAGAAAAAAAAGTGGCGTCGGGTTGCAACATTCTTTCCAGCATTCCTAGCATAATCCGACTTCGAGTGGAATTCCATCAGATTGCTCCACACAAGACATTTGGTGTCGAAATACGTATCTTATCGTACCAGGGTCCATATATTTCCCAGTCATTGATTATTTTATCTTCATAATGTCGTCTTCACTTCCAATTGTTGTGATTAATGTCAAATTGAAGTGACTGTTTTCCCTAACATTATATAAACCTGTGTGTCCAAATTCACAGTTACCGTTTGATTTATATTGTATTGGCCTTGTCATGAAATATAACCACGAATGAATCTATCTTTGATCTTCATTTCCTTGAAATATATTGGACAAAGAAACACTTTAAATGCAAAATAATATATGGTTAATAAAAGCTGCACCATCGAATCTGTATGAATCAATCCCCAAATTATTGCTTTCACTTATGTGCTACACTCGAAGGTTAACGTTCACTTTTGCTTCTTTGCATTCTGTTGATCTTCTTGTGAGCTGACTTTTGGAGCTGTCTTGTCAAAGAGCACGCAATTTTATCTGATGCCAAAAATCTATATAATTTTTATATCTTTATATTTAAAAATTCAAATTTGAAGATTGCGGACGCCACAACCGACATACCAACTTAAAGGGAATATACAACATTTGCAAACATCAAAAGATTGCAAAACTACCTAATTATTATGAAATGCCTTACTGGATGTTAGTGAATAAAAGTTTAAAGCATCCCATAAAGTCATGGCACCTCGTGTGCTGACATTTTTAAGAAATGTGGTATTTTGTAGCAATTTCCAACGCTGGTTGGCCGACCAACATTGGGGAAAAAACTGGCTTTTTTCAAATACTGCCCCCAATTTACCGTATACATGTAGTCAGAATTTGCTTTGCAATCGAATACATATATAGCAACTGATACAAGTATTTTAGACTAGTTCCCTGACCTTACAATTCCCCGACGTCTATAACTTACTCCTGTTTCAATTTAAGTGGGGTCAGAGAACCAGACTACAAGAACTGGATTGTTTTTCTTGGTTTTTCCAGCATCTACGAACAAAAATCTTCAAGTAGGCCTAAGTCAGTGTAACAATAATTTGCTACAAAATACTAATCTCCCAAATCCATCCATTTCTGAAAATTACAGCAAAAGCAAATGTTGTATATTCCCTTTAAAGAAAATCTATCGGTATTTCTGATATCTGACCTTAACTATTTTGGGCTGGGGTCGGCATGGGTCTAGGGGAGGAGTTTGAAGGGGTTGGGGGGGGGGGGGGTTGGCTGAGAAGTACTGACCCAAAGTGCAACCTTGAAATAACTCGCATTTCATTATACTTGAGATCAGAAAGATATCACAAATTTACAAAAGGCATTTGTATCATAAAGGTTTCCACAATTTTCATTTTTTATTTTATTGTAGACTACTCTAGAAGCATACATACTTCTACCGATCTCTATGTTGCGCTTTTATTCAAATTTCACACAGCTTTGCTCTCTGTATACAAGAATATTAAAAAAAATGAATCCCTTTATGTACATTCCGAGTAAAGGCAGAGTTATAGCTCAGACTACAGTTTAAGCTTAACGTCTACTTCTTATACAATTTATTTTGATGCCCTGCAGATCAGAAAAGAAAAAAAAAAGCTCTCAAAAAAAAAAGAATTTAGTGGAATTATCCAAAGGAATGGCCAAGAAGCATGACAAAAATCTTTGCATTCTATGCATGACACCTTCAGTTCACACAGAAATAATCAATTTTGAAAATCACTGATTCTCAATATTGGGTTTTGCCCTACTCCGATGTATTTTTGTTATTAACACTGTATACTCTGTGTTGTCCCGAGTGATAGTGAGAAAAACATTCACAAACTACTTGGGTGGGACTCGAACCCAAGACCTCCTGCTTACTAGTGCAGACGTCTTACTACTCGACCACCGAGCTTGCCGGGGTCGGCTGGCTGGGTTCGAATCTGATATAGCAGCGGGAACGCAACCAAACTATTCAAAAGTTAACTTAATTTTTTAAATCATTAACTTAAAAAAGTTAAAAGAAAAGCTGTCCTTTTTTTCCTGGTTCTACAGACTATGACTTCATTCCATTCAATCTTCCAAATTAAAAAAAAAACTCTAGAAATGCAGAATATGACAACTTGGAGGTTGTTGTCTACATCATGCAAACATTATCTGTCTCAAAGCAAGATGTGAAGTCAGTTCAACGGACTTGTGCTTATCAACAGGCTTAAATTTATCCGTAATTACCTGGCATGAAACGACAGAGATTATTTACATTTATTGCTGGATGGGATGCCAGTTCGCAGCTTGTTACTCCCCAGCTAATGCCGGTGTGCTATGAAGTTAGAGATTCCATGAACAATGCCCACGTCCTGGTCTCAACACACAACAGTGGCGCACCCGGGGGGGGGGGGGGGGAGCCCTCGGGGGGCTTGAGCCCCCCAAGAGGTTGTCAATTTTTTTTTTTTTTTTTTTTTTTTTAGTCCGTTTTTTTGGCCGTGGTGATATGAATGTGGCCTTTTTTTGGCGCCACCAACGTCAAAATAGGCCGCCCCTACAAAAAAAAAAAAAAAAAAAATTCTGCAGCCAAAAATTTTGGGCAAAATGTTTTGAAAAAAATTAAACTTTTAACAAATTTGTAACAAAATTTTTTTGAGCCCCCCCCCAACCAAATCCTGGGTGCGCCACTGACATAGGAGGAAGGTCCAGATGGAGTCAAATATACTTTGAGTATTTTTCTGAGTCCATTGTTATGACACAAGTAAGTATTTACACTCTTGGATGGAGGAACTTCAGTAGGTGGCTGTAACGTGCCTTGCGCAAGGACACAGCCCACCATTGGATTCGAACCCCTCACATTTCAAATCCAGCAGCTGCCCATGTGTTGAGTTACAATACTCAAATTGACAAGCATACAACCTTTACAGAATTGGATAAGAAGTATTTTTACATGTTATGTTTCTCAGTTTGTTAAGTTGATTTGAAAGACACCAAGAATATTTCACTTTCAATTAACATAAGTACATATATACCAATGCCAATTATGTACATTCAAAAAATGCTCCACTGTAAAAAAAAAAAACAATATGAAGAATTACAGAATATTTTTAGACATATCGTTTACATAAACTTCATTGATAAACTGCTGCAGAAAATAGATTTATTTCAAGATAGAAGTTTCTTCTTGCTGTCAATCTAATTTAGAAAAAAGAGCAAGATAGTTTGGAAGAACAAGGAAAGTTATCAAAATATAATTGTACATTATAGATATTTTGGTCTTTCTTTTATATTCAACCAGATACCAGATAGTCATTCCATAATGGTATATACATTATTCTAACATGCACCGAACCATTCAAACTCAAACATACAGTCGGCCCGCTAGAATACGATTATCAGTTTTTTTGTGTTCACCCTACTTTCATGTGAAACAGCTTCATGAGTTGAGCCTTTTGGCTTGAGATTGTTTATATGCATACACCTGCCCCTTCTCATAGGAAACTTTTATTTTCACCATGAGGTTTTTGATTATAGAAGTGAAACAATATTCATTAATTTAATAGCATTCCTCATTGGCCCTCTAGTGTCCAAAACATGAAAGTTACTGGCACTGACGTGTTGGCACTTCAACGCCAATGCCTGACTTATTCTAAAATTGAAGTTGATGTCTCAAGTGTAAGTTAGTAGTGCAAACAGTGCACCAAGGTATACACTGGTACACAAGCTACAACCTTTGAGAGCAGTCTTCAATTTGTTGAGAGGCCTGTATGCCACCTCTTTATGGGTGCGTTCGAGTAGCTCACCCGGATCGACTTTGGTCAGCCCTGTGCCGTTCGATTAGCTCTTGACGTCATTCTCGGGGCTCACCGAGGTCAGCCACCACAGACCCTGCTTGTGGAGCAGAGTCAGTGGTGGAAATACATCACACGCATGCATTGTTCGTTCCAAGAAACGGACAAATATGGCGGCCGGACAGCGGAAATCTCAAGTGGACACAAAAATCAACTGTATTTGAAGTCTAAAGATAATTATTTCTTGACTTCATTGCGACTTTCAAGGCTATAATTCCTGCCCAACTTTTTTGAGGTTTGCACTTGACTGAAAATGAGCAAATCTCAAATTAAGACCTAATCTGAAACGGGCGGCGTTTGTCAGTGGCTACAGCCACGGTTACGGACATCACCCGAGGATCGTGAGGGCCCGCAGTTGAGCGTTGGATTAGCCCTGCTGTTGTGGCCAACCCATCTGCCTTTACCGAGTCGATCCGGGTGAGCTACTCGAACACACCCTATATTATATACACAAGTGGGACTAGTGAAATGGAACTACCTATCAATGAAACACAATCACCTGAACTAGACTGCAGACCTGGCCTCATAATGTCAGGACAGACAATGACCTCTCTGTTTCTTACGTTTCATTGGTAGCTACGCATCTTTTCTGTAATCCGATTGGGCCAGTTTTCAAGTATGTGCACACGCTGAATAGAGTGGCCTTTGTGCGTGCCTCTGAATGATTCAATTTGAGCTGACACTATGTCAAAGGTCAGATGGGAACTACTGTGCCAGCTGTTCTCTGACTCTATAGTGGAATCCAGCGACCAGAATTTGAAGCTTTTACTGCGGTGGTGTCACGCTCACGCGCATGCGTTCTTAAAGACGAGGCACGTGCGCAAGTATTACCTGAGCGCGACTCACGTTAGCCCTACGCCACCACAGAAAATTGCTGCCGTCGGATTTGTCTATATTAGAGAGATATCTTTGAATGCATTTTAATCTCACAGATGCAACCAGGGGTTTGAAAAGCGAGGGTGGTACAGCATATGCAAATGATGGGAACCTCTTTCAACATGGCTACTTTTAAATTTTCTCATGCAGTTTGCAAATCTCAATGCTGGGATGTGCCTATTCAAATGTTCACATTTCAAATAAATATGAGCTAACAAAGTTTCCAAGACTTTATCGTGTGTGAAATATTCCAAAATCAGTTGAATGGAGTAGAATACATACACCTCTCTCTTCATATCTGTGCAAACTGTTTTGCAGAACTGTGAAGATTAAATGTTCATGATAACAAATAAAGATCTCTAAAAAGTGGCATGCTAAGGCAAGGATAAGCTGGGTGAAGTGGGTGGTACATATGACCACGGAAGGGGCAGGCGATAAGGCACATGGAATAAGAATTGCAATGCATCAACACTGCCTATAGATGACATATGTTCAAAATGGGCACACACACCTACTTTAACATCCCCTGGTTCCATCGCTTTAGAGTAATATACTACGATAGATATGGGTGCTTCACCTGTATCGCTGTAAGGCGGTGACTGGCTCTGACTCAACGGCTTCTAATCACTGTCCTCATCATCCAAGTAATCCTCATCATCGATTCCTGCAAATTTCAAACCAAAACAATAGTGAAGAAGCACAGATGACAATAAGCCTTTTCAGAGTTCCAACTGCTCATTCATAACCTGTGACAACGCGCATTATTTGTCTCAAATGGCCTTTGACATCATCGCGCCACTGACTTTACAAAAAGGCTGTTTGTGCATTGTGGGTACTGTCAAAGGGCATTTGAGACAAACAATGTGCGTTGTCACAGGTTACGAATGCGCGCAGTTGGAACTCCGAAAAGGCTTATACTGCAGTCAGGATTTTTCTGAATGAATACAAAGACTTTCAAATGTACACATCACTTGTGGAACACCCCACTTACACAACACTTACGGAGTACCTCACTAAGTTATTTATTTGGAGCTTGTAAAAATTGTCAATCACTCTTGTCCAAGGAAATATACAACATCTGCTTTTCTGAAATGGACAGATTTGATGGTTCGTATTTTATAGAAAAGATTGATCAACTGACTTGTTTAAAGTTTTGTGTTCATAAATGCCGAAAAAAAAAACAAGAAAAAATGCTGTTCTTTTAGTTCGCTTCCCCGACTATAAGCTTCTGACAAAACAGGACAATTTAAAGTCAGGTCAGGGAACCAGACTAGCTGGTTTATGGCCATTCACGAGTATGTTACGGAGTGAAAACAAAATGTTGGCTAACTAAATTCGGTTGAATCTACAGTCAAGTGAAGTATTTCATAATAATTTGGCAGGTTTTTTTTTGTTATGTTTTTCAACTGTTGTCTATTAGGCCAAAAAAAAAAATATTCGGTCTCTGGTCAGACCACAGTTCCGGAATTGACGCAGGGACGCGGCTTTGTTTTGTTTTTTTTTCTTTTTTTTTTTTTCTTCAAGCTTGGATTGTACAGACAAGGTGGGGTACTATTTTGCTTTTTTGGTGTCCTCATGAACATTGGTGTCCTCCACAATTTGCCTTGGTGCTCTCGATCATTTGCCTTGGTGCAATTTCCCATTCCTTGGTGCTCTTTGGTAAAAAAAATTGAGGAGGTGCGGCAAAAGAGGGCGCTGTTGGAGCTACCGCAGAACATTTTGGAAAAAAAAAAGATTGACGTGCATGATTAAAATCGACGCGCGCGCTGACCAGAGACCGACTTATTTTTTTTTTTGGCCTTAACTTGAACACAATGATAAAACAGTAAATAGATTTGAAGCAGTCACTCTCTTACTTGTTGTATGTGGGGCAAGTAGTGCAGCAGTCTGTGGGTCTTTGGAGGCAAGATCTATAGCTACCTTTCCTTCATTATTCTTAATATTTGTCCGTGCTCCTGAAAAAAAAATAGAACATTTTTGCGATGACAGATAAGCGTATTTGGAAAATCAAAGCACAGTATCCCACCACTAATTACAAAAAAACAGCCAGTATAAAAACAGCCAGTACGTGTAATCACGTCCGCCAACACGAACAGGTAAAGAGGCAGTTTAAAACCACCCACGTGATGAGCTCTGGACCAATAGGAATAGGTAAAATGTCTCGGTTATTTATGAATAATTGTTTAACCTTCAATTTAATTTGGGTAAACCCAAAAAAATTCAAGAAGAAGTTAAGGAGTTGCCTAAAGAACACCAGTGTGACTCAACCTCAGAGAGGAATACCAAATTAATGACTAATAATATGGACTGCGAGGCCGATGGGATGCAATAATTATCATCCCCAAGAGTTTTAAATATGGTCACAAAATGCAATTTCCACTCGCATGGACCACGCAGGAAACCTTGTACTTGTACCTGGGTCATTCCACTGGGTTGGGAAGCAGTGCATGTTACATCCATATATTTGGTTATATTATCAAAAGTATCAATGCATTCTTAACAATTGCTCAACATAATATTTGTCTTAGGGTGTTTCAATACTTGAGAAAGTTTGAAATCATTTGAAAGAACTTTGACAAAAATATGAGCAAAAATGTATTAATTCGGACGTAACATTGACACCGCGTCAATGTTACATCCAAATATTCTTTTTTCGCCATTTTTTACATGTATGTAAAATATTACCCAAACTGACTTTGCATATTTACAACTGGACACCTAAGCACCAAGAAAAGCTTTTGTTTTGGTATAGTCAGGGTTCAAATATTGCAGAAACAATACCTCAAGTGTGGATGTAACGGTGTAAAAATCACTTAATGGAAGTGTGACATTTGGGTTTTACACCGTGTAAATGTTACATCCACACAACCAAGTTATCATTTCTGCTCCATTTGATACCTGACTACCATAACAAAAGCTTTTCTTATTGTGTTGCATGTATAGTAAGAAGTACGCAAAGTGAATTTGGGTAATGTTTCGCAGAAATTTAAAAAAAGGTACAAATGTCATATTTGGATGTAACACTGGCACGGTGTCAATGTTACGTCCAAAATGACATTTTTTGCCCATATTTTTAGTTTCCATACATTGAAATGAATTGAAACTTTCTGCAGTGGTGAAACACCAAACAACAAATATTATGTAGAGCAACTGCTAGTAAGGCATTCATGCTTTTCTTAATATGGTCATATGTCACACATTGTTTCCCCAGCCCGGTGGAATGACCCACCTCTCAAAAGAGAAGTAAAGAAAAGAACAGCACACAAAGCACTTCTGAACTTACAAATCTAAAGTCATACGTGCCCCTCCTGAACTTCAAAAGGTTCCGAAGCTTGTAGGATATGGCGCACATGTTGACCAACAATTACGGTAGGTACTGAAGGTGTTGGTAATTATGGTAAGTATGTCTTTTTTTAAAGACAGGTATATGAAGTGAATGAGAAATATGAGACCCATTATGTAGCACCTTATAAGGGTTTACAAGGTGCTGTGCACATATTGCAGCCACTGCCAGATACACCGGGGCAAACCCCTTCTCTTAGCAATATTTTTAAAGTGTTACAGGATTCTTTAATGTGCATTACACAACACACGGGACCTACGGTTTTACATCCCATCCGAAGGGCGAAGCAATAATGGTAAAGTGCCTTGCTCAAGAGCACAAGCACCATGTTCCCAGTCAGGGTTCAAACCCATGTTATACGGCACACGAGTCAAACACCGTAACCATTGGCCACAGCACCCCACAAATCATCATCAACCCCAAGATATGCCACAAAGTTACACCCTTGACTGCAGCACTGACCTTTATCCAGCAACATTTTGACGACCTCTGGGTGACCCTTCCAAGCGGCTGCATGTAACGCCGTGTCCCCGATCTTATTCTGTGTGTTGATCTCCACCCTGGGCTGACCCAGGAGAATACTGACGCACTCAATGTGGCCACCGTGGGACGCCCAGTAAAGAGGAGTTGACCCTGACTTGTCCAATCCGTTAACGGACACCTGTGATCATACAGCGGGACAGAATTAACAATAGCATGAGTTGCTTGATTAATTAACCCTAACTCCCTAGGCATTTTCCTAGGATGTAGCCTCAATCCTGCAAAATCCTCCAATTGGCCTCATGGAAAAATAGCATATAGCCTCAATCCTGCAAATTCCTCCGTTATTTCTTGAATATGGTCCATGGAGAGGTGACCACTGCCTGAATCCTGCAAAATCCTCCAGCTATGACTGTCAATGGACTGAGGCAGAGGCAGTGACATCCTGGAGCAGTGCGGAGGATGTCAAGTATAATCAAGGACTAAATTTATGCACGGCTGAGCATAAACAACACAAGGTCGGGCCCAAGACCTTGACACAGTGCGTACTCCAAATCAGCAATGCACTTTTGCCATGTAACCTCAATCCTGCAAATTCATCCAATTTGCAAAAAGGATTTTGGAGGATTCAGGGCGGTCAGGGTTAACACTCATCATCTACTGGCAGATTTTGGAGGATTTTTGTAGGATTTAGGATCATATTGTTAAAAGATATTAAATGGGGCTTGATGCCCTGTCAAAGTTAAATATAAACAATTTGCCAATGGTTTACTGCACAAGGTGGTAGTAAACAATTGTGCACAAGGGCACACATTTTACGTGTGTCATCAACGGACTCCAAAAGAACATGTGCACATGTTTTCTCTTTTTCTCTCAAAATGTAAATAGTAGCCACTTAGCTAAAATTTCAACCAGTTAGTTATTATGCACCCTACTTTTAAAGGGAATGTACATCATTGGCTTTTGCTGTAATTTTCAGAAATGAACTATTCGAGAGGTCAGTATAATAGATCAAATATTGTTACACTGACATTTTTGAAGTTTGGTGTTCGAAAAGGTTGGAAAAACCAAGAAAAACAAAAATGTTCAAGTTGTCTGGTTCCCTGACTCCACAAAAGATAAAATGGATCAATTTATAGATGATGGAAAATTGTAAGGCAAGGGAACCAGTCTAGCTGGCCTGCACCCGTTCATCATGAACATGTAACCAATAGCAAACAAAATTTGGACTGAAAAAAAAATGGTAAATTTGGAGCAGTAGTTGAAAAATAGTTAGGTTTTCCCAACGCTGGTCGGCCGACCACCGTTGGAAATGTTTACCAAAAAATACCATTTTCTTGAAAATGACTTCAGACCAGGTGCCATAATTTTACAAGATGCTTGAGACTGTCATTTACCAACATCCTAGTAAGGTATTTTGTAAAAACTTGGTAGTTTTATTTTTCAATGTTTGCAAATGTTGTATATTCCCTTTAAGATTGTGAAAAATTTAGTTGCTTTAAACAAAAAGTGCACAAATAGCAAATGATCCCGTGTTTGGAAGTTGTGAAATCAGTTTGTGTGTGCGAAGTAAGTTTTTAACTTTCTTTTCTTTGTCTGCGTTGATATGCTTCACACAACAATAAGCCTCTGTACTGATGACGACACACTTTGTTTGTGTGTGCTTTCCTACGGTGCTCAGTGGACCGTGAGGCCCCACTGGCTCCATAGGAAAGTGCACATGTAAACAAAGTGTGACGTCATCAGTACAGAGGCTTATTGCTTTTACATTGTAAGTTTGCAAAAAACTTGACCATATCATAGACTGATAATGAATTAAATATGAGAGTGTTCTTGAACTCTGTTCCCTTAGTCCACATAATCAAAGTTTTATTCAAGAAGTTCAGCGCCCTATGGACCTCGACATGGCCCTCAAGCCTGCCATACACAAGAGCTACCGGTACGTGCTGAGCAAAAAGTCATTCGAGGCCGTTTGCTCATCACGTAGCTCACTGTGTGCGGTGAATTTTGCCGAGTTTTCTGCATTGCGAGCCCATGAGGCAAATATCTATCCTGTTTGATTTCTTTCGTCTCGCGAGGTGAAAAACTCACCGTGAGCGGTTAACCCGAGCTACGCGCTGAGCTAATAAGATTAACTAACCAATACAAGCATATTATTCCTGGTTGTCGGTCGCGTGATTTAAAAAATGGAGCCAATGGCCAATAGGCTTTAGAAGATTTGCACAAAAATATCTTAAAGTCACAAGTACAGAGTACGTGATTTCATTGGCTAGTTAATCTTTTTGGCTCAGCACATAGCTCAGGTTGACCGCACATGGTCAGTTTTTCGCCTCACAGCCTCGCGAGGCAGAAAACTCAGCAAAAATTCACTGCACACAGGATATTTTGAGAGCTACGTGCTGAGCAAATGGCCTCGAATGACGTTTTGCTCACCACATAGCCCTCGTGTGCGGCGGGCTTTACTCGACTGTCAAAGTACCTTGGTAGTACACTTCGAATCGAGATCAACAACCGTGCAACTCCCGAGGTGACACCTTCCCTTTGCTTCGGTACAAAACGGCTGTTGGATCTAAAGCTGCCACTGAATATCACAATACTATTTTCTGTTAATTGGAGTTGGGGGATACTTACAAGATTTGCAAGCGACTCTTTCAGGAAGTCGACATTTCCTCGTTTCGATGCTTCGTGGAGAGGATTGTCTATCTGTGCTGCACTCTGCTCAACTAAAAAAGGAGAATTCAGGGATTTTAATCAAAACATTTCAAATACAAGACTTCTGAAAAATTGGGGGAAAAAAATAAAAATTGTGAGCCCCCCCAAAGCCAAATCTACATATAATGGTAGAAATGCAAGAGTTACAAACAACAAAATTGTGAAATAAACCACAAAGGGAGAAAAATCAATATTAGTTTGAATAAAGTTGTCTTTGTTGCCTATTATTGGTCAAAAAAAAAAAATGCTAGAGAAGTGTCCTACTCACTGTAATTGCTTGGGATCAGCCCAGACTTCTTGCCACATCGAGCCTTGTACCAATCTTTGTTGGACTGAAAAAAAAGATGGAAAAACAAAAACACAATGTTCCGTCAGGTTTCTATACAGGGTGAGTAAAAAAAAACGTAACCCAAATGTCGGGACCATTTTTTTAGTGAAGTTCTGCATGTAGCACTTTCAAAATCTAGGATATGAAAGCCCAATTCATAAGATTTCTTTTAGTACAAGAATCATTCAAATCACTCATGTACTTTTCAAGTTACTGAATCTTAAACACGACCTCCGTTTTAAGGTTTTATCCACGGATCACCAAAACAAATCACATTGGGATGTGTGTGAATTGTTTTCGTTTTGATGAAAGAACGCACGCCTTGTTTGTGATCCGTGGACTGAACTTTAAAACCCTGGCTGTGTTTAAAACCCCGTAACTTGAATAGTACATGAGTGACTTGAGTGATTCTTGAACTAAAATAAAGCTTATGAATTGGACTTTTATATCCTACATTTAGAAAGTGCTACACGTATGCAGAACTTCACTAAAACAATGGTCCCGACATTTGGGTTTCGCTTTTTTGACTCGCCCTGTACTGCCATTAACTCTTGAGTAGAGAGTTGACAGATGGATAAGCTTCTTAGCCTCTACTCGCATGATCTGTAGATTGTCTTGGATCTGTTTAAAGTTTACTTCCAATTTATAAAACCAAACAGTTGTCTTCTTCTCTCCACACATTTCTATGAAGCCCGGGAAGCAATTTACTAAATCGTTTATTCGTACGATTGACTAATTCTTCCCCCAACTCACTAAATGGTTCCCACGATTTACTACATGGTTCCCACGATTTAGCTAATTAATAATGGTTCCCACGATTAACTAAATGGTTCCCACGATTTACTAAATGGTTCCCACGATTTACTAAATGGTTCCCATGATTTACTTAAGCTAATTAATTAATGGTTCCCACGATTAACTAAATGGTTCCCACGATTCACTAAATGGTTCCCATGATTTACTAAATGGTTTCCATGATTTACTAAATGGGTTTCCATGATCTACCAATTCGTTCGCACGATTTGCTAACTCACTCCCACGATTTACTGATTCGTTTGCACATTTTACTAATTTGTACGCAAGATTTAGTAAATCATGCACACAACTTAGCAACGGCGGGAAAAATAAGTCCACTGTGTCCCTTCCTAGGCTTCATACACTTCTTTAGGCATGTGGACTACAGTGCAAAGAATATTTTGAGGTGGTCTTAGTTTTCTTAAAACACCAGAATAATAACAAAAACCTAAGTTAGACTTGAAACTTTGCATGGTGGTGGTATGAACTAATGAAGGTTTGCAGTAACACAATGTAGAAATCTCTTTTGGGAAGATGTGTGGTTCTGAAAAGATGATCAGGGCATACTGATCGGAACGTCGACGATCAGAGCATACTGATCGGAACGTCGACGATCAGAGCATACTGATCAGAACGTTGAGTTTTACAACCCACTGGTTCTTTTCAGAACCACACATCTTCCCAAAAGAGATCTCTACACGGTGTTACCACAAACCTTCACAAAAACAAAAGCCTAAAAAACAAACATGGAAACTCACCATGTCTGTGACATACAGCAGATCTCCCTCCTCAAAAGTAAGCTCATCGCTCTGTAGAGTAACGAAAGTATAAAATTATAAGCAACATATTAGAAACACACAGCATGTGGTCTGCTGGGAAGGTTGCCCAGCTAACATCATGCTGCAGGGAGTACCTGATAGGGCAAGAACGAAAGGAATACTACCAAAGAAATAGACGGACAACATGAAGGTCTAGACCAACCATAGAGCTATTTTAAATTACTAGAGCGCTAACTTCGTGTACAAAGTAATGCCTGCTGGGCGCATCCACGTTTGTGCACAAACCTATGGAGACCTAGAAATTTTGTACGGCTTTTGTACGGCTATTTGCATCTGCGTTTGTATTCCATACCAGTGCGTTATCGAAGCCAATACGCCCAAAACCAAAATGCACGATCAGCAAATGAGCGTGTCATTTTGCTCTACACAAACAGCGCAACGCGTGCGCGTGTTCGCTGCAGATGCTTTTTGCCGTCACGTTTTTTTTAACCGTCAATGACGCGCTTAAGTTGTATGTTCTACTTGCGCGTTGCATGTAGAGTACACTTTCAAAATTAAATCCATCTAATTTCATTATGTTCTACCAAAACGTACATAAATTCAAAATGTTTGCCCCCAGGACGGTTTCAAAGCGTCTCCGCGCACAGAATGATGAGTTAGCGTTCTAGTAATTTAATATAGCTCTATGAGACCAACTCAGATTGACTGCTGACTAAAGAACTTGTGTCTTTACCGCTATAGGGCTGTGCATTGGGACCGAGTACCTACTCGGTGCTTGGTTGGTGCTTCTCCTAAATACTCCACAGGAGGCCAGAAACACTGGGGCAAACCCCTTCAATAGCGATAAGTGTCACTGGTTTTTTTACGTGCATTTCATTACACAACACATGGGACTAATGGTTAAGTGCCTTGCTTAGGGGCACAAGTGTTCAGACCCGGGCTCAAACCCACATTCTGCTGCCTCTAAAACACCAGAGCATGAGTCTGGTGCGGTGCTCTCAACCGCTGGGCCATGACACTCCATAGTGAGCTACCTGATCACTACCTGACCGCTGATGTCAGGAATCGGTTCCAGATTATGGGATCGGGGGAAAAAAAACAACATATCACATTTATGGTGCTTGCGAAAGTTGCAGTTTACACCGTAAAGCTATAAAGCTCACTGTACACACTTCTTTCGTGCAGTATTGATGCACTGATGTGGTACTATTATGTGATGTGCTGTGGTCCAATGGTTACGGTGTTCAACTCGTGTGCTGTGGGTTCCAATCCTGAGCGTGGGAACATGGTGCTTGTGCTCTTGAGCAAGGTACTTTACCATTATTGCTTCGCCCTTCGGATGGGACGTGAAGCTGTAGGTCCCGTGTGTTGTGTAATGCACGTTAAAGAACCAGTAACACTTATCGCTAAGAGAAGGGGTTAGCCCCGGTGTTTCTGGCAGTGGCTGCTTAATGCGCCACAGCTCCTTGTAAACCATTATAAAGGTGCTACATAATGGTTCTCATATTTCTCGTGTACTTCATTTACCTGTCTCTAATTATAGAAATAATTTCCAGCGCCTTGAGTACCTAATTGTTAGTAGATATGTGCGCTATATAAGACTTTGGTATTATTATTATTATTATGTGGACCTTGAAGAACAATTTGAATGGCAACTTCTGTGATCTAAATTTCGGGGTCGGGTTTCTTTAACGGGTACCTGAGTACCGTGCTCTTTTCAATCGGGTACCTGGTTCCCGTACTACCCGTACATGCACACCGTTAACATCCAGTCAGTGAGATACATAAAGTGGACTGTAGTTTGGCCAAACGGGACCAATCAGAACACAACTTGTACAGCTACAGTTTATTGGTTGTCAACATTTTTTTACTTTTTTTTTATTTTTATTTTTTTATTAAAATATATAGCTCTCCTTCATTCTGGGGTTCTCATCAATTTGTTATTAACCCTAACCCCTTTGGTGTTTTTTAATACTAGAAAGTATCCTGAATCCACCAAAATCCAACAATTTTGCCATGCAAAAAAAATGGTGGTGGCCAGTGAGTCCATCAGAATCCAGCAGTTAGCCGGGAGTAAATCTGTTGAGATCCTAAATCCATGAAGTCCCCCAACTGCTCAATAAGGAGGTATCCTGAATCCACCAAAATCCTGCAGTATCGTTAGGCTTACTGTGCGGAATCCATCAAAATCTCCCAACTTTTTCAATATGGAAGTATCCTGCATCTACCGAAATCCTCGGGTGTGGATTCAAATGGATTCAGGTACGTTGGGTTAAAGTGAAACAAACTTACATGTTGGGCCTGGTAGTTGTACAGGGACCGGAAAACTTTGACCTGACCTGAAAACAAGACAAAAGATATAAACAATTAATTATAGAATGATCACAATACTTGTTTAGCCACATTTCAGGTTTATCGGTACTGCCATAATACATGTACCTATAGGGCCTATTTTGCATTTTGAACGATGATGCTGAGTCGGGAACTAGGGCAGAGCTCAGCGGAAACCAGTTCAAGCTAGTTCCCGACTCCGTATCATCGTTTGAAATGCACTTGAGTGTACAAACGAGATCCGGTCCACTCATTATCATAAGGTAGTGGATATTTTGCCGGAGGTAACGCCGGCAAACTAACGTTTACTAAAGGTTTGCCAGCGGCAATCCATATCAACAGAGGGCGCTGTACTCTTTAAGATAGGGCTGAATTATAACATGTTTCAAATTCCCACTAAAGTTGTATAGCACAGTCGGTGCAGTGATTAAGCAATGGCTCTAGTGAGTGGGATGTCCTGAGTTCGAATCCTGATCCCCGCCACATTTTTAAGGTTTTTTTTCCCATCCCCAAATAAATAAGAATATTCTTCTTTTATTATTTTAATATGTCTCAAACATTTTATTGCAGAGTATTACTTTTTCTTTTTCAGATTTGTGGCTCTGGAGGATTTTTTTTTAAAGGGAAATAATTAAAGTCCGAAATTATAAAATGGTCTGATTCCCATCTTGTAAATACAAAAATACAACGATAATATTGGCATGGAGCCAGACTAAAATTTGTCACCGGAAAATGTTTAACTTACTTTAAGTCCCGAAAAACAGTAACTGCGCATGTTCAGTGCATATCCGGCAAGCTAACGTTTACTGAAGGTTTGCCGTCTCCGGCAAAAAATCCACTGCCTTATCATAATCGATGCGTCGCGCTCGGTAAGGGAATCGCACTGGGACCTTTAGAAGCAAACTCACCCTAGGCTAATCAGAAAGTGCTGCCTTTTTCAGATGTCTATTTTTCGTGAAATTTCCAGATTTGTTTGCACACATTTGCGTATCAAAATTTTTAACATGAAATTTCACGAAAATTAGACATCTGAAAAAGGCAGCACTTTCTCTGATTAGCCTATAAAGTATACGCAGTGGCTATTGTTACGGCAGCCGTAACGCATTTCCCATTTTCTATCGTTATGGTAGACTGCAACTTTTATAAAAACATGAGAAGAAAATATAAAATTAGAAGGAAAAAAAGTGAATTTGAACGTTATGAAATTCGGACTTTATTTCCCTTTTAAAAAAAATCCTCCAAAGCCTCAGGTTAGAAAAGGAAAAAAATTCGAGTGCAAAACTGAGATGCGAACCCGCAACCTAGCGGTGTAAAATCCTACCCTGTATCGCCTGAGCTGTCGCATTGCTCGCTAAAACGTGTGGAAACAAATAATTATATACCTGTGTGCGTATCAATAAAGTATCGTAGAGGGCGCCAAACAACGGCTGCCGTAACAATAGGCACTTCGTAAAGTATAAGAGGGTGAGTATGGTTCTAAAGCAATAATAAACTACAAACTAAGCTTAAATGCGAAAGTCAAAATTTGACAAACTTCGACATGTTTTTGTACATGGTGGAAGTGTGGCCTTTATTTACGGAGGTAGTCCAGTAAATTGGCCACATTTATGGGGCTATTGGATTGCCTATGGTACAAACATGACAAACAAACCAAACTCCAAAGTGGCGTCTGGATACCACATTCTTTCCACACCGTTTTCCGAGAAATACCCTTCCGATTAGTTTCATTTCAGAGGAATACCTGGTTTAGGAACCGGCTTTGGCGGTGGCGGTGCACTTCTTGCTGGAGTAGTCATAACTGAAAGCCAATATGCAGTTCAAGAAAAGGGGAAAAACTGTACTCCGAGCTAGCTCCGATGACTGCAAGAACCACTCACGTTTACGTTTCCGGGTGAGGTCTGACTTCTGTCGCTATCATCGCGATGGAGTTTCGCCATGCACAAGTCCGAGCCAGACTACTGAGCCGAACCCGGAAGTGTTATTACTAAAGTTCAGCTTAGAAATTAATTACCTACGATGTTTGCGACCTTCGCGTACGTGTTGTAATAGACTAGCGTGTCCGAATGACAGGTAGTAATCCGATTTGTGATATGAAAACAAAATAAACCGCAAACTTCGTGTGCACGACGAAGCTGTCACAGATCTATTTTTAGTACTGTTCATTTTGCTTTAAAAACATGAGCAATTAGCTGATACTGAGTTGACTGAGTGTATAAAATTAGGTGTCTTTTCTTTACATCTCACTTGCAGTATGGATGACGGAGAGGAATTACCACTTTCAATCCCTGTAAGTTTAACCATTTTTATGCGACCGGTGCCATTCTTCTTGTGATCTTCCTTGATGATCAGTCACACTGCATGTGTTGTGCCCATTCTTGAAAATCACGCATTCTCGAGAATGGGCATGCACATTCTTGAGAATGTGCAACTGGATCCTTGCTCGGTACAACTATAGAATGCAGGGCCACTTTACTCTACATCCGCGCCTCCGTACGGCTGCGTGGAGGCGTGGAGCCGCAGTCGACCTACCTCCGAAAATCGATCGTGGAGTCGTGGAGCCGCAGAGAATTGCGCCCTCTATCGGTGCGCGTCTCTGCGACTCCGCGACTCCGCGCCTCCGCGACTCCAGACAGTGCCCCGTCGCCCTCCCCCCCCCCCCTTCCTAATTGGCCCGCCCAATTAAAGCGACTCTGCGACTCCCCGACTCCGCGCCTCCGCGACTCCAGACAGTGCCCCGTCGCCCTCCCCCCTTCCTAATTGGCCCGCCGATTTAAAATGGATATGGATGCTTCGTTCTCAAAAAGATTCCGCCGAGAATTGCGCCCTCTATCGCTACGCGTCTCTGCGACTCCGCGACTCCGCGCCTCCGCCACTCCAGTGCCCCGCGTCTCCGCGATTCTGCGACTCCAAGACTCCGCGCCTCCGCCGCTCCAGACAGTGCCCCCAACACATTTACAAGCACGCCCTCCCTTCCGATCCTTCATGAGAAGCTTTGAAGACAAGTGCAGTGCATTCCTTCGCTGTACTTAGCACTTTTTTGCAGGTTTGCATATCTATTACTCCTATTCCATCCACGCCTCCAGGCAAAATAAAAACCTTGCTTCGGCGTGGCCCTGCATTCTATAGTTGCTCCCCTTGCTCAATCTTGGCAAAAATAACTCTTCCAGATTGAGCGCACATTCTTGAGAATGCGCGACAAGATAACGGTCTTGTCGATGCCGAGCACCGGCTGCGCTTGGCAAGTCTAGCTGAATCCTCGTTCACTGATTCTCAATAATTATACTGTTGCAACGCAAGGCGCTGAAAAGTAGAGTGGCTATGATAAGTAAAGGCGTATTGATATGGGGGGGGGGGGGGACACCGGGAAAATATAAGAGACATAATAATACTAGTGCAAAGAATTCTGATTTTTGGGATAATAAAAGCGGGGGGGACGGGGGGGGGGGGGGGGGGGGGGGGGTAAGAATGAAGAATGAAGAATGAGAATGAATACTGCTACATCCCATAGTGCTAATGCTATTTCCCATTTAAATTGCCACCAATTTATTGTTCCCATCCCACCATAACGTCGCAGAGCTGGATTCTATCTAGTCAAAAGAGCAATTTTGGCAGCTTCTGGACATCGTTTTTTTTTCGTGGCACGCATATGATACATGCAGGGACTTGTAACTTGTCTAGCCTAAACAAAGCACTTCCCAGACTAGTTCCCAGTTCTCTGTTATTACAAAACTTCCCATAGTGGGCAGAAAAAAGCAATAATAACAGGTTTAATTTGATTCAAATTATCGTAGTTATACGAGTACAGAAGCATAGCACATTTTCTTTCCTCTTTATATGAATTGTTTCCCTTTTAACCGCTATACAATTCATTTAACATAATTATGTCGTGCAATGTTTGTTAAGATTGGGCAAAATTCATAAATTGTGCACGTGATATTCCCACCCAATCTTATGAATGAGCGCTCATTCTTAAGAACGCGTGCTCGTTCTTAAGAATGGGCGCTCATTCTTAAGAATGCGCGCCCATTCTCGAGAATGTGCATGCCCATTCTCGAGAATGCGTGATTTTCAAGAATGGGCACAACACATGCACACTAGTCCGAACACGGAGGAATAAAAACACACGGATCGCTTTTTTAAGCGATCCGGCCGTAGAGTCCTAGTTACTCGGACTACATGTACACATACATGACGTACTGGGGCATGTCTGGAAACTCCACTTGACTTTGAGTTTGTGCTGATTTCAAACCAATTTGTCATGTTTGCCATATTTGTGAGATAGTTCGTTTTGCTTATTTTAATTTTCTGTGTTTGGTCTGTTGGGAAAGAATGCCCTGACGCCACTTGCTTGTTTTATGATCTCAATTCTCAATGAAGGTCAGCCGTTGCAAAAATGTTGATCTGATGAAAACATGAACATTTCTTGGTAACATTTTTGCACACACATGGGTACACCAAGGCACAGAGTTTAGTCCGGTGACTGGCCATAGACATGATAGACGGGGGTAGTCCAAAGGTTAAAAAAAGGTGATTTTGCCAGATATTTCACTCCCCAATTTAAATAATCCATATAAAAATGATTCTTTTCTCAGTAATCCTTACCTTTAGGACCCTGTTCCTATATTGTTGATGTACCCTAACGTGGCGCAGCCCCTAACGTGGCGCACTTTGATTTTTCGCCTGTAGCGCCTAGCTAGAGCAAAAGTTTTAACTGAAATTTCACAGAAAGCGAAATTTCATCAAGTTCTAAACACTCCCGTTCATAAATCGCGAGTTTATTTACCCGCTACAAAGTTAAAAGGAAAATTTATTTTGGCGTGATTTTGCGATTTTAATTTTTATTTTCAAGTGCAAAGTGAAACCTTTGAAAATGCCCCGAAAAATAAGAAAATAATGTTCTGACAAACATCTGGCTGGGTATGTAAGTAGAAATAATAATGATTTATCAGAATTGATCAAGTTTACAGAAATTCTTAAATGTTAATTTGGAATTTTCTGAGATTTACTTAAGTGCGCCACGTTAGGGAACACTCCGCCAATTTGTGCCCAATTTCCGGACGCCACCGTTTTTCAATTTCGGCTTAAATTTTATGAAACCGAAATTGTTCATGGAGGTTAAATAGCAAGCATTAATAAGGTAAAAGTACCATTATTTTACTGCATGAATTTGAGGTTTGTCAACAAAGAGGTTTGGCAACACTACACGAGGAAAGTTGGGTAAGCTTCGAAGTGCGCCACGTTAGGGAACACGACTATATAGGGTTAAAAGACTTACCAAAACAGCTGACTAAATGACACTCAAAAGTGACATTCTGATAATTGTTGACGCGTCTGAACAGTTGGCAATGACATCTTCTTGAATATCAGCAGGTTAATTTTTGTGGAAAGAGGGCAGGGCTTTGATTTATGAGGAGTTAAAGACGACGATGACAAACAAAAAATATATTTTAAAAAAGCAAGATGGCGAACTGCAAATAAAGGTAGGAAAGTCACATTTTCTTTGACAGTGCTTTCAAAATTACAACTGACATGAGTTTATCTGTTAGAAAAAAGACTTCTTTAGCCTGCAAAAGTCACTTGGTACTGGGCAGTCATCTGCAAAAGTCAATTTTGAACAGAACTTGTAAAAATAGCGGTGTCCTAAAGATAAGGATTACCCTTTTCTCCATGACTATGTACGAGCAGGTCAAGGCAGTGTCAGAGCACTTCACATGCCCCATATGCATGGAGAGACTGTCCCAGACATACATCACGCCCTGCGGCCATCGCTATTGTGGTAAATGCATCAAAGAGTGCGTCAATAGGAGGTAAGAGAATGGTTTGGCATTCATTGCATGTATTGTTGATGTACCCTAACGTGGCGCGGCCCCTAACGTGGCGCACTTTGATTTTTCGCCTGTAGCGCCTAGCTAGAGCAAATGTTTTAACTGAAATTTCGCAGAAAGTGAAATTTAATCAAGTTCTAAACACTCCCGTTCATAAATCGCGAGTTTTTTTTACCCGTTGCAAAGTTAAAAGAAAAAATTATTTTGGCGTGATTTTCCGATTTTATTTTCAAGTGCAAAGTGAACCCTTTGAAAATGTCCCGAAAAATAAGAAAATAATTTTCTGACAAACATCTGGCTGGGTTTGTAAGTAAAGATAATGATGATTTATCAGAATTTATCAAGTTTACAGAAATTCTTAAATGTTAATTTGGAATTTTCCGAGATTTATTCAAGTGCGCCACGTTAGGGAACACTCCGCCAATTTGTGCCCAATTTCCGGACGCGACCGTTTTTGCATTTCGGATTAAATTTTATGAAACCGAAATTGTTCACAGAGGTTAAATAGCAAACATTAAAAAGGTAAAAGTACCAGTATTTCACTGCATGAATTTGAGGTTTATCAACAAATAGGTTTGGCAACAATACACGAGGAAAGTTGGGTAAGCTTCGAAGTGCGCCACGTTAGGGAACACGACTATATGCGTTATACATTACTCAGCTATCTCTGGAGCCTTTATCAGCTTTGAGCTCCGTGCTCTAACAAAAGAGGGCGCCCTTTTACAAAGCAACGACGTCCCAAGGGCGGGACATTTCGCTGGTTGACGCGCACTGTTTCTTGTGTGTGATGCACGTACACCAGGGGATTTGTACTATGTACACGCAGTGGCCGTGATTCGCAGCAAATGAATTGCAGTCAGGCAAGATGGTGTCGGTCGGTCACCCCCAACTGTACTCACTTTGCCGGTGAGGGGGGTACTTGTGAACGGAGCGGATAGACTCCTCTTTCATTTTTTTTGCTCAGTCATCTGTGACAATGACTTAAAAATGACTCAAAATTAATATGACTGGATAGAGGATATCCTGGCCTTTTTCCTTGTAGTTCAATCTTTCTAAAATATTCAGTACATTTCTGATAATTTACAATTAAAAATAGGTACACTTTAGTTTGAGATACGCTGTTTTGCATTAATTCCGATAACTGGGTTTTATTCTTTCTTTTTTGATATGCAGATCCAGATGTCCATGTTGCAACACGAAAGTGACAGGAGACAAGCTGTTCCCTGATTGGGCGTTTGATAACCTCATTAGCATGGTTTCCACGGAGAAAAACAAAGCAGAGGATATGTACTTTGTGAAGTTAATTCAAGAAGCAGGTACTAAAAAGTTAGCCTTTAATAGTTATCCTGCATTTTTCAAACTCTCATCGTTTTCCCCTTCTAAAGGCCGGTTCATACTACATGCGAATGTGAATGCAATGCTAATTTGATGTCATGGAGCATTCGTTGCGAAATTTGCTGGAGTTGAAATGTGTTCAATTTTTGCCCTGACCTCACAAATTCTAGTTCGCATTCGCTTTCGCGCCGAGTATGAACCGGACTTAACACAAAAAGTGGAAATTTCCATCACAGTAAATGTTAAACATTACAGTAAATGTTAAAGATTGCCTGGGAATCAAAGTCAAAAATTGTTTTGAAAAAAAAAACAGGTTAAAGGGAAGATACAACATTTGCAAACATCAAAAAACGAAATGATCAAATTATCACGAAATACCTTACTGAATTGGTAGGGACTAGTCCAAATCATCCTTTAAAATCGTGGCTCCTGGTGTGCTGACATTTTAAAAAAACACTGTATTTTTCCAACGCTGGTCGGCCGACCAGCGTTGGAGAAAACTGGCTTTTTTTCAAAAACTGTTCCTAAGTTTTCGTATTTAGTTATTTTGACTTTTCTTTGCAATTGATTACACACATGTGAAGGGGTACAAGCCTGCTAGACTGTTTCTCTGAGCCTACAATTCCCCAAGTGTATTAATTGCTCTGTTTCATTTTAAGTGGGGTCAGGGAACCAGACTACAAGAACATGATAGGTTTTCTTGGTTTTTCCAGCGTCTACAAGCCCAAAACGTGAAACAAGTCAGTTTAAAAAATATTTTCTATAACATACTAATCCTCCAAATCCATTTATTTCTGAAAATAACAGCAAAAGCAAATGTTGTACATTCCCCTTAAGCTGTTTTGTTTCTGTCATGACAAGTGTCTTGAGTTAGATATTTTACTTCAGATAGTATCCTGCCTGCAGTGGGTCAAACTTAAAGTAGACTCACACAAACAAGCACGACCACAGTACTTGCCACTTAATGCTTGTTTATGTAATGTGTAATGCATTTCAAAATTTGTTTTGCTTTCAGGTCATCAAGAAAAAGAAGAGACAAATTCCAAGGAGGAGTCTCCAATTGTGGGTACATTACAAAGTAAGACTTGACATAAAATTTTACGGGGGAGTGTGGCTTAGAGGTTAGGGTTTCATAACTCGTGATCAGAGGGTCAGGGGTTCGAATCGAGCTGCTGGTCATATGTTGTGTCCTTGGGCAAGCCACTTCATCCCCACTTGCCTCTCTATCTCTACCCAAGAGAATGAATGGGTACCAGCATTAGCTTGGGAGTAACCTGTGATGGACTAGCATCCCATCCAGGGGGAATAGGAATATCGTCAGTCGTTTAATTCTACTGAAACTGGAGATAAACGCCGACCTGATGGGCCACATTGGCTCGTGACAGACTTTATTATTTCTTATTTCCAATATTTGCACCTTCCTTATGGTAATTTTTGTGTTATGATTATGTCAATTTTCAAAAAATATGCCACCATGAACCTTGCCAGTTTGAGTCCTGTCTGCACTGAATGGTACTTCCATGTGTCAGATGACATCCAGCACCCCCAATCCACTTAATGATTCTGCGACAGCACGATTTGCTCTAAAATCCTTACAACCCAGGCTGTTCACCCTAGAAGTTGAAATTCGAAGTTGAACTGTTTTTTTTTATACCCATAATTTTTTCAGAGCATCTCAAGATTGGCCTGGCCAGCCATGAGCAGTACTATCAGGACTTCAAGCGGGAGTTTACTCAGCGAATTCAGCAGGTCGATGTCCAGATGGAAGCAGTCCAAGGAGGTACTTAAGAATTTGCAGGACTTTGCTCAGACACTCATTACCAACATGTTTGTTGAAATTAGTCAGATGGAGGGCAGTGTTTGCATTTGATAATAGTACTGCAGTTGAACCGCTGACCTGAACCAAAATTTGCTGAATGTGGCATTTTGGTTGTACATTGTAATGTTTGTATAGCGCTTTCCATCGTATCAATGATCTCAAAACGCTTTACAATTATTGCCCTGTTCATCGGGCCACGAGACCACGCGGCAGTGGATATCAGCGCACATTCAGTCCCCTACTTTCACAGGTACCTATTCATACTCCTGGGTGGAGAGAGGCAATCGTAGTTAAGTGACTTGCCCAAGGGCACAAACACCAATGTTCCTGGCAGGGTTCGAACCCATGCACCATCGTACATGAGTCAAACACTGTAACCACTGAACCATGGCATTCTACATTCAAAACCATCAAAACTTACACAACTATAAAAATGATCTAAAGGAGGCTTTGCCTAGCCACTTCGTGGGGGTGGTGGCTTCATCACCCTGTTGACCGCTTCGCGGGCAAGTCACCCACTTTGCAGGCAAACACCCACTTTGCGAGTGATCAACTCGTAAACTGGTGAACACACACAGTATACTCCTTTTGCACTTTACTGTATAGTGATGATTCGCCATTTGATGGAGGAAAACAATATTTAAGGCTGACAAAAAGACGCAAGTTATAAAGGAGGTGACAACTTGCAAGTAATGAGCCTGTCCCACAGTGTATGCATGCACATACAAGATTAAATACTGTGGGAAGACCTCTAAACTTATTGCCGAATTTCTTGTGAATCCCTCAAAAACTATATGGGCTACTGCAGTCTGTTTTTTCAAAGGGTATAATCAAACATTTAAGCTTTTCAAAATACCAAGAATGGAAGTGCTTACATACTCTAGTGTTTTACTCTGTCCCCCCCCCCCCCCCCCCCCCCCCGTATATTCCCCGAATCTGAAAAAAATATCCTTCTGTCTTCTCGTAATTAACAGTTGTTGACTGTTGTGATGAGGGATATGACATTTTTAACACCCGAGGGATGCATAGCACCCAAGGCGAAGCCGAGGGGGTTAAAAACGGCATATCCCACATCACAGCAGTCAACAATTGTTTTGTTATATCGTGCCAATAACTCAAAAAGATAAATGGTTGTAACTTACTGTGTGAGAAATAAATTAAACCACTGCGATGTAGCCTTTGATAACTGAGAGTTTTGATGTCCTGCCGGACATGAGCAGTTGACGTTTGCAGTTCTCATTGCGCGAAGCTAGCGCGCCGGCAGGTTCTATACGCGTGCGCAAAGCGCGCAATGAATGCAGTGGGATATCACTGATCTCGTCTCAAAAAATGGATACAAGTGTGTGAAATGCTTTTTAACAGAGCAGACACGTGGCCGTTCTAGAATATTTAAAAAACAGTATCCAAACACACAATATAACAATTAAAGTTTGGACCCGAAGGAGAACAGTGCAGAAGCAATAACCAGGCTACATATTAGATGTACAACAAACAAAAGTGAGAAGAAGATTATATTGTATTTTTTTGGCTACATTTTCTTTCACCTGTGTTTTTACATTAATAATAAAGATTCATATAGTTTAAAAACATAAATCAAAGAGAAGGGAGGATTGGATGAGTTGGCATTACAGTTATAACCAGCTGGCTTGATGTTGATTCAATATCGATTCACAGGTGGTGATGATGTGTCGATGGCACAGCGGCTTCAAGAACTTGAGGTCAAGAAGCAATCGCTGCATACTGAACTCAGAACATGCACTCAGTTACTAGTAGACGCATATGACAAGTGAGTATGAGCTCCGTGCGCCAACAAAAAAGGGGGCCTTTTTACCACTTTTAAGAGACCTGTGGATGAGACACACAGCGTGTGCATACTGTACTGTACTGGTTCGCGCGCGAAGGGCGCATGACTTTCTGAATGTGCCAAAGCCATTAGCCACAGCGTCTTCAAGTGAGCGTCGGGCATCGTCAGCACACTAATACGCTCAAATTTAAACTTGCGATGGTCTCCCAGACTGATACCAGCCCCCAATAACTTTGGATCATTCGAAATATGCAGTGGATGGACCGGGAACCAGTCTAGGTCTCCCCCAACTCTCTTTTCTGGCCGTTGAAGGAGTACTTGTGTGTGGAGCCCATAGGGAAATCGCCTGTCTCAACTTTCAACGTCTGACATTTTTGGTTTGGCATGCAGTGCTTTAGATGTTGAGATCCAGTATTGTTTTGTACATATTTTTGTCAATATCTTTCAGGTATTTAACGGATCACCTGCCTACTCCTTCGTTACTACCGGTCACAGTCTCGGTGCGACTCCAAGGGAAAAACGTCACTCTGCCAGATATTAAACTAAAGCCACACAGTAGGTGAGCTTGATTGCTGATCATTCTGAACCCTAACCCTCTCAGATCCCTCCAAATTAGCCAGGAGGTTTCTGTTGGGTAGGATTGAGGAATGCAGGACCCAGCTACCATTTCAAGGAGTATAAGGTGCCGGGGAAATTGGGTTTCATGAGGTGATTTTTCCTAAAAGCCTGGGCCCTTTTATACCAGGATTTTGGATGTTTATCTTTGACTGAGCCCAGTGTAACATTATCGGGTTAAAGGTATAGTCCATCATTTGTAATTTGTGCATTTTGTTCGTTTGAAGCAACAAAAGTGCTCAAAATCTAAAGAAGGGTACTGAACAACTAACCTGATGAAGTTTCAGCTCAGCTTCAGCTGTATATTCCGAGGAAAACAGCATTCTAGGATCTCAATTTCAAATCAAAAGTTGCTGAATCATGTTTTGAATTGGGCCTGAATTCAGCGTCCGAGAAACGTTCTCACTGTGCCGATTGCAGCTACGCGATGTCGCGCACTGATCCGACGAATTATAGCATGTGCGTGTGCGTCGTGCAAATGCTTGCGCGCGCTTCGCCGAATAACAAAACGAACTATTAATTTAAATTTTCCTACGGTGAATTTTAAGAAGCATTGTTTGAAAGGCCTTCCCTCGTTGATTACTTCAAAATGACAGTTTGCCAGAAAGAATAAATTCACAGGGAGTTTAGTCCCCTTACTATCTTTCAACCAAGTATGTTTTTCAACAATAATTACACCAGTTACTTTTCGGATAGCTGCAAATGATGGACTATAGCTTTAATCACTGAAGGCAATGGTTACACCATAGGAGGCCAGTCCACACTCTTTGGCATGCATTAACGTAACTCATGTGCCACAGCGGCCACACTTACAGTCCGACAAATCCAGGATTTCTGTTGTTTATGCATCAATTTTACAATCAATAAAGCATCGTTCCTTTCAAATTATAGTTTCCATTACAGATTTGAAATCCGAGTAGTAACAACACGTATGTCAACAAGCGAGTTGACTGTGAATAAAACAATCTTGATGTGGTTGCTTTGTTTATCCAGTTTATCCGATATTAAGGAGGTTGTTACCAGGGCAATGGAGACGAGGGGAGATCCTATTGCTAGTTTCCCAGATGACAAAGTGAAATTTGTTCTACTTGGGTAAGTCTTGACTCTGTGCATGATCAACCGCGGGCAGTGTGTAGCCCCCAATAATGAGAGTGTTTCACAAGTGCTTTGCGCTGTTTTTATTAAAGGGAAGATACAACATTTGCAAACATCAAAAAACAAAATGATCAAATTATCACGAAATACCTTACTGAATTGTTAGGGATTGACAGTCTAAAGCATCCTGTAAAATCGTGGCTCCTGGTGTGCTGACATTTGATAATAATAGTAATAATAATTTTGGAGGCTAATCGTCCTTACTGGCAGCTGGGATGCTGAATTGCGAAGGACGTGGCTACAACGTGGTCGGGCCGCTGGCACATAAAGGCGACTATGGCTGCCGGCCACAGCGACCCATATATGACCACGGAGCACAGCCTGAGATCGAAAGTGTTTGATTTTTCCGGAGGGAGGAAAACCGGAGGGCCCGGAGAAAAACCCTCGTGGCACAGGAGAGAACCAACACCCAACTCTACTCACATGTGATCCGTGGCCAGGCCAGGATCCGCGGCCAAGATTCGAACCGTGGTCACCTTGGTGGGAGGCGAGCGCTTTACGCACAAGCCACCCATGCCAAGTAGCCTTTTCTTAAAGAGGTGGAATGCTCGAAGACATTTCCGTCATTTTTCGGGTATATGTAGCCTAAGGTGTGATGAAATAAAAACGACTATTGTTTCTGTCACAAAATGAGTACAAAAGGTACTTTTGAGAGCTGTTTTTCAGGTCCTGTTTCGACCCAAACGTGCAATTTGTGTAAAAGTCGTCGTTGCGGGCAGCAAACAAAACACAGTAAATCATGACGTAATAAACAGGACTCGTTTATGCTACTCTGCATCGGGATTCCTGTTTATTACGTCACGATTTACTGTGTTTCGTCGTTGCGGGCAGCAAACAAAACACAGTAAATCGTGACCTAATAAACAGGACTCATTTATGCTACTCTGCATCGGGATTCCTGTTTATTACGTCACGATTTACTGTGTTTTGTTTGCTGCCCGCAACGACGACTTTCACACAAATTGCACGTTCGGGTCGAAACATGCATGACAGGACTTGAAAAACAGCTCTCAAAAGTTCCTTTTGTACTCATTTTGTGACAGAAACAATAGTCGTTTTTATTTCATCACACCTTAGGCTACATATACCCGAAAAATGACGGAAATGTCTTCGAGCATTCCACAACCTCTTTAACAGCAAACTCTTGCAACACACTGGCATTGGTTCTTTTCTGGATCCAGGATATCCTTAGCATTCTTTGCCAGCACCACAACTCAAAGGCATTGATTTTGTCGCAGTCTGCTTTGTTCAGGGATCAGGATTCGCAGGCATAGGTTGCAATTGGGAACACAATCAAGTGCCCGCACTAGCGGTGTCTTAGTAGCATTGGTGATGTCCTTGTCTGCCAAGATTATTGACATCTTTGTTCATTGCAGATCTTGCCAATGCAACACGGCGCCTTATTTTGTCCTTGCATCCACCTTCCACCTAAACGTACTCATTTAAAACCGGATAAACACATTTATGAGCAGTAGATTTTGAAGTGAAGAGGTTCAAGTTGAAACTCTTTCATTGTTGATCTTTGTTTAACTTCAACAAAAATTTGTAGAAAAAACTTCAGGTTGGTTCATAGAGAGCCTGGTTTTCCAGTATGGAAGAAATATCAGTACATGTATTTTCCTTTTTCATTGTTGTTCTTGTGCAGACCTATTGAGAAGGGTCGAGAAATATTGGCTGAATTTCTAGAGGAGCTGTCATTGACTCCAGATGATACTGAGAGGTCAGAGGTTATCAGGCTCCTACCCGGAGGGTGTCATCCAGTACTGGAGTTTGGTGTCAAACCTGGGAGCGAGGTTGTAATAGCTGGTCCAATCAAACTAGAAAGGTGAGATTAAGGAATGTACTGGCCACGTGGTGACCCTTCATCTTACAAGATTTATATCTTTGAAGTATGAAGTGAAAAAATATTTTTACAGAACATATTTGTAAGCTCTGGCAGGAGCTTCTACATGTCACTTGATGGTTGGTTGGTCGGTCTGTCTGTCTGTCTGTCTGTCTGGGTGTCTGTCTGTCTGTCTGTCTGGGTGTCTGTCTGTCTGTCCCTGACCAAAATTATTTGACCAAAAATTGATCAAATGCCATGCCGTGGTCATATAAAAGCACTGTTGCCAAAAGTTTTCGGAAGACCGGATTGGTTTCATTCGATGCGCATCTATTTTGCATATATATGTCTGTCCCCAGAAAATTGACCAAAAACAAGCCCCCTAAGTTGCCCATAAAATATAACTACCTAACTTAAATTTTCAAAAAAAGTTAACAAAATAAATAAAATACTTAACAAAAATTGTTTGTAACAATTCCTGAAGTTGTTTATGAACATTTTGTAAATGGAGGCAAAATACATGTATGTGCAGTAAGGTTTATAGTCACGTTGTATAGCGCAGCGTTATTTTGACATGGGATGGCCCTGGCTTGCACGCACAATCTCCGGTCAACATTACCGTCCGTTGCACGGTGAAATCATTTGTGCCGGCGTGGATGGTACCCCAAAGCACACGGTTATTCTTTGGCACTTTTGGCATTGATGCAAGATGACCAGAGCTTATTGTGCACTCGCACTTGTTTATATAAAATGCAAGGTTCAGTCTTGTCACATTTGATGACAGATTTGTAGACAATATGACAAGTGAAGTCGCTCACAGTTTTTTCCCCACACTGCTGGGCAAAAAGCCATTGATGTTATGTTTTAGTGGGGGAAATTTATAAGAAAGCATCGATGGTATTTTATGGTAGATTTTGGTCTCAATTTGACATTTTTGTTTCGATTTCAGTGAGATGCCCAAGCAGTGCTTTGCACAGACATTTGTCAAGGATAAAGGCCAATCAATGGACTACTTCACCTGCACCGACTGCTCTTTCAAATGTAAGTACACTGGATTTGAACCCCTGACCCTCTGATTGCAAGGCACTGAGTAGTCACTGCAACTTCAAGAGACTAGCATTTTAACCATTTTTTTTTACCATTTGAAAATATAACTGAAATCAGGCCAATGCTACCTTTTTAGATATTTTGTTTTGTACAAAACGTAAGTAGCTAAAGAAGTCACCGAATTGTTCTCATTTAGAAAATGCTCTGGGTATGCAGTATTTTACAGTGAGAAAAGTAAGGTCACTAGAGATTGACCGATGTTCATATCTGGATCAAATTTATTTCGTTTTTCTATAACGAAAAGCTCATCTTCCAAAATTTCTCCACTCATACAGATGACATGAACAACAACTGAATTAAAAATGTTCATTTATTAATTGTTCAGGTAAAATATTCAATTTGTTTGGTAGTTTCCTCCTGTTTGCCGTAAATGTACTTGAGAAAACTATTATATGATGACAAAAATGTATCGCTTTCTTGCAGGGGTGTGTCGATCTTGCCGAGATTTTTGCCACAAGGATCACCAAACGGTGCCATATGTAATGGGACATCAACCTACATGGTAACGATTTCTAGAATAATTCTTTCTTTTTTTTATTTCTCATTTTTTGGAATTTCAGATCAGCATGTTTTACTGCAGAATTAATGACTTGCACAGGTCAAATTAAATGCTTAATTTACCCTATTTTTGCTTGCAGGGCATGTTGCTACTGTCCAAGAAAGAAAAAGGTAATGTGGTTTTATATTTTTCAACGCATATTATAAATTTGAGGGAGATTTTCATAAAAAAATGTTGTCCTTTTTGGGGGCATTTACAGTTTGGAATTTTGAGAAATGGAGCCTTGTGTTGGTTTTAAAAATTCCAATTACCAACCGTTGTCCTACTTTAGGCAAAAAAAAAAAAGTCTCCAGTGTCTGGTATGGAGCTTGCCCAAAAAGTGGTGCGGCGACGCGGCTTTTTTTTTTTTTTTTACCTGTTTTTTTTGCTTCAAATGTCGGTTGATGATTGCAAATGGTGCCCGACTAAACTTAGTGCAAACATGCAAATAATTTATATGGGAGTCCAGAGAGGCCACATTAAGCTTATTCTTGACCATAACCCAATCTAAAAACACGTTAAAATTGTGCAGCAGCAGGATTCCAGTCAATCCAGTGAGTTTGGCGGTTTTGAGACATCATCTTTCATTGAAAAAAAAACGTTTTCATTTTGCCGACGCGCATGGCTACGGCGACGCGCGCGCATACCAGAAACCGGAGATTTTTTTTTTTGGCCTTGGGTGCTTCCAGAATATTACATGTACATGTACAGGTGATATTGCAGACCGGTGTGGTAGGCCTCAAAATTGTTCGCTCTGACAATTGTGGGTTCTAATTCCCAATCTATTGACTGTCAATTCCAATAGTGGTGCTTAAAATTAGTAGGCAAGTCTCTGTAACAAATCTCAGGGAATCATCATCATCATCATCATCATCATCAGCGTTAAGAGTCCATTTGTCCCACTTTGTGGGGTTGGACATTTCATTTCCTTAATGGCTGCTCTCCAAGCTTTCCTGTCTGTGGGGTCCATGTGAGCGATACCAGATGTTTTGGCATCTTCTTCTACAGTTTCCCTCCAGGTTTTTCTGGGTCTCCCACGAGGCCTTCTTCCGGTGACTCGAAAATTTAAAGCTCTCTGGAGCCAGTGTGTTGCCTCTCTCCTAGCCACATGTCCATACCATCTAAGCCTGTTAATCCTCATAACCTGTGCTACCCCCATCAGGCCCACTGACTGAAGGAGGACTTCATTCCTCGTTCTTTCATGTAGTGATGTTCTGCACATCCACCTCACCATCCTCATCTCAACCTTTTCCAAGCGCTGTACACCTAGACGATTTCATTGCCCATGTTTCGCTCCCGTATGTCATGCATTTTCTTACACATGCATCATACACCTTCCCTTTCACTCTTAGAGGGGTCACCCTTGAGGTGAGGAAGGGAGAGAGTTCGCGAAACTTTTTCCAAGCACTTTGGATCCTTGCAGTCACAGCTGCTGTCTTACCTCCTCTGGCAGCTAACATGTCTCCCAGGAAACAAGTACTTAATTGTCAATTTGGGCTTGACACTACCTAATATGGACACTATACCTTAGATGACTCAGTTTGCACATGGACATGTCACTGCACCGACACACAGTTCAGATATATGCAGAACTTGTTTTCATCTCAATGCTCAAACCTGTTTTCTCTGTTCATACTCATTGGGTAAATGTTGGCTATAGAAATCCCTTTCTGTGTCACCATTGTGTACCTACGCGGAGTTCATCAGGAGTACAAATAAGGGAATAACTATTTGCTTGGCCAGTTTTAAATGTTGTTTAAAATCGGCTTGGGGCCTGGACGCGTATATAATGACACAACCCAAGCTGAAGGCAAGGGTCATTTTCTGCGTTCTGCCCCCATAGCTGGTTTTGAAACGTATTTGTTTAAATACAGCCAAGCACTTATTTATTGCCATTCATAAATACCTTTCGGTCAAAAAGTCAAAACAAGTAAGAAATTCAAAAAATGTTACTTTATGTTTTGTGAAACGTCCCTCTGGCCATGTCTATGGTATGTGTCTTGCGTGCGTAGTATACAAATATTGAGTGGCTCAGCGTGGAATGGGAGGAATATTATCGCAAGGTAAAATCTGGACTTTTCCATTTCACGAGGCGAAGCCGAGCGAACTGGAAAAGTCCAGATTTTACCGAGCGATAATATTCCTCCCATTTCACAATTTAAAGCCACTCAATATTTGTTTTATATAACTGACATATAGATCCTTGTCATTTGATATATTTGAACTTTTTTTCAATACAAAACTGGAGGAAAATGTATTTCTCTCTTCCAAACCACCCTTTCACGAAAATGTTTGAACCCAACACTGTAGCGCTGGCTCTTTGGAACAATATGCGCTACGCGCAATGCTGAACGCGCACACCAGCATGCATTTGCACACAAATACCGCGTCATGATCCTAACTGTTGAATAGTATTTCCCATTCCCCATGGGCGGATAGTACTTTTTGAGCCGCGGCGTGAATGGGAGCAATAACGAATGCCACGTGATTTGAGTTCCACCAATCAAATGACAAGGATCTGTGTGTCGGTTATATAATACTAAATATCTCTTTATATGGAAATTGGCGTATGGGTGGCGCGTACTGCATGAGTGGCGCAGAATACAGCAGTGATTTACCGGCGGTTTAAAGCCACCCATGTGATAGGCTCTCGACCAATAGGAATTAGTAAACTGTCTCAGGTATTTATGAATGCTGCATGGAGTACCATTCATAGTAGACTATTGCAGTGCATTGGATCTAAGTGAGATTATTATTAACATCTGGAAAAATCTGATTCTCTTCCTTCTTTTGCTTTTAGTGCCAACTTGGTGAAACAAGAACTTAAAGTGGACTTGTACAAGGACCGAGTATGGGAGCTCACCCTACACTCCTGAAAGCCTGTCAGTAATAAGGATGGAAAGTTTGCGGTAACACCCCCATGCCGGTGAATGATATCTCTTATTGAGTTGTGTGGTTCTGAGAAGAACCAGGTGTTTTAACTCAACGTTTTGAACAGTGTGCTCTGTTCGACACCAGTCTCCTGGGCCCAATTTCACGGCGCTGCTCAGCACAATATTTGCTTAGCACAAAAAGTCTGGCTTTTAAAAGCAGGTTACCAGCTGAATCTCCATGTGATTGTCATGCTAAGCAAACAACAGCTGAATACTAGTCACGAGCAATATACTTCATATGGAGTTTTGGCTGGTAACCTGCTTTTATAAGCCAACCTTGTTTTGTGCTAAGCAAATTGTTGTGCTTGGCCCCTGGTGTTACCGACAGCTTTCCATTCTTTGTTCGTATCCAACATGCAGACCCTCAAGTCTCTCTTGTAGTAAGGATCGAGTGCCGAAAGACTTTGAATGGACCTTACTCCAAGAGGGTTGTTCTTTTACGTCACAAAGTCACTACAGTACAGTAGTTGTTTCAGGAGAAATTTGACATGCATGACCAAACTGTATGGCATAGCATGGTCCAATATAATAACCCTGCTCAAAATGGAAAAACAAAATGGGTTCAAAAACTTGAGTGTTATTAGAAGAGCCTTTCACCGCAACAATTATTGCAATTTAAACCAAAACAAATTGTCAGTGTGTTGACTATAAAAAAAATATTGCTGCAAGTACATGGTTTTTATTGGCGCATTTTCTTGTGCACTGTAAAGAGGTTTAGACAATCTTTTGACATGTTTTACTATATAACTATGGACAAAAGTCTTTTGACATTGGCACAACCCCTTCTACGTGTATATTGTTTATGGCAACACGGTGTTGTAAATTGATGAGAAAAACAATATTTATTGTTGTTATTTGCAGACTTTAAAGCAGCTTTTGTTTAAGCCCCCCAACAAAATCACTTTGTGTACACCAAAACATTTGTGAAACTCAGAATATTTATTGGTCACGGCAACTATTACTTGTTTATAGCATATTTACAATTAAAGTCCATCTCTGGCGTAACTTTTCTAATTGAAATATAGGTTATTCCATTCAGAAATACGAAAGAAATCTGGTCTACGTTCTTGACAGGTTTTAAGAAAGACTTCTTTTTTAAGAGTTTAATTTAGAAAAATATGTACACTTTCTACAAGAGGAATTATACATGTACGTGTAAATAAAAAGATGACTTGATTTCACTCTTACCGTTTGTCTTTCAAATTGTTTTTCAAAGGCCTGTCTTTAAAAATCAGGCTTAAAGGAAAAACAAGTCTCACATTGATTTGTTCTGTCGTGTGCTTGGATTCTGTAATTTCATTGGTCTGCAACGTCAAGCACTCAGTCCAATGTCCGGTGGGACATCAAAACCTTCATGAAAAGTTAGTACATCACAGTGGTTTAATGTTCACACAGTAAGTTGCAACCATTCATCTTTTTGAGTTATTGGCACATTATAACAAAAATCCATTTTTGAGTGCTGAGTGATGTGGGATATGCCATTTTTAACCCCGTCTAATGTCATATCCCACATCACAGCAATCAACAACTGTTTGCTAATTAAGCCTGTACCTTAATTGTTGGTTGCCACAAACTTGCAGTTTCTCCCTCAAATGTACAATGCGTGGATTAAGTTTTATCTTGAACCAAAAAAACAATAAATATGCAGAATCTTTGGCTTTTTAAAAATAAATTACTGCATCTTTACCGTTTGGTGCACATAAATACCAAGGTTACACACCTATGTTCCGACATCCCTATGTTTGGATTGCACAATTTTGTTGTCATCTCACACAGATACTGTGATATATGGGCCTGCAAATAATATCTTGACCCTGTAGATAACGAGGGATTATAAACGTAGCCCCCCTCTCCAAATTTTGTCTAGCTCCCCCCCCCCAAAAAAAGTTCCATAAATTTTTTTTACAAATTGCACTAGCCAAATTAAGAATGTGACGTACATGCGAACGGTCTCCCCCTAAATAAATAGTCGTGAGAAGGGTGCATTTGTACACTTTTAGCTAATATAGTGTGCCTGATTGAAGGATTTCATCAGCGCTCCCCATTGAAAATATGGCACGAGCCCCCCCCCCCCCCCCCCCCCCCCCCCCCCCCCCCCCCCCCCCCCCCCTCGAGCTATTGATTTTCGGAGGCCTAAGTGTCCGGAAAAAATAACTAGTCTACACTTCAGCACGCCTCCCTAAAAAAAAATCTGGATCCACCCTGCTAGCCCCCCCCCCCCTCCCCACTAGTCATCAGAAAAAGACGTCGTTTAGTCATCAGAAAAATACGTCGTTTAGTCATCTGAAAAAGGAGGTCGTTTTAATCATTGTCAGAAGAAGACGTCTCTGTCGTCAGAAAGATACGTCGTTTGGTTTTGCATATACGACCAAAATAAGACGTCATAATTGTACGTCTAATAAAATCTCTTTTATTCGTCAGAAAAAGACGTCTTTTGGGCGTCAGAAAAAGACGGGTGGTTTGTTGTCAAGGGAGAAAGAGACGTCTTTTTGTTGTCAGAAAAAGACGTCTTTTTTTTTCGTCAGAAAAAGACGTCTTTTGGGCGTCAGAAAAAGACGGGTGGTTTGTTGTCAAGGGAGAAAGAGACGTCTTTTTGTCGTCAGAAAAAGACGTCTTTTTGGCGTCAGAAAGAGACGTCTCGTTGTCGTCAGAAAGAGATGTCTTTTTTTGTTTTGCATTTACGCCCAAAATAAGACCAAAATATAAGACGTCAAATTTTTACGTCTAAAAGACGTCTGAATGACATTGTTTACCCACTGGGATGATAAGAGAATATGTGATATTAAAATAATACTACAAAGTACATGCATTGACAGGAACGGTAACACACATCTTCAAATGTAGGCCAGGGAATAATTGCGGGGTGTCATGTCATGCAATGACTGTTGGGTGCAGCGGAAAACCAGTAATGAATATGACAAGTTATTGTTGGTGGAAGACTGCTGATGCTCCTCCATGGCCACGCCATTTCCGGGCATAGAAGCGGTACTATTTACCTTCATGGTATGCCTTGCTAACTTCAGCCTTCCATCTACGCTTCTCCTGGAGATCTTGTTTGGTCATCCTCTACACAGAAGCAAGTCTCCCCTGCTAGAGCCTGTCGCTGGTGCCGCAAGATTTCAAGCTTATCATGGTACGCAGTTCAATTTGAAGAGTAGTTGTTTACCGGGAATCTTGGGGCCATCACGGTGGGCTTGTTCGATCTTAACGTCAGTCAGACCAAAGTTGTCTCGAAGAAGATTCTTAGGCTCAAGCAGTCTTCATCTTTTTCTTGTGGAAGGCCGATAACTCTGACATTGTTACACCTGCTTTGTTAAAACGTTTGAGTTTGTTGAGCATTTTGTTGTGGTCAGGAAGCTGTTGATCTATTGTACTGACATCTTGGCACAATTTCTCCAGCTCCTTTACTTTGTTTTCAAGATCGGAAATGCGCCGGCTTTTGAATCGGATCGACTCATTGATGTCACGGGCGTCGCTAGACCATTTTGAATGGGTGGTTACCATCAAGAAATTTGTCGACTGACCGTTGCGTAAAATGAGTGTAATTGATAATTTACGCCCAAAATGACCCCTTTAACTCCATTTCTAATTGCCTCCACAAATATACGAATGGTTTATTATGTTGATTACTTAATAAATGGATAAAATTTTCAATGGGAAAAGTTGAACTTCAAAAGTAAATCGTCAAAATTTGGCCCAATCATAATAAGATTTTTTTTGGACATATTTTGCTCATCGTAACACCGTATACATACTCAGTACGTGTGCGTATACCTTGTTCAGGCCCATTCCCTGATTTCAGACGGGGGGGGGGGGTCTTCAAGTTTAAAGCTATAGTCCATCATTTGTAATTTGTGCATTTTGTTCGTTTGAAGCAACAGTGTTCAAAATCTTATGAAGGATACTGAACAACTAACCTGATGAAGTTTCAGCTCAGCTTCAATTGTATATTCCGAGAAAAACAGCATTCTAGGATCTCAATTTCAAATCAAAGTTGCTGAATCATGTTTTGAATTGGGCCTGAATTCCGCGTCCGAGCGCGAGAAACGTTCTCACTATATCATATAGCAACCGAATTATAGCAACCGTGCGTGCGTGTGCGTCGTGTCAACGCTTGCGCGCGCTTCGCCGAATAAAAAAAAACGAACTACTAACGGAAATTTCCAACGGTGCGTCTTAAGACGCCTTCTTTCGTTGATTACTTCAAAATGACAGCTTGCCAGAAAGAATAATTTCACAGAGAGTTTAGTCCCCTTACTATATTTCAACCAAGTATTTTTTCAACAATAATTACGCCAGTTACTTTTCGGATAGCTGCAAATGATGGACCATAGCTTTAAATCCTAAAGCGAACCTTTTTATATGCGAGCACATATATTTTGATTCTAGATGCTCTGTGGTGCATTGAGTCTAGGCATTTCCTGACCACTTTCCCCTGACTGTTTGAATGAACTGTGCTCGTTTGAGTGAGGGAGTGGGGTTGGGTCATAGTATACAAATATTGAATGCTTCGAGTGGTGTAGTAAAACTAGCCTCCCGAGACGATCCATAGACATTCTATTTTCCCGAGGCGCGAAGCCGAGGAAAAATAGAATGCTCCATCAATCACCGAGGGAGGCTAGTTTTACTTCACCACGAGATAAAGCATTCAATATTTTGTTTTAAACACTTCACCCACAGATTCTGCTTGGTTATAATATTTTAAATTATTTAAATCTAAACACAGTTGAAATAAACTTAAACTTCAATACAAAATTGGTGGGAAATGTATTTCTCTCTTCCAAAGTACCCCTTTGCGAAATGTTTGAACCCAACTCTGTGGCGCGCTCTCTTTGGAACAAAACGCGCTGCGCGCAACGCGCAACGTGCACACCAGCATGCATTTGCACACAAATACCGCGCCGTGGAAAAAGTACTTTGGTTGCTAATGGTAAAGTATATCTCAAATTAGGTTTTGCCCTTCACCGACGTTTAAACACTGTATACTCAGTGTCTTACCTCCCGAGTGAAAGTTGGAAAAAATCACTCGGGTGGGACTCGAACCCACGACCTCCTGCTTTCTAGTGCAGATGTCTTTACCACTCGACCACCGAGCTAACGGGATCGGTTGGCTGGTTCGAATCTGGTGTACATAGCAGCGGGTACCGCATAAACTATTATAAGATGGAATTTTGCGTCGGGGTGATATAAATCAAATTAGGTTTTGCCCTTCACCGACGTTTAAACACTGTATACTCAGTGTCTTACCTCCCGAGTGAAAGTTGGAAAAAATCACTCGGGTGGGACTCGAACCCACGACCTCCTGCTTTCTAGTGCAGATGTCTTTACCACTCGACCACCGAGCTAACGGGATCGGTTGGCTGGTTCGAATCTGATGTACATAGCAGCGGGTACCGCATAAACTATTATAAGGTGGAATTTTGCGTCGGGGTGATATAAATCAAATTAGGTTTTGCCCTTCACCGACGTTTAAACACTGTATACTCAGTGTCTTACCTCCCGAGTGAAAGTTGGAAAAAATCACTCGGGTGGGACTCGAACCCACGACCTCCTGCTTTCTAGTGCAGATGTCTTTACCACTTGACCACCGAGCTAACGGGATCGGTTGGCTGGTTCGAATCTGATGTACATAGCAGCGAGTACCGCATAAACTATTATAAGATGGAATTTTGCGTCGGGGTGATATAAATCAAATTAGGTTTTGCCCTTCACCGACGTTTAAACACTGTATACTCAGTGTCTTACCTCCCGAGTGAAAGTTGGAAAAAATCACTCGGGTGGGACTCGAACCCACGACCTCCTGCTTTCTAGTGCAGATGTCTTTACCACTCGACCACCGAGCTAACGGGATCGGTTGGCTGGTTCGAATCTGATGTACATAGCAGCGGGTACCGCATAAACTATTATAGGATGGAATTTTGCGTCGGGGTGATATAAATCAAATTAGGTTTTGCCCTTCACCGACGTTTAGGGCAAAAACCTAATTTGATTTATATCACCCCGACGCAAAATTCCATCTTATAATGGTAAAGTACTTTGGTTGCTATGGGTATAGTACTTTTGGCCGTGCACAGAAAGATAGCAAAAATAGAAAGTATCATGTGACTCGCTCTCGGCCAATCAAGACACAGAATCTGTGGGTGATGTGTTATAAAAGTTTACATCACAAACATCACATCAAAACTGTAGCTTAAAGCTGGAGTCCATCATTTGCAGCTATCCAAAAAGTAACTGGCGTAATTCTTGTTGAAAAACATACTTGGTTAAAAGATAGTAAGGGGACTAAACTCCCTGTGAAATTATTTTTTCTAGAAGGCTGTCATTTTGAAGAAATCAACAAAAGAAGGCCTTTCCCAGGGTGCTTCTTAAGACGCACCGTAGGAAATTTAAATAAGTAGTTCGTATTTTTTTGTTTTTGCAGCGAAGTGCGCGCAAGCATTGGCATGATGCACACGCGCGCGCAGTTGCCTATAATTCGTCGGATCAGTGCGCGACATCGCGTAGCTGCAATCGGCTCATTGAGAAAGTGTCTCGGACGCTGAATTCATCAGGCCCAATTCAAAACATGATTCAGCAACTTTTGATTTGAAATCAAGATCCTAGAATGCTGTTTTTCTCGGAATATACAGTTGAAGCTGAGCTGAAAATTCACCAGGTTAGGTGTTCAGCATCCTTCTTTAGATTTTGAGTACGTCTGTTGCTTCAAACGAACAAAATGCACACATTGTGGACTATACCTTTAATTTTCTTTCGAGATTTGCCCTCTTTAGCTTGATCCATGATTTTGAATCGTCACTAAGAATCAGCTCAATTCGTAACTGCCTTCGAGTGAGCACGTACTTGTGTTTTGCACAGCTGCAGCTGTCAACCGCCGCGTATATTAAGCGACCAGGCGCGGCAGTAGTCCGGTTCCCAGACCAAAAGATTCTGACTATTCCTGATGAATCTTAGGTCAGGTAACCTTCAACCTCGTCCCCCGACTGCTTACTTTATTTCCAACGTTGTTTTCAATAGTAAACCCTGGATAGGAAACTTTCTTCCTGTAGGCCTATCCTGATTCGATACCGCAATTGGCTAGAAATGGATTTATATCGTGTACTTGGTGTTGTTATTCACAACGTGCAGTACGTGTTTTCGTGATCATTCGTCCATGCCTTCTCGAAAATATTCCTTTCCTTTCCAATTTGTTCATATTAATATGAAATGTGATACTGCATGTTGTCTTGATAAGATCGTAACAGTTTAATTGAAAAAATCTTGTTTTCGTAACTCACGCAATGCTCGCGCTGCAACAAATTGACTCTGTTTTTACCCCAGACACCGCATACAAAAAAAAATGCAAATGTAACGCACAGACAGGCACCAGACTATTCCTAATTTGCATACGTGTTCAAAAATCTTGCACATGCAAATGATCCAATACCAGGGTGAGAGAGCAGCTAGTGGTGGGCGCGTACTGCTTGACACCCTGGGGACGAGGTTGGGTAGCCTCCAGTAATATACATTGTATTACAATTTACGTCACGTGAATAAAACGGGAGGAATTCCTTCTTTTTTCGAAAATGTCCGAAGTTTGCCGAGTTCATTTCGTCGACAATCGGATAGCGCCCGAGTATTTCCCGAGTATAATATAGGCTAAATTAACTGCTTATTGCTTATTAAAAACTTTTTAAAATGAGTTGAGAATTAATATTCATTGCTTTCATTAAGAAAACTGGAAATTCAACGACGATTTTGTGCATCAAGTATACTCGGATCGTATGGGCGAACTTTTTGCTGCGTCATGTATTTTTTTGAATTTGACGACCGTTACTGAGATTTTCCAAAACTCGGTCTTCATTCGGCTCCGCCTGCTAACAGTGCTATTGGGGTGCCTAATTTTAAAGATTCCAGATCAACATAAGTCAGTGTTATCTTACAGAAATATCAAACTGTATTAACATAACTGATATGAGCTTTGAAAAAGGGTCATCAATGTCGTCATGTTTATTATTAGCCACGGAGGCTGCCTGGCCTACAATTTAGACGTGATCGTCGGGAATAATTGTCAGGTCTAGGGAACCAGACTAGCGCGGCAGCTCGTGCCGACATGACAGTCTCGGGCACGCGCGATGGGGAAAACAAGGGTACGCGCGACGACTCCAGACAAAAGAACGTAGGGTTGGTTAATATCTATGCGATATATGTTCCTTCAACAGACCATTCTATTATCCACGAGAGGTTAATGCTAAGATGTATTTTGGGAGATAGATGATACATAGAAAATACAATAAAATAAGCATGTTAAAAGAATGCTTTTTGGTAGTTTATGTTTTTATTTTTGTGATATAACCCCTTACCGGATAATGGTACGGCCCTGTGGGATCATGAACAGGCGCAATGTTGCGTACTCATCTTCACTTTGCTGCAAGAGTTAGTACGTTACGGACGTGAACGGTCTTCACTGACATAATTGACAAGTTCTAGGGGCAGGAGCTAGACATGGATAGGGATAGCATTTGGTTGTGTTGGAGTCCCGATCCAAGTCCCTCTGAATTGGAGGAAATTGATCGACTTCAAAGAGGTGACTACATGCATTTTATGAATTATTTTCTTTTCTACCAAAGGCAATATTAGATTATCATATACTTTATTCAAGCATTCATTATAACACACAAGATAAACACACAAAACCAAATTCACATACAAGTACATTCAGAGAATCTGTGTTTAAAGCTACTACAATTATTACATTATTAAACAATTATTAAACAAATGATAAGATGGGACAAAGACAGTGAAGGGCTGCCTAGGAGGTTATTAAAAAAAAATTACAGGTCTTTTCTGAAACTAAGACCCATGGAAACTAGAAACTATCTGAAACTAAGACCTAAGTCTTTAATCATCACTGTCTTCCTCGTTATCTTCCACTTCATCTTGTTGGAATAGCCGTCAAATTTGGTCCGGTGTTGAGGCATTACTCTGTTCAGGGCTTTGTTTACTCTCATTCCTTTATTTTCTTTTCTTCGAGATCTTCCACAATACTTGATACTAGTATCATTATATTTCAAATGTAGGTAACTTGACCAAAAAAACCTTGTAGATGTTCAAAAATATTTGCCTGACTGCCCAGAAGGTCTTCCTATTGGCTTTTTCCTTGCTGCAATCTTACCCCTGTTAACGTACTTTTCATATTTTTCATTCCACAGCTCCTCAGTGGTGTCTTTGGCCTCTTCCATCCAATCTTGATATGTAGCATTGGATTCAAATTCAGAACTAAACTCATCTTCATCCGATAATTCGTCGACTTCTACCTCTGTTTCGGGATTCCGAATCATCTTCCTCGACATCTTCGTCCTCATCCTGCGTAGATTCAGTTCCACGGTTTTCTATTTCCGAATCTTCAAATCTACGATTTTTAACATCAGTTTCAGAATTCGTCAGAATAAGATTAAATAGTTTCAATTTCAAGATTACAACTTCATTCATATTAGATTCCTCTTCAGCATGTACACTTTCTGAATGCCTCCGTAGGAATTATATTGATGTTGAAAGTTTGAAGGTTGATCTCCGAATGACAAGAAAAGGATGAAATCGTTTAATATATAACTACTCGTGTTGTGCTCAATTGCACACTCCCTTCACATTCTCATGCTCTCTATGCTCTGGGGTTTGCTCTTTGTACGCATGTCACTCATTTTTTGCTATTTTCATTACTCACTTACTCATTTACTCATTTCGCTGCTCATTAGCACATGGTCACTCATTCGTTCTCTTTTAATACTAAATTTACTCAATTCGCCGCTCAAGGAGCTCGCGTACAAATGACTGTGGTTACATAGTTTACATGGGTTGAATACTAATTGTGATGTATTTAGCTGTCCAAATAGTGATCTCTTGTAATTTCTTATCTAAAATGAGTATTCAAATCCTACACTATCAGTGCGTTCGATTACTTCCCCCACGCTTACTCGTGCAAGCGCGACAGCGTTCGATTTACCTCTCACGTGACTTCTCGCGCTTAAGCCCGGTTCATACTTCACGCGAAAACGAAAGCGAAGCGAAATTCGTGACGTCAACAGTACGGTCGACGCGCGTCCACCATTGTTCACGACATGAATTTCGCTTCGCACTTACTTTCGCGTGAAGTATGAACCGGGCTTTACTCGAGCCTGGCCCAAGTGACCGACTCGTCGAGCCGAGTATTTGGGGAAGTATCCCATAAGGCCATGCAACGTCCGGCGGGTGCCTCAGGCCGTGTCCGAAACGGGCTTCTACGGAGCATAGAGCTACAAACCCTATGTAGCTCTATGCACGTAGCTATACGGCTACGAATTATTGTCAGCGCAGCGCGCCCCCGCGTATTTTCACTGGGCGTGGACGTGTTCCAGACTGTTGATTCGGATGCAGCCTGGGAAAAAATGTTGCAACCTGACGCCACTTCCGCGATTGTGTACAAAGTCTATGGAGAGTCAAGAAAGTTTTGTAAGTATTTGCTAACAAAATTGGAAATATATCTCAGTCCCAGATTCATGTCATCATAATTTTTGCAATGAATGACCTTCATTGAGATGATTTATGAAGGAAAAAGTCGCGTCAGAATGCAACATTTTTCCGCCTGTGTCATTTCAAAATTGAACTTTCCAGCCATGTCTTCCAGCTGCATCGAGAAGGGAGGGGGGCCGCAGGGGGGGGGGGGGCGCACCCCCCGGAAAAGCAAAACAAAAAAGAGAACAAAGAAAAAAAGAGGCGCGAAGTCATATTGGTGTAATTTTAATGGGTGGGGAGGCAAAATGTCCCTGCCCCCTCTAAAACTGATACATCGAGAATATTTTGAGGAAAAAACAGGAATTGTTTTGGAAAATATGTTTTGCCCCACTGTAGAAAAAATCCTGGCGACGTCCATGTTTCCAGCTCTTGCACGAAACTTTACCCGAAGCCGTTCGTTTATTTACCTCCACTGCGCATGTCTGTCATCACACGAGTAAGCTGGGGGAAGTAATCGAACGCACTCTATGTGAACTTTATCTTTCAAATCGTCATCTTAATGATACCCTTTAAATTGTTTGAGTCCTGTACTTTTCATCAAACTGTTTGAAGTTGTTAACTCTCAGACATATTTGATTCCTCGTTCAATATGTATGATTGTGTTTACATTGTTCACATTGTTTGGTTGAAATAATAATTATGAGTATTGAGTTGTTCAAGTTGAAGAACATATGAACTGTCTTGACTGGTTTTGTTTGATGTTGTTCAAATCTTTTAAAACTTAAAATCAACATTATTTCAATGGAGGTTCACAGACCTTCATTTCTTTCAACCTATATAAATCAACCCTTCGGTTTTTTTTGTCTTGGGTCGTCGGCATACGCTGCACGTATCTTTGTTTTCCCCTGCAAGCGCGCGCAACTTGGGGAGGACGACACGCACGCGCGCAACTTGGGGAGCTCCTCAGTGCGGAGCTTGGGATCCCCACGCGCGTAACTTGCACAGGAGCATGAGGAGCATGGGAGAAAAAAGATCCCCACACCATTCCCATGCATGTTGGCGAAATCATGACACTATCGCGTGGTGTCCTCAGATCCCTCTAAACTAGACTTCTTCTGCCCCATTCCACTACCCTTTCCCTGCAACATTTTGGGCCCTGCAAACTCCAAACCCTCAACACAAATACTTCGATCCACATGATCCTCAATTTGATCCTCCTCCACCTCCACAAACGGGGTCACATTTACCCCTCACATACTACTCCCGTCAGATCTCGCGCCGGCCCTCGAACTCGTTGCGATAGAAAGATCGTTACAAAAGTCACCATTTTGAGTTGGTTGCAGCACATTATTTAAGTGACAATTATATTTGTCTAAAGGCTGTAAGAAGGCGAACAAACGTGAATTTCAAGGTAGGAAAATATATTTCATCATATTGGAAGTCAATTATTTCGACGCTTGGACATCGCGAATGTTCCAGGTGTGCCTTTTTGTTTGTTTTTCACATGACGTCTGAAACGGAAATATTCATAAAACTTTAAGCAAAACCACTAAGATTTACTTGTTACAAAATTGATAAAAAGAAATACTCCAGGATATAACAGTTGTTGGTATTGTGCAGTATATTTGTTGTCATAGATGAAGTATTTACTTGATTTTTTTTATTGATTTTTTTGCTTTTCCGCATAGTTGCGGAAAAGACTTTCTTTTTGTGCTGGTTCTTCTTTCTTCTTCTTTTTGCCGCCTAAATCCCATAGACATTGTACACGTCTTTTCTCCGCGCCACTTTTGGCATAAATCTTTGTCGTACATCATTCAAATTCAGCATAGGCATAGTTGTGTCCCGAAGAGTGACGTCATCATGGGTCACGTGACGTCACGTTGAACATTAAATAGATTAAATCTTTCAAAATCAGTGTAAAATCAGCCGTGAGAGACCCGAACTTGACGTTTGCCGGAATTGATAGAATAATCTAGGATCTTCATTTTATCTCCAGTGAGCAAAATCACGTGACCCTTTCTTCCGGTCCAAACCGGAAGTAACTCAATTATAATTTAAAATTTGAAAGAGATTTTAACTTGCTTGTAACGATGTTAATCTGTGGCCAGATCGTACTTTACAAAAAAATTACCGGTGACGTCATAACATGCTAGAGCGCTCTCTAGCGGCAGGTTAAAAACAGTTGAAAATGAATTTTTAGTCGATGTCCTTGGCGAGTTTTGCAGTAATCATTTCAATATTGGTGTATATGATGATCTCTGCAGACAACACCTATGCGCGAAAAAAAGGTGATGACGTCATCAGAGTGGAAGTTACAATTAAAAGATCTTTAAACATGAAACAATTATAGAAAAATCAACCGCGAGAGTTATAAACCAGATGTTTGCTTCAAATAGCACAGTTAGCATAGCTCTCGAGCCAATATAAAATCAAATTTGAGAGATCTGATTTTGCTTTTACGGGATTGGATAGAATTATCCAAGGTCTTCATTTTTGTTTATTTTACATGCAAAAGCATGTGACCCTTCCTTCCGGTTAAAACCGGATGTGCCTTGTAATGTGAAATTGCTAATATAATGTGAACTTGCTTTCAACGATGTAAGTCTGCGGCAAGGGTGGGCTTTTCAAAAATCAGACCAGTAACGTCATATACATTATTTGAGCGCACTCTGTTGGTGGGTCTTGTGGCGTAGTCTTAAAGTTGCATATTTAAAAAATATATATCTAAAGAACCTGGTCTGATACTATTGAAACGTTGTACATGCATAGTCAGGGACGTGTTATTGATTTTAAAAAAATCATAATGCGGAAAGGCCCTATGTTCTGTTGCAAACAGAATTAGATCTCTAGTTTCATAATATATTTGTCTTTATTGATACAAAATGCCTATTTTTTTCCAGTTGGTGGATTTCTTTTGTTTTTTTTAGATTTTGCATGTGTACGAAAACAAGGTTTGTTGGAATTCAGTTTTTGAATTTTTTTCTATGGTTTCTTATATGTTTTTATTAATATATTTATTCCTCGTTTATGTTTTATAAGATTCACACTGAAAACACCGTTTGCCCAAATCTCGTTTTTAATTAGGCTTTCATCAAAGAGTTTCGTTAGATGTGGCCCCGAACCGAACAAAACAAATGCGACATTTCATAATTCATTTTAAAGTTAAAGATATGGTGCTCAGCGTTCACATTGTTATGCAGTTATCACTTAATAAGAAAGGCCAAAATGTAGGATTATGAATATTAAAAAATATAATTAACTGGCTTGAGCCCTTGTTTAATAAGGCTAAGTGAAAAGAGGCAGATTTCCTGTCTGGACTTTTGAAGAAAAGACATCGGTGTTTAAGGTACTGTATTATTTCCATTTTTGTTAATTTGTGTTTCCATTGGGAAATATTTCCAAAGTTGGTTGCCACGTGTAAGATTATAACGGCCGCTTGGACATATTTCAACATGGTTTATGATGGCATTTCAATGTATACAGTGCAATGTAGAAAAACAATTTATTCATACCATTATGGTCAGCTTGTCGAGCAAGTTGATAAATTCACAAACAGTACTTTCCAGTCAATTTTTATTCTTTATTTTTTTTTGGGGGGGGGGGAGGGGGGGGGTAACTGTTGATACACCACTAACACGTACGAAAATCTTTACGATCATGACCGGATGGAAAATATTTTACTGAGGGCTTGTCACTCACCTTATCGCATCAATTAATAAGCTATTATGGTTCATGGCAATAAGATAAGCCTTGTAAAAAATACATCTGTTTCCCATTACAAAATGGGTTAGGTATAAGTCAGTTATTATTTAAAAACAAGTTTTGCATTATTATTTTGCATTTTTTTATGCTGATAACATGTAGTAAAATTGTAGGCCTCGCGTTATCGGCCTTACAAAGTTATACGTACATGTACGGTATTTTACTTCTAGAACGGCCCGGATGCCTTATATTGCTATATTTGGATGTATTTCACATCAAATGCGTATATTCTGTATTTTAAGAAGATTTTGATTAAAAAAAACCTCAGTTTTTGGATTCAATGTTTGAATATTAAATAAACATATAATAGCTATCACTACAAACCTTAACCCCCAAAAACATATAAAACAAAAGAAAGAAACTAAACAAATAAAACAACTACAAATGTGTTTGTGGACAAACACAAGCTGTTTCGGCTGTTTACAATGACTCTGTGACATGTTGAACACATGATGAGGTCACTTGAAATTTCATCTATGACACATCCCGGTTTACATACATATCGAGTAATAACCAAATTGGACAAAAAGTGCTTTATATGTGGGCCTCAGAAAAGTGCACATTGAATATGACGTCACATAACATGTGATAACGTCATGTTACTTGAGGTCACTAGTATTTTCATCTATAACACATCCTGATATAGGAACATATTAAGTAACAACCAAATCGGACCTATAGTTCTGTGGACATAGTCTTCAGAAAATTGGCCTTTTAACGTAACGTCACATGACATGTGATGACGTCATGATGACGTCACTTCCATTTTCATCTGTAACACATCTCTGTCTATATATGTGCATACTAAGTTTCAACCTAATGTGACTTATACTTCCGAAGTTGTAGCGATATAGACATATGAAAGTGCCAAGTGTATGGTTTGAAGAAAAACGTGTACAAAACCTATGAAGAAAAAATACATTTTAATGTGACGTAACTTGACATCTGATGACGTCATGGTGGGAAACTCTTCTAGGACTATCTGTGGGTGGTGGTCTAAGTATGTACCAAGCCTGAAGTCGATCGGATTTACGAAAGTGCCAAAGTGTATGGGTAGAAGAAAAACGTGTACAAAACATATGGAGAGGAGTCTGAAAGAGGAGGAAAAAAATCCTAACGAAAAAACAGCTCAAAAGAAAAAAATTACCAAAAACAACAGCTGTTTCGGTGCCTACCGAAACAGCTAAATATAATATTCAAAAGAAAACCTGCTTTGAGTGAACTGGTTATTAAGTACTGCGTACCGGCAACCACCCTAAAGAATCTCTAAAAGTATACGAGCGTTCAAACCTCAAAATAAATTTTACTCCCCTCCCCGGAAAAAAAACCCGAGATACTTAATCAAAGAAACGAGATATCACGTAACATGTGGCTAAACTCCCAGAAAGCTTTATTTCTCTGTCGATGCTTGCATGTCGGTGACAAGTAAGTGTTCTGCGATTGACAGGCTGTGTTTGTCAATCACAGACCACGTATCATTGATATCTACAATATCCATCAACCAGGCAGTAGCATTTTACAATGTCGTTGATACAAGTTATATGGTTCATAAAGCCCAATACATGCCAGTGTCACAGAGAAGAGAGTCAGTTTTGAATTTGGTACGGAAGCGTAGAAGGGCAACGAGAAATAAATAAAAAAATCGACTTACTATCTCGTCGCGGACATTCTTTTTTTCCCGAGGCGAAGCCGTGGAAAAAAAGAATGCTCCATGGATCACCGAGGGAGGCTGGTTTTACTTCACCACGAGATAAAGCATTCAATATTTGTTTTATAACACTTCTCTCGCAGATTGTGCTTGGTTTTAATATTTTAAATTATCTAAATCTGAACACAGTTGAAATAAACTTCAATTTCAATGCAAAATTGGTGGAAAATGTAGTTCTCTCTTCCAAACTACCCCTTCACGAAATTGTTGAACCCAACTCTGCGGCGCGCTCTCTTTGGAACAAAACGCGCTGCGCGCAACGCGCACACCAGCATGCATTTGCACACGAATAACGCGCCGTGGATATAGTACTTTCATAGATATAGAATATCTATTAGTTCTTTGGATGCTAATGGTAAAGTACTTTGGTTGCTATGGGTATAGTACTTTTGACCGTGCACAGAAAGATAGTAAAAATAGAAAGTGTCATGTGACTCGCTCTCGGCCAATCAAGACACAGAATCTGTGGGTGAGGTGTTATAATTACATTTAGCTCCATTACTTTACGTTAATTTATTGCACGTCCACGAGAGACAACAAAAATGGCGGAGATTTATCTCACAGTGAATCGGCGCGTGTAGACGCGCAGCCGATCTAGTCTTTTTATCCTATATCTATGTTGCAGCCTTCGAAATACGCGCAGAATGCTCTAAATAGTTAATCAGCATCGTTTTGGTATTCTACAAGGTCGGGGGCATTGATGCTAGTGAAGAAACGCGCACGCAGCCCATGGGATCGAGGCTGCTGTTAGGGAGAACATCTCAAACTTCATGTTTCATTATTGTTATTTTTCAAATTTGGATAAATACTATGCATTTTGCACTTTGTTATGGGTTCAGTATTAAGTTGCATTTCGACAATTCTCATAATGGAATACCATCAGCGACCGCCTTTGATACACACTGTTTATTTGAGTTCATTTTGCTTCCTTTAGCTTGGTTTATTTTGTTTTTACCGGTTTTTCTCCCAGATTTAGACTCGCCATGGCCTTAATACGAAATACTACCCCGACATATGTATTTTCAATCCAATAGCACGCAACGCAAAATGAACATCCGAATGAATTACTGCCGGTGTACGTCATTTCTTTATCCGCCTATCAGAGTTAGGCTCCCAACAAGTCGGTGATCACAAGTGAACGGTCTGTGACTGACAGGTTGTTGCGGGCGTTTGTGTGTCTGTGTGTGTGGGTGTTTGTGTGTGTGTCAATCACAAACCATGTGTCATTGACATTCGTTGAATACCCAGTGACGGACGGGAACGTTTCACATCATTTGTACGGTTCATAAAGTCATGCGTGCCAGTGTCATATTAACATAACTTCCCGCTAACTAACGTTAAGGGAGCCAGTGCTGTGTGATTGACAAGGCACGGGTGCCAATCACAAACCGTGCGATGGCAAGATTTAAGGCAGGTGCGGCTGCTCTATCCTCACAACGACCGCAGCACATCCTCCACTGCAGACGACAACCCGAGAGAGAACTGACTACAACAACGACAAGAACTAGAATTGCTCTGTGAGTGTTTGAAACAATTATTGTTCTCCGAAGAAATGGGTTACGGTTTAGCACATAGTGTTTAAATCAACCTTGGATTTGGGTTCGGAAGATTATTGCTGACAACTACTTTCCAAAAATGGCGCACGTTAGAAGGCGCGGTGTTTCTCATTGGTTGTTCTTTGAAAATGTAATTATTCGAGGACTAAAAAAAATATTTAAAAACTTTACATGCGAACTGATCTTGCTTGCCTATGATATTGATACATGATGGCTAATGGTCAAAACTTTGCGTATATTTTCCAATCCAGAAATGTTGCTTTTTCCCGGCGTGCATTTTACAATTGAAATCAGATGATTTATGTTAGTGTTAAAAAAATAACCTTATCAGACGCGCATTGTGCTGTGCATGATACAGCTGAATTACATACCGCTCTTGGTATATTAAACAGTTGGTGCGTATCAAGACCAACATTTTGTAGAGGCCAAATTATCAGGCAGTACAAGCTAAGAGCATATAATATCTGGGATTTGTTTCGGACTAAGGAAATCCTGTCTACCTACAACATTTCCACCAACAACTTCGATTGTACGCTATTTAAACGAAATATTCAACCAAAAAACTTACTGGTTTCTCTAGTCATTTCTTGTCGTTGAGTGATTTTTGTTTAAGTACAGTTTCTTACATCTGGTTCTTGTCTGAATTTACTGAATGCCCAATTTATATTCCAGATGAAAGATTGCGGTTTCATTAGTTCGAAGCTTTTGTTTTACCATTTTCCCTTTTTTTAAAAATAAACTGGTTGTAATACTCATTCTCATTTGTTTTGGTAGCAATCACTAAAAAAAGGCCTGACGAAAAAAAATATTCTGAATCTGGTCATGGAAGAACTTTAGAGAAAAATCCGGGCCACTCAAACAAACCTGATTTGGATAATCTTACCTAGGCCCAAAAAAAATGGTGTGTTAACGGTAACCCGACCGACCTGGAATTTTTTCGGCCAAATTGCCGACCTCAAACTTTTATTGCCATTTTGAAGGTTGATATTGACAAATTTCAAACATTTCAAGTAGTTTGAATATATTTGTCATTTTCCACACTTGAATCTGACCATGATTTGACTCAAACATACCTGTGTTAAACGTGCAAAAATCATCGCGATGATCTCAAACCTTGAATTCTCAAACTACGAAGTACGATTATTTTTGCACAAACGCATCGGGGTGAACTGGTACGCATGGCTGGCCGACGGACGGCATGGTTCTCCCAACGTACAAACGTGCGTACTGCGTATCGGCCCGACATGCTGGAATTGCGGCCTGATACGCCGACAAAAATGCCAATCACATTTTTCAGCCCCTGATACGCACAATATTATTATCATACACACCATTAAAATACACAATTTAATCGTTACATACGCCATTATTTCATCTTGACATGCAAAATCTTGACAAAAATCCTGTTTTTCTGATGCATGTGTGATCAAAATGCACTCACTGACAGGTTCTGACCACCAGCACCCAGCTAGCAGCGCATACAGCATGGTACACTGGTTCCCTTCGCGCGCTAACGGGATCAATGCTATGATGAAAGACCGGTACCAGTGACTACTGCCTCTCTCCATACATCGTACCATACATGATGATGTAGTGGGCTGAAGTTGGATCGTAAAAATATTACCAAACAAACATCGCTGGAGAAAGAAAATTTCTGGAATTAACTCACAGAACGTGATCTTTACTTTCTGTGTATGTGTTTTCCATTAAAATGACGAGATTGCAAAGCTCGAACTTGTGGCGAAACATCGTAGCGTGTTTCTGCAGTAGTGCAAAATGTTCAGCCACGTGGGATGGGCCGTACACAGTGCAGTGCAGTAATGCAACTGATACTGCGCCGTGTGCACAGCGCGATGTACGGCCGGCCAGACTGAATGTTGGCGGCGCCAGCCGCCGTGTATATTATAGTGGAATCACCCACCTCAAATATATTGTTAATAAGGTGAGGCAAGTTTTAATCACTTTTGATAGCCAGTCTTGTTAATTTTCGGCGCAAATGAAAATAATCCAGGCACAAAATAAACATGATTCCTTGCTCTAGTATGATGCTCCATTAATCAACACCCCCAAACAAATTGGCGAAATAATTTTCCGACCTACTGACGCTATTTTGAAAGTCTTGTAATCGGAAGCAAAAGTGAATTTTTTTCTGCACCTAATTTTCTTAATTTGAAACTTACCTGTAAATGTAATCCATACTTTTCTAGTTCAGGAAGCAGTTCAACACAGGTTGTGAAATGTTGATTTTTTTTAAGTTAACAATTTTGATTTTTTTTTCTTTAATTACAAAAATATTAGGGACCTACAAGATCTCCTCTGAATTTTAAAGACAAATCTTAAGTAATAAAGACCCCCAGATTTGCTCTTAAATGCATCAGAGAGCTTCTAAAGTTCAAAATGTTTCGGGTAATTGAGTCACAGCAAATCTTCCCCCACAGGTTTGAAAAAATCATGGGGAGCTGGAGAACCCTGGGACGATACGAATTAATTTGGAATGAAATATATCGATTAAATATCTTGAATGCTTGAATAATGTTTTTATACAATTGTTTTGCGAAAGAACACGCATGGGCATGCGGAACTGAAATGAAAAAAAATTGACAAAATAAAATTATTTCCCTACCTACCTACCTGGATTTTTTTCAGGCCGTTACCGTAAACACACCATTTTTTTTGTTTGGCCCTTATATACACACAGTGTAATTTCGCTAGTTCAAAGTGCGCCATCCGTGCCCTTCGTTAAGTTTCATTCAAGCATCGCTGAATTCAATTGTCACTAGTCAGAATGGACTGTCACTGTTGGAGGGCGCAAATATAAATGGCTGGACATGAAGTGCAAAGCCTTATTCAAGTTCATTTTACTTTATCTAGCTGGATTTATTTCCGGGTCGTTTCACATTCTGAAGACAACACGATAGAAGTGATCACAGAAACGATATATCAAGGTGAGTGTTGCAAAGCTTTTCACATGAAAAATTTGGAAATTTTTTTTGCAGAAATCATGCAAAGAGTTAATGTTTGTACAAGTTATTCGGCCCTTCTGCTCTGCCCAATTTCGCGGCGCTGTTTAGCAAAAAATTTGCTTAGCACAAAAAAAGCCTGGCTTATAAAAGCAGTTTACCAGCCAAAACTCCATGTGATTTTCATGATATAGCAAACAACAGCTGAATACTAAGCACGAGCAATATACATCACATGAATTTTGGCTGGTAACCAGCTTTTATAAGCCAGACTTTTTGGTGCTAAGCAAATTTTTGTGCTTGGCAGCGCCGTGAAATTTGCCCCAGTTGTCTGCCTTGGAAGTTTCCAGCACAAGCCCTCCGATGAGGTCTCATTTTCGCAAGTAATGTTCTACTCAGCAAGCCACTTAGATTTTTTTTACGAAACTGCGATGGATGTGTTTGACTTCGTGAATATTTCTTGGTTTGAAGCTGCTAAATGTTTCCAAATATCCCGACATTTTACGAGACACATTCCCGCTTTGAAATTTATGGAGCTTGAAGCTAGTAACCATAAACCGGTGCGCTGATACGACCTTTTCTGAGCCTATATATGATACGGAACCATTTGAATAGCACAATTAATATTAAAAGGTTTTACATGTAGAATATGATAATATTTTTGGTTCATTAACTTCTTCAAAAAAGAGCAACGATATGGCATTTGTACAATTGTTACTACTTTATCAATTTATAGAATCTGAAAGAATCAAATCGACTTAAAAGAAACATATGTAGTGAGAATTTTACAAATCAGGGGTGGCCAAAAGGTGAAAAATAACATGAAATAGAAAATAAATATATTTTTTAAAGGTTTTTATAGGTTGTAAGAATAAATTCAAAAGACCCATTAGCTTTTAAGAAAAATTCATAAATACCAAAGACAGTTTACCCATTCCTATTGGTCGAGACCCCGTCACGTGGCCGGTCTTAAACGGATGATAAAGAAATGGCTGGCCGGTCTTAAACACTTTTCCAGTGTCACATGAAATTTGGACTCCTAAAAATCCAGTGCCTCTTACCGTTTTATTGGTTGAACGTTCACAATCATCACGCAGGTATGCGCAATACTACCAGTAGACTTGGCGAAGTCTGGGTTGCGCTCGGTCTGTGCCACTCACAGCGCATATCGCATACGTCCCAACCTCGTCCCCAGTGCTTACTTTATTTCCAACCGCGTTTCCAATAGTAAACCCTGGATAGGAAACTTTCTTCCTGTATCCTGATTGGATACCGCAATTGGCTAGTAATGGATTTTTATCGTGTACTTGGTGCTATTGTTCACAACGTGCAGTAAGTGTTTTCTCGATCATTCGTCCACGGCTTCTCGAAAATACCAATTTCCTTTCCAATTTGCTCATATTAATATGATATATGATACTGCATGTTGTCTTGATAAGATCGTAACAGTTTGATTTCAAAAATCGTGTTTTCGTAACTCACGCCGTGCTCGCGCTGCTACGAATTGACTCTGTTTTTACCCCATGATTGACTCTGTTTTTACCCAAATGATCCAATACCAGGGTGAAAGAGCAGGTAGTGGTGGGCGCGTACTGCTCGACACCCTGGGGACGAGGTTGCATACGTCCCATAATCCTTGCAGTACATAACGCGCGACCTCATGCGTCGAATCCGGACCATCATGTTAACGTACATGTACATGTTATTTTCAAGTGATGCAGCAACCCCATAGAGCTAATTCAATATAGCTCTATGAGCAACCTAGACTTGGCCAAGTCTGGGTTGCGCTCGGTCTGTGCCTAAATCCACTCACAGCGCATATCGCATACGTCCTTACAGTACATAACGCGCGCCCTCATGCGTCGAATCCGACCATCATGTTAAAAACGTACATGTACATATGTATGTTATTTTTTAAGTGATGCAGCAACCCAGACTTCAGCCTCGAGTCCATGGGCGCGTGCGCGTTCCTTACACTAACCCCTGGCCGTAATGATGACGTAAATAACGCTGATTGGATATTCACAGCGTACTGCGCGCGCATTTCGAAGATTGCACGCCGGGCGCGCCCATAATGCGCGCTCGCTTGCTTTGCACGTAAACGTCACGTACGAAAAAAATTGTTATTCAAAAGTCGCGATCCCTGTACGATATGGATTATGGCAGCCTCGTTTTTCGCTAAAAAAAAAAAATCCTGTATCTTCGGTTGTACAGGGACGAAAGGGGTACGTACATTTAGTACAAATCTTTGCTAAATAACGCAACGTCCAAACGTTATGTTTGAAAGAATTGATTCTTCAAAATCACAACTTTTAACATTTTAAGATGACGTCGGCACGTACAACGGATAAACTGCAGCCTAATTATAATGTGCCATATTTTGACACATTTAAATTACACAATACCAGGGATGCGTTTTGGCGGTCATAACCATTGATCTCCATATACACGGAGATCAATGGTCATAACCAAAAATTGGTTCGGTTGTTTCTTGTCGCAGAATTTCTTTGGTACGAAAGCCCTGGAGTGCCATCAAGTATATATTTTGAAAAAGTGAAGTATATTTTTTCCAAGTTCGTTTTTACGAGATATATTTTTTCCAAAGTTCAATTTTACGAGATATATTTTTTCCAAAGTTCGTTTTTACGAGATTTATTTTTCCAAGTTTGTTTTTACGAGAAATATTTTTTCCAAGTTCGTTTTTACGAGATAAATTTTTCCAAGTTCGTTTTTACGAGATTTTCTTGGGTGCAAAGTGTCACGTGCACGTTGGCGTTCATCACTTGTAATTCTGTGAGGACATGCGAGTTCTGGATCGATCCTAGGCCTAGCCCACAGTACAGGCCCTAGTCTGGTTCCCAGACCTGACAATTATTCCCGACGCTCACGTCAAAATTGTAGGTCAGGCAGCCTCTGTGGCTAAAAATAAACATGACAACATTGCTGACCCTTTTTTAAAGTTCGGCTTCGTTTCCAATTTCGCTTTATTGCTTGTAGCTTTTAATTTTCTGATCAAATTTTTAATTAAATCACTTGCTTTGTAATATCATACAGTTATGATAATACAGTTTGATGTTTCTGTAAGATAACATTGACTAATGTTGATCTGGAATCTTCAAAATTAGGCACACAAATAGCACTGTTAGCAGGCGGAGCCGAATGAAGACCGAAAATTGTACATGACGCAGCAGAAAGTTCGCCCATACGATCCGAGTATATTTGATGCACAAAATCGTCGTTGAATTTCAAGTTTTCTAAATGAAAGCGATGAATATTAATTATCAACTCATTTAAAATAAAATTAATAAGCAATTAGCAGTTAATTAAATCTATATTATATACTCGGAGATACTCGGGCACTATCCGATTGTCGACGAAACGACTTCGGCAAACTTCGGAAATTTTCGGAAAAAGGAGGAATTCCTCCCGTTTTAGTCACGTGACGTAAATTGTAAAACAATGTATTACCGGAGGCTATCGGACCTAAGATTCATCAGGAATAGTCAGAATCTTTTGGTCTGGCAACCAGACTATACAGGCCCCTGAGGCACGCGTATGACTATCGAATGAAATCCGCGTGAAGGAAAATATAATCCATAAAAACGAACTTGGAAAAATATATCTCGCAAAAACGAACTTGGGAAAAAACATATCTCGTAAAAACGAACTTGAAAAAATATATCACGTTAAAACGAACTTTGGAAAAATATATCTCGTAAAAACGAACTTGGAAAAAATATACTTCAGTTTTTTTCAAAATATATATTTGATGGCACTACAGGGCTTTCGTACTTTGGCAATATTAATTTGGTAAGAACTACGCATGATGATGTAGTACTAAAATTCCCAAACCAATTACCCAAAGAGAAACAACCGAACCAATTCTTGGTTATGACCGCCAAAACGCACCCCAGGGGTTAAGATCGCGCAAGGCATGATGGGAAACAACATGGCGCAGCAAGATCGTACCCATTGGGAACGAGGTTGCCTAGACTTGGTCAATCTGCCAAGCGTACGCGCTGGTTTGTTCCACGTTTGTACACAGTCTATGGAAATTAATTCTCGATGTGATTAGCTTCTACCGATTTCGGTAGAAGCCAATCATATCACAGTTTTTCAGGTAATGAGCGTTTTTATTCTTAAAAACGCGCGCAGATTGTTGTGATAATATTCCTAACACGCAATCAGCGTTGTCTGCGTATTCGCGCATCCAAAGTTTCGCGGAGAATGAACACGCATCCCATGGTGAGGAATAGAAACAGATACACGCACGCGTACGTTCGAATGCTTTGAAACGGCTCTGGGTACGCACAACACGAAGCGGTATCAATGGTTCTCAACATCTTTTACAGGTTAACCCCAATAAAAATTCCCTTTTGTTTTTAATAACATTTGAATGTCGTATTCTTTATTAATTCAATCCAAGAGCAGCTGATCTTAGCATTATCATCCCAATATAATGTGTTTGAAATCTACAAATTAAGATTACGTTTTTAAACTTTTGCAGATTGTTATCCAGCCTTCCATACCTACTGAAAATAATAAACGAGTCTTCGAAAAACGGTTACTTTGATTGGTCAAGCGATGTTGCTGCATATGCATAGAGATGGTGTTGCATATGCATTGTGAATACAGGCGCGTGCACGCGAGGGGCCGTGCTGATGGCAGATTGATTAAGTCGGAATTGCTAACTTTTGCACCACATGACTTGTATGCACATGTTCTGAATACATGCACACAAATGTACGCGTGTAATACGCGTGTTGTACAATTTACGTTGTACATACTGTACAGTGTGTGCGCATTGTTATACGGCACTGAAGTGGAACGCGCGCTTAAGTGTACCTTGTCGGGCATCTGGAAAGACGTAAACTAAGTGATTTTTGCTACTTTTTTTAAGATACCGACTTAAAGCAATTCCGACTTGAGTCAAGTCTATACTACCAGCGAGTCAGAATGTCCTCAACCTCGTCCCCAGTGCTTACTTTATTTCCAACCTCGTTTCCTATAGTAAGCCCTGGATTAATTGGCAAACTTTCTCCCTGTATCCTGATTTGATACCGCAATTGGCTAGAAATGGATTTATATCGTGCACTTGGTGTTGTTATTCACAACGTGCAGTACGTGTTTTCGCGATCATTCGTCCACGCCTTCTCGAAAATATTCATTTCCTTTCCAATTTGTTAATATTAATATGAAATGTGATACTGCAAGTTGTCTCGTTAAGATCGTAACTGTTTAATTAAAATAAAATAGTGTTTTCGTAACTCACGCCATGCTCGCCCTGCGACGAATTGATTCTGTTTTTACCCCAGACACCGCGTACAAAAACAAATATAAATGTAACGCACAGGCAGGCACCAGACTATTCCTCATTCGCATACCTGTTCAAAAATCTTGCACATGCAAATGATCCAATACCAGGTTGAGAAAGCAGGTAGTGGTGGGCGCGTACTGCTTGACAACCTGGGGACGAGGTTGGTATGTCCTAAATTCACAACTCAACGCCCCAGGTGCATTCTGCGTGACATCGTGCAGTACGCGCGACGCGCGCGCCAATCTCATAAAAGGAGTGTTTACATCTTATTCGCGAGCTGGACACTCCATTATTTAGCTAGAGGGGTGTTTAGACAAACATGAAGTGAACTTGGTGAACAAATTTTTTTTTAGCGAAATGATGTGATTTTTTTTAATACCGAAAAAGGTATTTATGAATGGGAACTAATATGTGCTTGGTCGGTTTTAATCACTCTGTTACTTTTGGAGTCTGGGTGCTGACAATAACCCGAGCCGAAGGTGAGGGTAATTAACAACACCCAGACGGCAAGCAGTCTTAAACAGAGTCATTAAAATCTCCAAAGCACACATTTATTCCCTTAACAATCATTGACTTAACCTTTAATAGACTTGCACGCAAGATATGCGCAAGTCAACCCCTCTAAATCTCGAACCCGCAGATGTACATAGTATGGAGGTTTTAAATAATGAAAGGTTTGCGGAAACACCATGTGCGAATAATTGCTCAACTAAGAGAATGGTTCTAAAAAGAACCAGAGGTATAAACTCGACGTTCCGGTCAGTATGCTCTGACCGTCTTCAGGAAAGTGCCCAAACTTTAATAAATTCTAGGTCCTCTCTCTACTGAGACTACAACCCTACTGTTCCACTTCAGTGGGCACCAAGCTTGCTCTAGGATCCCAGCTACTTGGCATCCACACATGATGCAACATCACACTTCATCGATTTTGCTTTTTCTACATAAGCATTTTCTTTCTTAGAGTTTAGAGTTCCGAGTTCGGCACTTTCACTGTTTCACTGTATCATCTAATATTCACAATTTGCGTAAAGGGTACTGAATTGAAAAACACTGCAAGAAGTGCCGACTGATCAGCTATTGCATCAAGTGTACGCATTGGGTAATATTCCCTGAGTAAGGCTTTGTTCAGGTAAGATGGATCCAAACAAATTCGGACATGTGCACTTTCCTGTTACACCTATCTTTAGGGAATAATTTATTGTGCCTTCAAGTTTCCTTCCCCGCGTTATTTTCGAGCTTCACTCTAAACTCCCGGTCTTGTTTTATATTTCTACCTTTCTAGATCTAGAAATGTAAATCACTTTTGAATGAAACATTGGATGGATTTTTTTAGGAATGAAAAAAGTATTGCATTTTCATCCCGATAATAATAAGTGTGGTATGTATCTGTTTGTGTTAGCGGCGCAAAAACTACACAAAATACACCTATGACAGTCCCCCAGAAATCCCAATCACTGTTTTTTTCCATTTTTGTTGGTAATATTTTCAGCCAGTATTCTGTTCGACTGTTGAGGATCCCTCACGTGATAGAATTCAAGAACGTTACATCAAGGTGAGTTTCTGTTACAGGAAATGTCTGCAAGGATTTTTAACTCCATTAAACACCAGACTAGCCTATATAGTTATTTGACCGAATAAATATGCTATGAAGAAGCATTTTGGGGGATAAAAAACCTAGAAAAATCCCGTTTATGTAAGCGGTTTTGTAAATATACTTAAATTTAAAAAAAGGAATTTGAGGTATAATGACCAATTGGCATCACTTCTGTTTATTCTCCACCCCCTCCCCCCCCCCTTCCTTTGGTCAAACATATAGCCGATTGTGTTTTCTGAGCTTTTATATATTTATATTTTGTAACAGAAAACGACGCTCAATAAACAAGTGTGAGAAGTGAGGGGTTTCCAGCCCTTGACTATGCAGGGTGTCTTAACATTCATTGAAAAAAATGTAAACTATAACAAATCCACTATTGCACAGTCATCAGTGGCAATGACTGTATGAACTCGATACCATCGGAGGAGAAAATCCTGACCTTTTTCCGGAAATATGATTTTTTTTTTCCCCTGAAATATTGAGGGGATTTTGTTATAATTTACATGGGTATACTTTTCTTATGACTCCTTGTACATGTAGTACCGTGCCTGGCAGTTTGGCCAATTTCGGAATTTAAACAAAATATTTCATTTCTATCCGGACTAGGGGCAAAATAGTCCCCTTTGAAACGTCTTAGTTTCATAATGCTCTCTTTCTAACTTTTACCTGGAAGAATATGGTACCAAACTACATTATGTCGAGTGTCAGTGGTTACTTAAGAAACTGATTAAAACACAAGTAATCATTTTGTTTTGCATTTTTTTTGGGTAAAAACAAATGGAAATAAGCCACTTTTGTGCGTCAAAACCATTTTTTTAACCTTTCAAGTCTCCACTTCAGACAAAAAAATCATTGTCACATGACCAACTACGAATGCATACTGGATTTCCAGTGTAACCGCAATTGGCGCAAAACGCTGCTTTTAATTTTTTCTAATCTTTTTTTTTACACAATTGTCTTTGTATGGGGTTTCTTTTTTATACTGTACCTTGCAGAACAAAATGCAAAGCATATTTTAATGATGGGTACTTCATTCATGCCACTTGTAAGACAAAATTACACACATAAACATATGATGTTGACCGAATATAGCAGTGACTCTGGATGCCAACATTTGTTATATTTGAAGTATTACAAGCCAAACACTATTTGTACAAACTTTGAAGGTATTTGAGTGACAGATGTATAAATTATGCCAACAATACTCTTTTGACAAAAAATGGCAAATATGCAGTAATATAAGGAGCCCTCTTGTGGTCTGCGTAGTGCATCCAAATTATATTGTTGGTTATTGGCAACACGACATTCCTGCCAATCTTTAGGAAAATCGGCTGTCGCATATGGGAATTAAGAAGATCCAAAATACCACAGGCCTGATAAATTTATGCCTGAATTCGTTTAAGTGCATGATCATAACGACGAATTTCAGTTTTCTCATTGGTTTGCTTTCAGAATTAGGCCCCAAAAAAGTCTACGGTTTCTGGTATGGAGCTTGCCCAAAAAGTGGTGCGGCGACGCGGCTTTTTTTTTTTTTTTTTACCTGATTTTTTTGCTTCAAATGTCGGCTGATGACTGCAAATGGTGCCCGACTAAACTTAGTGCAAATATATGGGAGTCCAGGGAGGCCACATAAAACTTATTCTCGACCATAACCCAATCTAAAAACACGTTAAAATTGTGCAAACCAGTGAGTTGGCGGTTTTGAGACATCATCTTTCATTGAAAAAAAAAACTTTTTCATTTTGCCGACGCGCATTGCTACGGCGACGCGCGCGCATACCAGAAACCGGAGACTTTTTTTGGTTTGGCCTTAGGCACTCAACTTGTTTTCAGACTGGCAAACTCCGTCATTCTAATTCTACAAATGACAGATTCGTCGCAAAAGAACCTGTCCGGCGATTTACTCTTCAGTCTTATTTCAATGTTCATCTAAAGGCAATGAATTTCGTACGTCCAATTAACCTTGTAAGTTTTTTGGTCAGGTTTAATATTTGTTCGAATACTTAACACGCTAATGTGCATGTTTTTAACAAACGGCGGAAACAATTAATTACTCTGTTGAATTCCCCCGTTTCTCCGAACTCGTTTGTTTTCCTCGTCTTCTTCATTATTTTTCCACAACATTTCTCCCCCAAAATGTGTTTTATTTTATTGTATTTTCTCTCAACAGATGAAGATCTGCCTGGCAACTATTTGTTCAATCGCCCTTCTTCTAGATAACTCTGTCAAGGTCCGAGCTTCCGTTACTGGGCCGGTCCCCTTGGACGATGATTGTCCCAGGTGTGAAGAGTGCCAAATGTGCTTCCATGGATCGTCTGGAATTCCCGGAATTCCAGGTATGCCTGGATACCCGGGGTCAAGGGGCAATGCAGGTCAAAAAGGTGAGATAGGACCGATTGGCCCTAAGAGCGACCAGGGACCTGCTGGGAACCCTGGTCCTAAAGGGGACGACGGCTTGGGCCTGCCGGGCGCGAAGGGTCCAAAAGGGGCACCAGGTTTAGTCGGAACAGCCGGGCAGACTGGTGCCAAGGGTCAAAAAGGTGAGCCAGGTGAAACCCCAGACGACTCCAACAAGCGGGTAGCATTCACCGTGGTGAAGTTGAGCGACTTCACATCCTCAAGCCGCGAAACCCGTTTGCCCTTCGAGGGGATCGAGACACTTCTGCCGGGTACCACCTTCGATCTAGATACTGGCACATTTACCTGTAATGTGCCGGGCACCTACGTGTTCATGTTTTCTGTTCTGAAATATTTCTCCAGCAGCTCCATTTTCGTTTTTCTTAGGAAAAACAACAACAACAGCAGTGTTGTTGCTGCCTATTCTAATGATTCAAATCCAATTGATCCGGAGCAGGTGTCTGGGAGCGCGGTGCTGGTTCTGCAGGGCGGAGATACGGTTTATCTAACAATGGCCGGTAAAGCGCATGGTGATAGCGATCACGAAACCTCATTTAGCGGCTTTCTCCTCTTCGCTGAGTAAAATAACAATATAATTTCGGATAAACGCGCATAAATATAAAAGATCACCCGCATTGCCGAATTCTACTTTTCCCAACACAACATAGAAGTGGATTAAAATATATGTTATTTAAATGTCCTCAAAATAACTTAATTAAATATTTGGATATGCAATGCACACGCAGATCAGTACAATATTATAGGCAGGGCATTTATGAAAAGAATGTTTGCTGGTAATCTTGCATATAATCACGTCTTGTTTGAACATGCTTGGATATACATTCGATCATGCAGAAACGTAAGAGCTTTGAATAAATATAGCAAATCGATAATTTGTTTGTGTTAATACGCTAAACATAACTATGACGGTCAAACATACATTGTTAGATAATCCCATATAGCCTTGGCACGCAGGCCATTTTGGGCCTTCACATGAAGTGGATTTGAAATTTGACAAGGCAGTTGACCAACATTTTGAAAGTGTTATATTTGAATAATTAAATAAACCAAACAATAAATAAAATACAATGTGTAGACGTGATTCGCATGAATACAAACGTATCGGTTGTGCTTATGTCACGCTGAGTGAACTCGCATCGGTGCTGATCAGTGCGGATCGGTGCGGATTTCGAACATTCTCTTAGGCTCCTAATTTTGTTAAAGGATGATGCCCCCTGTATCTACACATGCTCCCTATATCATAATTTGTCCTCGGGAATATGTTCTCGGTCACCGGCCCAAAACGATTACCAAAGAAATGTCTCTCAGTCATACTTCAATTTAAAATAAAAAGGTGTTTCCAGATAAATGGCTTGAAAAAATTTCCATAGGTGGGCGGGACACGCTAAAAAAATATTTATAAATCTACATTTGAATATTCTCAAATTAACTTTATTTTTCTTTCCCACGTTAATGAGAATTTCACTTAATTTTTATAATTAGATTGTTTAATTGAAGCTAATTGACTTTGAGACGTCATTTTTTAATTCTTATAAAACAATTGTTTATAATTTCCGGCAATGTTGTTTGTTTAACGTTGACACTGTAACTGAGAAAAAAATAGGAGTTTTTGTCAAACGCTTGTCAGTAACAGTAACAGTTTATAATTTTTGGTCATAGAAAAGTGTTGCTTAATTAGTACATTTAAATCTAGTACAACACAAGGTAATCATAATGTGATAAGTATCAAATACATTTATTCAGAATATGTTTTAAAAAAAATACTAATAATAAAATATGGGAACTGCCTGCTTTTGTTAAATTGTGGAAACTAGGCCTACATGCGGCTTTTTAAAACCTTTGGTTGGACTTCATTTGCATTTCAAGCACGTTTGCAATATACTCCATGTTTGGAAGAGGTCGATCGAATTTACCGGAAAGTAAAAGCACGGAGCCTCCTTGACTGTTTTACTTGAAGTCACTGGAATCAAATGTCGTTGTTATGAACGATAAACTCTCAATTTGATTATCGTGAACACATTTCGCACAAGTAGTTATGTTTAATATTGAATTGATAAAATTCGTAATTGCTTTGCCATTAAAGTTATTGCAGACAAAGTGCATGTTTGCTGTTGATGTGTTGATGTTTGAATTAATTTTCTAGTGAGTCAGGAGGATGACATTTGGGGCTGGAATGTAAAGGTCATGTGAAGATCGGTTGAGGATGAGTGGGGTTTGAGGGTCGGGGTAAGGGTTGAGGCTTGCCGGGGTTAAAAATGAGGCCGGGATTTGGTTTAGGGTGGGGCAAGGGTAAGGTTTAAGGTTGGTTTGGTGTTGGTTGAGTTTTGTTAATAGTTTTGTTCCTATTCTTTAAAAGAAACTCTCTATTTTCTATGATCGACTGAGTTGTTCCTTTCAGAGCAGGCAGGTCTTGCGACTGCGGTTTTTTTTACTGTTTGATGTGAAGCATACAATAGAAGTTTATCCCTCGTGGCGCGCTTCCGGACCCCTCAAATAGGAAAAGTCCTTTTGTTGTATTATTTTTTAATCATCGAGAGGTCCAGAAAACCACCCACCGAAATAATCTGTATATAATTGTTATGATGAAATCAATTTATAAAAACTGTTAAAGCACCCAAGTGGCAACTGAAATTTCGTCCGAAAAAAATTGACCTCGTATTTCAGGTTATTTACGGTGTAGAATACATGCAGTAAAAGTAAAGAAATGCCCATGGGTGCGCCTACGTGTTATTATTTACAGTCATCACTACAGAGTCTACACTGCAATGCAAGCATACTGGCTTAACTATGTCCAAAACACCTCCAAAATGACCCCAAAAAGCGTAAAAGCTGTCAAGTGTGATCGTGTTCTGCGCTTTATTTTACGATGACGCTCTACAGATTGTTCTGGAAGATGTGCAGGCGTCGATGAGGGACAGGAATTATAAAGTTAAGGTAAGGCCAAGGACGAATAATTAAACCATGAACAGGGGCGGATCCAGGAATTTTCGCAGGGGGGGGGTTCATCAGCAAAAAAATCTGAAAATGTACACAGGTTTTTTTCTTCGGACACTTGGCCTCCGTAAAATTTTAAACCTTGGGGGAGGGGGGGGCTGGTACCATATTTCAATAGGGGGCGCTGTTGAAATTTGACGATTATTAACACTACATTACAGAATGATGTACCGTATTTTGAACAGGCGGACATTATACCAGTATAATTGTTTATGGGGGGTGTCACAGCAGGGGGGGGGGGGGGGTGGGGGTTCGACTTATTCTTTTGGAATTTTTATGATAATTTGTTGTTTTTTTTACAGAGCTGGGGTTTTTTTTGGACCCCCCAAACCCCCCTCTGGATCCGCGCCTGATGAATGATTTACAAATAACTAGGGCCAGTTTTCTTCTGTTTCACTTTTTTTCTAGTCAAGTCTTGCTTTTATTAAAGCAGATTTTATATTTTTTGTTTTAGTGAATTATGACTTTGGAGCATTTTGCAAAGGCAAATAAAGGGAAAGAATTATGTAGTGTCTAGACACCACTTCAGTGGTTGTGTACAAAGTCTAAGGAGAGTTGAGTGCATTTTCAAAGTATTTTCTATTAAAGTTAGAAATGTTTTTTAATCCGCAATTGTGTCTTTTCAACATTTTTTGCGATGACTGACCTTTATTGCGATGATAATGGAAAAAAGTGGTGTCAAACGCAACTTATTTTTTTCAAATAAGACAGTTTAGTCCACTTCCATGAAACAATAGCGACTGCGTTACGTTTAAGATCAAAGTTGTGTTTTGCTTCTACTGTTAATTTATTATTTACTGCAAAATGTTCAAACTTTGTCACGATCATTAATGTTAATAGTGTTCATGATAAGATAGTTGAGGATGATGCTAAAAGTATCACTATAAGCAGTCACAATGTAAAACAATGTTAAAAGAGCTTCACCCTAGGCCTAAAAAAAAAAGGTGTTATGTTGGCGTAACCCGACCGACCCTAAAAATGCGGCCGACCCTGGATATTTTTTTTTTTTTGAAGGGAAGAAATATAATTAAAATCTATAGAAATGAATTTTAAATACGTTTTGAAACCTTTTCTGACCGTTTCTCCTTAATTGTATGACGATAGCGCGCGTGGAACTTTGGAGAGCACAATGTTTTGCACCTTCCTCTCCATGACACAACGAACATGCAGAAGATCGCGCAGGCCTACAGGCAGTGCGCGTGCGGAGATCGATGCACCATGCATGCATGATAGATGCACATGTACATGTACAGTACATGTATTGCCTCGTCCTAGACTGTTGCACAGCGCGAACTGCTACATATTTATTCCATGTTAACAAAAATAGTTCATTATAATATAAATTATTTTAATTAATTTTCCACTATTTTACACGATAACAATTGATTATATTTATTCTAAAAATGGTAAACTATTCTGTAACCCCGGCGGCCGACGCGACCCGGCCGGCCCCCGGCCCGTGATTACGCGCGTACGCCGTCGCATCATGGCGCCCGGTACCGAAGCGTACAGTGTTTCCATCAAGGGCAAATGGGGATCTTCGGTCATTTTCGACCGTTTAATGCGGATAAATTTGAGTCTAGAGCTGGGGGTAATCGCCCAGAGCTGTGCCGATGGTGTAAAAGCGGGTTACACCGTGCTAAAAATACAAACTTCAAAGGAAGAATCGGGTCCATATTAAAGATGTCGATGCAGATGAAACGGCTAACATTTTGTCTGATTTTGGATTCCGCTTTTTGATATCTAGGCCATTCAAACGCTAAAAGGTAAATATTGCTTGAATGTCCTAACCTATCCTATGTCTATAATTTGAATATAACATACTGAAAACTGAAATACAACAGCCAGAACTTCTCTTAATTCATGGTTTTTTATTTTTAATATATCATTTTACAGATACACCAAAAACAGCAAGTTGGCTTCATGCCTCATCTGTCCTGAAGCACACTGCAGGCCTTGGTCTACCATGCCTTCCTTAAATTTTCCTCGATCTGACAGTTTTGTTTTTATTTGCACAAAAACAAGAAACTATAAAAGAAAGACATAAAAAGTGAAATAAATGTCACTCAGAGTTTAAAAGTATACAAATATTGTGTGTAGCCTTGTTTTCTTTTGTTATCGTGTACTACTACCGGCTTAATGTCATTTTCGTTGCTGGGATAAAAAAAAAAAAAAAAAAAAAAAAAAAAACCGACCTACCTACCCTATTTTTTCTGGCCCGTTACGCCAACATAACTTCTTCTTTTTTTAGGCCTTATTGCCATTCATAAATACCTTTCGGTCAAAAAGTCAAAACAAGTAAGAAATTCAAAAAATGTTACTTTATGTTTTGTGAAACGTCCCTCTGGCCATGTCTATGGTATGTGTCTTGCGTGCGTAGTATACAAATATTGAGTGGCTCAGCGTGGAATGGGAGGAATATTATCGCAAGGTAAAATCTGGACTTTTCCATTTCACGAGGCGAAGCCGAGTGAACTGGAAAAGTCCAGATTTTACCGAGCGATAATATTCCTCCCATTTCACAATTTAAAGCCACTCAATATTTGTTTTATATAACTGACATATAGATCCTTGTCATTTGATATATTTGAACTTTTTTTCAATACAAAACTGGAGGAAAATGTATTTCTCTCTTCCAAACCACCCTTTCACGAAAATGTTTGAACCCAACACTGTAGTACAGTGCTGGCTCTTTGGAACAATATGCGCTACGCACAACGCTGAACGCGCACACCAGCATGCATTTGCACACAAATACCGCGTCATGATCCTAACTGTTGAATAGTATTTCCCATTCCCCATGGGCGGATAGTACTTTTTGAGCCGCGGCATGAATGGGAGCAATAACGAATGCCACGTGATTTGAGTTCCACCAATCAAATGACAAGGATCTGTGTGTCGGTTATATAATACTAAATATCTCTTTATATGAAAATTGGCGTATGGGTGGCGCGTACTGCATCATGTGGCGCAGAATACAGCGGTGTTTTACCGGCGGTTTAAAGCCACCCACGTGATGGGCTCTCGACCAATAGGAATTAGTAAACTGTCTCAGGTATTTATGAATGCTGCATGGAGTACCATTCACAGTAGACTATTGCAGTGCATTGCATTTAAGTGAGATTATTAACATCTGGAAAAATCCGATTCTCTTCCTTTTTTTGCTTTTAGTGCCAACTTGGTGAAACAAGAACTTAAAGTGGACTTGTACAAGGACCGAGTAGGGGAGCTCACCTTACACCCCTGCAAGCCTGTCAGTAATAAGGATGGAACGTTTGCGGTAACACCATGTGAATGATATCTCTTATTGAGTTGTGTGGTTCTGAGAAGAACCAGGTGTTTTAACTCAACGTTTCGAACAGTGTGCTCTGTTCGTCACCCGTCTCCCGGGCCCAATTTCACGGCGCTGCTAAGCACAAAATTTGCTTAGCACAAAAAGGTCTGGCTTTTAAAAGCAGGTTACCAGCCGAATCTCCATGTGATTTTCATGCTAAGTAAACAACAGCTGAATACTAATCACGAGCAATATACTTCACATGGAGTTTTGGCTGGTAACCTGCTTTTACAAGCCAAACTTGTTTTGTGCTAAGCAAATTGTTGTGCTTGGCCCCTGGTGTTACCGACAACGTTCCATTCTTTGTTCATATCCAACATGCAGACCCTCAAGTCTCTCTTTTAGTAAGGATCGAGTGCCGAAAGACTTTAAATGGACCTTACTCCGAGAGGGTTGTTCTTTTACGTCACTAAGTCACTACAGTGCAGTAGTTGTTTCAGGAGAAATTTGACATGCATGACCAAACAGTATGGCATAGCATGGTCCAATATAATAACCCTGCTGAAATGGGTTCAAAAACGTGTGTATAAGGCCAAAAAAAAGGCTTCGGTTTCTGGTATGGAGCTTGCCCAAAAAGTGGTGCGGCGACGCGGCTTTTTTTTTTTTACCTGTTTTTTTGCTTCAAATGTCGGCTGATGACTGCAAATGGTGCCCGACTAAACTTAGTGCAAATATATGGGAGTCCAGAGAGGCCACATAAAGCTTATTCTCGATCATAACCCCATCTAAAAACACGTTAAAATTGTGCAGCAGCAGGATTCCAGTCAAACCAGTGAGTTTGGCGGTTTTGAGACATCATCTTTTATTGAAAAAAAAAAAACTTTTTCATGTTGCCGACGCGCATGGCTTCGGCGACGCGCGCGCATACCAGAAACCGGAGACTTTTTTTTTTGGCCTTATGAGAAGAACCTTTTACCGCAACAATTATTGCAATTTAAAAAAAACCAATTTGTCAGTTTGTTGACTAAATATTGCTGCAAGGACATGTTTTTTTTTTTGGGGGGGGGGCGTATTCCCTTGCACGCTGTAAAGAAGTTTAGACAATCTTTTCACATGTTTTACTTTATATCTAGGTTATTGTCCTAACAATTTTGATTGTATGGACAAATATCTTGACATTGCAGGGTTTAACTTTAGCGGTAGCCCGCTAGCCAAATGCTAGTCAAAACAGCGGCAGGCTAGTCAAACTATTCCTTAAGTAGCCTGGCTGGCAAGTCAAACATTATTGGGCTACGGCAAAGATGAAAGGACAGGAAGAAATAAATCATTAAATTCAGAAAGCAAACCTGTATCGATTTGTGTCTAATTTTATTATTTGTTTAGGGTTAAATTATTAGATCTGTTTATCAAAAACACTGACAAGATTGCCTCAGGATACACGTTTTACATGTATGCACATTATTGTTTATGAGACTATAAAAGAAAAACATGCGGGCAAGTGAAAATGCCTGCGAGCTAGTTAAGAGTCTGTTTCAGTAGCCTGGCTGGCTAGTGAACAAAAAAGTTAAGGTCGAACCCTGCATTGGTACAACCCCCATCTGTATTGTTTATGGCAACATGGTTTTGTAAATTGTTGAGAAAACAATATTTATTGTTGTTATTTGCAGGTTTTAAAGCAGTTTTGTGTTTCAGCTAAAAAAATATTCAGTTTGTATACCAAAACTTTTGTGAGACTCAGAATATTTATTGGTCACTGCAACTATTACTTGTATACAACATATTTACAATTAACGTTGATCTCTTGCATAACTGTTCTCTTTGAAATATCGGTTATTCCATTCAGAAATATGAAAGAAATCTGTTCTGCTTCTTCACAGGTTTTAAAAAAAGGTTTTTTAAGAGTTTAATATAATTTAGAAAAATATGTACACTTTTACAAAAGAGAATTATACATGTACATGTAAATAAAAAAGATGACTTGATTTCACCTCTACCGTTTGTCTTTCAAATTGTATTTTAAATTCCTGACTTTGAAAAACAGAAGGGATTTTTAATAGAAAAAAAACCAAGTCTCACTTTGGCATCTTTAAACTCCTTCTGCTTGCTATTAAAGGGACAGGGCGGCGGAACCGGGGGGAACTTGCCCCTCTCGCGGTCATTAATGTGCCCCCTTGAGATGAAAAGAAAACTGCCCCTGTAACACACACATGAAAGCATTATGATCGCGCTACAAATGAAATTGTCTTCTCCCTTGTAATGGAAAACTGCCCCTCAAAAACACATGTACCCCTTGCGCATTAACAAGATTTTGAACCTTCTCGAGATGGAAAACTATCCCTCAAAAGCACAAGTACCCCTCTCGCAATAATAAAATTGTGCCCCTCTCGAGATGGACAACTGGCCAATAAAAACAATGGTGCTCCTCTCGCGATAACTTCTCGACATGGAAAACTGGCCCTCGAAAGCGTTTGCAACATTAAAATGTGCCCCCTCTCAAGATGGAAAACTGGGCCCCTAAAAAAATATAGTGTTCTTCACGCGAATAAAATGGTCACTGAACTGCCCATCAAAAGCAAAAGTGCCCCTCTTGCGAAAAAAAGGTCTCTCTACATAACTAGGGCGGACCCAGGAAGATAACTGTCGGAAAAGTGTTTTTCAACAATATATATCAAAATATTGCCCGTGACTACGACTGCAACGAAAACTTACACACACTCTGTCCCATTCCTTGGACCGTGAGGGCAAAAGCAATCTCCGCTGTCTTGGGCATGCATTGACTGCTTCGAGCGGTGTGGCAAAACTAGCCGCCTGAGGTGATCCGTGGAGCGTTGTGTTTTCCTCAAGACAAAACTGAGGGAAAAGGAATGCTCCATGGATCACCGAGGGAGGCTAGTTGTACTACATATTAAAACTGTCATGAGCCAGTATAGTCAATCTGGCCGGCGTTTGTTTCCAGTTTCCTTGGCATGAAACGACTAAGAATATTTCTATTCCTCCTGGATGGGATGATGGTCCATCGCAGGTTACTCCCCAGCTAATGCCGGTACCAATTTAAACTCCTTGGTGGAGAGAGGCAAGTTGGGGTGAAGCGGCTTGCCCAAGGACACAACATATGGCCAGCAGCTGGATTCGAATCCCTGGCCCTCTGATCACGAGTTCAAGTAGTCAATATTCAAAGTTAAATCAGTAGAATTAACCTAAGTACTGCCGTCTGTTGGCTCAAGTTGCACAGGTCTTCCAAGATCGAGCATCAATTCCTTGAAATGCTCGTCTTCGGCCCAGTTCACCCCGCTACCAACGACTAACCCTTGAAGGATGTTGCGACCAATCTGGATGTGAGATAAGATTCTCTTGATCTCACCTTGCCTGCAAGAAATAACAAAAATCAACATTATTTTTGGGTGAAACCCTTCAATTGGTGAAAATTGAGAAATTGGCCTTCCGATTTAGTGTTGTGCGAACCCGACCCGAAACCGACCGGGTCAAGTCGGCTTGTCCATTTCAGTCGGGTCAGTTCGGGTTAGTTTGCAAAATACCCCCCCCCCCCCCCGCAAAAAAAATGAAACAGTTCGGAAATTCACAAGGTGCAATATTTTTTTGCAGTCACTGTGCCTTGTACGACCAAAATGGTTTGCGGTCTATCACTCACAGTCTATAACATGTAGGCCCACCAGTAGGTCATGTTGTGAGTACCGTACGGTATGATTCAGTTACTGAGAGACGAGCATTTTCATGCGACGAGGGTAAGTCAGGCACAAAAATGGGCACAGTGGGCCAAGCCAGATATTCAGGTGTTTTTCGGGTCGGTTCGGTTTTGGGTCAGCTCGGGTCAGTTTTCCTTGAATTTTTGTCGGGTCGGGTCAGGTCAGTTTTATGGAGTTCAGATCTGTTTCGGTTCGGACTCGGTTTATATCTATGTCTCGGGTTGGTTTGGCCTGGTCAATCCAACCAGATAGTGCACAACACTAATTTCAATCTAGTGTGTGCAATACGGTTTTTAACTTTTTTTAAGCAAGTATTTATAATGAAGACTAATTTTAATTTCGAACCCTACACAGGTTTGCATTTTTGCCTATCACTGTTGATCACTGTTTGATTTGTTTCTTGATGAAAGTTTTTTTTTAACCATCTGACAATGTTTTTTATCAATGGGTGAAATTCTGACATAGTTTCCACTTACACTTGCCGGTGTTTTTCGTTGTCGTAGCTACTCGCTTGTTGTTTCCTTTCCTCATTCTTCTTCAAAAGCTCCCCCATGACTTCTCTGTTCCTCTTCTTGATTTCTGTACATAAAAGAAAAGAAAACAAAAAAAGTTGGCAGAGATTCAGTGAATGTTGTTCCTTTTTCGAACCTGTATGTCCTACAGTCTTGGGTCATTTTACCATACACTTATGATAGAAATCCATGCTTAACTTAGTATACATGTGTACGTTTTTTTATGCATCATTCATAAATACCTCAGACAGTTTAGCTATTCCTATTGGTCGAGAGCCCGTCACGTGGCCGGTCTTAAACGGATGATAAAGACATGGCTAGCTGGTCTTAAACACTTTTCCAGTGTCACAATAAAATGTGGACTCCTAAAAATCCAGTGCCTCTTATCGTTTCATTGGTTGAACGTTCACAATCCTCACGTAGGCATGCGCAACACTACCAGGGAGTCAGAATTTTATAGTTCTAAATTCAAAACGCAACGCCAGCTGAACACTCCATTATTTTGCAAGAGGGATGTTTCAAAAAGCATAAAGTGAATTTGTTGAACAAAATCGGGATGTTTTGAACGAATTATATGATTTTTTCTTACCGAAAAGGTATTTAACACTTCTCAAAGGCTGCGGCACGGCCCAGAATGTGTGAAATGGAATACATTGCACGTGATTGACTCAATAAATTGTCCGTCATTGAAAAGTGTAACTTCCGGGGAAGTAATAAGGCACCAGCAAAATGCTTCTAATGCTTTGCAAATTATATAGGTAAAAAGACTTCCTGAACTCTTTGTAAACTTCAACTGCAAGGCAGATCACAGGAATTAAAGATGCTATTTTCAAAATTCGAGTTCCTTTTGAACATCTGTCTTTAATGAAAATCCTCCTTGACTACAATTAGGGCTAGCGTTATGAATGCGCGCGGCTATTGGTTACCAGCGAAGCAACCAACCCCAGTAGGCTGGTTCCAAATAGTCGACTAGCGTAGTCAACCACCGTCGACTAGACAGAGTTCGGGCAAACGTTAGTTAACCATTGGTCAACTATAGTCCTTGTGCAAACTTGGCCTATGCCGACCATGCGTGGCTAAAAATCGCCACAACACATGGCTGCTTGACTGAACTATCTACAGTGCACCCCATTGTTTTCACTGTAGTGGACCCCTAGCATACTTTAAATTACTGTTCAAGCTGTTTTTGAGGTTGGAAAAGCTAATGAACCAAACATTCTTCGAAAGTCAAATAATATACTGAAGAAAACACCCGACAAAATGTAACTAACCCACGCACTCCTTCCGGACACTGTCCAACTCATCTTGCGTTCTCTGGCAGACCTTCTGGTGACCTATGACCTCTGTAACCAGCTGGCTTTGTCTGGAGGTCAAGTCACGGAATTTGTCCCTCTGCTCAACGGCTGACTGACTGGTGGAAGCAGGGAAGAGGATTTGCAGGAAGGTATCGCTGAGTTGCAGTCTGGCAAAGCAGACAGGGAAAAAAACAAAGATAGGCCATTACAAGTTTGAAGCAATGTTATGTAATAGAATTGAATTGTGGACCAGTGAATGCATTAAACCTAAAAGGGGGGAGGGGGGAATTGGTGTCTTTGGTCTGGAGAATTCAAATTTACATGTGCCAAGCATTCTGAGCAAGTCAGTGTACCAGATATTTTTTTAATGTAAATCGCAATTGTCGGTAAATGGACTCAAAAGATGTTTTACTCAGATTTTTGTCTTACAATTTATCGGCAAGTATCAATAGAAAAGGGTGCTTGCCTTTATGAAATGATATGTAGAAATTTATAAAGGCAGTTTCGGGTCATAAAATCGATAAAATGGAATAGGGTACCCGTAATCAGCGATCGGGTTGCAGGTACCCAGGAACCCGTCACGGCCTTAAATCAAATAAAACAAAGCTTCTGGTTTGCCAGCTACCTTCTCAGTGCTAGCTCCTTCAGCGAGTGGCTTGTTGACTCCTTTAAAAGTTCCTGTTGGAGCTTCAGAATCCTAAAAATAAATAATAAATACATTACATGTCTAATTAATCCTAAAAGAACCTCACAGAAACACCAAATGGCATCAAATTTGGTTACTAAATTACCATTTTATCACCTGAAAGTGAAATCTGACATCTTAAGGTACCTTTCATTGAGTTGGTCTTGGTCTTTGGCTGAGCTGACCACCCTTCTTGCCTCCAGTGCAGCTTCATGGTCCCGTTTGACTGTATCTAACCACTCCTTGTACCTATATATGATGAAAGGGAATCATAGATTTTGCGAGGACAAATTTGGAAATCAACCTCGTATCCCCAATCAACCCAGTTTCATGGCAATCTGGGGGGCGTCTCAAAAGTCGGAACGTTCCCATTCCATATGGAACGTTCCTTTTAGGATTACTGTGTGTTCCCATCCCTACTGAAACAGCCTGGTTCTCAGTATTTTTTGGTGCACCACAAAATTGTTATGCTTACATACTGCTTTCCATCAACAATCTCAAGTGCTTTACAATTATTTCACCGTTCATCAGGCCACGAGACCACACGGCAGCCGATATCAGCGCACATTCCGTCCTCTACCCTCACAGGTACCCATTTATACTCCTGGGTGGATAGAGGCAATTGTAGTTAAGTGTCTTGCCCAAGGGCACAAACACCATGTTCCTGGCAGGATTCGAACCCATGCACCATCGTAAACGAGTCAAACGCCATAACCACTGGACCATGGCTGCGGCATTCAACATTCCCCTATGGAATCATCTGGCGTTCCCGGGCTGTTCACAGTGGGAACAACGCATGTTCCCAATTCGGGCGATTCCCAATGCAGTGCGCCACCAAGAGTCTGCCACGGAGAGTTCATTTTTCCCAGTGGTCGACAAATTCGCAGCGGGATATTTGAAATTGTTCATTTTTCCAGTCAGTACTTTCGTAAGCGTATGATTCGAGTATCTGTTTGCCATTTTCTTTTCTTTTTATCAATATGGTGTTTTTTTGTAAGACAGCAGAACGATATGCCCCAATCTATAACAAATTAGCTCAAGTTGTCTACTGACACTCATTTAAATGGGTCATGTTTTGTCGACCATAAACTTGAAAAAATGGACTCTCCATGGCAAACTCTTGGTGGCGCACTGCATTGTGAATCGCCCGAAATGGAACAGGCGATGTTCCCCAGTAAAACGTTCCAAGAATTCTGACTTTCGAGACCTTGCCTTAATTGACCACTGAGCTTATGGGGTTGGTTACACCTCTATGTTCCGACACCCCTATGTTCCGACTGCACATATTCCTATTCCTAACCCTAACCCTAACCCTAACCCTAACCGGGAGTAACACAATCTAGGTTGTCGGAACATAGGGGTGTCGGAACATAGAGCAGTCACCATGGGGTTCAGGCTGGCCAAATTCAATTAGTGGTACGAGAAATTGCAGATTTCAAAATATGGTTATCCCAATATTTCAACTTGAATAACAGTTATCTGATTTCACCGGAAGTTCCTTTTAATTCAGTCATGCCAACAAAACGTGACGAGTGAGATGCCACATGCAATGCCATCCGGAGCTGTAATGGTGAAAAAAATGGGTGGGAACCCTCTGATAAGTCAAATGGGCAGGCTATTCATGAACCAAAAAGGCCTCTGGCGAGTGAATGTGAATCGGAGATCATGGAGCAAATTCTGGGATGTTCCAGTTGTTTTCTTTAGCCTGTGTCCCTAACTCCCAAAAGCTAGGCCTTTTTGCTAGGATGTAGCCTCATGGAAAAATAGCATATACATGTAGCCTCAATCCTGCCACAGTGACTGTCAATATGTTGAGGCTTGGCCAGTGACATCCTGAAGTAGTACGGGGGATTTCAAGCATAATGCACAGCGGAGCAAAAACAACACAAGGTCCGGCCCAAGATCTTGACAAAGTGCATCCTCCGAAATCAGTAACGCACTTTTGCCATGTAACCTCAATCCTCCAAGTTCCTTCACCTTGGCACAGAGGATTTTGAAGGGATTCAGGGCGATTAGGGTTAAAGAGGGACATCGTGACAAAGGAACGCTTTTACTTTGCAAGGACATGTCTATAAGTAACTCTAACCTGATGTACTGGAGCAGCTTCTCATCTGGTTTTCCTGCTGGCTGACTGACCGCTCCCTGGGTAGTGCTCAGTAAAGACTGGCTGGCAACGGTCGAGGTCTGGCCAAGATTGCTCTCCTTGAAGCTCTGACTCAGACGATCAAACACCTCATTGTGAGTGGTATCCGCCATTCTCTGCATATCGTACAACAGTCAAGCATTAACTGTTACAATTTTACATGATGCACATAAAACTCAAACTTTCAAAATCTTCCAAAATGATACCACTACACAGGAAGCCAGTGGGACAGTCTTTGTTAATTTTTTGTACATCGATAAAGCAACATATTTGACTAGACTTTACCTAGACCCGTGAACGTGGCGTCAATAACATTGCAGACAGTGCGTTCACGGGTCTAGACTTTACCTTGCTCTGCATGGCTCTGGCTAGCAAGCTTCAGACAGACCAATCACAGGGCACTTTGATTGGTCACCTGACCAATCACAGGGCACTTTGATTAGTCACCAGGATTGGTGACCAATCAAAGTGCCCTGTGATTGGTCTGTCTGTAGCCCCACTAGTGTGGCCGCGGTATGCTGCGCTGAACCTCTGCGGCCACACTAGTGGGGCTAGTCTGTCTGATGCTTGCCAGGAAACAGTGTAGCCAGAGCCATGCACAAGTCTACTTTTCCTGAATTCAAAATGGTAGCCTCAAACAAGGCGTTTGTGACAAGGATGTCATGGATGTTTCCCGAATTGAAGGTGAAATTTCTCGTTTCTTCCCAAAGGTATGTGAACCTAACCACTACAAGTACAATTTGTATTTTCACTTCCCACTGAAGCCTACAGGGGGCACATAAGGTAGTTTGAAGAACGTTTTGGGGGTGACATTATGACGATTTTGATTGGGGGTACGAGTGAAAATGGTCCAAAAAAACCCTTTAATATTCGCAATAGGGCCATCCGGCCATCGATCTCGGACTCTACTATCGCCCGACCATGTCCAAATATTTAAAAAGCGATCCGTAGAGTCCTAGTTACTCGGACTAGCCTATGCCTACCTGATGACTACAGCTTAGTTTAATCCTAACCAAAGTCTACAATATCCGTACAATTTGCAGCGTTTATCTTCAAGTTTTGCCATCCACGAACCTCTCCATATGATGCAACATTTGAGACCAGGTTCACAGACCGCATGTCATGTAGTATACACGTACACTACACGCTACACACTTTTCACAGACCGTATGTCGTGTAGATACACTACACGCTACACACTACTTACTACTGAGCACCCGAAACATCCCTCAATAGGAACTAGTTTCCGCCACAGTGCCAAAGCTTTGATGTCTACAGCATCGACACAGTGCTAAGGAGGTCTACATTATCTACACAGTGGTTAAGGGGTCTACAGCATCTACACAGTGCTAAAGAGGTCTACAGCATCTACACAGTGGTTAAGAGGTCTACAGCATCTACACAGTGGTTAAGAGGTCTACAGCATCTACACAGTGGTTAAGAGGTCTACAGCATCTACACAGTGCTAAAAAGGTCTACAGCATCTACATAGTGCTGTCACGCCCCAACTATCGTATCGGTCCCAACAATAGTTGGGCCTGTCCCAACTGTGGTACGATAGTTGGGTCGGCCCAACTATAGTTGGGATTGTCGCTGTTACGCCCCAACTATCGCATCGGTCCCAACTATGGGACTGGAGTTGCGCCGGATGCTTCATGCATGCTTGATAGATCTTGTTGGATTAAATGTTCCGCGGCGCTGGCACCGTGTATTCGTCGTGCATGCATGCATGCCGCAAGGCTGGCCGGTCACGTGGTACTGCCTAGTTGGATGAGTTGTCTGCAGCTGCTGGGTTTTATTGTCCAGCAACATTTTGCAAAATTCAAAGCTTGCCATGGCCGGCCAACTATAGATGGGCCCCACCCATAGCTAATGTCAAAGGTCCCAAGTAAAGTCGGACATGTAACAGAGCTGTAGGGAATGTTTTATAGTTGTACATCAATGTAAAGTGTAAACTATAGTTGGGACCGCCAAATAAAAATATTGCGGTGGCCCAACTACAGATGGTCCCTACCTATAGATAATTTCATTGGTCCCAAGTAAAGTCAGATGTGTATTAGAGTTGTTATTAGCTGGAGTTACCCAGCCCTGAGTTTTATCATTGGGTTGTCTATAACTTAAGGGCTGGAGCGAATTTTTCTCGTAACTTGTAGTATTTGCAAAAAATTTTGGAAAATGTTCAATTTTGTCCCCGTTACACACTAATTGCAACTGCAACTCACCCCAAACTTGCCTGGAATAACCATTACACAGGTCCTTGAAGTAAAAAACGATCAACGATGAAGATTCAGCCTACAATTGCAGTGAAAACAGGAGGAATAACCGCTAACTTGACAACCTTGCTGGATTGGCCAGGACCGCCATTGGTTTGTGCACAAAAAAAATTGTGTACAATGAATGGCGGTCGATTAACAGGCACAGAGAGAGCGATCGCTGTCAACTACTCGTTTTTGCCGGCTGCGCTGGCTGTTGGCGCATGACGTCACGCGGAAGCGTAACACCCGATGACTGTTTCATGCACTATTGGTTGCGGTTCCAGTACCAAAGCTGTGATGCGAGTGGTAAACCTCATATTAGTGCATGAAACAGTCATCGGGTGTTACGCTTCCGCGTGACGTCATGCGCCAACAGCCAGCGCAGCCGGCAAAAACGAGTAGTTGACAGCGATCGCTCTCTCTGTGCCTGTTAATCGACCGCCATTCATTGTACACAATTTTTTTTGTGCACAAACCAATGGCGGTCATGGCCAATCCAGCAAGGTTGTCAAGTTAACGGTTATTCCTCCTGTTTTCACTGCAATTGTAGGCTGAATCTTCATCGTGGATCGTTTTTTACTTCAAGGACCTGTGTAATGGTTATTCCAGGCAAGTTTGGGGTGAGTTGCAGTTGCAATTAGTGTGTAACGGGGACAAAATTGAACATTTTCCAAAATTTTTTGCAAATACTACAAGTTACGAGAAAAATTCGCTCCAGCCCTTATAGACAACCCAATGATAAAACTCAGGGCTGGGTAACTCCAGCTAAGTTGTTATAGGGAATGTTTTATAATCGTACAACAATGTACATGTACACTATAGTTGGGACCGCAAAATAAAAAGATCGGAGTGGCCCAACTATAGATGGCCCAGCCCAACAGTGGAACTTACAGTTGGGACCATCCCAACTATAGTTGGGACAGGCCCAACTATAGTTGGGCCAGCCCGACTGTGGAACTACAGTTGGGACAGGCCCAACTATAGTTGGGACAGGCCCAACTATAGTTGGGACCGATGCGATAGTTGGGGCGTAACAGTGCTAAAAGAGGTCTACACTATCTACACAATGCTAAAGAGGTCTACAACATCTTTTTAGCACTGTGTACGTATCGGACCCAAGCCAACTCGGACCCATGCCAATTCGGACCCACTACCAAATCGGACCCACAACCAACTCGGACTCATTATGCACGTTTTCAAACATTCCCCATTCCGTTTAAGTTACATGTGTTACAGTGATGCTGTTTAGTATAATTTTTCATTGTAATTGTAATGCGATAACTCTAGTAAAACTTTTACTAAAAGTGTATTTTATTATTTATTAATTTTTTTTAAAAAATTAACACATATGTTAAGTGATATCGTTCATGCCATTTTTCTCATGTTATTTCATTGTTTATCCAAACTTCATACGTAACGAAATTAATACATCCAGCACAGATCTTCATAGAAAAATAAAATTGGAAAGCATGAACATTGAAATATAAACACTTTCATACAAAACATTATTCATTTGTATATACTAAGGGAATAAATGTGTGCTCTGGAGGTTTTTATAACTCTGTTTAAGACCACTTAGAGTCTGGGTGCTGAAAATAACCCTCGCCTCCGGCTCGGGTAATTATCAGCACCCAGACTCTAAGTGGTCTTAAACAGAGTGATAAATACCGACGGAGCACATATTTATTCCCATTCACAAATACCTTTTCGGTAAAAAAATCATATAATTCGTTCAAACCATCCCGATTTTGTTCAACAAATTCACTTCATGCTTTTTGAAACATCCCTCTTGCAAAATAATGGAGTGTTCAGCTGGCGAGTAAGATGTTTATAAAACAACCCTTTTATGGAGATTGACGCGCACGTATCATGTTCTGCGCGATGTCGCGCAGAACGCACCTGGCGCGTTGCATTTTGAATTTAGAACTATAAATTTCTGACTCCCTGGTTGTGTTGCGCATGCCTACGTGAGGATTGTGAACGTTCAACCAATGAAACGATAAGAGGTACTGGATTTTTAGGAGTCCACATTTTATTGTGACACTGGAAAAGTGTTTAAAACCAGCTAGCCATGTCTTTATCATCCGTTTAAGACCGGGCACGTGACGGGCTCTCGACCAATAGGAATGCGTAAACTGTCTTAGGTATTTATGAATACTGGATAAAACTAAAGTCAATAAATAAAATATAAGATATAAATCATTCACGGATCTAAACGATAACCAACTTCAAAACACCCACAAAATGTGAGCATATTTTGAATATGAAATTAACAGCCTAGATGGGTAAAAAATAATATAAATAACTATAAAACTACCATACAGTTTGTATAAACGAAACGTGCCATTTCCAAGTGCCAAAAAAATATGAAAAAAATAAAAACGTTTGATTTAAAAGATACATCAACACCATTGCATACACTTTATAAGAAAAACGAAAGGTCCATATGAATCTATATAAAAAACTAAATAAAAAAAGTATAAACAGTTAAACAAATCCGTTAAAAGAACAAAAATCAAAGAAAGCATGTGAATAAAAAAAAAAATAATCAATTACTTTTTTGCCTAAATAGTTATTTCAATTGAAAAAACATCCTCTGACCTCACTGAAACACGTTCACTGCCTCTAGTACATAAAAATACCGTTCGGTTACTATTTGTTTTACATCCTAAAATAACAAATGTGTAGGTTACCGTTCGTCGTAGTGATCGTCAAAGATATGTAGGTCTACATTGTGCACATCTGTAATTGGATGCGGGCAGGTTACCGTTCATCACAGATCAAAAATATAAACAATGTGGTAAGGCCTCTTTCAAATGTGCTTATGCCGTGTCGAATAAAATTGATTTAGTGTTACGTTAGCATGGCATAAGCGCGCAGGGTCTTCAAACATCGAACTTGATTACAAACGCCTAGTCAAAATTAAATACCCCAACATGGCACCCCAACATGGCGGACCAACAGTCACAACGAAAAATATGATTTTGTGCTCTTAATCAATTACAGTTACATAATGTTTGCTTCAACAGGCCTAAGGTCACCATTTTTTAAGGAACCAGGCTTTAAAGGGATTTAAAGTTGGTGTATACATGTTTAGTTGGGTGTAGCACCTTGAACAAACATTTTCAAATTAAGTTGATAATTTTTAGTAATGAGCTTTCCAACGAATCATCACACAACAAAAACAGCCCATGACAAGTAATCAACTAATTAATTTCAACTTTGGCGGGACGCTCTTCAAAACATATACCGTACCAACCTGTACAAAATGATATATGGTAGGCCTAATCTTTGGGCCTAACCTGCTTTACATACATGTACATGTACACATCTCTTGGTTGAACTTCATATACAGATATTCCCGCCATGGTTAAGTCATGGTTTCTAAAAGCTAAGCACGTTGAGTTTCATGACGCTCAAAACGATAAGCGTTTAGCAACAACTTCCGTACACCTCATAAAGTACCGCTCAGCGACAGCAAAAGAAAACAATAAAAGCCGAATATATTACAGAATACATCCAACACTGTGAGATGACCTATAATCCCTGAAACTAATGATTGAATCATTGTTGGGTGAGAGTTGGTCGTGCTTGGGTCCGAGATGGTAGTGATTCCGAGTTGGTAGTGGCTCCGAGTTGGTCGTGGGTCCGAATTGGTAGTGGTCTGAATTGGTAGTGGGTCCGAGTTTGCGTGGGCCCGAGTTGGCGTGGGTCCGAGTTGGCATGAGTTTAGTTGATTTGGGTCCGAGTTGACCGGATACCATATGCTGTAGACCTCTTTAGCATTGTGTAGATGCTGTAGACCTCTTAACCACTGTGTAGATGCTGTAGATTTCTTAACCACTGTGTAGATGCTGTAGACCTCTTAACCACTGTGTAGATGCTGTAGGCCTCTTAACCACTGTGTAGATGCTGTAGACCTCTTAACCACTGTGTAGATGCTGTAGACCTCTTTTAGCACTGTGTAGATGCTGTAGACCTTTTTAGCACTGTGTAGATGCTGTAGACCTCTTAACCACTGTGTAGATGCTGTAGGCCTCTTAACCACTGTGTACATGTAGATACTGTAGACCTCTTAACCACTGTGTAGATGCTGTAGACCTCTTAACCACTGTGTAGATGCTGTAGATTTCTTAACCACTGTGTAGATGCTGTAGGCCTCTTAACCACTGTGTAGATGCTGTAGACTTCTTAACCACTGTGTAGATGCTGTAGACCTCTTAACCACTGTGTAGATGCTGTAGACTTCTTAAACACTGTGTAGATGCTGTAGGCCTCTTAACCACTGTGTAGATACTGTAGGCCTCTTAACCACTGTGTAGATGCTGTAGACCTCTTAACCACTGTGTAGATGCTGTAGACCTCTTAACCACTGTGTAGATGCTGTAGATCTCTTAACCACTGTGTAGATGCTGTAGACCTCTTAACCACTGTGTAGATAGTGTAGACTTCTTAACCACTGTGTAGATGCTGTAGATCTCTTAACCACTGTGTAGATGCTGTAGATCTCTTAACCACTGTGTAGATGCTGTAGACCTCTTAACCACTGTGTAGATGCTGTAGATCTCTTAACCACTGTGTAGATGCTGTAGACCTCTTAACCACTGTGTAGATAGTGTAGACTTCTTAACCACTGTGTAGATGCTGTAGGCCTCTTAACCACTGTGTAGATGCTGTAGACCTCTTTAGCACTGTGTAGATGCTGTAGACCTCTTAACCACTGTGTAGATGCTGTAGACCTCTTTAGCACTGTGTAGATGCTGTAGACCTCTTAACCACTGTGTAGATGCTGTAGACCTCTTAACCACTGTGTAGATGCTGTAGGCCTCTTAACCACTGTGTAGATACTGTAGGCCTCTTAACCACTGTGTAGATGCTGTAGACCTCTTAACCACTGTGTAGATGCTGTAGACTTCTTAACCACTGTGTAGATGCTGTAGACCTCTTAACCACTGTGTAGATGCTGTAGACTTCTTAAACACTGTGTAGATGCTGTAGGCCTCTTAACCACTGTGTAGATGCTGTAGACCTCTTAACCACTGTGTAGATACTGTAGGCCTCTTAACCACTGTGTAGATGCTGTAGATTTCTTAACCACTGTGTAGATACTGTAGGCCTCTTAACCACTGTGTAGATGCTGTAGACCTCTTAACCACTGTGTAGATGCTGTAGACCTCTTAACCACTGTGTAGATGCTGTAGATCTCTTAACCACTGTGTAGATGCTGTAGACCTCTTAACCACTGTGTAGATAGTGTAGACTTCTTAACCACTGTGTAGATGCTGTAGATCTCTTAACCACTGTGTAGATGCTGTAGGCCTCTTAACCACTGTGTAGATACTCTTAACCACTCTGTAGATGCTGCAGACCTCTTAACCACTGTGTAGATGCTGTAGACCTCTTTAGCACTGTGTAGATGCTGTAGACCTCTTTAGCACTGTGTAGATGCTGTAGACCTCTTTAGCACTGTGTAGATGCTGTAGACCTCTTTAGCACTGTGTAGATGCTGTAGACCTCTTAACCACTGTGTAGACAGTGTAGATCTTTTTGTGTGCATGTGACCGTAAGAGAGGGTACACGATTGGATATGCCAACTGTGTGTTCTGGAATTACATGACCGATGCGCATGCTTCCATATTAAAGTTTTGTCACATCATAAGCAGGTTGTCCGTGATCAATCTAGCTTCATCCCTGCTGCCTTGTGAGGGCGCTTTATTGGTGTAGGGTGTAGTGTATCTACACGCACATAGTGCAAAATTTTTTGGTCTCAAATCTTGCGGGGTATAAACCTCTCCGTTCTTAAATTTATCCGCCGTGCATCCGCAACCAACAGCGCCCTCTTTTGGCTAAACAGGTGATTCAACAATTAATGTGCGACTGCGAGGGAAACTCAAATTTCTCTACAAAAACAACATCCAGCCCGCCGCCATGGCCTCGCGTGAGATGGTGAATTTCGTCCAATAAGCGAAATCGACATGTATGAACTATGAGCAAAATATTATAATATTGATTTTTGGATGAGCAGACCAACGTAACTCGTATTTTTATTCGTAAGCTTAAGTTATACTGTGACATTTATCATTAATATCATGTTTTTTGCCATTGCCTTTTTTGGTCATTGCCTGATTACTGTCCATAGACTTTGTACACAACCGCATCATAGACATAGGCTGAACTGGTATAGCAATAAATTAATAATGTTATAGGCCTAGGGAGTACAGGTATAAATGTACCCTTCGAATTTATTAATCAATTATTTTTATTTCAAAATTATGAATAAATTTAGATTTATATTTCGAAGTGGCTATCGGTACGGCAGTCGTTGTTTAGCGCCCTCTACGATACTTTTTTGATACGCACGCAGGTATATAATTATTTGTTTCCACACGATTTAGCGAGTAGTGCGACAGCTCAGTCGATAGAGGGTAGGATTTTGCACCGCGAGGTTGCGGGTTCGAATTTCAGTTTTGCACTCGAATTTTTTTCTTTTTCTAACCTGAGGCTTTGGAGAATTTTTTTTAAAAGGGAAATAAAGTCCGAATTTCATAACGTTCAAATTCACTTTTTTCCTTCTAATTTTATATTTTCTTGTCATGTTTTTATAAAAGTTGCAGTCTACCGTAATGATAGAAAATGGGAAATGCGTTACGGCTGCCGTAACAATAGCCACTGCGTTTATATTTTTAATTCATCAAAGACATCTCTTTAATTCCAAAATTCCATGTTTTCTTTCAATTTTTATTTTTTTAAATTGGCATATTTCGGCTTGCGTATGAGTTGGCTCGTGTACAAAGTGGCTCGACGAGTTGGCCCGCATATGAGTTTGTTCGCGTATGAGTTGTCCTGCGTACGTACGAGTTGGCTCGCGTACGAGTTGACCTGTTTCCGGCCGAGGCATGCTAGGTCCAGGGCCTAGTAGAAAATGTACACGTAATGACGTATGCAATTGCTACTCTAGTCCTAGAACTATGAGGCTCCACTACGTGGAGCCTCATAGTTCAAGGAGTATGCAATTGCATATGCACATTTTGTAGTAGGGCCCTAGGCCTACGCCACTTCAGCGGTTGTGTACACAGTCTACATGGAGAGTCCAGAATATTTTCAAAGTATTTCCTAACAAAATTGGGAATGTTTCTCAGTGTTAGATTCATATCTTTTCAACATTTTTGCAATGACTGACCTTCATTGAGATTTTATATGACGTAAAAAGTGGCGTCAGGATGCAACTTAAAGCATTCTTTCTGGTATGTTTTCCGATGTTCACCTGTTCACCATCAGAACAGAGGCTGTCATATTGAATTAAGAATTGGTGCTTCTTACACGTGCATTCACATTTGTGTCATAATACTTTGTTTTGCATTTCATTGCAGATTTTTGAGTTCCTAACATAATGTCACATGCCCCTCGACAGTCCCCAAGACGAAGGCATGTGTTGCGTCCAATTAAAACGGACAACTTGGAGAATGCCAACAACAACAGCAGTGACCCTGACGCAGACCCAGATGTCGATGTCACCAAAATGAAGACGCTCTTCGAGCGCACCCCCAAAATAGTGCCGTTTGCCACGCCCCGTCATCCGCCTAAGCAAGGAATGGAGGAAGCGGTAGTTGGCCGGGGCAATGGTGCTTTGGGCGTGGTGAGAAACCGATTGGAGAAAACGCTTCTTGGAGGAGACAATGAAGATGAAGAAAAGCATGTCAGCCCTAGTCTCAGGCAGCTGAGGATGACACCTGGTACGAAGATGTATCTGTTCAGCAACTGATTGCAAACATATCGTCACTGACACCACGAAGGAACACTCTACCGTGTTTAAACCATATTTTTTTTATTTTTAGTTTTTTGATTTTTAAACATTATTCATCAAGGCCTACCATTGCATGAAGTTTCAAAGCTTCAAGAGCTTTACTTTAATTATTACGCAAAGTATCCATGGCAACTTTTGCGCAATTTGACAATTTTCGTTTTCACTAAGTAACACTCAAGTTCCATTTACCATTGCAATGCATGGCGCGCACTCTGCTCATAAGTGAGCAAAAACGTTTTCACGAACTAACACTCTTCTTGTAATAAGTTGTATGAGCGCGCGCGAGCTGATATGAAGTTGCACTTTGCTCATGTTTGTATACATTGAAGAGTGTTACTTTGTGAAAACGAAAATTTACAGTTTCGCAGCTTTTTCGGTTTCACAAACTAACTCTCATCTTTTTTCTCTTATTTCTTGTTTATTAATACACAAACGGGTGAAAAACAGCAGATTTAATAAATTAAATTCATCAAGTGTCCACAATGAGAAACCCAACTGAAAATACTCTGTCGTTTTGACGCAAAGTGTTGTTTTAGAAGGCGTTCAACTTTACTTGCCGTTTTCTCCGATTGCTAGTTTTTACTGGTATGTAGATGGGTGTTACTTCGTGGTGTTGCTGACGATATAACCTCCTTATTTTGCCGTATGCATGTACATGTAGCAGTCAGTAGTATGATGAGCTCGCTGCTACGCGCTATGCCTTCAATTAGGAATTTAATGTAAATGGGCAACCTTTCTTTAAAATCAAACTCCCACATGGTTTTGCAAGACGAAATTTCCGCAAATCCACTACTAGTATAAGCATATACTGGAAGTGCTTTGACTGATGGTTGATGCGACATTTGGTTTGGTTTTTGCAGGCAGAGCGTTGCAGAAGCAGAAGATACTGGAACGCAAACACCACGAGGCCAAGTCACGGGCGCACAACCTGGGTGTCGGTGGGGGCGTCAGTCTGTGGCCACAGATGGATAATATGAGGTTGAGTCAACGAGAGGTGGCAGCCCTTAGTGCCGTGTCACTCCTATTGATTGTGGGTGTCGCCATGCTCTTTCAGCACCTTCATGGTGAGCTCAAACTCATAATCATATTGACTCATAGGTTTAATTCAGTCTTTAAACCATTGGGCCAAAGCTCATGTTGTCCTTGAGCAAGGAACTTTGTCACAATTTGAAATAACATGGTGCAGTTGCTAATGTGAGCAAAAGATCGATTATGGAAATCCTACTTTGGCTACATGGCTCGTGGACAAACGTTGGCATCCATTTGCAGACATTGCCAAAATTATATTCACCGTACACTAGGCAATTAAAGCTACAGTCCATCATTTGTAATTTGTGCATTTTGTTCGTTTGAAGCAACAAAAGAGTTCAAAATCTAATGAAGGATACTGAGCAACTAACCTGATGAAGTTTCAGCTCAGCTTCAGCTGTACATTCCGAGAAAAACAGCATTCTAAGATCTCAATTTCAAATCAAAAGTTACTGAATCATGTTTTGAATTGTTTTGAATTGCAGCTATACGCGACGTCGCGCACTGATCCGACGAATTACAACAACCGCGCGCGCGTGTGCGTCGTTCCAATACTTGTGCGCGCTGCGCTGAATAACAAAACGAACTACTAATTTAAATTTTCCTACGGTGCTTCTTAAGAATCACCGTTGGAAATGCCTTCTTTCGTTGATTACTTCAAAATGACAGCTTCCCAGAAAGAATAATTTCACAGGGAGTTGAGTTCCCTTACTATCTTTCAACCAAGGTTGTTTTTCAACAATAATTACGCCAGTTACTTTTCGGATGGCTGCAAATGATGGACTATAGCTTTAACACACAATGCAGATGCTACGTTTGCTGGACATGTGTGATTGAAATTCAAACTTTTCTTGAGAATGATCATGATGTTTTCAATGAGGCCGCTAACTGTATTTGGCATTTGTGTTGAACTATAGAGGCATATGATAGGTATGTGATAGATGTATGCGATACACCGTGTGCAGGAAGATTACGTGTACCGGGATTGCTCATGTTGGCTGTCAAAGCTGTGATTTCCATTACTAATGTTTCCATTTCTATTGTCCACACCAAATTGGTAGAGAACTGTTGTTCTTATCGGAATGGCTTCATGAAGCAGATTTCTTTTGCCTTTTTTATGATTTCCAGGGGCTGTAGTAGACAGACTCAAGTCCTTCAACAAGCAACTGGCCAAGTTCAGTGCCGTGAACAAGATTGAGGCAACAAGTCAGGAGGACTTGGACAAGTCTGTGCTAGGCTGGCACCTGGCATTCACCAATCTTATGGTATGTCGTTCGAGCCTTTCAATTGAAGTTGATGATTAGAGACTTTGCATGGTGGAGAGTATAACTATGCGGGTACACCATGTGAGGTGCCTTATTAGGCCGGTTCAAACTCGGCGCGAAAGCAAACTCGAACGCGAACTCGAATTTGTAACGTCTTGACAAGTTTTCGCGCTGCCAATTCTCAAAAGTTAAAGTATTTCAACTCCGGCAAATGTCGTAGCAAATGCTTGGTGACGTCAAATTAGCACCGCATTCACATGAAGTATGTACCGGCCTTTACTCTGAGAGACAAGTGTGTGATTCTGAGAGGAAACAGCAGTACATGTTTTAACTTGACATTTCCATCAGTACTCTCGCTGTTGATAAATAATATCCTGATCTGTCTAGCTAAAACTGACCAACTGAAGCTGTCCAGCTGAAACTGACCAGGTGACAACATGGCTACATGTAGCTGTCAAAGTTTTGAGACCAGCTAGACTAGACAGATGTTTTTAAAGATAAACACATATTTTAGACACGATGAAGCAGTAAACTTATTTATTTTGCATGTGTGAAAACATGTCTTAAAACAGGAGAAAAAATGAATCATATTTGATCATGTCTCCACAGGACTCCATACATATAGAATTTGACCCCCAGTGGCTCAAGATCTTTGGCATGTACCACATATGTGCAGTAGTCTACATCATCTGCATTGCACTCTTACTTTATTACCTGGCTGAGAATGTGTTCACCTCCAGTCGTCTGACACCACACAGGATAAAAATATGGTGAGTGGGTTTAGAGTTGTCGTGTATGCACATGTTTGAGTGGGGTCCGCCTGATAGTCCGAAGGTTCCATATTCCGAAGGTTTATTGATCCGAATGCACAATTTTCCCATAACCGGGGGTCATTAGTCAGAAAATGAAATGAGGTTCGTTAATCCTAGCATTTGATGCGATAGTCCGAGGGTTCGTTAGTCCGAAGGTTCAATAATCCGAAGGTTCATTTGTCCGAAGGTTTGGTGGTCCGAATTTAGAATAAGGTTAATTAGTCCGAAGATTCAATACTCCAAAACGAAAACAACTTTCAATAGTCCGAAGGTTCATTAATTCGAAAGCACATTAGAATCAATAGTCCGAATTTACAATAATGTTCAATGTTGTGAAATTTGGACAGCTGAACCTTATTGTCGAGTCGCACTATATAACTTTATCGTCTATTTGGAATATCAAACCTTCGGATTATTTAACCTTATTCTATTTTCAGACTTCTGAGCCCTTCAGACTAACGAACCTTCGGACTAACGAATCTTCGGACTAACGAACCTTCTGGCATTGAGGTTTGTGAAAAACAATCCCGCGCCTGGGTCCGGTCAATGTAAAAATAATCCCGGCGCGAACTGGTTAAGCAGAGCCATGAAATTGCACCCAGATTGTAATGTGATTTTTGCCTGTGGTTTGACCATCATGCAACAACTTGCCTAATACTTACTACTGTTCCAACTCACAATAGAAATTTAATTAACTCTCTCAGAAATTAATGAATTAAACAAGTCTGTGAGGCTTTGGGTAAATAACTTACCCTTAATATCTTTTCAATTCTTCTGAAATCCAACAGCAGCTTTTAGTTGATTTTTGCGTTATGACCTGAAACCTCTGGAACAATTTCTCCATCTGAGCCTGATGTGACTTTCATTTGAAAGCATTTCAGGAAAACATTATTGGATTACCACACAATGTTGGACTTGGGCATTTCCTCCAAGAAAAGTGCCCAGAGTTTTATTAGGATATTTTTTTAGCAAATTTGAAAACATTTCAAATCCTGCAGGGTGTCTCTGTTGGTGGTGACTGGTACATGGAGTTTGTTGATGGTGTACCTACTGAGCCAAGCTCAACAGCTGGAGACCAGAGTGGAGGCTAATGTACAGATGCTGAGTAACTATCTGGTGAGTGTCTGAGATAAGTCATTGACTTAGAGATGACACTACCAGGACTCAAACCCCGGGACACCTAGACTTGTTAAGCAAATTTAAGTTATTTTGTTTTTTCCTCTCAAGAGAAGTTAATAAAACCACATAATTACAGTACATCAAACTGTGGCTAATGAAACACTGATTTTTTGATAAATTGGCCTGTTTCTTTCTACTAATAACATGTTATATCTTATATAAAATTTGAGGCTTTGCATGGTGGAGTATCGGTATCGTTTCGGTTTGCGGTAACACCATGTGGTAATAACTACTGCTTAGAAGATATTAGTTCTGAAAAGAACTTGTCCTGCTTATTATCAACTTTCGCTAAGTAGTTTTTGTTCTGATAAGAGTAGTTTTTGTTCTGGAGACCAAAGACAAGTTCTTTTAGAACTTAAAGCAGGACTGTTCTTATCGGAACAAAAACTACTTAGCGAAAGTTGATAATAAGCAGGACAAGTTCTTTTCAGAACTAAATATCTTCTAAGCAGTAGTTATTACCACATGGTGTTACCGCAAACCGAAACGATAATGTTCCAAATATCTTCCAAATTTGTAGAAAACAGGTGACTATTTTTGGCAATACACCAGTCGACTCTCGTTAATACAAACTCAGCCCGACCTAGCCAAAATGTTTGTTACATCACAATTTTGTATTAAGTGGAGTGCCGGTCCCATTCATTGTGCACATAAATGCACAGTCGGAACCCAAGACTTTATGTTTGCTATAACCAGAATATGTATTAACAGTGTTTGTATTAACAAAAGTCGACTGTATTAGCATTCTTAATTTTTTTTAATTGACAAAGAAGGTGGAAAGGAGAAAACTGATTAATTTTATGGACAGATCCATTCCAATTAAGAAAAGTCTGGTCTCAGTTTGTATAATGGCTTCTGATGCAAAAATGAAAATTATATTTGACAATATTAATAATGTATTTTACTTCCTTTTTGATAATGAGGTCCCCCCCCCCCCAATTTGGAATTTGGTTTGGGAATGAACACTCCAGGAGGTAGTCCTATCCAGTCACAGAATAGGGGTCTACCTGATGTTCCTCAATATATGTTCCCCAATACCTAGGTTTCCCAATACCTATATTCCCCAAAACCTATGTTCCCCCAAACCTATGTTCCCCAAAATCCTTTGGGTTAGGGTTAGATGGTTAGGGTAAGGGTTGGGGAACATAGGTATTGGGGAACATAGGTATGCACCCACAGAGTATCTGCACCCAATACCATAATCCTCAGTATTGATGGAAGCATCGTGCATATTAACCTATCGCAGTGGAATCGCATCAACATAGCTTGTGGAATATAGTCCAATTACATGATATACAAAATGGAGTCTGAGACAAACATAACTTAACGTACAAAATTCCGTAGGGTTGTCTAAGGGGCGTGGCTAACTCGCAAACGGCGATAGGTCAATTGTACAAACAACTGCTTCACTGGGGTGCAAGGCATCCACAATTACTGTGAGTGTTCGTCTGCATCCCATTTAGTCCATAGGAGGAGGTAGTTACTTTTTTTAAATTTCAGATTTCTCATTTGTTTCTCCCAGAGTGACTTAGTCTTCCTGGACCTGAACCTGGAACGTTATAAGAATGTCCTGCTCTACTGGCAAACCCGCTGCCTGCCCCCGACGACAGCTGGCACCCTGAGCATTATGGGATTGCTGCAGGTACGCGACGTTGCGTACTACCTGCAGTACTACAGCTTGCCCATTCTGACAGCTCTCGTGACGCCTGTGGTGCGGCTTATGTTAGCCCTGAAAGAAGTCTACAGCACAAATGCTGGAAAGAAATAAACCCTCAATCGTCCATTTGTTTGATCTCAAAAACATTTATTTCCTCTTTATGGAAACATTTCTTCATTGCCCTTGACACGTTTGAAGTTAAGTAGAGGCTATATTGTGTCAAGCTTTGTCTTTTTGGAAGTTTTTTATGCAATAGCTTAGCTGCTTTAGCATGATGTAAAAGATTCTTTCGTTTGCTTTGAAGTTTAGCCTTGGTTTTGAATCACTATAGCAATTCTATCGAAAGAGTGAATGATGGCTTATCAATACTTGAAAGTTTAAAGGCCCATGTAATGTCATGTTTTAGTGCAATCCTTGGGAGTGCACCTTTGTGTCCCATTTAACTTGTTTTCAAATTTTCAAATTTGGTTTTTATGCTAATGCAAATTTGCATATTCATGAGCAAAAGTGTTATGTCATTTCAAGCAGAAACCTCAATGTTATAGTATAGCTACATTGTATTTCAGAATTTGTCACAATTTGCTATCGTAAATTTCATTTTCTTTGGTGCTTTGTTGCAAGTTGTTTCAGTGCATGACATTTATAGGCCCAAAAAAGGCAAGCTTTCCCACAAATGTTTTCAATGAGCAATTTTTCGGTTCACAATTTTTAACAGAAAACCCAAAACTGAACAGTGTCTTCCTGCAATGACATCACAGCAACAGCGCCCTCTCTTGTCAGGAAAAGCATGGAAAATTTGAAATGTTTAAAAAAAAGTGCGCTTTATAATAAAAATTAACCAAAAAGGGATGGTCAGATAGTTTTCATGCATTTTAAGAGTAGTAGAAAGTTGCACAAAATAAGAGCCCAAGTAAAATTTGTGTCATGAGCCCTTAAGATTGTATAAGTGTTGGTTCAGGTGGACTAACACTACAGAGAGACTTTTCAAGCAAGATGTTTATTTTATACATGTAATAGTATAGAGTGACAGTTTCAGTACTCTGTTCCTTGAGTGAAATGTTCCTTGTGAGCTGTAGTATCCACTCAACTGCTTTTTACGAAGAGGGGAACTGTTTAACAAATGTAGCATGCAGTCGTTATGAGTTTTCATGTATTTATTTTTTTGACATCTCAATCTGAAACTGACAGGTTTTTCCAACTTTATGTCTCGATACAGGCTCCAATTCAGGAGATTCGAAGGCCCCTTTAAGTGTCTCTATATGGATTTATGGTTGTTAACATAAATAATTATTTGGTAATGAAACCAAGGATTCCTTGTGTTGATTTAGAACTTGACAAGTTATGACCAGTGTATATTGGAGATGTAAAAACTTCCTGTGATGCGATTTTGCCAATTTAATTGTATCAATGTAATTTTTTCATCATAGGTAAACCCACAAAAAAGTATTTGTATGGGTCATTATTGGAGAAATTAAATAAATTTTACAAAAGATAATTAAGTTAACAAAAAACATATTATTTAATAAACTTGAATAAACTATTGAACACAATTTCGCTTTCCAATAAATGTGCAAAATGATTTGTTAATAATTGTTGCAAGCTATCATCATTTTTTTTCACATTGTTTTACTCAGTAAAAAAATCGGTTGTCTATGTTACGCCCCAACTATAGTTAGGACGGTCCCAACTGTAGCACCCCAACTATAGTTGGGAGTCATCAAGGGGGCCCATCTATAGTTGGGCCACTCCAATCTTTTTATTTTTCGGTCCCAACTGTAGTTTACATTGATGTACAACTATAAAACATTCCCTACAGCTCTGATACACGTCTAACTTTACTTTGACCTACTGACATTTGCTATTGGTGGGCCATGGCAATCTTTTTATTTTGCAGTCCCAATTATAGTTTACGCTGCTGTACGACTGTAAAACATTCTCTACAGCTCTGATACACATCGGACTTTACTTGGGACCAATGGGTGGGGCCTATCTATAGTTGGGCCACTACAATATTTTTATTTTGCGGTCCCAACTATAGTTTACATTGACTACATTCCCTCACACGTCTGACTTTACTTGGTTTCACTCGGAAATTAGCTATAGGTGGGGCCCAACCTTTGAATGTTGCATAAAAAATGTTGCTGGTCTACAAAACCCAGCTGGACAACTCATCCAACTAGGCAATACCACGTGGCCTGCCAGCCCTGCGGTACGCATGCACGGTTGCAGGTCAACTCGCCCTCTGGCCGACTCGACCCTTACCGACTCGCCCCCTGACCGACTCGCCCCTGACTGACTCGCCCCTTACCGACTCGCCTCCTAGCCGACTCGCCCCCAGACCTACTCGCCCCCTGACCTACTCGCCCCCTGACCGACTTGCCCCCTGGAACACATTGCATGCCCGGTCGTGTCGGGAATCTCAATGGAGCCAATTATTCAAACGCCATTTGAAATGATTTCTGGTACAATATAATAATTATTATCATAAATGGTAATAGTAACCAATAATAAAAAGGTCACACATGAAAATAAAACAATCCCTTTCCGCAAGAGAAGAGGGTAAATCACGTTCAAATTAAGCTTCGTTATCAGAGTTTCGGTTTTGATTCTCAAAGTTGAGCCTCAGCTCCTCCTATAACATTTTAAGAACACCAAACAAATAACTATTTTTTTTATTTTCACAATATACATCCTTAATTCTTAAAATACTTTTTAATGAAACTGATGAGGACCTAAAGTTGAGATTTACAATCGGTGAACGCGGTACATGCCGCGCGCCCGCAGTCACCATTAACGGACCGCGAATAGACCGGCTGCTAAGCGCGATAGGCCCCGGGCACTCCGCGAATATCGGTAGGCCCTACAGCTGTGCTAATGTGTTTCCAACCCAAATTCTTCATAAAAGATCAACAGTTTCTTGCATTTGTACCGGAAATCCTTCAAAAGTGGCGTTTGAATAATTTGGCTCCATTGGGTTTCATGCTACGATCGGGCAATGTGTTCCCGCACTGTCATTATTGTGATGAGATTATGCATGCAGTATATTCTACCAGATACAGAACCAGAATAAAATGGCCGGTTTCGAAGAGCGCTCCAATGTGTGTAAAATTGGTACCCCCCCCCCCCCCCCATTTGCTTTTACGGAGGCCAAGTGTCCGGTGAAAAAAAACATGTTGACATCAAGTTCAGCACGGATGTGCCCCTCCCCCCGAAAAAAAGCTGGATACGCTGCTACACAGTGGCGTAGCCAGGAATTTTTCAGTGGGGGGGGGGGGGGGGGGGGGGGGGGGGGGGGCGCTGGGGGGCTGAAACATTTCATGTGGGGGCGTCAAGCAGGGGTGTCAATCGCTTCTCAAAAGTGGGGGGGGGGGACATATACCTTGATCATAACTGATGCAAGCACGAAGCGCGAAGCCCTTACGGCGTGGGGTTCGGGGCCCGCTTAAGGGCCCGGGAAAAAAATTGGATTCTAGATGTTCTGTGGTGTGATTTGAAGCAATTTCTTACGACTTTCCTACATGCTTTAACTAATATTTTCTTGGCAAAAGATAACTATTTGAACATCGTTTTAGAGGTTGGAGACATTGAATCAGCTATCGGTATTCTGAGCTATTGGCGTGGGGTTCGGGGCCCGCTTAAGGGCCCCGAAAAAAAATAGGATTTTCGATGCTCTGTGGTGTGATCTGAGGCAATTTCTTACCACTTTAACCAATGATTATCTTAGCACAAAAGATAATAATTTAAACATAATTTTCGAGGTTTTCTCAGTTAAAGGCATAAGAAAATTTTGTGAACATTGTTTTCGAGGTTGGAGTCATTGAATCAGCTACCAGAATTCTGAGCTATAGGCGTGGGGTTCGGGGCCCGCTAAAGGGCCCCGAAAATGTTGGATTCTAAATGCTCTGTGGTGCTATCTGAGGCAATTTCTGACCACTTTAACCAATATTTTCTAAGCAAAAGATACATTGTAGTACATTATAGGGCCCTGTAAATGAGACGCGAGTTCAAAAATGGGGGGGGGGGAGACATTTGATATGGTGTCCCTCACCCTTCAAAGGGGGGGGGGGGGACATGTCCCCCTGTTCCCCCCCCCCCCCCCCCAGGATTGACGCCCATGGCGTCATGTAGATCAATGATACTTTTTTTAGAAACTCAAAATCCCAGTGGGGGAGGGGGGCGACTGGGGGGGGGGCGACAATGTTTCATGGGGGGAGGGGGCGGTCGCCCCCCCCCACGCCCCCCCCCCACGTCCCCCCCACGCCCCCCCCCCCCCCCCCCCCCCCCCCCCCCCCCCCCCCCCCCCCCGGTGGCTACGCCACTGCTGCTACACCAACGGAAGATGCCTTTTATTGAGCAAGTGCCCCGTTGATTCGACTGTAACCGGTCAGTCCAAAAATTCAACCCCCCAAAGTGGGTGCAGTACCTTTTGTTTTCGTCCTTCACAAATGTATTTAAACAGGCAATTGTTTTCAACTGAAGTTGATCAGTATGAAACTGTGCCACCCCTCTAAGTAAGTCTCGTGACCAAAATGTAATCGCCCATCGGGATTACGTCATTAGCATTCTATCCGATTCTCATTTCTAACCCAGGCTTGTGCTGAATGCACATTATGCAAATAACGTGTTTAGAAGATTTCCACTCAGACTCCAACCCTATTGTTACATTCATGCCTCGCTGATCACCATGGTACAGCGACCTAGCTGTTGTTTCGGTGCTGGGCTAGGCCTTCATTACTGTCGTTGTGCTCCTCACGCTCACTGCATGCAACTCATTATACTGTTCAAAATTATCATATTGGCTCTACATAAAATTGTTTATCCTAATTGAACGTGCACATTGTGTCCAATTTATATTGTATTAACAAAGACAACGTTAACATTTACTGCAAGATCAACACCAAGAGGGGCAATGTCTTCAAGAGTAGAAAGAGGTACGTTACATGTCTCTGATTAATGTCCATGTGTATAAGGTTCTCCTACAAAATCTAGGGCCACTTTAAAGCTATAGTCCATCATTTGCAGCCATCCGAAGAGTAACTGGCGTATTATTGATGAAAAACATACTTGGTTGAAAGATAGTAAGTGGACTAAACTCCCTGTGAAATTAATCCTTCTGGCAAGCTATCATTTTGAAGTAATCAACGAAAGAAGGCCTTTCGTAGGAAAATTTAAATTAGTTGTCCGTTTTCTTATTCGGCGCAGCGCGCGCAAGCATTGGCACGACGCACAGGCGCGCGCGGTTGCTATAATTCGTCGGATCAGTGCGCAACATCGCGTATAGCTGCAATTCAAAACAACTCAAAACATGATTCAGCAACTTTTGATTTGAAATTGAGATCCTAGAATGCTGTTTTTCTCAGAATATACAGCTGAAGCTGAGCTGAAACTTCATCAGGTTAGTTGTTCAGTATCCTTCATTAGATTTTGAACACTTTTGTTGCTTCAAACGAACAAAATGCACAAATTACAAATGATGGACTATATCTTTAATAGTCCAGCGGATATGTGAAAAAATTGTGCACTTTTGCATAAAAGCGTGAAACTTGGCACTGATGTTTAAATTCATGAGAGAAAATGTTTTAGATGTGGAGCCATCGCTAATTTACCCTTTTAGGGGCGTGGCATCCATTTCAAAAATGGGGGGCGGGACTTGTCGTGCCCGCAGTGAAAATGGTTTTTCCCACTTGTTACAAAAGCAGGAAACTTCCCAAAGACATAATTTTATAGATTATTAGTGTTTTCCAGATTCGGCGCCACCACAATAGTACCTTTTTGGGGGCGTGGCAGCCATTAAAAGAAAAGGGGGGGGGTAATTATTATATGCCCACTTTGGAAAACATTGTGCCCATATTTCATGAACGAATAAAACGTCCCACAGACGTTTATATTCATGAGAAAAAAAAATTCCAGATGTGGAGCCATCTCGAACACACCCTTTTACGGGCGTGGCAACCATATAAGAAAAAAAGGGGGCGGGGTTTTCCTTATGCCCACCCTGGAAATATTGTTCCCACACTCTCAGAGAAATGGAACATTCCACAAACATTGACATTCATGAGAAAAAAAAATCCAGATGTGGAGCCATCTCGAACACACCCTTTTACGGGCGTGGCAACCATAAAAGGAAAAAAGGGGGGCGGGGTTTTCATTATGTCCACCCTGGAAATATTGTTCCCACATTCATAGAGAAATGGAACTTTCCACAGACATTGATATTCATGAGAAAAACAATTCCAGATGTGGAGCCATCGCGAACACACCCTTTTAGGGGCGTGGCAGCTATATTGAAAAAAAGGGGGGTTCTCATTATGCCCAACATGGGAAAAATGTGCCCACATATCATTAACGAATGAAGCTGTTCCCACAGACATTAATACTCACGAGAAAAAAATCACACGTGGAGCCATCGTAAACACACCCTTTTAGAGCGGTGGCAGCCATAATAAAATGGGGGGGGGTAGTCATGATGCCCCTATAAAAGAAAGTTGTGATACCTTTCATAAATGGATTAATATCCACTCGGACAATATATTCATAAAAATCTTCTTTTTAGCTGTTTCGGTGTACACACCGAAACAGCTCTTGTTTTCGTTAAGATTTTTTTTAGCTGTTTCGGTGTACACACCGAAACAGCTCTTGTTTTCGTTAAGATTTTTTTTTTCTTTTTTTTCTTTTTTTTTTTCAGACTTTTTCTCCATAGGTTTAACACACATTTCTTCCACCAGTCCACTTTGCCACTTTTTTAAATCGGATTGATTTCAGACTTGGTACATACTTAGACCACCACCCACAGATGATCCTAGAAGAAATTTGTGATCGTGACGTCATCAGGTGTCGGGTTACGTCACCTTTAAGATGTATTTTTCCCCATATGTTTTGTACACGTTTTAAAACACTCCAGTTTGGCATCTTCGTAAATCCGATCGACTTTAAACCTAATTCATACTTAGACCACCACCCACAGATGGTCCTAGACGAAATTTGTGACCGTGACGTCATCAAGTGTCAGGTTACGTCACATTAAAGATGCATTTTTCCCCATAGGGTTTGTACACGTTTTAAAACGCTCCATTTCGGCACTTTCGTAAATCCGAACGACGTTACACTTGGTACACCCTTAGACCATCACCCACAGCTGGTCCTTGAAGAAATTCGTGATCGTGACGTCATCAGGTGTCACGTTACTTCACATTAAAGATGCACATTTTCCCCATAGGTTTTGTACACGTTTTAAAACGCTCCAGTTTGGCATCTTCGTAAATCCGATGATGGTCCTAGAAGAAATTCGTCATTGTGGCGTCATGAGGTGTCAGGTTACATCACATTAAAGATGCAATGTTTCCCTATTGGTTTTGTACACGTTTTTCTTCAAACTGAACTTCGGAAGTACTATAGTCTGATTGGGTTAAAAATTGGTACATGTATGCATATTCACATGGATTTGTTATAGATGGAAATTGCAGTGACATCATCATCAAATGTCATGTGAAGTCCCTAAAAGGGGCATTCTATTCTTTTATAGGTCTATATCTACAGAACTAAAATGTTCGATTTGGTTGTAACTTGACATGTACATATTATAATGTGCTGTTATAGATGACATTTACGTACAGTGACGTCACTGATTGTACATCCCGTGCTTAGAGTATTTCAAATATTCGAAACAGCTTGTGTTTGTCCACAAACACATTTCTAGTTTTTCTTTTTTTTTCTTTTTTTTTTTCAGACTTTTTCTCCATAGGTTTAACACACGTTTCTTCAGCCAGTCCACTTTGGCACTTTTTAAAATCCGATCGATTTCAGACTTGGTACATACTTAGACCACCACCCACAGATGGTCCTAGAAGAAATTTGTGATCGTGACGTCATCAGGTGTCAGGTTACGTCACATTAAAGATGCATTTTTCCCCATATGTTTTGTACACGTTTTAAAACACTCCAGTTTGGCATCTTTGTAAATCCGATCGACTTTAAACTTAATTCATACTTAGACCACCACCCACAGATGGTCCTAGACAAAATTCGTGATCGTGACGTCATCAAGTGTCAGGTTACGTCACATTAAAGGTGCATTTTTCCCCATAGGGTTTGTACATGTTTTAAAACGCTCCATTTCGGCACTTTTGCAAATCCGATCGACGTTAGACTTGGTACACACTTAGACCACCACCCACAGATGGTCCTAGAAGAAATTTGTGATCGTGACGTCATCAGGTGTTGGGTTACGTCACATTAAAGATGCATTTTTACCCATAGGGTTTGTACACGTTTTAAAACATTCTACTTTGGCACTTTTGCAAATCCGATCGACGTTAGACTTGAAACACACTTAGACCATCACCCACCGATGGTACTAGAAGAAATTCGTGATCGTGACATCATAAGGTTTCAGGTTACGTTACATTAAAGATGTATTTTCCCCATAGGGTTTGTACACGTTTTAAAACACTCTACTTTGGCACTTTCGTAAATGCGATTCATGTTAGACTTGGAACACTTCTATACATGTATGTCTGATTGACTTTACACTTGTCAGAAACTAGTAAGACCAGCAGCATAAGGTGGTCCCCAGTGAGTTCATAACGATGACGTCATCATGTGTCACGTGACGTGACATTAAATGAGCATTTCTTCGAATCACTATAACTTCGAAAGTACAAGTCCGATTTGATTAAAACTTGGTATGCACATTCACAGGGATGGTTTATAGATGAAAATTGAATTGACGTCATCATCAAATGTCATGTGACGTCCATTAAAGGGGCATTTTATTCTTTTATAGGCCTATATCTACAGAACTATAATGTTCGATTTGGTTTTACTTGGCATATACGTATTATAATGTGCTTTTATAGATGACATACATGTAAACAGTGACGTCACTGATTGTTCGTCACGTGCACAGAGTATTTCAAATATCCGAAACAGCTTGTGTTTGTTCACAAACACATTTCTAGTTTTTCTTTTTTTTTCTTTTTTTTTTTCAGACTTTTTCTCCATAGGTTTAACACACGTTTCTTCAGCCAGTCCACTTTGCCACTTTTTTAAATCCGATCGATTTCAGACTTGGTACATACTTAGACCACCACCCACAGATGGTCCTAGAAGAAATTTGTGATCGTGACGTCATCAGGTGTCAGGTTACGTCACATTAAAGATGCATTTGTCCCCATATGTTTTGTACACGTTTTAAAACACTCCAGTTTGGCATCTTCGTAAATCCGATCGACTTTAAACTTAATTCATACTTAGAACACCACCCACAGATGGTTCTAGACGAAATTCGTGATCGTGACGTCATCAAGAGTCAGGTTACGTCACATTAAAGATGCATTTTTCCCCATAGGGTTTGTACATGTTTTAAAACGCTCCATTCCGGCACTTTCGTAAATCCGATCGACGTTACACTTGGTACACACTTAGACCATCACCCACAGATGGTCCTAGAAGAAATTCGTGATCTGGACATCATAAGGTTTCAGGTTACGTTACATTAAAGATGCATTTCCCCCATAGGGTTTGTACACATTTTAAAACACTCTACTTTGGCACTTTCGTAAATGCAATTCATGTTAGACTTCGAACACTTCTATACATGTATGTCTGATTGACTTTACACTTGTCAGACACTAGTAAGACCAGCAGCATAAGGTGGTCCCCAATGAGTTCATAACGATGACGTCATCATGTGTCACGCGACGTGACATTAAATGAGCATTTCTTCGAATCGCTATAACTTCGAAAGTACAAGTCCGATTGGATTAAAACTTGGTATGCACATTCACAGGGATGGTTTATAGATGAAAATTGAAGTGACGTCATCATCAAATGTCATGTGACGTCCCTTAAAGGGGCATTTTATTCTTTTATAGGCCTATATCTACAGAACTATTATGTTCGATTTGGTTTTACTTGACATAATGTGCTTTTATAGATGACATATACAGTGACGTCACTGATTGTTTATCCCGTGCTCAGAGTATTTCAAATATCCGAAACAGCTTGTGTTTGTCCACAAACACATTTCTAGTTTTTATGTGAAGCCATCACAAACCTACCCTTTTAGAGGCGCGGCATCCATTTTCAAAATGGGGGGGGTACTGAATATGCACAACGTGGACAATTTTTACCGCGTTTCATATAATAAAATCCACCTCAGATAGCTGTTTAATGTGTTGGAGTAGGGCCGCCTTTATAGTTGGAAGTTACTGTCGGCAAACCCTTTGTTTTCTTAGGGCATCTAGGGCATTGTTTTCTCCAAATACATTGTTTCCCCTGCCTTTTTTTTTCTGACAGACCAAAAGGGGTTGTGTGGTGGGGGTACACAAATTCATTGAATGTGAAGTCATTGTGGACGTGTCCACCACTGTTGTTACCCAATCTGCTGTCAATGCGGCGCAACGGGTAGGGGGTAGGGGGATTTTACACTCCCCCTCCCCCCGTAAAAAAAGGATTTCCATGGCCCTTAAATGTTAAATGTTAGAGTTTAGGGCTGCCATTGTGTGCTGTGTATTTGTAATTATGAAATCACTCTGGAATTTAGATGTGCATGATAATATAGGTGCAAGTACACACATTGAACCCTATAACACGGGTTAGCATACCGGTACATACCCATGCTCTTTGGTGTAAGTCATTGTATTTCCAAATAATATAGGTTAAGGGCCAATCAAGATTATAAGAAATCAACAACAAAATATAAAAATTGCAATTGTGGGCACAGTGAGTAGGCCCCTCACACCTCTAAAAGGATGAGTTTGCTGTGGCTCTACATATGAATTTATTATCTTGCACCAAGTTTGTGTGAAGTTTAGTCATTGATGAAAGTTCGATGGTGGGCAAATGATTAGTAGCACCCCCCCCCCATTTTTTTTTAAAATAGATGCCATGCATCTAAAAAAGGATAAGTTTGTGATGGCTTCGAATTTAAAAAAAAAAAGAATATTTTCATGAATATATTGTCCGTGTGGAGTTTAATCCATTAATGAAAGGTAGGCATGACTTTCTTTTATAGGGGCATCATGACTAGCCCCCTCCCCCCAATTTTACTATGGCTGCCACGCCCCTAAAAGGGTGTGTTTACCATGGCTTCACGTGCGACTTTTTTTTTCTCGTGAATATTAATGTCTGTGGGAATTAGCTTCATTCGTTTATGAGATGTGGGCACATTTTTCCCATGTTGGGCATAATGAGAACCCCCCTTTTTTTCAATATAGCTGCCACGCCCCTAAAAGGGTGTGTTCGCGATGGCTCCACATCTGGAATTGTTTTTCTCATGAATATCAATGTCTGTGGAAAGTTCCATTTCTCCATGAATGTGGGAACAATATTTCCAGGGTGGGCATAATGAAAACCCCGCCCCCCTTTTTTCCTTTTATGGTTGCCACGCCCGTAAAAGGGTGTGTTCGAGATGGCTCCACATCTGGATTTTTTTTTCTCATGAATGTCAATGTTTGTGGAATGTTCCATTTCTCTGAGAGTGTGGGAACAATATTTCCAGGGTGGGCATAAGGAAAACCCCGCCCCCTTTTTTTCTTATATGGTTGCCACGCCCCTAAAAGAGTGTGTTCGAGATGGCTCCACATCTGGAATTTTTTCTCTCATGAATATAAACGTCTGTGGGACGTTTTATTCGTTCATGAAATATGGGCACAATGTTTTCCAAAGTGGGCATAATAATTAAATCCCCCTTTTCTTTTAATGGCTGCCACGCCCCCAAAAAGGTACTATTGTGGTGGCTCCGAATCTGGAAAATACTAATAATCTATATAATTATGTCTTTGTGAAGTTTCCTGCTTTTGTAACAAGTGGGAAAAACCATTTTCACTGCGGGCACGACACGTCCCGCCCCCCTTTTTTTAAATGGATGCCACGCCCCTAAAAGGGTAAATTTGCGATGGCTCCACATCTAAAACATTTTCTCGCATGAATATAAACATCTGTGCCAAGTTTCACGCTTTTATGCAAAAGTGCACAATTCATCGATATTTTGTCACATATCCGCTGGACTATAAGTAAGTGTAAGGCCTTTATTTGTGCATTAAGTATAACTTTGGGATAAGCAATTATAAGTGATAGGTATTTGTCTCACGCGTGCAGTGACATTGCGTTCGCACGTAGAATAAAAAATGCATAAGAATCCATCTCACACGTGCAGTGACATTGCGTTCGCACGTTTAATTTGCATAGAAACATAGATATAGAATAAAAAGACTAGATCGGCAGCGCGTCCACACGCGCGGACTTGCATGGAGGGTCACGTGCTGGAGGAAAGATACAAATGATGCGCGAAAACGTGACGAACGCAACGCCGTTTACGCGCACAGTGCACCATTATCACTAACGCGTGGGCGAATCGCGTAAATACTCGGTGCGTATTTCTTGCTTCGCTTGCGTTGAGCTTGGTCGCGGTGCTAGAGGAAAGATACATTTAGCTTCATTACTTTACGTTAATTTGTTGCGCGTCCACGAAACACAATAAAAAAAAAGCGGAGATTTATCGCACAATGAATGGGCGCGTGTGGACGCGCTGCCGATGTAGTCTTTTTTTTTCTATATCTATGCATAGAAATTCGAAAGACGCGTGCAGTGACATTGCGTTCGCACGTTTGTAAATAAAATGGGGCGTGGCTATAGGCTCCGTTAATCCGAAGCAGTTTAGATATAAAGTTTGAGACTGCAAGAAGCCACTGGCCGGCCAGGAATTATTTTCTGGCTGAGCGGATAATTTACTCCATTTCAACTTCATTTCAAGGCAGTAAAATGCTTTAATTTTTTGGGGAAGCTCTGGTAAAAGAAGAGAGTTTTGTCACCTGAAACAGAGAACTCCTTAAATTTCATTGGATGTTAAAAAAAATTTACATGGAAGATAAATTACAGCAGAATTAAGGTTGAACGAAAATGATTATTTTATTCAATAATAATGCAATGCCAATAGGAATTTGTCACGTGCATTGACATTGTGTTCCCACGTGTGTTAATTTGCATAGGAATTTGATACGTGCAGTGACATTGCGTTCGCACGTGGAACAGTTGAAGGGTAGCACTCCAGTGGAAGTTTTTTTTCAAATTGTTGTCCCTGAATAATTCAACTCGCTAATTTACACCAGTACTTTCAATGATAAACCTGTGACAGTGTCTCCTTCATTGTCACATTGACTTGCAGGTCTTGTGTAACTCCCTTTCTGGAGAAGGTTAAAAGACGTTCTCCACCTCAGTCTCAGAAACTAAAAAATAAATTGAAACAATATAAAACCTAATCAACATTCTGGGCAAAACGTTGGTGCAAGTTGTGCAAACAATTAATTAGGTTTTTTTTGTAGGTCAAGTTGGGAGGAGTGCAAACGCTGCAGGCGTGCATTATGCAGCATCCGCAAAGCAAAGCAGCTGCTGGATCTGTAGGAGTGTTAGGATAATGTTATAGGCATTTAGATTCGGCGAAATATTCTCATACGCGTTTAGAAACCTCCGCACCGCGTTCTATCGCTTTTCCGTTCGACAACAAGGCATATTAATACGTAATGTTCGGCAAACTCGTGTTTTTTTGTGTTTTTTTTTTGGTTTTTTTTGGCTAGACCGGAGACGGTTTGGTACGAAGACCGAGAAGGGACATGGGAGTTATTTTTTTTTTTAAATTTTCATAATATTACGTATGTGTTATTGTCACGTACGTACGTAACTCACGCACGTACTTGAATATTATCACGTACGTAGGTAATATTATCACGTAGGGCCCACGTGATAATTATTACGTACGTAGGGCCCACGTGATAATTATTAAGTACGTATACACAACGTATACTCGTTTAAGGATACACGTATTATCACTTACATATGCAATACATGTACGTACGTAATATGTACTTATTTATCAGGTATGTACGCAATAATAATACTAATATTACGTAAGTACGTAATATTATATTATCACACGTACGTATGTGATAATTTAAATGCATCACGTACGTACGTTGTGATTGTCATATGTATAGTAGTAGGCCCTAAATAAGAACAATATGTTCATCTCCTCTTGGTCTTCGTACCCACGTACCCGCGTATCCGCATATCCGCATATCCGCGTACCTGCGTAATCGCGCGATTTCGTGTACCATACTTCGAAGTGATAAAATCTAGGGAACTGTTTAGCAAAGTGTAATGAACAGTGTTAGGGAAAATGAAGCAAACGAAAATTAGGGAGCAAGCATAGCCCGCTGCGAGCATGCGCACATTGAGCCTGCAGGCAGTGCGATGGGGAGTTTTAGAAGTTTTCTATAAAAAAAAAAAAAAAATGAAAATAACACCGTTACTTAATGCAAACGAAAATCAGTCTAATGAATAACACTGTCCCCTAAACTTGAAAGTACTGGTGTATTTTATTTTATTTTCGCTATTTAAGAAACTTCCAAAATTAAAGTCGATTTTGTAATTGATTGAGAGTCATTTTGTGATGTTTTATGGCTGGTACTTTGCCAAACTCAAAACAATAATTAAACAAACTTAGTAAAACAACTACAGAAAGTGGCAATGCCTGGTGCGTTGTCCACCAACGACGATATAATTTCTTTATGATTGTATAAAATGTTTAAGAGCAAACAAGATTCATAAAATCTACGCCATCGGCAATTGACAGTGACCATGCCAGGTGCAGTGTCACTTGTAAGGGATACCCTCTTCGGTGCATATTAGTATAGCGCCGATTTCCAAGAGGCCCCTTCCTTCAGAAGAACTTGAACATTAAAACTTAGAACAAAAACACGGAAGGACGTCACTACTTAAATAGCCATACAGAGAAACTGTTGGTTAATAATTAACGCTAATTCCTAAATGAGCTCTCTGTTAAGGTGACATATACGCTCTTATAGTAACACTAAAAGGTAAAAAAAATCTGGGATTAACAGCGTCTGTAAAAGCACCGCATTGTCTATACTTCGCTAGTCTGTGAGCAGTGAGGGCACAGTTGACATATGACCATATTTTAATGATCGTAGTAAAATCAAAAGTCATAACTTTGGTTAATTATACTTTGCATAAATTTATATAAAAGACATTTTTATTCTGTGAAGATCTTTTAAGCTCGGTTCATTATTAAGTAACTATTTAAAGATAAACTTATCTGTGAGTAAAAAAATGCTTACAGAGAGAATGACTTTTGGGGGAAAAAACTCAAAAGTAGATGGTATTTTGTTTCATTGTAAATGTTGCATGTTTGATTTTTTGCCTTAGTGTGCATTGCTCTCTGTGTGGTGTGATTTTTATTAATGGTATCCGTCTGTTGTCTCTGACAATAGACAAAATTAGGCCTAAATGTTTTTAAATCAAATTAACCGTTGCGGCTACGAAAATGTCAAATCGTTAAGCAAAATCGAAGCAGATGTCGAAAGAAATAATACTTGAAATCAGTGTTATGTTTTTCTCAACTGCAATACGTCGGGCAAAAAAATGTTACGGTTTTGAAGCGGCAAGCCTCAAATTGACGAAAATACGAAATCAACTTTAAAAATCAACTTAAAAAATACCTACCCGGATATTTACTTGACTACGCGTATGACGAAAACTGAAAACAAAATTCAAATCGGTCCAAAATAAATTGTAGTGAAAATCACATCGTAAGCGAATTTTTTTCCGAAAAAAAATCACTCCGCTTTCTACGTGTAGGCCTACACGCTAGGAAAATGATGAAAATAACGCGAGGAAAACATCGCAGCGTTAGTGAGAGTAAAAATACCCGAAATCAGTATTATTTTTCTTGCCACAAAGTAAACAAAATGGGTTATGTAAATAACAAATCAAAATGACGAAAATAACGGCATAGAAATTAATCATCTGCAACGAGAGAAGTAAATACATGTACATGTACTTGCAAATTTTGGCAAACGGTGGGAAAATGACGGCAGCAAAAGAAAATGAAATTGACGAAATTACGAGAAAAAAAATCACACCATAATGAACAAAATATCTGTTTAGAAAATGACGGCATTTCAAAAACATCAAAATTGTTGGCATTGTCGAGAAGTGCCTTCAAAAAGACCTAATTGCCCCCCCCCCCCCCCCCCCCCCCCCCCCCCCACACACACACACACACCAAAAAAGTACAATGTGAAAGGTTACAACTTATTGGCAACCTGCCATTATCGGCGTCGGCACATGTTCGTGTGCATTATGACAAAAAAGATCCTGTCTGTTTTTAAAAGTAAATAGTGGAAACATGGGTAGAATCGTTTAGTTTTTATTTGGTAACAAGTGGCCTTATTACAGGTAGGCTTATAGACATAATGCTTTGGAATGTTTCACTTCAGTAACAAATGGGCTAGGCCCAGTGTTTTCGTAACCCTGTTCACTTAGGAAAGAGTTGCAGCTTTCATCAAAGAAACTAATGATCTAAAAGTTGAGACTGCATGGATGAGCTAGGCTGCTTTGTCTGGACGAAAATGAACCCTCCAAGGCTCCAACAGCCTCATCACACAGAAACTCGAGGAACCGGAAGCAGGGAGGAGGACCGACAGATGAACGGATGACCTGCTTGCTGGGCTACCCATTACTGATTCTTGAGGTTAGTTTACATGTTGGCATCCTCTTTGCAGGATCAATCAAGTCACAGAACTCATCAAAATGGGCGATCTGACTCTGTTATAATCTTCTTCCACAAAGAATGAGTTCTTGGTAGCGGGTTTTGCTTTGTGGGGTTAATTCAATGTTTTCTTTCCCCTTCCTAGCCCCGGCACGAATACAGCTCAATAATTCAAATGTTTTCTTTCGTATCCTTTCAGAAAAATGAGGACCACTGACTGATGAGGGAATTGCTTTACTGAGATTGATGAGCCTGCCTCAAGACATCGTCAAGGCTCCATCAGCCTTATCACACAGAAACTCGAGGAACCGGAAGCAGAGAGGAGGACCGACAGATGAACGGATGACCTGCTTGCTGGGCTTCCCATTACTGACTATCAGGTTTGTGTACATGTAGCCTACTTAAACAGAAACAATTAAGAACTAATCAAAATGGGCGATCTGGCGCTCTTCCATGTTCGTCCACAAACAACGAATTCTGTTAGCGGGCCTTTGCTTTGTGGGGTTATTCAATGTTGATTTTCCCCTTTCTAGCCCTGGCACGATTACAGCTCAATAAATCAAATGTTTTCTTTCCTATCCTTTCAGAAAAATGAGGACCACTGACTTATGAGGGAGTTGCTCTACTGAGGCTCCAACAGCCTCATCAAACAGAAACTCGAGGAACCGGAAGCAGGGAGGAGGACCGACAGATGAACGGATGACCTGCTTGTTGGGCTTCCCATTCCTGATTATTAGGTTAGTTTACATGTAGGCCTCCTCTTAACAGGAACAATCAAGTCACAGAACTAATTTAAATGGGCGATCTGACTCTGTTATTATGTTCGTCCACAAACGAGTTCTGGTAGCAGGGCTTTGCTTTGTGGGGTTAATTCAATGTTTTCTTTCCCCTTTCGAGCCATGGCACGAATACAGCTAAATAATTCAAATGTTTCCTTTCGTTATTTGAATCCTTTCAGCAAAGTGAGGACCACTGACTGATGAGGGAATTACTCTGCTGAGATGAGGATGAGCCTGCCTCAAGACATCGTCAGGGCTCCAACAGCCTCATCAAACAGAAACCCGAGGAACCGGAAGCAGGGAGGAGGACCGTCGGATGAACTGATGACCTGCTTGCTGGGCTTCCCATTACTGATTCTTGAGGTAAGTTTACATGTTGGCATCCTCCTCTTCGCAGGATCAATCAAGTCACAGAACTCATCAAAATGGGCGATCTGACTCTGTTATAATCTTCTTCCACAAAGAACGAGTTCTTGGAAGCGGGCTTTGCTTTGTGGGGTTAATTCAATGTTTTCTTTCCCCTTCCTAGCCCTGGCACGAATACAGCTCAATAATTCAAATGTTTTCTTTCGTATCCTTTCAGAAAAATGAGGACCACTAACTGATGAGGGAATTGCTTTACTGAGATTGATGAGCCTGCCTCAAGACATCGTCAGGGCTCCAACAGCCTCATCAAACAGAAACTCGAGGAACCGGAAGCAGGGAGGAGGACCGACAGATGAACGGATGACCTGCTTGTTGGGCTTCCCATTCCTGATTATTAGGTTAGTGTACATGTAGGCCTCCTCTTAACAGGAACAATCAAGTCACAGAACTAATTTAAATGGGCGATCTGACTCTGTTATTATGTTCGTCCACAAACGAGTTCTGGTAGCAGGGCTTTGCTTTGTGGGGTTAATTCAATGTTTTCTTTCCCCTTTCGAGCCATGGCACGAATACAGCTAAATAATTTAAATGTTTCCTTTCGTTACTTGAATCCTTTCAGCAAAGTGAGGACCACTGACTGATGAGGGAATTACCCTACTGAGATGAGGATGAGCCTGCCTCAAGACATCGTCAGGGCTCCGACAGCCTCACCAAACAGAAACCCGAGGAACCGGAAGCAGGGAGGAGGACCGTCGGATGAACTGATGACCTGCTTGCTGGGCTTCCCATTACTGATTCGTGAGGTTAGTTTTCAGTTACATATACCTAAAGAATAAGCAGAAACAAGTAATCAAAATGGGTGATTTGGCGCTCTTCTATGTTCTCCCACAAATAAAGAGTGCTGGTAGTGGGGCACTGCTTTGTGGGGTTAATTCGAACATTTCTTCCCCTCCCCCCCCCCCCCTCTTGCTCTACCTTTCAGATATTTCTTAATAATAATTCGGATATTTTCCTTTGTCATTTTAATCTTTTTACAGACATGAGGACCACTGACTGGTGAGAGAATTGCCCTATGATGGATGAGCCTGCCTCAAGCTACCATAAGCTGGGAGGACCGACGGTTGACTGACACTGCGTGCTTGGTTGGCCATTACCGATTCTTGAGGTATGTTTACTTGAAAAGAGACCAGGGATATGTAGGCCTACTCTTAAATTTGTTATTCCTTTAATACTGTGTCACCTCTTACGATGCTTGATTTCCACTTTAAATATTAATTCTAAATTTTGCTAGTTTACTCTTTTTGTCATGTTTTAGAAGATGAGGACCGCCAAGCTTGGATGAGACTGGAAAATTACGAAGCTGCTCTATCTGGACAAGGATGCCCTCATCAGACACTTTCCAATTTGCGGAATATTGGATCAAACAGCAGACTGCATATTATTTTGCAATATTATTAAACATAAAAACGACGAAAATACGAATTCTTACGCCAAAGTTACCGCTGCAATTGGAAGAATTAATAGCTTAAATCACTGTTACTTGTTAACTTTACTGAGATACCTTTACCTGAAATATTTGACAACGAATATGACGAAAATTGAAGGAAAAAAGTCAAATGTGTGTAAAATACATTGCAGTGAAAATCAAATCATGAGCGGATTTTCTTCTCACAGAAATGCTTCTCCGCTTCCAACAAGTGGCTGAGAAATTATGAAATTTACGCCGAAAATAACTGAAATCAGTGTTGTTTTTACCTTTACTGCGATACCTACTTGATATATTTGACTAAACGCGTGTGACGAAACGTGGAAACAAAAATCAAATCGGTCAAATTAAATTACAACGAAAATCACATAGTACGTGGAGTTTCTTCTCGAAGCACGGCACTCTGTTTCCACAGGTAGCTACGGGAAAATTACGAAAATTACACCGAAAATCAACGCGGCATATAAGTGAAGTGACGAAACATAGTTTACACGGCTAAAAAATCACAGCGTTAGTGAGAGAAATAATACTTGATATCAGTGTTATTTTTCTTACCTACAAAGTAAAAACAATTCGATTGCGGAAGAACCAAATTAAAGAGACGAAAATTACGGTAAAAAGATTAAACTTGTAGGCCCTAAGCCCGAAATGAAAATGACCGAAATAATGTTAACAAAACAATTTCAAATTATAATCGGCAGCCACTTCCGGTACGGTACTACACTGCTTAAAAAAGTCGGAAAGCGAATTTTGGTAAACGGTGGGGAAAATGACGGCAGAAAAAAAGTTTTAAAAATGACGGAAATTAAGGAAAAGTCCCATTATATCGATGTAAAGAAAATGACTGAATTTAAATTAAAGCAGCATGTTAAAGGCATTCCCCAAGTTCTAGGCCTACACCACATCTTTTAAGTATTATTTGTCAGCGAAAAAAACTGCAATTTGTGACATTGTCAAGAAGTTTGCCTTCAAAAAGGCCAGAAATAGCCAGGTTATGCATGTGAAAGGGTACAACTTAAGTGTAATCAACAAAGCGATAGGGAAAATGGCTGTGTAAGACATGCGACATATTTACTATCGCATGCGACATTTCTTCGTGTTTTTGTAAAGGTTTAAACTTAATCTACATCATTTATGTGAGTCCGATTTGGAAAGATCGGCAGGGATACATGTTTTCATCAAGGATATATTTCTCCATTGAGTTACTCATTTGGTTGTCTTACTTTGACCTTTGATAACGTATAAGGTCGACAGTGCTGTTTTATTGAAGGGGAGAACACGAAAACCATAACGGAAAAAAGCGTTGCAGTAGTTAAAGAGATCGGTCTAATATAGACTTTCACGATCAAATCTTTGTGGGCTACGAGTATACCGTATACTTGACGTAAATTTCAAAAGAAAGCATTTCAAGATATGCGACAGGTTTAGAGTAACATAGAAAACTACTATTTCCTTGTTGATTTTAGCCTACGTGTAACCCTCCCTCCGTATAGTACTATGTTCAATGTAAGTCCGATTTGGAAGGGATCGGCAAGGATTAAGATGGCATTTGTCATTTTAATGTCACGTGAATTTCTTTTAATGGTTGTTTATAGTGTGCGAGTTTATATGCAGTTTCCAAAGCAACCTGCCATTATCAGCGTCGGCACTTATGAATAAAGTAATCGTGTCTGCTTTTAAAAGGAAATAATGGAAACATGGGTAGAATCGTTTGGTTTCCATTGGGTCCTACCCATGACCTGGTTATAGGTAGGCTTAGACATAATTATTGGCTACATTTGCAATGTTTCACTTCGGTAACAAATGGGCTAGGCCCAGTGTTTTCGTACCCCTGTCCACTTCGGAAAGAGTTGCAGCTTTCATCAAAGAAACTGATGATCTAAAAGTTGAGACTGCATGGATGAGCTAGGCTGCTTTGTCTGGACGAAAATGAACCCTCCAAGGCTCCAACAGCCTCATCACACAGAAACTCAAGGAACCGGAAGCAGGAAGGAGGACCGACAGATCAACGGATGATCTACTTGCTGGGCTCCCAATTACTGATTCTTGAAGTTAGTTTACATGTAGGCTTCCTCTTAGTCACATAACTCAAAATTGGTGATTGGCACTTTTCTGTGTTCTTCCACAACGAGTGCTGGTATAGCGTTGTGTTGCTTTGTGGGGTAAAAATCGAAGTTTTCTTTCTCCTTGCACATATTTGTTAATAATATTTCAGATATTTTTTTCGTCATTTGAATCCTTGTAGAGAAATGAGGACCACTGACTGATGAGGGCATTGTCTTACTGAGATGAGGATGAGCCTGCCTCAAGCCATCGTAAGCTAGGAGGACCGACGATGGACTGGCCATTTCTGATTCTTGAGGTGAGTTTACTTTGAAAACGAAAAAAGACCAGGGTATGAGGATTTTAATTTGTTATTCCTCTGATTGTAGTTTGTCCCTCCTACAAAATCCACAGTGCTTGATTTCCTAATATATGTATATTTTTAATTTGCTTGCTTATTTTGTCATTGTTTAGGACATGAGGACCACCAAGCTTGGACGAGACTGGACAATGACAAAGCTGCTGGACAAGGATGCCCTCATCGGAAACTTGAGTTTAAAAAACTAGCTTGCACAATATGAAATGATAAATCGACTGCATAATGCAACGTCATTAATGTTATACACTAAGGCAACAACACTAAAATGAAATGAAAAGTAATTTTGATTTCATTGAATTATTTATGCCTCTAAAATAATCTTAAACCGGATACTGCAACAGACAGTTAACAATGGACAATAATGGAAACTTGCTGAAAAATTATTGTAAGGGTAATGATTTGTCACTGGCTTTTTAGCAGTGACACGTCTGGGAGAAGGTACGTTCCTTTGATCTGTCCTGGGTCATCCAAAATTATTGCATCAATAAGTTAACAATTTCATACTCCTTACCTTTAATGCATTCAATTGGATCTTCTCGGTAAATTATAAACGAGGTCTCGCCTAAGGCTTTCTATCTGCTTTTTGGCGAGCTGCGAAGCAGATGCGAGCCTATGTAATACCAATTTCCGTCCGTCTGTCCGGGCGCCCGTCCGTCCGTCCGTCCGTCCGTCCGTCCGTCCGGCCGTCCGCGTTCAGATAAAAATGTTGAAGTTTTTGGTTCTAGTTAACTTGGGGAAAAAATTAAATGCAGTTGTCAGGTATCATCTCTAGGCCTATAACTTCAGTTAGGTTCATATCATTGCAGTAAATTTTATGATTTTATTGAGGAACTTTAATTCAAGGAAATGTTAAAGTTTTTAATTGTTACATGTACACGTATACTGGTATAACATGTACATGTGTGTATACCGGTATAACATGTACATGTACACTATGCATTTTGGGGATGTGCATGAGCTTCTGGTTTGATCTTTTAGTTTATGGGGTTGGAGTAGGGATGGGGTAGGGGAGGGTGGGGTGGGGTGGGGTGGGGGATAGGGTTGGAGTTAGGGTTTGAGTGAGTAGGATGAGTAGGGGAGCTAGGATGGGCGGGGCGGGTTGGGGTGGGGAGAGGAGAGGAGAGGGTTGGAATACTGGGTTTGGGTGGGGTGGGGATTTGTAGGGGTGGGGTGGGAACAGGTAGGGAGAGGATGGGCATGGATGTAGGGGTTGGGTTAGGAGGGGGTTGGGCAGGGGGCGGGATATAGGATCGGAGTAGGGGTTGGATTGGGGATGTGTAGGGATGGGTTGTAGGGGTTGGATAAAGGGAGGGGGCAGTATATAGGGATCAGAGTAGGGGTTGCATGGGGTCAGGTGGGGATGTATGGGTGGGGGAATGGGGTGGGCGGGATATTGGAATCGAGTAAGGGTTAGGGTGGGGATGTGTAGAAGTGGGTAAGGACAGATAGGGGAAGATAGGGTAGGTGGGTGTAGGGGGTTGGGGAGGGTACGGGTCAGGGGAGGGGGAAGGAGATAGGGATTGGAGTTTGGGTGGGGTTTGGATGTGTAGGTGATAGGGTGGGGATGATTAGGGGAGGATGGAATGGGTGTGGGTAGGGGGTTGGGTGGGGGAGGGGGGGGTGGGGATGGGGTAAGGTTTTGGGATGGGGTAAGGTTTGGGGGAGGTGGTGATGGTGCTGTGTCTACATGTACATGTATACCCATTCTTGTTCTGCATTTGTGGCGACTACACAAGAGTTTTCCCATGGTAATACAAGTATGGGGAGCAGAAGACACTGTTGGGGATGCAAAAATCCACAACTGGGTCCTAATTACTCTAACAATGGAAAACTCCCCCATAATACAGTGACGGCTAACCTATATTCACATGTATTTATTAGGTAATCTGTTGACTTTTTATGTTGACATTTAAAAACTGACCCCTACACCTTGGCACATCAACAAGAATCCTGATCCCCTTCCATCATGCCCATCCTCAACCCTACCCTTCAGCCTCCCTTCCTGCCTTGGACAGCGAGCCATGGCGGCTTCGCCGTTCTAGTTGTTCAGTTGACAACGGAGAATTTTGCTCTATAAATTTAATTTGATATTGAAAGTGCATTTTTAAGAAAACCAATTTAAGTCATAAGAGTTTTGAAAGATTTCAAAACGGATTAATTTATTGTTTAAAAACTGAAGAAATGTAACAAACTTTATTTAAATTTAACGTCTTTAACAAGACGTCGGTTTAGCTAAAACGTGACTTTCTTTCCATTGTATATTTATTAGAAAACACAAGAACGTTTAATTTTTAGGAAAATTTAAAGAAACTGTTCAGGAACTTCTATCAAAATGCATTGCAACAGGTATGAGTGACACTCGAATTACATTTGTGTTTGTCCTTTTGTGATTCATTTCATTGCACTTTTTTTTACTTGTTATATTTTTTACTTCGTATGCACAATTGTTTTTCTTTGTGGTTTTGCATGTCTTCATTTTCTTTATAATAATTAACTAACCTCACAAAAGGATAAACGCAATATATATCGACTGTTGAACTTGCCTCGCATTAAATATTTTTTTTCACATAATAGCTTAATTAGACAAAATATAGTCCTGAAATGTTTCAAAATAATATAGGAATTTTTTTTGAAGGGGGGGCATTCCCAAGTTTTATCTTCCCTTTTTAAAATCTTATTCACAAAATGGCGAAATACAAAAACCTGGCTTTACCGTGTACAGTCATGTAGTCGTTGCTTATGTAATGATCATCTATGATATTACAAAGTGATTATTAATTCCTCAAATTATTGGCCTTCTGCCCAACTTTTTCCCTCATTTGCAATCTTTTGTATTTGTTTGTATGAATTGGTTTAAATATTTGTATGTCAATAAGACTAAGGAATGAAACAAAATAAATAAATCTTGAAAGATGTGAGACACTTGATATCCTTGGAAGGTTGTCAGTATTTTACCTATTTTTGTTTTAGTTGTTGGCGGGGGAGGTCAAGCTACTACAAAAGTAACACAACCCAGCTGAAATGACGTTTTATTATTTATGGGTGATGGGGGCGGGGTGCGCACATAAAGGCACGTCAGGGAATATAAAATAATTAGGTGTTTTTGTAAGGGAAATCTTTACTCTTAAACGGAAATAAAAAAAATCTCCTAGGCTCCTAGGTTCTACCTTTTAGAATTGTCCAATAAAAAGACCCGAATTTGCATACGCCGGCCAAATCACAATTTGCATGCCCCCATGGGCTTTTAAAAAGATCTTTTGCAAATGGGAAAGACACTTTGGAAACATCCAATCAGTTTGAATATGCTTCATGAATTTCTGAATAAACGAGCACATTTTTAAACAGTATTTAATTACTATTATTTTTCGATGTGGTGGTGGTGGGGGGGGGGGGCTAAACAGAAGATATATCAGAAGTGGCGCAATAAAACCGACAGCGGGCGCAATAAGTTTGATTACTTTTTCAAAAATTTCTACGCGAGTCATGGGCGTCGCCAGGATTTTTTCTAGAGAGGGCAAAATTTTTTTTGCCAAAAAATGCTTGTATTTCTAAACACATTCTCGATTTATCAGTTTCAAAGGGGGGCAGGGACATTTTGCCCCCCCCCCCCCCCCCAACTCATTAAATTTACACCACTTTGTCTTCGCGCCTCTTTTTCTTTTCTTTTTTTTCTTTTTTTTTCCTTCCTTTTTTTTTTTTTTTTGGTGCTTTTCCGGGGGGGGGGCAAGTGCCCCCCCCCTTGCCCCCCCCCTCGCGACGCCCATGACGCGAGTCGTTAATTTGCATAACCAGTGCCCCCCCCCCCCCCCACACACACATTTTTTTTGTAAAAAACGAGACCGTCTAGTTTAAAAACCGGTGGAATCGTGCGAATTTAGCCGAGGATCATCTCCCTAGCTTTTGAGCTATTATCTAAGAGCAGATTTGATAAAATTAGGGTCCAAAAATGGGTCCTATTTTCACGAGAAAATGTAGGGATGCCCTTGGTAACTTTGGCAGTAGGGCTCAGCATTACCGGCAGGCTTCAACCCCATTACGGACACACTCTCGCAAAATGTGGTTCGGCAGCTTTCGATACAAAAAACTCGTTGGCTCGGGGTTTTGTGCGTAAACCTTATCAGTCAGCCGATCACGCTATATATTGACTTCGGTCAACTATAGTTGGGACCGATGCGATAGTTGGGGCGTAACATTTTCCTAAGTTCACAAAATGATATTTATTCATAATTTAAAGGGAATGTACATCATTGGCTTTTGCTGTAATTTTAAATTATGACTATTTGAGGGGTTAGTATAATAGATTAAATATTGTTACACTGACATGTTTGAAGTTTTGTGTTCGAAAATGCTGGAAAAACCAAGAAAAACAAAAATGTTCAAGTAGTCTGGTTCCCTGACTCCGCTAAAGATGAAATGGATCAATATATGGATGCCGGAATATTGTAAGGTAAGGGAACCAGTCTAGCTGGCTTGCACCCGTTCATGAATTATATGTAACCAATAGCAAACAAATTTGGACTGAAATAAGTGGTACATTTGGAGCAATAGTTAAAAAAAGAGTTAGGTTTTTCCAACGGTGGTCGGCCGACCACTGTTGGAAATGTATACAAAAAATATAATTTTCTTGAAAATGACTTTACACCAGGTGCCATAATTTTACAGGCTACTTTAGACTGTCATTTACCACCATCCTAGTTATAGTTTTATTTTTTGATGTTTGCAAATGTTGCATATTCCCTTTAAAGGGAAAATACAACATTTGCAAACATCAAAAAATAAAACTACCAAATCATTTTGAAATACCTTGCTGGACTGTTAGTGAATGACAGTGTAAAGCATCCTGTAAAATCATGGCACCTGGTATACTGTCATTTTCAAGAAAAGTGGTATTTTTGTATCAATTTCCAACGCTGATCTGCCGACCAGCGTTGGAAAAAACTGGCTTTTTTTCAAATACTGGCCCCAGTTGACCATCGCACTTGTTTGCAATAGATTACCACCTATGAACGGGTACAAGCCAGCTAGACTGGTTCCCTGACCTTACAATTCCCCAATGTATGTAAACTGCTTTGTTTCTTCTTAAATGGAGTCAGGGAACCAGACTACAGGAAAAGGATTGTTTTTCTTGGTTTTTATAGCATTTTCGAACCCAAAACCTCAAAAAAGTCAGTGTAACTATATTTGCTATATATTTCCAACCCCCAATTCCATCCATTTCTGAAAATTACAGCAAAAGCAAATGATGTATATTCCCTTTAAAAAGATTGAATACAGCACACACTTAATCTGAATTTCTTACTCTTTTATAAACCAACGGCCAACTTTAATATATAAGAAGACATTTTTAGCACTTAATTTTTTTTTAAATTATGTACATGTTGAAATCTTGTATTTTGAGTGCAAATTTTAGACTTATTAACGGATTTGAAGCCAACATGCGCACTTTTCATTTACTTTATTCGTATAGGCGCTCTAGTTAGACTTTCTTCTAGTCGTACTGATCATAATATCCACAGACCCATAAAGACCCTGATACTCTCTCCCTATAAAGATGATTTTTATAGTAAATTAAACAACAAAGTAGAATATTTCTGAACAAAATTAATAAAAACAATTTTTTTTCAAACCGACTTTGTACTTTTATGTGGAAAATAAAGTGAAGTGAAGTGAAGTGAAGCGAAGTTAAGTGATAACGACTGGACAAGTTATTTCAATAGAGTGATAGTCTCATTCAGGTCGTGTGTATGTCGTGCATGTTTTGGGAGCTTAGTCACGCGCACACGCACAAGCGCACACACAGGTGATACGACTGTAGTGGAGACTAGTCGGGTAACGGCAGCACTGCGAGTCAACAGAGTCATAAACGACTGCCGATCGGATCAGTGTCTGGTAAATATTAATTTGTTTGTCGAAATAAAAAGAACCTGATGGTTATCGATACCCTTTTGTTGTTCATTGTTCTATCACAAGTACTATCTAATTATCCAATGTAAAGGACTATTCCAATGCTTTTATTTTGCCGGGTAGTGAGGTGGCGAAATTAGAGACCGTTGTAAAGGCAGTAGTCCAGACTATTTGCGTCCACTCTTGTATAAACAGTCTGGCTTCCGTCTTCGTGCTACCATGGAGGTACCCTGGTGGTTATGAACACAGTTCAAAAGTCGTGTGTATAATGCAGGGGAGGGGGATTGGAGGGGGCAAGGGCGGATCACGGGGGGGGGGGGGGGACCATGGTCCCCTCCCCCTAACGAACCCAATTGTTTTTTTGGTTTTTTTAAGTGACCTCACAATAAAGGCAGGCACTGCGCACACCACCATCTTTGCCTCCAAAAAATTGGTTGAATTTAAAAGTTAAAACTTAAGCCTTATGCATGGTCAGAAAATTGCCTCAGATCGCACCACAGACTGACAGAGCGAGCATCTTGAATCCAAACATTTTTCGGGGACCCTAAGCGGGCCACGAACCCCACGCCGTAATTTTTGTGACCCACTTTTTCGGGAACACATTTTTTTGGGCCCCCCCCCCCAAAAAAATGTGTTCTGGATCCGCCCTTGGGAGGGGGCTGTCTTAAATATTAGGGCTATGTAATCATGCATGTCATGCATGTGTATTGAGTCACCTTTTCTTTGATCACAGCTTTCAACGTTTGGATGTCATTTTGAGATCTAGTTAAAACTTTAGCCTAGGCGGCGGGCCGCTAAGCTTAAACAAACGAAAATTCCAATAATTCTATCTCCATGATCACTGATCATGATTGGACTTTCCCAAGTAGGGTTTTTTTGCCGATGTTTGAAACCATGGAGGAAGGAAAACCAACAGGAATGTTATGGATAGTTTAGTAGGCAGGGTTTTGGATTTTAGGGAAATTTTGGGGTAAAATGACGATACAAATGACAAAACCCTCCCTTCGCCGAATCACAAAACAAACTACTAATTTGAATTTCCAACGGTGCTTCTTAAGAAGCACCATTGGAAAGGCCTTCTTTCGTTGATTTCTTCAAAATGACAGCTTGCCAGTAAGAATAATTTCACAGGGAGTTTAGTCCCCTTACTATCTTTCAGCCAAGTATGTGTTTCAACAATAAATACGCCAGTTACTTTTTGGATAGCTGCAAATGATGGACTCTGGCTCTAAAAGAAGACTGCTTCAGGTTGCAGAAGTCATTTTCGAATGATACAAACACTTATTAGTTATAGGACCAGAAAGAAATAGAAGCCTGTATAAAAACTACACAGTCGGCAAAAAAAAGAAGTGAGAGTTATATTTTCATATTGTGAATCATTGTGATTGAGACAGGCATTTGAATTGAAATGCATTTGAATATTTCTGGGTCTCACAGTTGAAAAGAAAGCTTCAAATGTTAGCTAAGTGCATTTAGTTTTCAGCCATTAACTTCGCTGTACTAGCTTTCTGTATCCCAGGTTTCGTTACCCGTGGAGCTACACATGGTTACACATGTAATTCTGTATACATGTTTGTTTACTGGTCAGGCTTTGACCTCGGCCTAATGTTACATGACCTGACACACTACAGCTTGTCAATATCTTTTCAGCGTTTGTAACCTAGTCTGAGCGTGCCTGAGTAAATTTGACCCATCCACCATTTTCTTCTTCTAAATTCTGCTCGTGAACCTACGATGTACATTCTGTACCAGGCCAAACTGTTTGATCCTGAACTCGTTTCAACCATCAGAACCAAGGACTAATAATACTGTGTGTGTCATTTAGGATGTTCAGTGAACCACTACACAGGCCACTAAACCTTAACTGTGCACGCTGAAATAGGAGCCGCCAGCAGAACACAACCTGAAAACTATCTACAACAGGGGTCATTCAATAAATTTGGGGCCAAATTTTTTTTTGCGTCCATGTTTTTTACATTTGATATAAGATTTTGTAAAGTCAGGACATGTTCTTTAGTGCCTTCTGTCTCAAAGAGTAATTATGCAAAGCAAAGTACCTACCAAACAAAATTTTAAAAATACTTTGAAGTTAATTTGAATGCTACTGGTACTTGCATGGCAAATTACACAAAACCTAAATCTGTTTTCCAGAGAGGGGGAACAAAGCGTTCACGCTTCCTGCATGCTGTGGGCCTCTTTTGTTCACAGGTCCACAAAGATAGTAACCGTCATGTTAGAGCACACTTTTGGACCAGAAGTTTATGGAATGACTGACGTGTATAATCACATGGGATTTTAACTGGTATCTGATTTTGCTAAGAGGCAAAAGTCTCTGTGCAAAATATGTGAACTACTTGTATCTTTGCTGAACTGCTTAAATTGGGCTCTGTACTGTGCCTTGATGATGTTAACAGCTGTAATAAATGTGACAATTGTCGTGAAAGAGCAAATAGAAATTTCAAATTTTGACCATAATTCACAAAGTTAAGTCTGAGGCGGAGTTATCAACTCTACTTAGTCCATCTTGTTCATGAAAAAAAGGACAAATATTTTTAAGCTTGAGTCTGGCATTTTTGACATGTGATAATTTGGAAATTTATTGAGTTGTCTTTTTTTTTCATGCATTTTTCTCCACCTGTGTTTGTGTAATTTCAGACACCAACATGGAAAAAGATGTCAGTCAATTGACAGTCGTGTCTGCTTGAAGTACCATCCTGATTCAACCCAGCTACCTCTACCTCATTTCCTTTGGAAGGGAAAAAAGCTACAGAAATATCACAATGAGCAAAGGCAAGATGGACAAAAGCCTATCAACTCCAGGGTAGGTATAAACCTGAACTCCTTCTATGTACAATGGGGCACTGCATTGCTTTTCCTTGTAAAACTCGGAGCGCCCGCAACAACTGTGCTTGAAATCTGGAAATCTTATTTGCATATTCCAGGAAGCAGTTGGATATGTCCTGGTTGTGAATACATTTTGCTCTGCTGTCACAGACTGTTCAACCTGAATTAACCCTAACTCCCTAGGAATCTTTGCTAGGATGTAACCTCAATCCTGCAAAGTCCTCCAACTGCCTCCATAAAAAATAGCATACAGCCTCAATCCTGCAAAATCCTCCATTATTTCTTGAATGTTGTCCTTGGAGGGGTGACCACTGCCTCAGTCCTGCAAAATCCCCCAGCAATCATTGTCAATATGTTGAGGCAGAGCCAGTGACATCCTGGAGCAGTGCGGAGGATTTCAGGTATAATATAGGCTTAAATTTATGTGTGACTGAGCATAAACAACACAAGGCCCGGCCTAAGACCTTGACACAGTGCATCCTCCAAAATCAGCCACACACTTTTGCCCTGTAGCCTCAATCCTGCAAAATCCTCCATTTTGCAAAGAGGATTTTGGAGGATTTGGGAAGGTTTTATTGTAAACCCTCACCGGCTTCAATTCCCGCTTTGAAGGATTGTGAATCATTACTTCACAACAGTGTTGAATCCAAGCAAAAAGTTCTGGGGGTCAGGAGAGTACAGAAGAAATTGTGGCAAAGTTCTTGCTCAAGGACGTACAAATCTCATTTGGAGGATGTAAACAGCTGTGACAGACCATAATTTGAAATAGTAATGGCGGAAAAAGAAGGAATTCAATTTTGATGAATCCCGCTACTCTTGCTCATTATTGCAAGAGATGTTGAGTAATCGTTTTCATCTGTATTATTAACCCTAACCCACAATCCTAGGAAATCCTCCAGGGGGTTTTGGTGGATTTTTTGGAGGATTGAGGCTGAATGGAAAATTTTTATTTTTAAGTTTGGAGTACGCATTGTGTCGAGTTCGTAGGCTGTATCCTGCATTGTTTATGTTCAGCCATGCATAATTTAGCCCTGCATTATGCTTGATATCATCCGCACTGCTTCTGAATGTCATCGGCACTGCCTCAACCCATTACAGTAATTGTTGGAGGCTTTTGAAGGATTGAGGCAATGGTCACACCTCCACTGAACAAATTAAAAAAATAACGGATGATTTTGGAGGATTGAGGCTTAATCAAATTTTCACATGGTGGCAATTTGAAGATTTTGCAGGATTGAGGATGGTTCCTAGCCAAAAGGGCTAATAAAAAAAAAGATTATTTGCTGGCAAAGTGTTGAAAGAAAAGAGAGAAAAAATTGAGCAAGTAGTTGCAAGGACTTCAAAATCCATCACCAATATTATTTAGTAATTTTAGCATATTTGTTTGTCTCTGTTTTCAGATCACGTATTGGGACCTTGCTGTATTCCCTGGAGAAGCTCAACAGCTCCAGCTCCGATGATATCGAGCAGATGCGCTACACAACAGCCAAGATATTAAATTGCACTAAAGATCAAGGTACGGGCACAGTTTGAACATCAGCTGGGGTAACGAGAGCTGGGCATTACGGCTTCAGGACACACAGTAACATGTTGGTATAGACGGGCACAGTTGGTAAAGAGATCTTGGATGTTTCACACGCAAAATGTCTGCCGTTTTTCGAAACAGTGTTGGCAAAAGTGAGAAGTATTGTACTTTTGTGCTGCAGTGCTTCAAAATAGCAAACAAAGTTCAAACCTACCGGTAGACAAATGGCTACAATGAAATCAAGTATTGTATATTTCAAGTTTTTAACAGTAAGAAGTGCATTGTTTGCTTTTGCTTCCAGAACCAGTGCGGAAACAAATCATGTCAAAAACAACAAATGGCTTGGAGATACTGTTTTCTACGCTAGAGGTGAGCCCATGTTTCCATGATGCCCATGGATACAAACCCCCCAACAATGTCTTCTGGTACTGGCTAGTTACCAATGCTAGAATCTTGTGACGCAAGCACAGAAAAAAAGGGGGTCAACTATTTTGATGATGTCACACTGTTGTTAAAAGCTTTGATTAGTTTTAGTAGTACTTTCAAAAATTGAATTTGATGCTTGTCAACAAAGAGGCTTTGCAGTAATGGGGAGCCCATGATACACACTTAATTTGCATTCATAAATATTCATATTAGTTGTTCCCCCATTATCGGTCATCATGACAAATGAGGCAAGTGCCATTCAGGTTCTGTTTGGATTAGTACATATATACCAGTCATGTTATTTATTGACAGAGTAAAATCTGTTGGTTTCTTACATTGTATGGATGTCCTGAGGCTTAAAGGTAGAGTCTATCATTTGCAGCTATCTAAGAAGTAACTGACTAAATAATTGTTGAAAGCACACTTGGTTTAAAGATAGTAATGGCACTAAACTCCCTGTGAAATGATTCCTTCTGGCATGCTGTCATTTTGAAGACAACAAAAAAGAAGGTCACTTCCAAAGATGCGTCTAAAGATGCATTTTTGGAAATTTCCGTTAGTAGTTCATTTTTAATTTGGCAAAGCCGTGAATGGGTGCGCACAAGCGTTGACACAACGCACGCACACGCTCGGTTGCTGTAATTCGTCGGTTTCGGTGCGTGGCATTGCGTTAGCTCCAATTGGCTGAATGAGAACGTGTCCCGGACACTGATTTCAGACGCAATTCAAAACATGACTCGGTAACTTTTGAATTGAAATTGAGATCCTTAAATATTTTCTCGGAATATACAGCATTCACCGAGCTAAAAGTTAATCAGGTTAGTTGTTAAGCACCTGTCTTTAGATTTTGAACGCTTTTGTTCCTTCACACGTAAAAAATGCACAAATGACAAATGATGTACTCTTCCTTTAACCCTAACCTCCCCAACTCCATCAAAATCCATCCCGCATTTTGGTGTTTTTTGGGGGACTTGGTCCTGCAGGCCTTGTTTGATCAAATATTTATAGAGTATGATGGTCTTGGGCCTGGAGGCCTGAAGCAAAGCATGCATTGGCAGCAGTGTGATTGATGGATTGTGGCGGACTTGGTCCAGTAAAAGACAGTAGGGAGTTAGGGTTAAGGACAGGAAGCAAAGTATTAATGTTGATAACTGCTTTTTTTTTCCAGAGTTCCACTGATAACCATGTGTCTTTCCACGTTGTGTCAACACTGGTGGAGTTGCTGTACACGGGTAAGCGAGCGTCGGTCTTTGTCAGTCATGGAGCAACACAAGTCCTGCTGGCTGCTCTAGCAACAGCATCCCGCGCACAACCGGTTTCAGAAGAACTCATGGTGACACTGCATCACGTCCTGAGTAAAATAGGCCCTAAAGGTTGGTATCTCACGATCCTTGCAGTCCAGGACCAATTTCATAAAGTTGCTCAGGTCAGAAATTAGTGGTGGGATGAAAATCCAGATTTTCAAAAATTTGGTATGAATTCAACTACTATTTTTCCAACGCTACAGCTCTGAAGTGTACCAAGGTCCAGTGGTCACTGAATCATGCAAACTACCAATCATCGTGCATGCAGCACCTCACTTGTCACTTTTTGTTGACATGACTGTGAGCTGAATTGGAGATTCTGGTGAAATCGGATAACCGTTATTCGGTTGTAAAAAAATTAGCATAACCGGATTTTGAAATTTCTGATTTCTCCCACCACTATCACAAATTTACTAAGCGCAGAAAATATTGACAGAGGGAAAAAAAAACAGGGCACCGGGCAACATTTTGTGTGTTTGTCTATTGCTGACGACTGGTTCCCATTGTTGTTTTTTTTGCTGAGCATGCACATTTGCTAAGAAACATTTCTGCTCCACAGCAGTTGCTATTAATGAACATTTTCCCGGAGTACATCCAGGACAAATGCAAAGCTTCTTCCAGACAAAACGAATACTTCTACTCACAACTTGATATCAATTGAAACGGGACCTTACACGTTTTTCTAATTCTCACATCCATTTTTTTCACTTTTGGAACATTTCAGATAGAAAATTTGGTGTGAAAGCTCGTCTGAGCGGTGCCCTGGCTATCACGTTTGGCCTCGTCCGCACCAACACTGCAAACTTCGAGATCTTGCAACCAACACTACAGGTGCTCAAGATATATGCAACAAATTGTGAGTTTACTACGTGTAGATTGTTATTCAGTCCATTCTCAACCAGCTTACATCCGCCTTTTATATTCAGGCAATGCCTCAAACATGAACATTCCTGTTCCGTTAAAAAGGTTTCTCTCGGACAATTGGCTTGTTCGTGATGATGTTCCCTTATAAATCTGAACCTTGGTGCATAGATAAATGAGCCATCCGCAGTTTCGCTTGTGAAAGCTTTTACTTAGATATGCATGGCTTAATTTTCCCACATGTGCACATCTGTTGTTTTTACGCTTTTCCCAGTGGGAAGTTCACATGTTCCTGATTTTTTAGCATTCTTAGTGGAATTTTGTTTTAGGTATTCCAAGTTTAGAGACTGAAAGTTAACTAAGGGAATAAATGTGTGCTCGAGAGGTTTTAATCACTCTGTTTAAGACTGCCTAGAGTCTGGATGCTGATAATTACCCGAGCCAGAGGCGAGGGTAGTTATCAGCACCCAGACTCTAAGCAGTCTAAAACAGAGTGATTAATACCGACCGAGCACATATTTATTCCCATTCATAAATACCTTTTCGGTAAAAAAAAATCAAGAAATTCGTTCAAAAAATCCCGATTTTGATCAACAAGTTCACTCCAGCTTTTTGAAACATCCCTCTAGCAAAATAATGGAGTGTTCAGCGGGCGAGTAAGATGTAAACAACCCCTTTATGGAGATTGACGCGCGCGTAGCACGTTCTGCGCGATGTCGCGCAGAACGCACCTGGGGCGTTGCGTTTTAAATTTAGAACTATAAAATTCTGACTAACTGGTTGTGCACACATCTTTGTGTTGCGCATGCCTACGTGAGGATTGTGAACGTTCAACCAATGAAACGGTAAGAGGCACTGGATTTTTAGGAGTCCACATTTTATGTGACACTGGAAAAGTGTTTAAGACCAGCTAGCCATGTCTTTATCATCTGTTTAAGACCGGCCACGTGACGGGCTCTCGACCAATAGGAATAGCTAAACTGTCTGAGGTATTTATGAATAATGATTCAACAGTACTGAAACAACAAGGTGCATAAGAGAGTTTAGTTCACTGTCACTGTTGTTCTCTGTGGTTGGATTGTCACTCTGCTAGGGGTGTGCATTTATGGGTAGTATGGGAACCAGGTTCTTGATTGATAAAACCATGAGTACCTGGGTACCTGTTAAAGAATTCAACCCCAAACTTTGAACCTCTGAAGTTGCTGATTAGATTGTTCATAAAGGTCTGCACGATAATACTACCACATCGGTGCGTCAGTACAGCACGTTGCAAGTGTTGTACAGTGAGCATAGCTTTACAGTGTAAACTGCAACTTTCGCGAGCATCATAAATGTGAAATATGTTTTGGTTTTCCATGTAGCCTGGTTTTCATTTAGAAAATTCCACACAAATGGCATTCAGAACCCTTCTGTTTCATTTTCTGAGAAGTTACTAAGTAATTTGTAAAGTTGGTTATGGGTACCCATCCCATAATCTGGAACCGGTTCCTGACATCAACGACCGGGCACTCGGGTACCCGGTTCCAATGCACAGCCCTACACTCTGCAGGATTGTATAATATCACCCTGATCACCTTGTAACTATTACATTGTCACTAATTAAACCCCCCCCCCCCAAAAAAAAAAAACAAGAAAAAAAAATAAGAATGCTGTGTCAGTCTTTCAAAGAAGTTGGCAAATTGTTCAGATTCTGACACATTTGTAGACATCAAATTAGGTTTTGCCCTTCACCGACGTTTAAACACTGTATACTCAGTGTGTTACCTCCCAAGTGAAAGTTGGAAAAAATCACTCAGGTGGGACTCGAACCCACGACCTCCTGCTTTCTAGTGCAGATGTCTTACCACTCGACCACCCAGCTAACGGGATCGATTGGCCGGTTCGAATCTGATGTACATAGCAGCGGGTACCGCATAAACTATTATAATATGGAATTTTGCGTCGGGGTGATATAAATCAAATTAGGTTTTACCCTTCACCGACGTTTATATCACCCCGACGCAAACTTCCATATTATAATAGTTTATGTGGTACCCGCTGCTATGTACATCAGATTCGAACCGGCCAATCGATCCCGTTAGCTCAGTGGTCGAGTGGTAAGACATCTGCACTAGAAAGCAGGAGGTCGTGGGTTTGAGTCCCACCTGAGTGATTTTTTCCAACTTTCACTCGGGAGGTAACACACTGAGTATACAGTGTTTAAACGTCGGTGAAGGGCAAAACCTAATTTGATTTATATCACCCCGACACAAAATTCCATATTATAACATTTGTAGACAAACATGCGTGTAATTAGTCATTGAGTGAAACTTAGTGTTGTGGATAATGTTAAGTGGGACTTCAAGTTATTTTAAACTGTTTCAGGGGCTCTAGGTGTTATTCAGCGTGATATTTTGAGGAGACTTAGTTATCTATGTAACATGGACATTACATCATTTTGATTAATATTTCAATTGTTTGCACCAATTATACCCAAACATTAGGCATCACAGTAAAATTACAGTGCAGCTTGAGTAAATCTGTACCAATGTCACCCGTTTTTGAAATTTCTCCCAATGCTATCTTGGATATTTTCTTCCAGCTGTTAACGCATCCTATTTGGGGAAATCCGGAGCTGTTAACTGCATGTTTAGGATTCTCTCAGTGTGTGGTCGCAAGCACAACACTACCCTTCGCCTTGCGTTGGACATCCTGTGCCAGCTTGTCAAATCAAGTAAGTCACTTTGCTAACCGTTTTATCTTAACCTGGAAAACCATAAAATGTGTATGTTTTGACTTTCTAATAAATACATTTAGCTACACTAAAGGTCCACCACTGTATAATGATTGGATTCTATCGATATTAACAACAGAAGACCTTCCGTTATATATTGGTTTGTGCCTTTCGCCGATGAACAACAGTGACGTTAGTTACAGTGTTTATAAAAATATGTCGGTGAAGGGCAAAACCCAATATAAAATTGTATACAACACAAGAATAAATGCCAGTCATCTGATTGGTGGATCGTTGATCACGTGTCATTGAATTATTCGTCCCAATACATTCCGGTGCACCGTTTCATTACTGCCGGTGGTGGCGCTTTATTCTGAATCTCCTTCACAGAATGTCAAATTGGCGCATGATACGCAAGAATCTCTGTTTGTTTTCCAAAAAAATATTGGAACTCTATGTAAATGCTGATGCTGCTAACACAAAGCAGCGAATAAGATTTGCTGCCAAACTATGAGATGAATTTGAATATGGTAGTCCTGAACTTGTCGATAACAGTTTTTTAAATACATAACTTCAGATATGAAAGTTTTGAACTTTGTTGTGGAAAAGTTTTAAACCGAGATAAATGAAATATGCTGGCTAGTTCTTAACTTGTCAAACAGTTTTGAATAAATCGAATATTGGAAGAGACCACCAGTTATTGCTATCTGAAAAAGTAGAACATTGATGTGAGTACCAGTTAACAAGCTAACCAATCAGATGACAAGGATTTAGTCAGGTGTTATATAAAACAAGTAAGGAATGTTTCACATTCGTGCAATGGAAAGAATAATTTCATTCGGTGACAGATGAAATGTTCCATTCCACTCGGCTTCGCCTCGTGGAATGGAACATTTCATCCGTCACCTCATGAAATTAATCCTACCATTGCACTCACAAACATTCATTTTTATGCCCCGCGGCGAAGCCGAAGGGGCATACTGTTTCCGCCTTGTCCTTCCGTGGGTGGGTGGGTGGGTGGGTGGGTGGGTGGGTGTGTGGGTGTGTGTGTGGGTGGGTGGGTGGGTGTGTGTGTCCGGACAAATCTTGTCAGCGCGATAACTTGAGAAATACTTTACATGTGAACTTCAAATTTGGTTTGTGGATTGTTCTTGGTAATCCTAAGAAGCCTTTTGCATTTGGGGCCGAAAGGTCTAGGGTCAAGGTCACAGTGGCTGAAACAATAGAAATTTTGTCAGCGCGATAACTTGAGAAATACTTTACATATGAACTTCAAATTTGGTTTGTGGATTGTCCTTGGCAATTCTAAGAAGCCTTTTGCATTTGGGGCCAAAAGGTCAAGGGTCAAGGTCACAGTGGCTGAAACAATAGAAATTTTGTCAGCGCGATAACTTGAGAAATACTTTACATATGAACTTCAAATTTGGTTTGTGGATTGTCCTTGGCAATTCTAAGAAGCCTTTTGCATTTGGGGCCAAAAGGTCAAGGGTCAAGGTCACAGTTGCTGAAACAATAGAAATTTTGTCAGCGCGATAACTTGAGAAATACTTTACATATGAACTTCAAATTTGGTTTGTGGATTGTCCTTGGTAATCCTAAGAAGCCTTTTGCATTTGGGGCCGAAAGGTCAAGGGTCAAGGTCACAGTGGCTGAAACAATAGAAATTTTGTCAGCGCGATAACTTGAGAAATACTGTACATATGAACTTCAAATTTGGTTTGTGGATTGTCCTTGGCAATTCTAAGAAGCCTTTTGCATTTGGGGCCAAAAGGTCAAGGGTCAAGGTCACAGTGGCTGAAACAATAGAAATTTTGTCAGCGCGATAACTTGAGAAATACTTTACATATGAACTTCAAATTTGGTTTGTGGATTGTCCTTGGCAATTCTAAGAAGCCTTTTGCACTTGGGGCCAAAAGGTCAAGGGTCAAGGTCACAGTGGCAAAAACAAAAGAAATTTTGTCAGCGTGATAACTTGAGATATACTTTACATATGAATTTCAAATTTGGTTTGTGGATTGTCCTTGGCAATCCTAAGAAGCCTATCGCATTGGGGGTCGAAAGGTCAAGGGTCAAGGTCACAGTGGCTAAAACAATAGAAATCTTGTATTTATTCTGAGATCATAGGGATTAGGGATTAATTCATATAAAACCTACAGAAGACACTGATGCTGTCAATGAAAGTTCCATTTGACCAAGGTACATGTAAGTTGATGTTAGAGTGGTGTTATGTCATAGAAACAGTCACGGTTGCGGGGCATTTGTGTTTGTAAACACACCTGACTTGTTTGTATATTATTTGGTACAGTGGCGTTCTGTACATGAATTGCATCAAAGACTTGACTTATTTTGAGACCTTTGTTTTCCATATTTCGCAGAGAGTAATGCCGCCAGGGCGGTCGGTCAGGGTGGTGTCACCATGCTCCTTACCATGATGTGTGATTGGCAACGCAACGATGCTCGGAATAGACATGTCAAGATACGCAAGGCCATCCTCAACACTCTCAAGAACATCACTGTACTCAGTAAGCACAACTTGACTGGGTGGATTTCCTTACAAGAAACTTGCATCTGCTAAATCCAACACTGTGCAGTATTACTAAACGTTCTCCTTTCTACACAGGCAGAATTGAGACATCAATCAATATTTGGAACCTATAATTCTAAATCCTTCAAAATCATTTGAAGTCAGGTACATGTATTTGATTTTGGCAGTTTTAAGCTACTTATATTAGTTATCCCACGAGCGCGAGTAGAACACGGAATAATGCAGTACGTCTGTGTCTCGCATAACACGAGGCCGAATAGCGAATTTATCTTCAAGCAAACTTGACGCACAGTAAAGATGGAACACGCAGGAGGTACACAAACATTTCAGCGGTTATCCCATTATACTTGCGTGCAGAAGGAACGGCGCGCGTATCTTGGAATAGCCACTCGGACTTTTGAGTAAGAAAATTGTTACCAAGATCGTGGTTAAAGGAACCGATCTGGGCATGAACATGTGTCCGTGCGATCGGCCATCCTATATCCTTAATCGTCCTAAGATATAACATTATGAAAAGTCCGTGAATAGTACAGGGTATTTCTAAAACGTCTAATTGTGTCCATAATGTCCATAATGACTTATAATTTTTTTTTTAAATGAACAGAAACTTTAGTACAGTGTGGGAAGAAACGATTGAAATGCTGACCTACGAAATCACGCACAGTGCGCGTGCAGTGTGCCTGTGTATTGTGACCTTCACGCAGTGCCCGGATGTACAGCTTTCCCTTGCAATTGGACCGACTCGCGCTGTCCGCACTGGACTTTTCGTCTTATGAAAATTGACCTGGTCACTTTTCCAGGGCAAAAGTTGGCCGGTAAAAGTAACCACTGGATTCAAGAAAAGTAACCAAAAGGAAACCTTTCTGTGCTGTTTGCACTGGATTAAGAATAGCAATAGTACCCATCGTCTCAGTTAGCTTTCCCAATAAATATCCTTTACGAACATGGCTTAAAAGGAAAATACAACATTTGCAAACATCAAAAAATAAAACTACCAAATCATTTTGAAATACCTTGCTGGACTGTTAGTGAATGACAGTGTAAAGCATCCTGTAAAATCATGGCACCTGGTATACTGTCATTTTCAAGAAAAGTGGTATTTTTGTATCAATTTCCAATGCTTATTGGCCGATCAGCGTTGGAAAAAACTGGCTTTTTTCAAATACTGGCCCCAATTGACCATCGCACTTGTTTGCAATCGATTACAAACCTATGAACGGGTAGGAGCCAGCTAGACTAGTTCCCTGACCTTACAATTCCCCAATGTATGTAAACTGCTCTGTTTCTTCTTATATGGAGTCAGGGAACCAGACTACAGGAAAATGATTGTTTTTCTTGGTTTTTATAGCATTTTCAAACCCAAAACCTCAAAAAAGTCAGTGTAACTATATTTGCTATATATTTCCAACCCACCAATTCCATCCATTTCTGAAAATTACAGCAAAAGCAAATGATGTACATGTATATTCCCTTTAAGTAAGCTAATGTATGATAACACAGTCCAGTGGACTGTTTCCATGATGAACATGGTGACTTTTGATTGACTTCATTTAGACTAGGAACGGAGAAGAATTGTGAATTTCTTGATGGGTGTGATTCAAGTATTTGTTTTTTTACCTTCTTCCTGTACAGAGTCTGGAAAGAAAGCCTTCATTGATTCCAATGGCATCAAGGTTCTGTATGACATCGCTCAGGAAAACACTGCTAGCCACTGTAAGTTCATAAAGGATGGGGTGGTCACTTGACCCATTAAAATGCAGAAAGCAGCTTAAAAGTCAGAATACTGACGCACAGCTATTGAGAACATTCCGAGTGGATTCTATTCAGAAACTGTAGATGGCCCTCCTTTGGACTACCTATGTGAGCTGCAAATGTGGGGTAGCGTAAAACATCTCACATTTCCCCTCATGGTCATAACAAACTGGTTAATAGCAGCATGTAGACTGGTATTGGACTCTGTCATATTGATATTGAGATAATAGTTACCTTTCAGAGTCTATTGATTAAGCAGGACGTAGCTTGCGAGGTCGTCACAACCTCTTCATTCAACGTTGTGGCTAAATCCCTCCGCTCACGAGACCATCTTTGGGGCGGTCACGTGAGAGCAGATAGTCATAGATGGTGGGCAGGTCGTATCCCGCGTCCCTGTTGGGTGTTTGGTTCTGGGTCTTGATCTCTATGGCCTCCCGGATCTTTCTGCTCCAGAAGCGTTCCTCTCGTGCTATGACTTGTACATTGGCCAAGGTGATGTTATGTTTCTGGTCAACTAACTGTTCACCCACAGTTATGAGGGGGTTTGGATCTTGTGTGCTCCTTGAATCTGGTCCCCAGAGATCTGCAGGGCAGTTAAATTTGTAAACGACACCGCATTTGTTGCCTTCGATCCCAGTGGTCTCCCCCAACTCTCCCTTTCTTACCACTGAGGGGGTACTTGTGCACAGAGCCAAGAGCACCATTACTGACATATTCCCCTCATTCAGGTGCATACATGTACTTGTGGATGTCATGCACACAGACGCTTCAGGTTTGTACGCATCACATTTGCTGTGCAGTCTTCAGTGTACTTCGAGAAAAAAAGAGAACAACTTGTTGGCATTATGTCACATATCACCATGTCCATGATTTGTTTCTTAAAGTGAGTTGAATTTATGAAGTCATTTGACCATCAGTGTGTCTCTTGTTTCTTTGCAGGTAAGGAATTGGATTCACTTGTCAATCTAATTAGCGTCATTCTACGTAAGTGCTCCCCTCGTAACCGTCTTCCAGTCACAACCATCAAGTCTTGCGTCCCCTTCAGCCTGCCGGCCAGCACGGTGGGACTGTTGGCCACCAGACCAGAAAGAGAAGGTAGAAGATTTTGTTTCATTTCAGGATAGGAAATCGCATTGAATTCGGTGAATGTTTGGCAAGGCTCTTGTTCATGGCTGAAATATTTCAACATTCAGCCGACCCTTTACAAAGGCTGACGTTTCGCGTGCGACTGGCCTGCTTGGCAAGTGATCATCTCATGAACGATCAAATCTTGAACACACAAACATTCAGACAGGTTTGTTAATGTTGTAAATGGAGGATGTCTAACTTTTTTGCAACAGCTCCCACTGGTTGTGTACACGTTTTCTAATTGAGGACGTCCTCGATCTGACTCCTGTCCTCAATTACATTACAGGGTCTATTGTCCCTATTGTACTCACTGCTCCTTAAGGAACCATGTGTATGTACACACATCTTACAAACACCTTCAATCATGGACCCCCTATTGATCTGGTACACGGTACCCTGTGGAGACATGTGCACAATAGGGAACAAAAGATTGTATACGTCTCCACAGGGTTATCACGAAATAGATATATGGATTTTACTCAAAAACTAGGAATTTCCGAGGTGTGTTGATCCGTCGCAAATTGAAGTATTTATCATTTAAATCATCATACACAAACAAAACACACTATACTCATTAATTTGGGATTGTGCGAGCTGCAGCAACCAATACTTTTAATTAGCTTACACTGTTTCATCGACTTCTCAAATACACATCATTATTACTGATAACTTTGCACGATATACATCGAGATATATATCAACATATTAAGTATTAATCACAAACTGTGAATTCGACCCATTGCTTTTGGTGATCGCCAGATATGAAAAACCACAAACCTTTTTGGAAAAAGTGGAAACGTATGCCCTGACCTATGCTGACCACCGCTCTCAGGCTAGCTAAGCAATGATAATGGGAGGTTCTTAAAACAACGTATTTTAAGATAGAATTACTTTAGCCATTACAATAGCATATAATTAAATAAATAACGTGTGTTGCGTTGCTGCTAGCAAGCGTGAAGTGACGCGTTTCTCCGCTAGCATCACATACCACTACCTATTCAAAATTCCCGCTCTGACCATCGAACCATACAATCATTAGCATATCAATGATAAATTCGATGCATTCTAATTCATTCTGGACTCAACCGAATACATCAACTTTTTATGTAAGGGATATTAAGTCCGAAATTTCAGCCGAGGAAATTAATTCTGGTTTAAATAGGAGCATTTTGAAAGTACACTTTCAAACTCGAACACTTTAGTATACGAGAACAGAGAAATGATTCCACAAGGATACAAATTCCAGTATTGTGTGTCCCTCTTGTGTTTATACTCTTAACTTTTTGTAAGACCTCCCATATGTTTTGTACACACACATCAAAAGTGGACCTTCGGTCAATCGATATCATTGATACAACTGTCCTCTATTGTTCAAAGTTCATGATTAGAATGTGTATACGTGTACACATACACATACTCCTTTTGTCTTTGTACATTGGACAAGTTCGCGCAAGAACTATGGTTGGCCAATGTTTAATCATAGTTCGACTAAAGTTAGCCCGAATTCTGTCTAGTCGACGGTGGTTGGCTACGCTAGTCGACTATTTGGAACCAATCTACTGGGGTTGGTTGCATCGCTGGTAACCAATAGCAGCGCGCATTCATAATGTACAGCAGGGAGCCAGGACCCAGAAGTTTTGCGATGACATTTTGACCAGCGTTTTTGACTAGAGATGTTCGCACGTTGCTTTTAGTGCGCAGGCGTAAGGTATGTCACAAATCAACCACTAGTCGACTAATGGTCCTTGCCCGAACTTTCTCTATAGTGGTGATATATGGTTGATGCAGTGGATAGTTACCAGTCTTGGAAAAATGTATTGAATAAACTTTCTTGGTACTGATCAAGTATTAGTGCTTGTAATGCTCATACAGACATGGTTGATTGTTTGCAAAATACAACTGGAGAGCAGGTTTAAAATACAAGAGCTGTTTTTTGTTCAAATGTGGGTTTCATTTAAGCATTGGGGAAAACTTGGAAATAGATTTGAAATGTGTGTATTTTGGGTCCATTTTGTCCTAGGTGATGATGTCATTGATGACAGTGATGATCAAGATGATGACATCAGTAGCAGTGATGAACAGAAGGACAATGAACAGGTATGTGCAAATAATCTTATAATCTTACTGATTCAATAACTAAACATGGTCTGATTTTTCTGGTTGATGTCTCATTCAAAAGTGAATAACGTTTGTATTTCTAGAAAAATAGCAATTTAGGAAAAGAAACTATTTATTCGGGATGAAACTCGAAAATAGCACGGGGATATATCTTTAATTTCCTTTAATAAACCAGTGAGTTTTTAAAAGTACACAGTTTTATTTTATCATTTGTCTGTGTAGTGATTGCCCCAAAGGTTGTTGGGCATCTCTGTTATGTATGCCTAGCGCCCTCATGCGGCCACATGTGGGCAGGTTTTGTGGGAAACAAGTACAGAGCTGCATAATTTCTAATGCAGAAACATGTATGTGTAATTGTGTATATATGCACACAAGCAGTGATACAAGAAATGTGGATCTGGTGCACGGTACCCTGTGGAGACATGTGAATAATAGGGAACAAAAGATTGTATACGTCTCCACAGGGCAATTTCTATAGATGAGTACGTCTCCACAAAGTTATCATGAAATAGATATATGGATTTTACTCAAAATCTAGGAATTTCCAAGGTATATTGATTTGTCGTAAATTTAAGTATTTTCATGGGATATTAAGCTTGAATTTAGCCCAGGAAATTAATTCTGGTTAACATAGGAGCATTTTGAAACTACACTTTCAAACTCTAAAATGTTAGTACACGAGAACAAGGAAATGACTCCACAAGGATACAAATTCCAGTATGGTTGTTCACGTGTTCATTTGTGTTCAAGCATTTGTATTATTAGAAAAAAAACCCAGACTGAATGGAAATGTTTATAAATTACAATGAATAGTTTAGTAATAAATTAATGACTCCTTATAGTGGTTGGTAAAGTAGAATTTCCTAGCCCTCAACTGCAAATTTTTTTTCTCAAACTTTCATACTGACATTTTAACAATTTTTGTATGCCTGTTTTGTGTTCCTGTACTACACACTCTTGAAAATCTATGACTGTATGATGTGTACTGAAGATAAAACACTTGATGTTTTACATAATCATTAACCCTCCTGCTATCTAAACAGTCACAGACAGTCAAAAAAATCAATCCTCTTCCCCTGCCATGCCTTTTACACAGGCTAGTCACCAACAGTCAGATCATATTTCAAGCAAGCACTATGACTAGTCAAATTCAGTCAACAGACAAAAACCGGCAAGTGGTAGGCACAGCTGGTTTATCAATCACCTACAGTCAAAGCACAGCTGTATCAAGTTTCATAAACAGTCACAGCCAGTCAATCCTGCTTCATGTAGGCTGGGAGCTCTTAACTGTTGAAAACGGTCACTTGATTGATTTTGACTGAAAGGACAACTCGGTACAGAAAGTATGTTTTCTTAGAAAGGTTAAGTAACTTTTGTTTGGTTTTGTTTAAATTGTCATAATATTTGTTTTTCTGTATAAAACAGCATGCTATGCCCATCGCTTGTCCCTAGTATTTGATACAGGAGAGCTGTTTTCATTTTTTAGCGACTAGCGACACGTGGGCACTCCAAGGATGACTACTAGGGACTTTAATTGGGTGCAGTAGTCCCAATAGCCTTGGGCATGTATTTATGAACTCAAAAACCAATTCACAGTACATGTATGTGGGAAGAAATCATTGGGGTGTGAGCTGTCCTTGAAATTCCCTGGGGATAAAGAAAATTGCAGAGCAAGTTTCAATACACTGAAGAAGATCCGATTCTGGCAAATGGCCAGTTACTGGAAGCTATTTGAAAACTGTCTACTTTGAAAAAGAAGAATTCCATCTGCAATAGCCCCTGGACAATTTCTGTTTGTTTGTTTGATTGTTTTTCTTCTGTTGTAATAACCCCTAGAGACTCTTAAAGGGCTAATGACCTGGACGGTTACATAATCTGGTGATTATAGATGAGAATTCCTGTCTAGGAAGAGGTCTAGACATCTGAAGAAAAAAAATGATTTAAACCTTTGTGACTCGCAACTATTCCTATTCCTGTCTAGATTTAGGTGAGCTCGTTACATGTGAACATCTGACACCCACGTGTTCTATGGAGAAAGAGACTTGTTTTGGGTGTGAAATATCAAAAATGTTTCTGTGATATATTTAGAGTTGTTGACTGCTGTGATATATTTCACAGTTGTTGACTGCTGTGATTTGGGACATGGCGATTCTTTATTCCCTAGGGACACATAACACCAAATGGGAAATTCTTTGCTTAATTAAGGACTTCTATCCTTAAGCAAAATCCTGCAAATTCGTGGAGTTTGAAGGGTTAAGATTAACCCTCCTATGTAAACATACCGTGTACATGTACATTCTGTGCCAAGTAGTCCTTTCAGTCAAAATCAAACAAGTGACTGTTTTCAACAGTTAAGAATTCCCATCCCACATAAAGCAGGATTGACTGGCTGGCACTGTTTGCTTTGACTCCGGGTGAGTTTAAAACAGCTGTGCCCACAACTTGCCTGCTTTGTCTGTTGACCCAGTTTGACTAGTCACAGTGTGTGCTTGACATGTGATCTGACTGCTGGTGACTAGCCTTTGTGAATTTTGACTGTCTGTGACTGTTTAAATAGCAGGATAGCATAACATCAATTGAAATTAGCCAGAAACCGTACTTGGTCAAGTAGTTCAGACATCTGTAATAGTAACCATGAGGTGGTTGGTTCGAGTCCAGCCTGACAAGCTTATACAGAATGTTTCTACCCAGTAGATATAACAGAATGTGGGCAAGCAAGCTTTCATGCATGAACATGAATAACGGCTGTTTCTTTGGATCAATATACAGACAGGTTGCAAGTTAAAATTTAGTCCTATTCATTTTGGTGAAACTGTTCTTGAAGATGAGTCCAGGTCATTTCCTTGTTTATGGAGAGAAATCTCCAAGAGTGTCATGCCGTGGCTCATAACAACATGAAATATGATTGGTTGTTAATGTCCGGGCATTATGTCATTCCCCATTTCAGCAGTCAAATTTCTTTTAAAGCTATAGTCCATCATTTGTAATTTGTGCATTTTGTTCGTTTGAAGCAACAAAAGGGTTCAAATTCTAATGAAGGATGCTGAACAACTAATCTGATGAAGTTTCAGCTAAGCTTCAGCTGTACATTCCGAGAAAAACAGCATTCTAAGATCTCAATTTCAAATCAAAAGTTACTGAATCATATTTTGAATTGTTTTGAATTGCAGCTATACGCGACGTAGCGCACTGATCCGACGAATTATAACAACCGCGTGCGCGTGTGCGTCGTTCCAATTTGTGCGCACTGCGCTGAATAACAAAACGAACTACTAATTTAAATTTTCCTACGGTGCTTCTTAAGAATCACCGTTGGAAATGCCTTCTTTCGTTGATTACTTCAAAATGACAGCTTCCCAGAAGGAATAATTTCACAGGGAGTTTAGTTCCCTTACTATCTTTCAACCAAGTTTGTTTTTCAACAATAATTACGCCAGTTACTTTTCGGATGGCTGCAAATGATGGACTATAGCTTTAAACAAAAAAAGCCAGATCGTTTGATGCTGGATAAAGCAATCGCTTGGTCATTTACAGTCTTGAATTGACATCCTGTGTGAACGATTCTACTTAAAAAGAATTTGTGTGGGCGCTAAGCCCCTTAGAGTCCTTGAGTCACAACAGATAAGAACCAAAGCTTTTAACAGGAGTCAGGAATAGTCAAAAATAGTTGCTGAGTGAACGATAAATGCTTTAACCCTATTGAAGCATGTCCCAGTGCTCCGAAATCCTCACAGGGCTGATAACTGCAAAGTGGACATGGGCCTCCTGTGCTTTCATGACTTAATGTTTTGCCCTGCCCAAGTCAGAACGGCGATTGCACGCAACAAACATTACTGGGAATTCAACATTTGTTTTTACCCTAATTTTTAGAAATGGATAGATATTGGGGGTCAGTGTTTTATAGCAAATATTGTTGCGCTGACTTGTTTGAAGTTTTGTGTTCGTACATGAAGATGCTGGAAAACCAAGAAAAACAATCATGTTGTATAGACTGGTTCCTTGACCCACTTAATGTTATAGACATGATAGACGGAGAATTGTAAGGTCAGGGAACCAGTCTAGCTGGCTTGTAGCCATTCATAGGTTGTGTAATCTGTTACAAACAAAATGCGGACTAACTAAATATGGCAAATTGGGAGCAGTATCGGTATTTGAAGAAAAAAATCCCCAGTTTTTTCCAACGCTGGTCGGCCGACCAGTGTTGGAAATTGATACAAAACCAGTTTTTTCCAACGCTGGTCGGCCGACCAGTGTTGGAAATTGATACAAAACCAGTTTTTTCCAATGCTGGTCGGCCAACCAGCGTTGGAAATTGATAGAAAAATACCACTTTTCTTGAAAATGACAGCACACCAGGTACCATGATTTTACAGAATGCTTAAGACTGTCATTCACTGACAGTCCAGTAAGGTATTTCATAATAATTTGGTAGTTTTGTTTTTTGATGTTTGCAAATGTTGTATTTTCCCTTTAAATCCAAAACGCAGACTTTTGTTATGCAGAATTTGACAGATCTCTTTACCCAAGTGGGAAATGTAGACAAAGGAGGTCACTGACACGTGATATGACCTGTCTGGTGGATAATTGAGTGGAAAAACAACATCAGATAAAACTGTCTGTGGCATATCATGCTATTTATGGTTGTTTCTGCGCAGATTTTTGCTTCTTACCATTTGAATTCCCTGAGAGTCCCCTTTTTACCAGTGAAGTTTAACCTCTGTAAACAAGAACATCAATCACAGCCATTCCATGTAAGGGTCATCACCAAACTCAAAAATTGAAGTGAAAGGAATAAATTTTTGTCAGTTATATTTGATAAGAGGAATATTGAAACCATCTAAATCTCAAAAGATTTTTTAAAATAAATCATTTGAATTAAAATTTCAGCCTCCTGAACATGGATGAATTTTGTGGGCGAAACGGAGGGTCAGGGGTATAAATCACAAACTGAGGAAGTAATTGAAGCTCATTCATAAGATTGTGCTTTATCTGCATACATTTGGTAGCTATTCCAGTCTATTTGATAAAACATTGAAAATTTTTCGAAATGTCTTCAGTATTTTCCCACTATTTCATCGTGAAAACACCCTCAAAAATATGTCACGCGAGTCACAAAAAAGGACTTTTTTTCAGTTTACTTAATAACTAGAGAGGGATTCAGCTAGTGTTTGATATTTGTAAATGAAATAGTGGTGGTCTATCAATAAAAGTATGAATATTCTTATTTGCTCTACATTCCTTGTAGAAAAAACTATCTCAAGAATGTCACGCGAGTCACACATGATGTATGTCACGCGAGTCACCAGGGGTGGATCCAGGAATTTTCGCAGGGGTGGGGGGTTTCATCAGCCAAAAAATTTGAAAATGTACACACGTTTTTTTCTCTGGACACTCGCTTCCGTAAAATAAAAAACTGGGGGGGGGGGGGGGGGGGGTGGGGGCTGGTACCAATTTCAACCGGGGGCGCTGTTCAAATTTGACGATTATTAACACATTACAGAATGGTGTACCGTGTTTTGAACAGGCGGACATTAGACCAGTATAATGTTTTTGGGGGTGTCACGCGGGAGGGGGGGGGGGGGGTTCGACTTATTCTTCAGGAATTTGTTAGAGAATTTTTTTTTTTGACAGAGCTGGGGGGGGGGGTTGACCCCCCCAAAAAAACCTCTGGATCCGCGCCTGGTCACAAGCCAGGAATGTTTTATTTACATGTAATACGAAGAAACAATGCCATAGGCCCTATTAAATTATAGAATTCGAATTAAGTCTTTAAAAGCATTAGTTATGTAACAAGAAATTGAATCAGTTTTTTACAAATGTATATACAGTCGAGTCTCGTTAATACAAACTCGTTCGGACCTAGCCAAATTGTTTGTTATATCAGAATTTTGTACTAAGAGGAACATCAGTCCCATTCATTGTGCACATAAATGCACAGTCGGGACTAAGGCTTTATGTTTGTTATAACCAGAATTTTGTATTAACAGAGTTTGTACAAACGAGATTCGACTGTACTGTATACATTCCGTTACAAGTGCATCATTAATTGCAGCTCGATCTTACCATTTAAGGAAACTGTGACTCTACATGACCAAGAATTACAACTGTTTTCCTGAAATAATCACCCGTGGATTGATGACATCACTTCGTAACTAAAATTCCAAAACATTTTTTTCTCTCTATGTCATTGTTAAGGATATTGTGTTTAAACCAGATTTCCACCCCCAACATTTGCCAAAGTAAAGGGATAAATAGCAGTTTTCACACTCTTTCATAAGGTATTCACAGGTAAATCATTTTTATTAATATAATATTATGATTTGATTCGTTATACTAAAATTACAGTTATAATGTGAAAGTGAAAAGCTACTGTGTCACGCGAGTCACGCATTTGTGTCACGCGAGTCACATTTTCTTCAGGCCATTTCTTACAACAAGGGATATTTGGCACAATACAACTTATGCATGTATTGGGTGAGGGTATTAAGTTCTAAGTTCTGTAAGAATAATTTTTAGAACACTGGTAGATCCATAGGAAAAGCTATTTGAATCAAGGGATGTCAAAAATCCCTTTTTCTATCCTGTCATGCGAGTCACGTCAAAGAAACCGTGATACATGAAAAAATAGCGATTTTAAAGTAATCATATAAAGACTAAACCATAAATTCACAATGCCCTGACTCAAATACATGCTAATTTGAGTTGAATAAATGCCAGGTTAACAACAGTAATGCATTAAAACTTTACATTTTGTTCAAATGTCACGCGAGTCACCATGGAATGGCTGATCAGAATAATAGATTTGAAGTGTTTTGAAGCAGACTTGCACTCAAATGGGCACAAACAAAATGTATGAAGATATCCAGAACCGAGCCTTGAATTTATCTACATAATACAATGCCAAGAATGTCCCAGGTGCCACAGTGGCAAACAAATTGCGATCATTGCAATAAAAAACAAAACATTAGAAATCTGGTGGAAACCATGCCTCAAAATTGGCTATTACATCAAAAACACTCTTGACTATTGATCTTTTCATTTGTGTCACGGTTAAAATTTGGTGTTTGTGTCATGAGTTTTGGGAGAGGGCAGTATTTATAGGTGGACATGGAGTGTATCATTTGTAAACTGTACATTCTTTCGTTTGAAGCAACAAAAGTGCTCAAAATCTCAAGAAGGATGCTTAACAACTAACCTGATGAAGTTTTAGCTCTGTGAATGCTATAAATTCAGAGAAAAAAATATTCCTAGTATTCTAGGATCTCGAGTTCAATTCAAAAGTGGCTGAGTCATGTTGTGAATTGCGCCCAAAATTAGCGTCCAGGATACCGTATGTTCTCACTCAGCCGATTGCAGCTCCACGATGTCACGTGCTGAACCGACGAATTATAGCAACCACGCGTGCGTGTACGTGTCGTGTCAACACTTGTGTACACCCATTCACAGCTTCGCCGAATTGAAAACAAACTACTAACGGAAATTTCCTAAAAAGTGTATTTGACGCACTTTTGGAAATGATCTTCTTTTATTGTTTTCTTCTAAATGCCAACATGCCAGAAAGAATAATTTCACTGGGAGTTTAGTCCCATTACTATGTTTAAACCAAGTAAGCTTTTTAACAATAATTTTGTCAGAACACTTTTTGGATAGCTGCAAATGATAGGCCTACTCTTCCTTTAAAAATAGTGGAAAAAGTGCTAAATTTTAAATTTCACTGCAGCTATTATGAAAAACGTATCATTTCACTCCAGAGCAAGTACCAACATGACTAAGGAGTTAGGCTATTCGTCGGCTATATCACCAAAAGAAAGTCGCGTTTGGAGTTTTTCCATGTGTAATTTATAAACCATTCTATGCCTCCATTCTGAGAATTCTTTCTCCAAAACAATTTAAAGCAAAATGTGATCAGCCTACAATGTAATTTGGTATTACTGATAGGCATCCTTCAAGGATTTTGCCCCGGGACGTTCTGCAGACAACCAATGCATAAATCATCCCAGCTTTGTTGCACCATTTCTCTCAAACCTCTATGAAAAATTCCCTGACTATCTTTTAATAGCCCACACCGTTGCCCCTTTTATCCAAGACTATTTAAAATGCCAACACTTTTGCTTGGGGGTGAAGGCAGTGTCCAGAGATTGAAAATGGGATAATCACTCAAGGGATTGAGAAAAAAATTGTGAAAAGGTACTATCCTTGAAGGAGAGTTTTTACCTTTTGAAATGTTTTTCACGGTGTGAGTATGAATAGACAGCATATTCTCTAGTGCTCCATGGGTGTTTTCTGCTCTGGTTACATCAATTTTAATTGCACACTAGTCTTTCTTATCCACAGCTGTATCGTCCAGAATGTTGCCCTGTTTAAAAGTTTCAAAAATTAATTTGAGAGTAGATTTTGAAGTGTTGATTTTGATCTAATTGTTTAAGGCTAAAACTCTTGTGATTTTTGTTCCTCTTATTGTATAAAATTTGGAGGTCATTTTGTGCGTAGCCCCACAAATCAGCTTGCACTAAGCAGCTTTACAGAATTGGGTTTTAGTGGCAGTTATGTAGGCTTACAATGAAGCTTTCTCTGAAGGCCAAGAAAAGGAAGCCATCCACAAAGCTTGGAGGGATTGTTTCTGAAGAACATTTTTTTTTGGAAAGCTCTATTTTCTTTTAATCCAATATTCATAAATACCTAAGACAGTTTACCCATTCCTATTGGTTGAGAGCCTGTCATGTGGCCAGTTTTAAATGGTTGATAAAGACATGGCTGGCTGGTCTTGAATACTTTTCCAGTGTCACATGAAATTTGGACTCCGGTGCTTGTACCCTTTTATTGGTTGAACGTTCACAGTCCTAACATAGACATGTGCAATGCCACTGGTGTGAGTCAGTATTTCAAAGTCCTAAATTCACAATACACCGGCACAGCTGCGTTCTGCGCCACTTGAGCAGTACGTGCAACACACACACCAATCTTCATATAAGGAGTTGTTTACGACGTCCTTGCAAGAGGGACATACCATAATATAGCTAGAGGGGTGTCTAGAAAACATGAAGTAAATTTGTTGAACAAAATCGTTGGAAATTTATAATTTTTGACTTGTTTTGCCTTTTGGAGTTTTGATTTTGTTTGACCGAAAAGGTATGAATGGGATTCAGCTCGGGTAATTATCAGCATCCAGACTGCAGCCGGTCTTAAACATAGTGCTTAAAACGGGCCAAGCACACATTTATTCCCTTATTAAAAGTTTTTAAAAAGTGTGCATTCAGTTTGTCTATTGACAAATTAAAAAAAAAAAAAAAAAAAAACTTTAATAAAAACTGATTTTTTTTTTCCCCCCTTTATAAGATGATTCTTTTCACAAAATTTCTCACCGCATAGTCAAACCATTTCAAAAGTGTATGTAGCAATGGTTTGGAAATTTAATTTATTTAGTAGTACACCATACATGTTATGTACATGGGATCATAAATAGATATTTTAGGGGAAAACGAAGGTAACTTAATTTTGTACACACAGGTCCTCGTCATTAATATTCTGTTTTATTTATTGCATTTTTGGTTTTTATTATTTTGATTTGTCAAAAAAAGTCTTTCAATAAGCCAAATCTTATTGTTATCTGGCTTTACCTTTGCATAATTTAGAACCCTTCTGGCGATCTCTATTCTTGAGATCTCTAGCCACTCTTTTGACATTTCCAAGATCGTGATCTGTCTTATGTTTATTCGAACAGGAGCAAGACGGTACTGAGTCTGACAAGCAATCTGAAGTTCCGAAACGATTGCCGGAGGACCTAGCGATGTACGAACACTTCTTCAGAGAACTCACAGATTATGAAGAGGTATGGTCTAGGAAACTATCACCTACACGTAGCTGTCTCTGCCAGCCTCAAATCTCGTCTTTCCAAATACAAAAAAAAAAAAAAAGTTGACATCAACAAAGGAGCAAGGACATTTTCATGAGGTGTTCGAGTACTTATTTTCACTTCTACCAAAGTCTTGATTCTTTTGTTCTTTTGTGAATTTTAAGTGCATTTCAGAATAAAGGCTATGTCAAAAACCTGGATAACTTGGGAATTATCTACTGGATTTTTAGCCTATGGTGAACTGATGTTTTTTTTCCTAATGGTCAATTTTTTAACGCTGCATGTAGGTATATCTATGAAAAGAGAATGCATTGGAATATGTGCACGCAGACCTAAGCAAGAACATCCTATTCCAGTAGGTTACATGTGGGGAACCTAGCTGTATCCAGGTGGGAACATGCGGTGCTCTCAAAAAAAGGGGGTTTACCAAATTCAGCAGAGCATTCTAGATCTTGAGAAATTATAAGTGACGTATCTCTTGATCTCTGATATAAGTTTAACAGGTGTCAGTTCAAATAATTTTGATTTGATTCTGGAAAAAAATCTATCAGTTTTTGCAGGAGGAAAGTGACTCAGATCAGGAGACAGGAGATTGCCAGCCTATTCTCATCCCGACTGCCGGATCATCAAGTTCCTCCACCAACGCCCACCCTCACAGGACTCATTCCTCTTCTCTCCTCGTGAGCCGCACCCGACCTAGCAAGCAGCTCCGAGAGAATCGGCTGAGCTTGCCCAACCTGTCCCGCATGAGCAGCCTGGTCAACAGCAGCACCGGCCAGCCGCTGGATGAGCCGCAGCCCATACAGACCCTGGCTGTCAATGTCAGTGGGATACGGCTTGATCCATCTCTCCTAGATACCCAGCCTGAACCGAAACACTCCAGAACCTTATGTAAGTCGGTGGCTGCCGACAGCAGCAACGGCATCGACATGACAATCAAGGGTGGTCGTGCTTCCTTCACTGTCGGCAATCCCAATCGCTCACCCAAGCAAGCTACCTCATCCAACAGGTATAACCTACGCTCCCCGCCCAAACTACGCAAGCTCTCCAGGTCCTTAACAAGTCTGAAGCAGACGGCTTCCGATCATACCTCCCGTCCCGGATCCAGGCAGAGCAGTAAGTGGAAGTTAGATCCTGAGCTGGAAGAAACACAGCAAGATACCCTCAGGGCTTCCATGACCATATCTCGCATGACGCTCCGAACGCCAGAATCTCAGCCCCAGCACTGTGTCTCGCCAGAGTCTGACTCAATCAGCCTGGACGACTACAGCTCAGAACTGTACGCAGATCTGATGTGCAAAACCAAGAGGGTGTTGCCATTCCGGAGAATAGCACAGCCGGAGTTGCGCGGCCACAAAAGCCCGGCATCTCCAGAGTTGTTCTTCGAGAAATCTCCTGGTGTACAAAGGTGAGATAGCTGCGTACAACTTGTCATGCACATCTTCAGATTTGTCATCAGTCACTCCTTTGAAAATGTTACTGAAGTGTCTTCCTTCAGCATTGATTTTCTTTTATTTATTACCATAGTTTTCTCTGTTTTTGTGCATTTAGTGCATGCTGAATTTTTTTTCGAAACTAAAGTATAAACTATCTCTGATAGGTCTCTCTCAAATGACGTCATTTCCTACAGACCAGCCACGTGCATCAGCATTTTGAGCGTCAAGTTGCATAACGCGCATCGGCTGCGCCGTATTTCGAACACACTTCGAGCAACAAGCGTGCGTGTTTGGAACATTTTCAACACTGCGTAATGCGTGCTTGATTGTGTAAAATATACAGTTGCAGTTCTCCTACAGAGATGGCCGTCTTTGACCTATATAATTTTAAGTTTGAACAAAGAAATTGACTGGAGCAGAGTCTGAACCTGCGACCTCCGGATAACCGTTCCAGTGCCCTACCAACTGAGCTATCCAGCCCTATGTTGGTGGCTCCCAATTTAGTCAATATCTTTGTTCAAGGGGGGCTAGTTAGAAGCCATAAACCTGATATGCCATGTAGCCAGGGACTACGCCCAAAGTCACGATGCATTCAATGTTGCAAACCCGGGAAATAACAAACAGGAATCACTCAGAGACCACTCGGAGGGAATATGGCTTTTAATTACAAATATACTGAGTAAGTTTCCCTTTGTGATTTCTTTGAAAATGTTTAATTTAATTTCTAAATTTCTTAGTCCTGTTCTTCAACCAGTTCGCACCGGGATTATTTTGTCATTGAACCTTGATGCCAGACGGGTTCAGATATTAATGGCCTCGCATGTTTATCCGTCATCCGTTCCAAAAACCGCAAAGCCTTTGCGTGTATGCACCTCATCAGACGTGAACTGTTCTAATAGTTGTTTGATCCCTAGACTCCAAAACTCCATTTGAGAATCATTTTGCATCGTAATGTCTTTCCACAGAGCCATGATATTTGAGGACATTGACCGAGTAATCCATCCAGACAAAGTCATAGACAGGGTGGTCTTTGACTTGGACACCGAGGTCAGGACGAGGGGTTCAGGGTCAGAGGCAACCAGCAGCTCCGAACTGTCATCTGATTCCTCGGCCAGACGCAATAGGTATGCAAACACTTCATGTAATCGTACCGGTAGTAGGAAATTAATTATTGCATGAACAAAGTAAAATTGACCAAAGTGGGATTTGAGTTGATGACTTCTAGAATCCTTAGTAGCCCTGCACCAAGTGAACTATCTATCTATCTAAAGTGATCACCCGCTTGTGCAGTGTCTTTGTTCTGGGATTGTTTAATAATCAGAAGGTGGAGATGACAGCCCTACTTGATGACATAACCAGGGTTGAAGGGTAGAAAGCAAGAGAAAGTAGAACATTGCCAACCAGACTCAGTTGCAGCTTCAATATTGTCTTTCCTCGAACCTTGCATACCTTTATTCTCACTTCTCTAATTAAAACCCTCCTTTATTAACCCTCCTATACTTGTAACTGTCACTAACTATCAAAAAACCTAACCCTACCTCCCTCGGTAGCTTTTGTACAGGCTGGTCACCAACTACCAGAAATCCCTATGGATTACAACATATACAGTAGAACGCTGCTATAACGAACATCGCGGGATCCACAGAAATTGTTCGTAATAGCGATCGTTTGGTATAGCGATACCAAATGATCTGCCGGTGCCGGTGTTCCGGTACTCATTTTTCAATAAATAGCGCCCTTCAGAACTTCACCCTGCAGGCCATGGTACTTTTAGCTATTGAAAGATGACTTTGAACACGTGCCCACTATTGAATAATGTAATTACACAGATTGTGAGCTTACTACCTGTACCTACAGCAATGGGTTGCTTTCCTCTTCTATTCTTTGGGAAAATAATAGCCACTTTTCGCTCTTCTGTTGACATTTTTCAACAGCAATGTTCGATGCATTTTGTACACAAAAATAAAGAGCCAAGGACGATATTCGGTATAGCTGAATGTTCGGTATAGCGGTGTTCGGTATATCGATGTTCCACTGTAACAGCCAAAGCCTGTTTAAAGTGGTTTGATAGATTGGTTGACCATTAATACTGATACAGGTTGTGTAGCAGCCATTTTAACCTGTCAATTATACTGGTACCAATATGAGGCCAGTTTACAGACCTGTTCAAAATTGTAACCTGATAGATTTTGATCCATAAGGTTGCTCACTACACATCATCACTGAGAGAGGGAGGGTTTTAACATTTGTCACTGCAAAGATGTAATTTGTCATCCTTTGTTTCCCCCATCCACTCTCTTCAAGTTCCCTGGAGGAGTCAACTTTGACCTTTGACTCCCAGTTTGAGTGTGGCAACCTGAGGAAGGCCATTCAGGTCCGGCAGTACGAGTACGACCTGCTATTGAACTCGGACATAAACAGCAATCACCACCACCAGTGGTTCTACTTTGAGGTATCCAGCATGAGGGCGGACGTGCAGTACCGGCTCAATGTCATCAACTGCGAGAAAACCAACAGCCAGTTTAACTATGGTACTAAACCTTGTTTTCTTTCATTTTGGACTTGTCAAAACTTAAGGTGGAAAACCCCCCTGAAATCGATTTATGCTAACTTCCTGTTCAAATCAATGAATTGAAGTTACTTGTGTGGCTGATGTCAAGTAGCACCTACATGTACAATTTGAGATTAGCTCAGCAGTTGCAACGGCGGATCGAGGGGGGGGGGGGGGGTGGCGACGAGGGCCATTGGTCTCCCCCCCCCCCCCCAAAAAGGAACCCAATTTTTTTTCTTCAATTGACGTCGCAAAAATAGGCAGCCACTGCGTACAGCACTATCTTTTGCTAAAAGAGATTGGTTTAAATGGTCAGCAGTTGCCTCAGATCGCACAACAGAGCATCTAGGTCAAGGTCACAGTGGCTAAAACAAAAGAAATTTTGTCAGCGCGATAACTTGAGAAATACTTTACATGTGAACTTCAAATTTGGTTTGTGGATTGTCCTTGGCAATCGTAAGAGGCCTATTGCATTTGGGGCCGAAAGGTCAAGGATCAAGGTCACAGTGGCTAAAACAATAGAAATTTTGTCTGCGCGATAACTTGAGAAATACTTTACATGCGAACTTCAAATTTGGTTTGTGGATTGTCCTTGGCAATCCTAAGAAGCCTATTGCATTTGGGGTTGAAAGGTCAAGGGTCAAGGTCACAGTGGCTAAAACAAAAGAAATTTTGTCAGCATGATAACTTGAGAAATACTTTACATGTGAACTTCAAATTTGGTTTGTGGATTGTTCTTGGTAATCCGAAGAAGCCTATTGCATTGGGGGTCGAAAGGTCAAGGGTCAAGGTCACAGTGGCTAAAACAATAGAAATCTTGTATTTATTCTGAGATCATAGGTATTAATTCATATAAAACCTACAGAAAACACTAATGCTGTCAATAAACGTTCCATGTGACCAAGGTACATGTAAGTTGATGTTAAAATGAGTGGTGTTATGTCATGGGAACAGTCACGGTTGCGGGGCATTTGTGTTTGTAAACACACCTGACTTGTTTTATAAAGCGGCCGCTAATGATACCATATTTTCTAACAAATTTGATGCCTTTTTCCCCCGTCTTCAACCTCCCCAAAGGTATGCAACCAGTCCTGTATTCAGTACGAGAGGCCATGGAAGGGCGCCCTCACTGGGTGCGAGCAGGCATCGACATCTGCTACTACAAGAACAACTTTGCCCGTAGCTCCCTAGCCACGGGGGGACAGAAGGGCAAGAGTTATTACACGTTTGCCTTCACGCTAATCTTCCAGTACACGAACGACATCTGCTACTTGGCCTATCATTACCCGTTCACGTATACAATGATGAAGGTAATGAGAATATCTGTACTTTTTATTGTAAGATTATTTCAGAGTAAAAAATAAAAATTATAAAGTTGAGCAAAGAAATTGGCTGGAGCGGGGTTTGAACCTGCGATCTCCAGATTGCCGTTCTGGTGCTCTACCAACTGAGCTTATCCAGCCCTATGTTGGTGGCTTTTCCCAATTTGTCAATATCTTTGTTAATTAACCCTAACCCTGCCAGGCGCAGCACAACACCAGATTTTTCCATTTTTCCTTGCTCTTTTTGATGTTGTGTAGAGATGTCTGAATATCACTTATGTGAAAGTCACACACTTCTTAAACTTGAGGTGTGCATTCTCCTTGGTAACACTATTGTTTAAAGGTACCATACAACATTTGCAAACATTAAAAACAAAACTACCAGATTATTATGAAATACCTTACTTGAGTGGAGTGATAATAGTCTGAAGCATCCTGTGAAATCATGGCACCTGGTGTGCTGTCATTTTCAAGAAAAGTGGACTTTTTGTAATTTTTGCAATTTCCAACAATGGTTGGCCGACCATCGTTGGAAAAAACTGGCTTTCTTCAAATACTGCCCCCAATTTACCAAATTTAGTCAGTCCACATTTTGTTTGCAATCAGTTACACATCCGTGAACAAGTGCAAGCCAGCTAGTCTGGTTCCCTGACCTGACAGTTCCCCGACATCTATAAAGTGCTCCGTTTCTTCGGAAGTAGGGTCATGAAACCAGACTACAAGAACAACCTTTTTTGTCTTGGTTTTTCCAGCTCCTATGAACGCAAAACTTTAAACAAGTCAGTGTAACAATATTTGTCAACAAATATTCGTCAAAAAAACCCAAATCCATGCATGTCTGAAAATTACAGCAAAGCAAATGTTGTATACTATCTTTTGGGTAACAATGAGAGCACTTGTACAAGCTGCTTTTATTAATGTGCGGTACATGTATGACCTCAAGAATGGCTCTTACTTTTGGTATAGGTATTAGTTCAAATCACAGCTCTGAAGGCCAAATCCAATAACAAACTTTTTCATCTAGTTTTTCCTGGTTATCAGTCTAACCTACTTGTACTCCATGTGTTCTAGGTGCATCTTCTGAAGCTTGAGGCCAGCCTAGGCGAATGGAGCAATATTTACTATCGCAATCAGTCATTATGTGATACCCTGGGTGGCAACTCATGCCCCCTGCTGACCATTACTAGCAACCCGTCAACTCTGGACAAGGAAGGAGTGACTCAATTTAGTAAGTTATCAGTCCTATTTTGATGATTTATTTCTTGAATCTCCTATTCAACAGCAGAATTTATATAAACAATGCTTTCTACTAACTTTTTGACAAGAAATTTACATACTTGCGTCAGTTGTAATTAAAATGTTACGTCCCCTTTTTCCAGTGTTGTAGGACTCGAGTCCAGGACTCGGATTCGAGTCGGACTCAAGTCACATTTTTCATGACTCGGACTCGGCTCGAGTCACATTGGAAAATGACTTTGACTCGGACTCGACTATGATGACTCGGACTTGAGCTTGTGACTCGTGACTCGAGTCACGTATTTTCATCAAAAGAGTAAACATGTTACGTATTTGTGCGACGGACGTAGCATTCTTTTTACTCCATAGACAAACAAGGGGCTGCAGAAAATTGTATCCAGGGGCCACGCACGCACGTCTAATGCGTGCACGACGAGCACCGGAGTTTTTTAAACATGAGTATTTCATCCTGATGGAGCATATTAATTAAACTCTTGTGTATAATCAGTGAAAATGCCATGGAAATCCATTCATGCAAACCAGAGATCTAACATATTGTAAAAGGCTATGGGTTTTTCACCCATTCGAATGGGATTTACACAGTTAGTGATATCAGTCCATCAGATTGTCATGGGTCTTTTCACTCTGATGTAAATTAAGTTAACTGTGTAAATCCCATCCTATTGGAATGGGTGAAAAACCCATAGCCTTTTACAATCTGTTAGATCTTTAGTTTGCATGAACGGATTTCCATGGCATTTTTACTGAATATACACAAGGGTATAATTAATATTCTCCTTCAAGATGAAATACTCATGTTAAGTAGTTTTTGAGAAATTAAAGGATATCTGCTTGCACAACTTGTTTAGGACACCCTGTAGTTTGAAATACTATGACAAAGTTAAAAATGGTATAAAATGAAATAAAAAACAACCAACATCCGATTCAGGGCAATAGGCCAAAATACATTATAAGCTCAACTTCTTTCACCAGGATTGCGACCCTACATCCTGTTGTCCTCCCGTGTCCATCCTGGTGAGAGTAACAGCTCTTGGGTCATGAAGGGCGTCTTGAAGTACCTGCTGAGCTCACATCCCACCGCCCAGCTGCTCAGAGATACCTACATCTTCAAGATCATTCCCATGTTGAATCCGGATGGTGTTATCAACGGAAGGTGAGCTTGATTGCAACCATCGGCGTCGCCAGGAATTTGGGGGGGGGGGGGGCAAAGCACATTTTCTCCCCCCTGAAATCCCTGTACTTTTTCTTGATTTATCATTTTTCAAGGGTGGGCAGGGACGTTTGCCCTCCCACCCCCCCCCCCCCCCAACCCATTAAATTAACAGCAATATGACACTGCGCCTCTTTTTCTTTCTTTCTTTTTCCCCTTCTCCCTCCCCCCCCCCCCCCCTTGCTATGCCCATGATTACAACATTATGAATGTTATTAAATTTTATTCATAAATACCTAAGACAGTTTACCCATTCCTATTTGTTCATAGCCCGTCACGGTAGTGGTTGTAAATGGTTGATAAAACACCAACCGGTTTTAAACACTTTTTTTCTGGCACCCTTGCGTTCTGCACCACATCACGCATTATGCGCCACACACTTGGCAATTTCCATATAAGGAGATTTTTAGTACTGCATGTGCAAGGCACATACCATAACCACAGCTACAGGGTTAGGGTTTTGGTTATTACAAAAATGGGTTACCAGATAAAAATGTCATGTGGTGTTTGTTGCTTGTGATAAGTTCTTGCTTGATTTTTTCAGCTTAGCTGGTTAACTTGCTTAATTTTGAATTGTGTCTCCAAAACCATAGACGAATTTGAAATTCTCCGTAGGAATATCTTTATACTTCACATGATTTTTTTGGAAGTCCCAATACTTTCAGATTGTGTTGTTTTTACTTTAATTTTGTTTCTTTTCAGTCATCGTTGCTCTCTGACAGGAGAAGATCTCAATCGTCGATGGGACAGCCCAAACCCTGATCTCCACCCAACTATTTATCACACAAAAGGCCTTCTGCAATACCTTGCCATGTGCAGCAGAAGCCCTCTGGTTAGTACTTCTCGTCTTAACATCTTTACAACAACAACAAAAAGAATCAAAAATACAGTTTTTAAGAAACTAAAAAGGGATTTACATATTTTATTCCAAAGATTGAATTCTTTGATATAAATGTCTGAAAGCATTGGTTGGGCACATTTGTACTCTGTGAAAACCCTGGCAATTTCAATTGTTAAATAGTTTAAATATCTGCATGAGTCAGTAGATGATTGTGGGTTGCAGGTCTGCCTGAGAAAGTTTGGTCTTACCGAAACACTGGAAGAAGAAATTGTCGATATCTTAGCCACAACTTCTTGATCGTCATAGGTGTTTTGTGATTTCCACGGTCACTCCCGGAGGAAAAACGTCTTCATGTACGGCTGCAGTGAGGCCCAATCCCAACTGGCTGATGATGTGGCTGCCATTAATGGCAATAAGCAAGAGGACACCAGCTACAAGGTACAAATGTCATCGGGGGATTTCCCGTTTAAATTTCTTTTCAAAAAAGTGACTTGGTTAAGCTAATACATTATGTGTTCTGTACTATTTTATGTTGCTTGTATGTGTTGCTGTTGATATTGTCAACTTTTTTAGCTGCTGGATGGCAGCTCAACAAATCATCATGTCTCTCCGTTAGTGTGTTAGTTAGTTAGTAACAAACGTTGACATTGTCTATTGCTCCTACATGTTTTGACCGATTTCAACCAAACTTTATCCAAATTATCAGTAGCCCAGCCCCAACATGTCACCGTGACGAAACTGGGGTCAAAGGTCATCATGGGGTCACTGGGGACAAAAAGGTTTTTTTTACTCAAAACAAAACTCCTTCCAGAAATTACATGGCACAATCACGTGACTCATGCATGAACACGAATTCGTTGGCCTGCAGCTTCCGAGATATTTCCAATCGAGCTTGCTTGAAATGTGAGAGCTTCATTTTGACTTTGACGGGAACAAAGCCGTCCTATGGAATCCTACACAAGTGCTTCCTCAACGGCAGAAGTGACACGGAATGTAGACATTGAAGTACCCTTGACTGCCACTTTTGGCACACAGGTGTATCTCTTTCCCTAATTAGCATTTATGTGCTATTCACATGAGAGTTAGTTACACGTTAGTTTGCTATATGCGTGTGTATGCATGAGCTGGTGTGTGAAGACTAAAGTGCAAACCCGACCCGAAACTGAAACTAACCTGATCCGAAACCGACTTCGGTTTGATTCGGGTCAGGTTGTCCATCATTTCAGTCAGGTCGGGTTGGTTTTGGTTTTGCATTTGCGATTTTCGGGTAAGGTCGGGTTGGTTACAAAAAAATAAAATAAACTGAAATAAACCGGGAAAAAATAAAACAGTTTTGCAATTCACATGGTGCAGTATTTATTGCACAGTCACTGTGCCCGGTACGACTAACTGTGGTTTGCGGTCTATCACTCACAGTCTATAACATGTAGGCCCACCAGTAGGTCACATGGTGAGTACCGTACGGTATGATTTAGTTACTGAAAGACGATGATCACGCAACGCGGGTTAGTTCAGGCACAAAAAGCGGACACAGTTGCCCAAGCCAGATATTCACATTTTTCTTCCAGATGGGTTCCGTTTGGTTTACCTGGAATTTTTGTCAAGTCGGGTCAGGTCGGCTTAAGGAAGTTCAGATCGGTTTCGGTTCGGATTTTGTTTATATCTATAATGTTTCGGGTGGGTTTGGCCTGGTCAACCCGACCCCATGCACAACATTAGTGCAGACACACTGTCATTTACTGTCCTTTGTTAATATATTACACATTCCCTTCTATTGTTCCTGCACAGAGTTAGTTGGCTCCCTATGCCTTGCAGTAGACTGCTGACAGTCCTGAACATTTTTTATCTCATTTATTTCCCTCACAGACACTTCCTCGGATCTTGAACCAGTCTGCTCCAGCGTTCTCACTCAGCTCCTGCAGCTTTGTTGTTGAGAAGGCCAAGGAGGCCACAGCTAGGGTGGTAGTTTGGAAGGAACTAAGGGTGCCGCGTAGTTACACCATGGAGAGTACCTACTGTGGCTGTGACCAGGGACAGTACAAGGTGAGTAGGTGTGGATTATGCCCCTCCCCCTCCCCCTGTACACCATGGAGAATACATAATTTGAGTGAGGATCTTGGGTCAGGGACAGTACAAGATGTGAGTTCTTCTCCCCATCCCTCTGCCTGTATACCATAGAGAGTATGCACCGTTGACGTGACTAGGAACTGTATAATGTGTGTAAATTGTGCGTGATTTCCTGGCAATGCTAAGCACAATATTTTATGCCAACAGAGTCTATTTCACAGAAACCACAAGCAAAAACAAAACAAACGGCACATTATCATCACTGTAAAAAGGTGCGTAAGTTTGTGACGTTAACCATAGATGAATGCATGTTGTTGCAACCATAAGCACATCCACGCTGTCAAATAGTGCTTTTAAGTTAGAACAATTTTCTGCTGTAGACCTTTCTTTGCCAAACCTTGGAGGGCACTTTTGCCAACCAAAGGTTTTTTTGCAAATTATGGAAGGTCAACATGGCAATAAAGACTAGTTATTGATGTTTTGAACCATATCATTGGATTGCTGAGCATACAAAATAATCCAGAAAGGCAGCCAAAGACTTCATAAACATATCTCTTCCGACATAATGAGGGTGTTAATATGCAATTTTGGGCAAAATCCATTGCCAACCACGGTTTAATTTCAACCCGCTCACTGTTTACAAACAACAGAAAGGTCTATAGTAGGTAGAACTATTTTGCTCACTGTAAAGCAGTGCCTTGAAATTGGACCCCGCCCCCTCTCCCTGTATACCATGGAGAATATGCACTGTGTGAGTGACTTGAGGCAGTACAAGGTGAGTGTTAGAACTATGCCCAGAACCTCTCCCTGTGCTCCATGGAGAGAACAAACTGTTATGACCAGGGACAGTACCAGCACCGCCCCCTCTCCTGTTATATCATGGAGATTACTTTACATTCCCGCCATTATCCAGGGCTTCCAAATCACCACGGCCATGCTAGAAGAGATGGGCCAGAAGTTCTGTGAAGGGCTCCTTCGCCTCATTACACGGCGGTCCTCCGAAAGACTGTTGTCTGACAAATCACCCTCCCAGACTTCGCTTTCATCAACAAGGATCTTCCCTGGATCAGTGAATTTGGCAGTTACGAAGGATGAAGATGATTACGGAAGGTAAGGTTAAACTCTACCTTGTATGGCTGAGTCATTTATTATTGCCAATTAGTCAGACTTGTACTTGAGTCACCAAACATCGAGTCCCAGTCACCTCTCCTGAGTCCGAGTCCCGAGTGACAAAAGTCGAGTCCGAGTCACAAAGATCGAGTCCGAGTCACAAGTCACCTTTAATATATACATGTACTGGAAATAAATGTTGAGGTACTGCTAAAACCTCACAGTGTAAATGTTTCAATTTTTCACAGCTTTTCTCTAATTTATGACTGGAAATACATGCATACCATCTCAAATAAGGCAAGGCACAGGTTCTGGAAAGGGTAATCTGGCACCGAACACTATCACGTTTGCATTTACGCAATATCAAGATTGGACGCTGGGGTGCATATTTCTATACATTGATTTCCCAAATCAATATATCGGAAACAAGCAAGACGCACGCGTTGTGTATGTACAGTACGTAGATGCATTTCTTCTGCACCGCACAGACTGTATTACCTGCTCAGGTGAGGATCGTCTACAAAATAATTTGTAATTATATTGTTAAAAAAAATAAGTGATTTGTGGTAATTTTGGTCTCGAGTCACACAGGTCGAGTCTGAGTCCAAGTCTAAGTCCACAGGGTCGAGTCCGAGTCCGACTCCAAGTCATTTGTATAGTGACTCGAGTCCAAGTCCGAGTCAAGGAAAATGGGCCTCGAGTCTGAGTCACGAGTCATACAAGTCTGCAATTCGCTCTTTTCATACTTCCGCCATGGGCATACACAGCCTCAATATAGCCGCTTCAGTGATTCCCGTGTCGGGGTTCAGATCACTGAACCGGCTATTTTTATTGTGTAAAGTTGCCAGATCGAGGCTGTGCATGCTTAAGTGCAGAGTGTGAAAAGAGCAAATTAGGTATCCTAATAACACATGGACTATTATAATCAAATTGACATGGCAAGAAACTTGGTTCAAACCCCGTTAGCTCAATGTTTGGCTAGCATCCAGTTAGTACCAAGCACAGAAATTTGCCAAGCCCCCCCCCCCCCAGGTTACCAGCCAAGATTCCATATGATTTCCATTGCCTGTGACTGGTTGTCAGCTGGTTAATGTATAGCACATACATATCCTGAGCAGTTTTTAGAAGTATTGAACTTTTTAGAAGTATTGAAGTAATTTCTTTGTAAAGCGCATTGAGATTTCGTATGTAATGCGCTATATAAGAACTAATTATTATTATTATTATTAGTTTTTGCTGCATGGAATGTGGTTGTGGTCTCTGTTTTCAAATTTCAATATTTTTTCACAATATTTTTTCAATGTTTTTTGTGTGTGTCAGCCCCGGGGAAGACGTGGATGCCTTGCTTCAAGCCTCTGTCCGTCTCAAGGAACTGTCCGCCGGCCAGCAATGCACTAGGAGGAAACGTCCTAGCAATGACTTGGAATCGGGCGAAGATGAAGAGGATGACGAAGAGAATTATGTGTCGGAGGGAAGCGACAACGGAGCGTGCGAAAAGAACAGCGATGAGGGGACTGAAGACATTTCGCCAGAGGTCGGCGGGACGGAGCTGGGGGACTAGGGTTGCCTGTGAATGGGATAGTCGACAGTTGATATCAGGGTCCAGGTCCAACTCATCACTGCTCCCAAGGGCAATCTTAAGATGTTTAAATTTTAAAGTTCCTGAAATTGTCTGCTCATAAGAGTAAACTCCGAATCCAAAATTTGAAGGTTTTGAGTAGTATTGTTTATGAGTTACATTGTTTAAGGTTTTTTTAACTTTCGCTGTCCGTAACTTCTGTCTGTACCTCTAGTATTTAAAGTTGGACAGAGTGTTTATCTTAAACTATAGGTTTTGGAGTTTCCTCATATGACCACACAAGTTAAGAAATTTAAAGAAAATTTGTGAGATTGACCTCGAGAGGCACGATGATTTGACATGCAAAGATTCCAATGGAGCCTGAATTCTTCTTCCCACCGATTTGCACTATCCGCTCCGTTCACAAGTACCCCCTCACCAGCAAGGAAAGTACAGTTGGGGGTGACTGAACGACGCCATCTTGCCTGACTACAATATTTTGCCGCGAAGCGCGGCCACAGCGTGTACAAAGTATAAATCCCCTGGTTTACGTGCGTCACACACAAGGAACGGTGCGCGCGTCAACCTGCGAAATGTATGTGTCCCGCCCATGGGACGTCATTGCTAGGTAAATGGGCGCCCTCTTTTGTTGGCGCACGGAGCCCATAGGAACAAAAGTGAGGTTGCCTTACAAAGCTAGGACCCTCATGGAGTTAGTGTGATGGTAACTGAGCGGTTCACAGAAGAGCTCATTCAGCTCGTTCAAGTGGGCCAGAGCTTTTCATTGCAGCCTCTTTTACTACCAACCCATTTGCATTGTTTGCCACTCTTGTCTGTAAAATGTATTCAAAGGCACTTAGCAACATTTGCAACTACCCGTTCGTACCGATTTAACAAAAAAATCTTTGCTCAAAGTGAAGATAGGAGTGGTACCAAATACCCTGTGAAATTATTCCACCTGAAATGGTATCATTCGGAAGAAAATAGTCATTGAAGGTGATTTAAGAAAGTGTGTAGTGTAATTTGCTGAACAAAACTAGGAGCCACTTCAGCAGTGGTGCCATGCCTGCACGCGTGCCACATGCCGCATGCGTTCTTTAAGAGGTTGTGGAATGCTCGAAGACATTTCCGTCATTTTGGGGGTATATGTAGCCTAAGGTGTGATGAAATAAAAACGACTATTGTTTCTGTCATGAAATGAGTACAAAGGGTACTTTTGAGAGCTATTTTTCAGGTCCTGTTTCGACCCGAACGTGCAATTTGTGTAAAAGTCGTCGTTGCGGGCAGCAAACAAAACACAGTAAATCGTGACGTAATAAACAGGACTCGTTTATGCTACTCTGCATCAGGAGTCCTGTTTATTACGTCACGATTTACTGTGTTTTGTTTGCTGCCCGCAACGATGACTTTTACACAATTGCACGTTCGGGTCGAAACAGGCATGACAGGACTTGAAAAACAGCTGTCAAAAGTACCTTTTGTACTCATTTATGACAGAAACAATAGTCGTTTTTATTTCATCACACCTTAGGCTACATATACCCCAAAAATGACGGAAATGTCTTCGAGCATTCCACAACCTCTTTAAAGACAAGGTGAGCGCACATTATTGGTACCCGATTGGTCGAAGGAGCCCAAAGTGCGTGCGTAGTACCTGAGCGCGACTCACGTGAGCCTGTTGCCACTGCAGAAAATGGCTGTCGCTGGATTAGAGCTGAAACTTTAACAAGTCGATTGTTGTATACACTACTTAAGATTTTGAGCAAATGTGTTGCTTCAAACGGGAAAAAAATGCACAAAAAGCAAATGATGCTGTGTAGCTTTACTGCCGGCCGACCACATACTTATAAATCTGCGCTGGTTTTGTATATTCTCAAGCATGCTGAGAACATGGCAGCCAGCTGGCTAGAATGAGCATTTGCCATGAGTTAGTCCAATCCATCTTGTCCAGAATTTGAAAGAGGAATGTTTAAGCTGGCCACTCTTTCTTATAATACAACCTGAATTGTTTGTACTCTCTCGCCCCATTGCAGTTTGTTAGCTCATCATGCAGAGTTGATTGTGGGGCGTTTTTTGTCCGAAGTGCCTTGCTGCTCAACTTTATAGACTGTGTAATGTGCCCTTTTGATTTTAACTCTGTATCATATAGTGAGACTGATTTAGAATGTAATGCCAGTAAAACTCTAAACACCCTCAAATCCTCCAAAATCAACCATTGGCTTCCTTATAATTATGAATAATGACGGATTTAATTCTGTAAGACCCAGACGCTAATATTTTGGGTAGGAAAATTTGTTTTATAAAGGTATTTTAAAGATTCTGTCATTGGTATAACTGCACTAGTGTATTTGATCTCAGCAGATGTAGGAAGACTTCATGCATACTCTACATGTGTGTGCGGTTGGTTAATACTGAAGGACAAGATCATAGTTAAGGAATGCTATGATGTTGATCTCAAGGGTTGGAAGTTTGGTGCATTTCTCTAAATGTTACGTCATCAGGACACAATAATCTACTTGAATTGACATCTTTTTGTTTTAATTTAGTGAACCATTTCGTAGTGATGCTAACAGACACCATTGCCCTAAAGCAAAAATCGATCTGACAACCAGCCGTTAATGACAACGAACATCACATTTTGTGTAGTAACATCTTATTTCGTCTTAGAACTTTGAGCTCTGGTTTCGTTCTTGGTCAAATCAGTGATGCCATCGTCATAGGGATCAGATTGGGTGGAAGTAAGTAAAGTCTGTCACGAGCCAATGTGGCCGTTCAGGCCGGCATTTATCTCCAGTTTCAGTAGCATGAAACGACTGAGGATATTTGTATTCCCCCTGGATGGGATGCTAGTCCATCGCTGGTTACTTCCAAGTTAATGCTGGTACCGAAATTGTATACTCCTGGGTGGAGAGAGGTGAGTGGAGATGGAGTGGCTTGCCCAAGGACACAACATAGGTCAGCGGCTGGATTCGAACCCATGACCCTCTGATCATGAGTCACGAACCCTAACCACTAGGCCACACGCCCCACAATTGGCTGGGAAAAAAAAGTATCCTAAATATCACTTTCATTAGTCAATAGTAAAAAAAAATCAAGTTTCTAAAAATGTGTGTAAATTATAAAAAGCTGAAATGGCAAGCTAAAATTGATGTATGCATACAACGTAGTATTTAATTTTGACTGAAATTTTCCAAACCTTTTCGTGAATCTTTTTTTGTGTTTGTGATTTCACCTTGCCTTTGAGTGTCCAGACAAAAAAAGAGAGGAAATTACGATGAAAATAAATACGACCCACAACTCTAACGAAGTCTGACAAACGGTAATCAGAGACGGAAGATCCTCCGTTTGTCTCCGGTTGGCGAGCTCTCCAATCGGATTACATCGGAAACCTACAACGGATCTGGGCCAGGATCAGGCGAAAAGAAAAGCCTCTCTACCCAATCAGAATGGGAAATAGAAGAACATCCGTTTGCTGATCACTTGATTGGGACTAGTGCAGGAAAGCGGGGTTGGAATGTTGGAATGTTGGAAAGGGTTTAGGATTGATTGAAACTAATGTCTTTGGATTTGTGTTTTTATTTTTTTTACTTGAATGTGTGTGATTTAATCTGGAATTGGATCGTTATGTATGGTGGGCTACATTTCTTTGGATGTACTAACCTTTAAATGTGTTTGTCTGTATATATGAAGTCTTGATGTGACAAGTAATAGCCATCTTCAAACATGCCACCTGCAAGGCATTTGGTGAACATGTGTTGTTTCTAGCAGGAACATCGCACAAGTATTAAGATTTTTTTTTTTAAGTGAACCATTCAGAGCGTCTTTATGGTGATTTGGGCATGGTCCCTGGCTGTATGGCATATACGGGTTTGTGGCTTCTGACTAGCGCCCCTTAAACAAAGACATTGACTAATTGGGGAGCTGCCAACATAGGGCTGGATAGCTCAGTTGGTAGAGCACCGGAACGGCAATCCAGAAGTTGCAGGTTCAAACCCCGCTCTAGTCAATTTCTTTGTTCAACTTTTCAAAAAAAAAAGTATTAAGAAGCAATGTTTGTATATAGCCAAGATTTTAGTTTAAAATATAAAAATTCAGGGTTAGATTTTAAGTGCTAAGTATTCCTTCATTGTAAATATAGTTTATTTTCATGTCATTTACTAGACTCGTCTGGTGAAATTAAATGTCAGTATTTTTTCCTGTATTGATCAAGTACTGTAGCAACGTATGAAATTCCACGCGGCAGCCATTGGTGTCTTGTTCCTAATGCCTGTGTGTAAGAGATATGTGAGATATTTTGTATTCTTAAGCTGGCATCAGACTAGATTTTTAGCAATAATTCCTTGCACTGGTTTGGAAAAGTATGGTTTTAGAGCTGATGACCATGATACCTGGCCTAAATGTACAAATTGAAATGAAAATGACACAAATGTTTTATATTGCTTAACCCAAGCAACAAAGTCGAGTTGGAAGTCTAAAACCTTTGTCCATTTCCACTGCTCCATTTGAAAAAGATAAGAACAAGCTATACATTAATGTCATTGCACAGTTGTAAAACAAAAGTGAACAGTCCAAACGCTGTATTTATTTTATGGAATGTAAATACTCTTTTGAGGGATTGGTTGGACGTACACGTATGTTAAGTTGGTCTGTGCTTTCTGATGGTGCCATAACAAAAGGCGTTTTCAAACCTCAATTTTGCTACAAATGAGGGGTAATGTCGTCAACTTGAAAACACGTTGGACGACTTTTTATCTGACTAAGCGTTTAATGACAAGTTATTTTTTCATATATGTCTTGTTGCCTGTAAATAGTAATTCCAGATTTGAAATGAGTCCATGGCAATAAAAAAAAATATACTAATTATTTTCCGGGAAATTCTCACAATGTGTGGTCTGTAACAAACTAATTAATTGTCTTGAAAAATGCGTAAACGTACAGTTGGGAGAATATGCCTACGAATATTGTTTGAAGTGATGTAAACAATTTCCTGAGTGAGCAAAGTGATCTTGCTGCAGAGGAGACTTCATATTTATTATGTGGGAGTCGCGAGGACCGTGGGGAAGTTGGAAAAAGAAAATGAAAGAAGTTCTATAGAAACTACTGGAAATGTGTATATATGTATGTACACGGCTAATTCACGTACATAAACACAATTTTTGGAACACCCTTCCCATCATAAAAAAACTCAACTTCTTGTATATATTCATGGGTGGTGAATAATGGAGGAGCCTGTGAGTCTCTGCCCACTTCAGGGCGAACCTAAGGGGTGGGAGTGGGATGGCCAATCAGCCAATTTCCAATATTAAGTACCTCGAATCAGCGGCGTAGCCAGGGTTCTTACCAGAGGAGGACGAGTGTGGGGGAGGGGTTGGCCAAATTTCTGTTAAACCCGTTAACCATGGTCACTTTTACAAAAAAACATCGTCGTCCCCCCCCCCCCCCCCACCCGCTGGAAATTTGTTAAGTTATAAAAAAAATATCGTCGTCGCCCCCCCCCCCCCCACCTGCTAATTAGTCCTAATAAGGTATAGAACTTAACAAATTTCCAGTGCGGGGTGGGGGAGGGGCGCCTTTTTTTTTATAGGGGACGTATGTTCACCCCTCCCCACGCCCCCCTTGGCTTAACCGCTGCCGCTTTTTCATGGAGTAACTACGTGATCACTCAATATTGCAAATCTTGATTCACTGCATGCTTCAGGCCGTTGATCTTTTTATGCCTCATCCCCCCCCCCCCCACCTTACAATCCTGGACTGCACCATTGTGATAAAGCACACATCATCGATTAGCATCGACAAGAGGCACTTTCAAACACAGAAGTCTGCCCACTATTGGCATACATTTGCCGAGAATAACAAAACATACGTGTGTGGAGGGGGGGGGGGCAACCCCCTCCCCCCCCCCCCCCACCAGCTGTGACTCAAACTTTTTTTTTTTTGCATATAAATACATTAAAAAATAATGTGCCCCCCCCCCCCCCCCGCTCTGACACCCAAAAAAATTATACTGGTAATAGTATCCGCATGTGCACAAAATTCGGACTGAGCCAGCTTGGTAACGGGGATATTTGTACACTATCCTCCAATATATCATCGTCGGATTTGAACAGCGCCCTATTATTAAGGATGGTATGGAGGCCAAGTGTCCGGAGAAAAAAAGCCTGTCTACATTTCAGCATTGATTTGCTGATGACCTCCCCCCCCCCCCCTGCAAAAATAATCCTGGATCCGCCCCTGTTATCGGTGTCAATAATTTGGACAGAGCCGGCGTCAATATATATATTTGTAACCCAGACAAAACCCATCCAAAGTGAAGTCACGGTCTACAGAAAATCGGCCCAACTATTAAACAGAAAAGCAATCACACCTATGTCACACGATAACTCAAAAATTATTAGTTTTATTGGAAAGAACTTTTTCATAGATGATAAGCACGACTGGCAACACAAGCCTGATAAATATTGAGAGAAAATATAGAGATTATCGGCGTCAATATAATTCTTAGTAAAACACGGGGAAAATATTCAAAGTAAAGTCACGGTGTCCAGCAAATCGGTCTTACTGTTAATCAGAAAAACAATCACACCTATATGTCACTCGATAACTCGAACACATTTTTTTTACCGGATGGAAATGTTGCCTAGATGTTAAGCATTACTGGCAACATAAGCCTGTTAAATATTGAGAGAAAATATTATGGAGATTATCGGCGTCAATATAATTGTTTGTAACACAGACAAAGCTGCCAAAATGAAGTCACGGTGCCCAGAAAATCGGCCTTACGATTAAACAGAAAAAAAACATCACACCTAGCCTATGTCATACGATAATTCAAAAACTATTAGTTTTTACCCCTCAGCCGAGAGGCTGGAGGGGCATTGTCGTCGCCTTCGACGTCCGTCCTACCGTCCAAGCAGTACGACATGTATTTAATGAGTTATTGTTCAAGCAACGCGTAGTATTTTCTGTACACTGGGACGTCTTCACGGCAGGTTTTCTCCGGGAATGCAAAAAAGGTTTTTGGGTGACTACAACATTGGTTTATCCTAATACTTTATAGGCTTGATGTGAATGTGCTCATTAATAATTAAAAGGAATTTGAAACCAGTACAACGGGTATTTAATGAATTATTGATCAAGCAACGCGTAGGTTGTTTCTGCAAGTTCGATAGTTAGTCAGGAGTATTTTCTGTACACTGGGACGTCTTAACGGCAGGTTTTCTCCGTGATGACAAAAAAGGGTTTTGGGTGACTACAACATTGGTTTGTCCTAATACTTTATAGGCTTGATGTACATGTGCTCCACAATAATTAAGAGAAATTTCAAACCAGTACAACATGTATTCAATGAGTTATCGTTCAAGCAACGCGTAAGTTGTTTAAGCGTGGGCGTATTTAATGCAAGTTTTCTCCGTGCTGACAAAAAAAGCTTTCTGGTGATTACATAATTGTTTTGTCTTAATACTTTGTAAGCTATATGCACATGTGCTAAACAATAATTAAAGAAATTTCAAACCAGTACAGCATGTATTTAATGAGTTATTGTTCAAGCAACGCGTAGGTTGTTTCTACGTTCTCAATAGTCAAGTGTAGTATTTTCTGTACGCTGGGACGTCTTTATGGCAGGTTTTCTCCGTGATGACAAAAAAGGTTTTTGGCAGACTGCAACATTGGTTTATCTTAATACTTTAAAGGCTTAATGTACATGTGCTCAAAAATAATTCAGAGAAATTTCAAACCAGTACAATTGGTGTTTAATGAGTTATTGTTCAAGCAACGCGCAGGTTGTTTCTGCGAGTTCAATAGTCAGGAGTATTTTCTGTACACTGGGACGTCTTTATGGCAGAGTTTCTCCGGGATGACAAAAAAGATTTTGGGTGACTACAACATTAGTTTGTCTTAAAACTTAATAGGCTGTATAAACATGTGCTCAACAATAATTAAGAGAAATTTGAAACCAGTACAACATGTATTTAATGAGTTATTGTTCAAGCAACGGGTATGTTGTTTCTGCATGTTCAATAGTCAGTAGTATTTTCTGTACACTGGGACGTCTTTAATGCAAGTTTTTTCTATGATGACAAAACAAGGTTTGGGGTGACTATACAACATTGGTTTGTCTTAATATTTGATGGGTTTTTAAAGCTGTCCGCACGGCCGGACGCCCTTACCGCCGAACACTTGTGGGGTACCTGTTCATTCATCGACCTACCCCGCATGTGAAATTTTAGAAATAGTGACAATGGGACAACAATGGAGGTACCCCGGAAGTCCATCTGGCTGGGATGTCCGTCCAGCCAGCTTAGTTCCGGATGATAACTTGAGTTAGAAATGTTGTTTGGGATTGTAACTTCGGTAGGGGTTGCCCTTAGGAGTAGGCAAGTTGGGATTGGTTTTAGGGTCAAAAGGTCAAAGGTCAAGGTCACCGTGGTGAGTTAAAGGTTAATGGTTTTCGGATAACGAGTTAGAAATGAGATTTTCGTGTCTAACTTCGGTAGGGAGTTGCTCTTGGATACAGGCAAGTTGGGTTGGTTTTGGGGTAAAAAGGTCAAAGGTCAAGGTCACCGTGGTGAGTTAATAATTGATGGTTTCCGGATGAAAACTTGAGTTAGAAATTAGATTTTTATGTCTAACTTCGGTAGAGGGTTGCCCTTGGGTACAAGCAAGTTGGGAATGGTTTGGGGGTCAAAAGGTCAAAGCTCAAGGTCACCATGGTGAGTTGAAGGTTAATGGATGATAACTTGAGTTAGAAATGATATTTTGGTGTCTAACTTCAGTAGAGGGTTGCCCTTGGGTACAGGCAAGTTGGGATTGGTTTGGGGGTCAAACGGTCAAAGGTCAAGGTCACCGTGGTGAGTTTAATGTTTCTGGATGATAACTTCAATTAGAAATGTGATTTGGGTTTCTAACTTCAGAAGAGAGTTGCTCATGGGTACCGGCAAGTTGGGGTTGGTTTTGGGGTCAAAAGGTCAAAGGTGAAGGTCACCGTGGTGAGTTACAGGTCACGGTCTACAGAAAATTGGCCCAACTATTAAACAGAAAAATAGTCATACCTATGTCGCACGATAACTCAAAAACTATTTATTTTATTGGATTGAAATGTTGCCTAGGGGGAACTTGAACAAGTTCAAAGAAATCCCCCCCCCCCCCCCCGCAAAAAAAAGAGATTATTGTTGTTTATAATAATTATGTTTACGTCAAAATGTTTTTACAGGTTAATTTGGGGATTTTCAGTCGGTCACGATTCCTACAATAAGCCACCAAGGGCGGATCCAGGGGGGGGGGGCCAAAGGGGGCCATGCCCCCCCCCCCCAAACGAAACCAATTTTTTTTTTTTTTATGTGACATCGCAATAAAGGCAGGCAATGAGTACACCACCATCTTTTCCTCAAAAAAACATTGGTTAAAGTGGTCAGAAATTGCCTCAGATCGCACCACAGAGCATCTAGAATCCAAAAATTTTTCGGGGCCCTTAAGCGGGCCCCGAAGCCCAAGCCGTAATTTTTTTTACCCACTTTTTTGGGGGACCAACATTTTTTTTGGCCCCCCCAAAAATTGTGTTCTGGATCCGCCCTTGTAAGCCACCTGACTATGATTGCTGTTTTGTGACTAACATTCATTCCAGAACGTTCGACACGAAAGTAGCCATCCAGTGTCGCAACGCGGTCCAACTTAGGTTGGCCATCAGCCGATCATGTTTTCCAGTCAATTGTGTAAAGCATTCTAGCTGCAGGACATGTATAAGAAAACTGATACAAAACGCAACCACCGAAGTTAAATACACCAACTTATCATTTTTGAATTACCTTTTCCTTAGACACCCTGGAAGCGTTCAACTGATGTGGGGCATCGGACCGTGACAAAATCCACCTGGCGGTAGTCGCTCCTTCATCGCGATGTATCTACCCATGATGACATTTTCATCGTGGCGTAATAGGCGGGAAATGAACTGATTAGTGCCCGTGCGCGCACGGGGAATAAATTCTCCCGACTGCTGTGGCCTTGAACACCGCTATGAAACCCTCTCCCTGCCCCATTATAATACAGACTTGACCTTTTGTACTTTAGGCCTACGATCCCTCATACCCGGAACTCCCGAAGGCCATTACTTACAATATTGAAATATATAAAAAGACAGACGAGGGAAAAAATACCGCCGTCTTTATAACAGAATTTCCTCGATTCCGGCGCTTTTCTGATAATCACATGAAGCCCGGACGTTATTGAGTCTTTCCCCCTTATTTCTTGGAAGTCCGGAGGATGCCTACGTGAGGATTACAAGGGCGTCGTTGATGAATTGTGTTACCGGCTGCAGTGGCAGAGCAGAGTAAACAGAATCAATCTGGGTCCTTGATACCGGTAACGATGCAGAATTGTCCCGATTGATTGTATGCAAAAAAAAATGTTTAAAAACTACTGATATTCACCCAGGCGAGGTATAGGTGTATAACAGAGATAATTGGACGGTTAACTCAGTCCAATACGACTAGTTTAATTAATTTCGTGTGTAAATTTAATATATTACTTAAATAATACTAATTTAAAACTTACTATTATATTCATGAGATGGAATAGTTAATGCGGTACCCGCTTCTATGTACATCAGATTCGAATTAGCCAACCGATCCCGTTAGCTCGGTGGTCGAGTGGTAAGACATCTGCACTAGGAAGCAGGAGGTCGTTGGTTCGTGTCTCAGCCGAGTGATTTTCCCCCACATTTCACTCGGGAGGTAACACACTGAGTATGCGGTGTTTATACGTCGGTGAAGGGCAAAACCTAATTTGATTTACATAATATTATGATTGTTATTATTTATTGTTGCAAATATATACCTTTTACCATCATGAAATAAATGTTTTATGTTAAAGGTTCCGATGACCATAGAAACATGCATATTCCCCTAGGGGTGACCGCTATTATCGCCCCTAGCGTTACAGATACCTCTAAAGGGCGACCGCTATGATCGCCCCTAGCGGTACAGACACCTCTAGGGGCGACCATTATGATCGCCCCTAGCGGTACAGGTACCTCTAGGGGCAACCGTTATGATCGCCCCTAGCGGTTATATTATTTTTGTTTCACGGTTTGTCTCCCATTTCAAACAGGTTGTGTTACCTATGACGACCGATCACTCAATAAAATTTTACTTCAATAACATAACATAATGAGTGTGTCGTTTTTGTTCCATGTGAGTTGACTTGAATTCGGCTTGTATTGATCGCGCTTAACACGCTACATTGTTTCGGTAATAATAAATTGATTGATTATTGATTCCTCTCCAAATTCTACAGATTTGTGTTATCTATCTAGTTTAATCAATATACCAAATTTCAGTTCAATGCAAGAGATAATTTTAAGTTATTTTCTCGAAACCGAGTGTGTTGCTTTCGTGTCATGAAAGTTGAGCACAATTCTCCTTGTATTTTTCACGCTTAACACACTAAATTGTTTGGAATATTTCATTTTTATTGTTTGACGATTCTCCTTCAATTTCAAACAGTTTGTGTTACATATGACAACCAATCACTCAATACAATTTTACTTCAATACATGACATGTTTCTTGAGATATCGTCTCCACAACGAGTGTGTCGTTTTTGTTCCACGAGAGTTGACTTGAATTCGGCTTGTATTGATCGCTCTTAATACGCTTCATTATTTCGGTTATAATAAATTGATTAATCCTTGATTCCTCTCCAAATTCCACAGATTTGTGTTATCTATCTAGTGTAATCAATATGCGAAATTTCAATTCAATGCAAGAGATACTTTATTAGTTATTTTCTGGAAACCGAGTGTGTTGCTTTCGTGTCATGAAAGTTGAGTTAAATTTGCAATTGTATTTTTCACGCTTAATTGTTCGGGTTATTTTATTTTTATTGTTTCACGATTCTTCTCCAATTTCAAAAAGTTTGTGGTACCTTTGACGACCAATCACTCAATAATATTTTACTTCAATACATCACATATTTCTGGAGATAACGTCCCCACAACGAGTATGTCATTTTTGTTACATGGAGGTTTACTCAAATTCGCTTTGTTTTTTTGCGCGCTTATTATGGTATATTGTTTCGATTGTAATGATTTTATTGATTAATGATTCCTCTCCACATTCAACAAATTTGTGTTATCTTTCTTGTTTAATCAATATGCGAGATTTCAATTCACTGCAACAGATACTTCTTGAGTTGTTCAGTCAACACACAAAAGCACACATTGAAGCCACGAATTACTTTTGGCATAGTTTCTTGTGCAGCTTCTTTATTTCTCCTAGGCCAATTTCTTGACCGTTCTTGATCGCCCCTAGAGGTACATACCTCTAGGGGCGACCCTTATTGATCGCCCCAAGAGGTACATATGACCACAGATACCTCTACGGGCGACCGTTCTTGATCGCCCCTAGAGGTACATACCTCTAGGGGCGACCACTATTATCGCCCCTAGAGGTACAGATACCTCTAGGGGCAACTCTAGGGACGACTGTTATGAACGCCCCTAGAGGTACAGATACCTCTAGGGGCGACTGTTATGATCGCCCCTAGAGGTACCTATCACCAAAGAGACATTCACACCTCTATTTTTGGCGAAATGTGCAAAATGTGCAACATAACGGGTGTATACTATTATATAAAATTTCTCTTGTATCAAAACCAATTTTTTTTGGCGGGGGGACCGGGAGGAGGTGTAATTAATAAATTTGGTAATATTTCCTTATGAAATTTCGTAGGTTTGTCTTAGACATCAGGACCAATCAAGTAATTTCTCATCAACACAACATGTACTTCTTGACTTATTGTGTCCGCAATGAGTGTAATTAATTGTATTTCAATTGGGATTGCATTTCTCTCACTTGACACACTACATTGTTATGCGTGTATTATTTCTAGTGTTTAATCATTCCTCTTGACATGCAATAGGCTTGTGTTATATATCATGTTAAATCACCAGATGTAATTCCAGTCCTATACATGAGGCATTTCTGGAGTTATTGTTGGAACAACGAGTATGTTGTTTTCGTTCCATTAAAGTGTACTTTAATTCGGGTTGTTTTTTGCGCTCACTGCTATCTATTTTCGGGGTTGTATTAAATAAATTTGCTTGTATTTGTTAATTTGTTAATTGTGTTGGTCTGTCTAAGACATCAGGACCAAATAGCCGATTAAATAATTAATTACTTGCGTAAATTGTAATTTAATATTATGAATATTATAATTTATTGTTGCAAATGTATAACTTTTACCAACATGAAATAAATGCTAATTCGTTCAAGTCAATCAGACTATCGGCCCCTTCGTTTCAGAAAAATTGTTCGCTCTGAAAATTGCGGGATAGAGTCTGTGTAGATGTCAACATTCTGTTTGAGTAAAACTATACCTTCCAAGAAACAAAAAGTGGACCAATATATGTGTCTGCATGGGCCCGACGAAGAATATTATTGAAAGCCACTTTACAAATGTTCATTGTAAGAAATAAGGATCACATAAAAGGCGAGAGTACTTACTGGTTTCTTCAGCTTTTGTAGACGCACCCGGTGTATACTGCTTAAAAGCTCTTACTCTAAATAACAGAGTAAAAATATTGCTTCTTTAAGAACTCTTTCTTTTTACACAGTAGGCCTATATTGTAATATTTATTTAGGCCGTCTAATTCGAGCTATAACTCGATTGCCTCTCTATTGTCGGGTGTTTTTAGAGCTCTGGAAATGTCAGGGGCTTCAGGGGATGACCGACATTTTCATTCAAAGCGTGCTGAAAGTAAACGACTGATCTAGAGTCTATCAAATAATCCTTTGCCTCGAGAACTTTCCCAAACTGTCTTGTTTGTGTAATTTGCACTACATGAAAAGAAAACTGAAAGCTAGGTCTGAATATTGCTGCATTTCCAACACATTCCCAATATCTGACAATGGCCGTGTGAAATTAAAATAATGTGATATGTTTATTGAACCTTTGGAAATAAATAACACTCGCCGTGGGTGTTCTATAGTTAGTTAATATGCTGACAAGAAATGCGTAAATATAGACATTATTTTGACTGTCATTTATTCATAATAGTTCATTATTAATTATTAATGGAATAAACAAGTACGTTTAAAACCGGCTTGGGGCCTGGACGCTGATAACTTGTCTCGGGTCATTATCAGTGACCAGCAGGCATCCAGCTGGTTTTAAACCTACTTGTTTAATACCGACCAAGCACATGTTTATTCCCATACATAATTTTTTATATACCTCTCGGTCAAGTCAAAGCAAGTAAAAAAAATAATACATTTCCAACGATTTTATTCAACAATTTTACTTCATGTTTTTACAACACCCATATAGCTATGTTTATGGTATGTGCCTCTCGCGATTAGTACTATAAAATCATCTTAAAGGAGATTGGCGCGCGCGTCGCGCACTGTCGAAGTGGTTCAGAACGCGGCGGTGCCGGTGCCTTTAGGACTCTATGAAATACGGAATCATTGTAGTATTACGCATGCGTATTAGATTGTGAATGTTCAATCAATTAAAGGGTTTTTAAAAGGGACAAGATTTCATAGGAGTCCAAATTTCATGTGAAACCGGAAAAGTGTTTAAAGACCAGCTGGTTTGTGTTTTATCAACCCTTCAAACCACCCACGTGACGGGCTCTCGACCAATAGGAATGGGTAAACTGTCTCAGGTACTTATGAATGTATTATATTGTAAAGACTGTACGAGGTATAATCTTCTATTAAATGCAGATGGGTTTATGCTACATGCAGCGAACGAGGAAGTTCAGCCCATAGGATGAGGACTAACTGAGCCGTCGCCTATTATATCCCGTATCAAACAGAACGTTTGTAGTACATGCTGCCGTTGCCCTGTGTTAGCTGTCAGTGTGTAGGTATGAGCATTTAAAGAAGAACGTTAAACGATCGAATCACAAAGAAACAAGTTACAGTAATATACTCAGAATGTGTCGGCTCATCTACCAAAAGTATAGTAACCTGTGAGCCTGTTAGAGGATGCACACTTGTAAAGGCTACATAATTATCCAGTGGAACCAATGATAAGTACCCAAAAAAACGGGGGAAATACAGCTCTCTAATTTGCCCTTTGTGCTTAAAAAAAAACATTTGGCGTTAAGACATGCTCCAATAAGAAGTCTTTATTAGAAAACCAGTTCATCTCTTTTCATTTCCATTGCATAATAGAATGTCTCACGCGTCCAGTATCATCCAAACTTCTCCGAAATGCAAGTTCAAAGTCTGGAATCTCAAGGTTTTTTGTTTAACCCCGTAGTGCAAGGGTCTCAAATCACTCGTCTGAAAGAGAAAGTGGGTACACACAAATCGTGATCTGATCGGCGTAATAAGCATTTTTAAAATTGTACCTAGGCCCTTAATGTCTGTAACCCTAACGTGAACAATAGGCCTAGACTTCTAGGTGAACCTTGGCAAGGCATCGCTTGCTTCAACTGTCCAAATTGGACAGCCAAAGCAACGCACGCTTATGGAACAGCAATACCAGCAAACACGCGTTACTATCAGAATATCGTACTTTTGTGTCTTCATATTCTGTGCTTGGAGTTGTAAGCAATTTTTCAATGAACGTGAAATCGCCAAGCGTTGTTTTCTTATCATCCCGCTGTATATGAAGTAGTGCCCAAGTAATGTAGCCAACATCTTTTAAATTTATGTCGTGGAGGCGGCGGGCGAGTGCGTCTCTACGTACAAAAATTGTGACAAGTCGGTTTGCCCAGATCGTATTGCGACGTCACATATTTCATAGGAATAGAGATGGCAATAGATATTAGAATTATAGTTATACATGTATGATCCAATGTTAATGGAATACTGAAGTGATTTGCGTATTGAAATCCTAGTTAACGTGCATCTCGAAGAAAAATTCCGCAATAATTTTGTCCTTATGGGGCAATTCTATCGAACACAGCATAAAACCATTGTGCTTAAAAGGTAAGTGTAATTTTTTGGTCTGGTCTGGTCTGGTCTGGTCTGGTCTGGTCTGGTCTGGGTTTTTTATGTTAGTAGAACATTTTTTTTATCGATCCACGTTATTACTATTCAAACCCATTCCTCGATTTCGTAAAGTGCTCCCTTACGAATTCTAGATGTGAATACAGGTATTTGTCCCAATCCTGTACTATGCTCATTACCAATCAGCGAACCTACGTATCATCACATACAACATTCAACGGCTTCAGACGAATTAACAATTAGTATCCATACGGCATTGGAAATTTAATCTTCACCCCAAAAGCTGCACCGAAGGCCTTAGTTTCGATGCAGATTTTAAATTAGTGTAACTGGACACAGAAAAGTATCCCTATTATCCGACATTCAATGACACCTTACGATGTAAAATGACCACGCCATGTTTTGAAAGACGCGTTTTGTATTAAGTGCATACATATTTTATTTAAACGACACACACAAGTACATGATGACCGGGTCCTTTCCTCTCCAACACATTATGAGTCTATATTGAACTTTGACAACTGTCTATAGGGTTACATCAGCTTACAGTTTAACAGTTTATGACAGACCTTAAGTAGTTTTCCAAAACAAAATCTAGATCTATCAGCAAATACGATTCTTGGCAGTGATTGTACAGAAACGCTCAAGGCTGTCTGCCCCATGGGTTTAATACAGACACAAGACTGTCCTCTTAAATCTAAACACCATGTAAACACATTCGTTTAGGGTAGCATCATCTCAGTTCAGCATTCTCTGTTTTCCTGCGCTACTTTCAAAAATGGAACTCCATTTATAGAATCACACGCTTACCATGCAGTTACACATCGTTTTTTAATCATGAATTTCCATCCACGTACCTTTTAAATACCTGTTAAATCTCCCTGTTAGTAAATTACGAAAATATAACGTGTTTTTATCATTTTGTTTGATACTCGTACTTTTGTGACACTTACAAATATTAGTTATAAAACATTTAACCACGGTTAGTTATAGAACAAGGTGAAGCGCAAAATACTGTGTAATATACCAATATCTTGAATTCCGTTAAAATACACCGTGACATACTTGGTGTTAAAATTACGCCGGTGTCCATAATTTGTCTCTTAACACTGGTGGTGTACGTCTCACACCAAATGTTTGTACAGTGAAAGTTTTTTTTTTCTTTCAAAAATACATTTGTGCTCACATGACCGCGTATCTTTCATATGAATAAATATATACATTACACGAAACCAAAATGTGAGGTTTATCGATTATACTGTCAATTATTACATCCAAATAATGTAGGTTAATTACACAACGGTAAGCTGGATATTTTTACACAAACAAGAGAAAAAATAAAAAGACTGATAAACGACTGTATACGACTATAAAGATACAAAACACATTCAGCCAAAACAATTTTTTTCTTTTTCTATCCGCCGCTGACGTGACCACCGCTAACGTGAACATTATATTATGCCAGGCAAGAACATTATATTCGTTAAAAAGAAAAGGTTTTTTTTCCTACGATCGTGACAATCCAAGGCCAGAATGCGGCAAAAGTATATTGGGTTACCATTGCATCGAGAGAAAAAATATATATATAGGCCTATATATGATTTAAAGCGGCTACTTTATCCCCGGACCACGGGAAAGGTGATATCTATTGATATCAGTTGCACAAACCGAGTAAAACAAATATACGTTAACGAAACAAAAATTTGTTTTTCAAACCAAAACAATCACGGACATTGGTAGAATGACAACTATATCTGTCAAATAAAGACTTAAAGCCTTAATTTACTTCATAAAATACGGACTCAGAGACTTTCACGTCAGTCTAAAGTCTCGGACGCTGTGAAAACTTAGTTTTAAACTGATGGGGCAACATTTCGTAAAACACTGTAACTTACTTTTGCACCAAAAAGCTACACATTAATTAAATTATACATTGAATATAGAGTTGCATGGATTTAATACTTATCAGGTTTTTGTTGCAGCTCCGTTAACAGCCTTACATGAAACAACAAAAAACACTACCCGCAACTAAATATGCATGAGAAAATCATTTTAAATTCTGCATGAGCAAGAAGTTGCCAGCACTTCTTTCGTATAAAAAGTGAGTGAAACCGAACGCATATACAAAGGGACATCTTTCATTATGTATAAGAATTGACGCAGCTCGCGATAAAGAAGTCTAAAATAAAACTGAATAAAATACGAGCATGTTAATGAAATTAACAAGGAAGATACAAGTGCATTTATTCAGGCTGACCAAAAAAATGCAACCCTGAAACATATACCTTTTTCCAAAAACGTGATCGGGGAATTTTTATGTTTTGAATATCAGATTGAAGCTGAGAGCTTTGTCTTCCAAATACTGGGAAAAAAATCATGAAAACAGCACATTGGGTTGCTGAGAAAATGCCAATTATGTAAAAGAAGTGATTTGTCATCCTTTCCAATGATGCTTCAAACAGTGAAACATGTGACTGTAAGCTCACTGAGCAAGTATCTTTCATTTTGTGCAATTTCTTTAATATTTTGACAAATTTATGATGCTGAAAAGGTTTAAAATAGAACTAAAAGAACAAGATATCTGTTCAGGTGGAAAAATAAAAGATATTTCCATCAAATTCATTTGTACTCTTGTCATAACATTATGTGCCGTGTTGTTTGCGCCACATGCATTTCGTGCACAAATTGGTACTGTGTAAATCCCTTAACTGTGGTAATGCCATTGGAATGGACCAAAAAGGAGTTGTATTACATAAATGGCATTTTTGTCAGCAACCCAATGTGCTGTTTTCATAATTTTCCAGTATTTGAAAGACAAAGCTCTCAGTTTTAATCTGATATCCAAACATAAAAAAATCACAGATCACCTTTTGTTTTTTTAAGGCAAATGTTTCAGGGTTGCTTTTTTGGGGTCACACTGGACAGCAGATAGGCCAAGTTTAAGCATGCTGTCTCTTTAACTTCACGTTTTAAAGATCTTCCCATTTTTTTCCCACTAAAAAATCTTTGTTATCTCAAATTCTGCATACGGTATTGACGTCACCGTGACGTTTTACGTACAAGCCTTCAACATCCTTGCTTGCGGGTGCAATCTTAATAGGCCTATATACAGTCCTTGAGTGAATCGTTCAAGATGGTGCTTTTAAAAAAATATCCTCCTTGCGATAAAGCAACACAACAAAACGTTTATCGATGTGAAGACAAAGACAGAGGAAGCAGGTGGCTGATGAGGTAATGACAATTCTTTTAAATAAACTAGAACTTTGATGAGATTTGAAAGCCATTTGCATCAATTTTCTATTAAAGAAAAGAAAAGAAAAGAACTTTTTCTTGGTCCCTGAAAAAATAGTTTATGTTTTACAAAACTCAAGTGTGTTATTTTCACATAACTTTTTATATTTACATCACTTTGTACACAACACGTTTTTACATTTTTGTTATTATTGTTTTGTTTTTTTACAGTTTCTGGAGGCAATGCTAATCATGGAACAACCGCATATGGGCTACATTTGCTTCAAAAACATGCATGGAGGAATGGCGCATTGAATAATTGGTCGATGGATGTAGTGAAGCAGCAGCGAAGCGCATGGAAGTATTTTTTGTAACTTACTCTCGTAGACATTTAACTGTCGTATAGTAATCCTTATTTAGTCCATTTGAATGGTAATCGTAACGGTGCTTAACAATGTATCGTCTTCTATGAAATGATTATATAACATTTACAAATTCTATATAGTTCTCTCGACACCAGGAACACAGGTTAAGAATGGAATGTATACTTATATTAATCATACAGGACGTTTGTATTCTTCATGCAGTGACACCGTGTGACACAGGATAACACTCGTACCGATAGAAGCATCTCTTGTCAATTCGATTTTTTTCCTTCGAATTTTCAATAAAGAACATGTTTGACCCATTTTAAATTTAAATTCGATACAATATCGAATCATTAATGCTGACATGTCATCGGGTCACCATTTTGTCTGACAATTGATGCGATATTAAATTTGCGAAAAAAAGTGACTTGTTGCTGACATGGCCTTTCAGATTCATATACATGCTGAACGGGAACATTCAAGTAAGCACGTAAACGTCTCGTTATGTCAGTGGTTTGTTTGGTCTCTTTGATCCACAGATGTATAATACCATGACACAAAACCCCACCATACACAGCACAGACGTGTAGCCGTTTTACCTTAACTCCATGGTATCACTATCATATCAGTGACAACACGAAGTAATATTATATGAGACACACACTGCTTCCCATCAAACGTATATAGGTAAACAATTATAACAAGTAGGTTCACTAGCTTTCTTACACACGGTATAGAGACTGAAAACATTATACAAACTCCATTATAATCAACTGCTTGACTATCATTTTATACGACTTTCAATTTTTCTTATTTTTAAGCACCGATCTGTAGATATACAAATATTATGAGAAGCATAGACAGTATTGTATTTAACAACTTAATGATTTCCCCCGTTAGTTTACCAACGGCAACTGGGGAAAAAATATGAAGAATTTACAGGAATCTTCAAACATCCAATCGGAAGCGACTGCACAAGATACAACAGTATAATCTCTGTCTGGTTCCCACCTGAAAACCCAGAATATTCAAGCGTCGTAATTCACGGAACCAGTCTCATCCATCAGTCATTTTTCTGAGGCAAAACTATGCAGTTTACCAGTTTAATTTGGTTCTGCGTGAGAGTCGCGGAACCGGTTCCATCCAGATGACACCGGTTCAATCCGGTCCAACAGCTGCTCAGTGATCAAAGTACGTTTCTCCTATAATCTCCATAGATGAAGCAGTCTGCATCCGCGGAGAGAAGTAAAACTTCTCAGTATGTAGCGACCTCCAACTCACACGAATGTATTCTTGCCGGTCATGTCGACGAATGGCGGGTTCTCATCAGATAATCTGGTAATAGCTTCATGAGCCTCTTTGATGACCAGTCGCTGCTGCGGCTGCCTCTGCCAGCAACCCAGCATAACCTTATAGACCTCTTTGGGGCACGCCTTCGGGCAGTCCAAAAGAATACCGTTGTGGATGTACTCGATCACCTGCAAAAATATTAGTCCAGAAAACCCGATCAGGCGAATAAAATGCTTTGATTTTGTGTTTATGTAGAAGTAGCAAGGTTCTATTGTGTGATGTTTGATTGAATTCTGAATGGCTTGGCTAGATAGCCTGAACTACGTGCCTAAGTTGGATGTGGTCAGACTTAATGTGTTTGGTTTTACTTGATATATTGTCATTCCCTCCTATTTTGCAATTGGAAGTGAGTTAATTCTGGCTTGCTTTGTTTTGACTTGACAGTTAAGTTTAGGTTATACAATTAAGGAGACAGGCTTAGTAAAATGCAACAGTCTAATATACATGTCCAGGAGGATAGCTTGAATTATGTGAGCCTGAGCCATGAGCAAATCGGTTGGACTACTTCCTGAGGTAAAGTTTGTGATAATGCGCATAAGGGCAAAACTTGAGCTGTTTTCTATCCAGAAAAACGATCTTTACTAATCATAAACAGTGCTAAATGGACACCACAAGGTATCTATATGGATACACTTGACTTTAATAGTTCGATACAGATACAACTTCAATTTTTTTCTCAAAAGCAGCAAGTTGGTAACGGTTCAAAATGACTGGAGATAAACTTGTAGTGGTTGTTACGCCAGTGTCTCACCTCGTGGTTTGAGAGTCCGTACCAAGGTTGCTTGCCGTACTCGAAGATCTCCCACAGGACCACGCCGTAGCTCCACACATCGCTCTCGATGGAGTAAGTCCGGTAGATGATGCTCTCTGGTGGCATCCAACGGACCGGTAGCATGGTGTGGCTACCAACCTGGTGAGTAAAGGGAACATGTAATATGCTTCTTTGGCAGGCTCCAAACAGGTTCGGGTAGCAGAGTAGTAACACTTCTACACCTGTTAATGATCCTGGCCTGGAATCCCACCATGTGCAATAGGGCCTCGACATCCATGTTTGAAGAGGAAATGTTATGTAGCCCAAACTGTCCAGCAATGCAACACAACATAATATCTGTATATTTAAGGTTCTATGTATAATAACATTATACAGCTGCTATTTCCAATCATCTGCACATATACCAAGTCATCATTCTGGAGCCATAGTTATTGGGGTGGTATTAATTTAAGAGGGCTATTAATTAGGATGAAGAGGGCTTCAGCCCCATCAGCACCTCCACCCCCTGCGCCTCCCCCTCCGGCCCGCTTCGGCTATTCCACCACTGTATTCCTCAGTACGGCTACAAGTATTAGACACAACATGATATTGCTGTTTAGCGACATGGTTACCCAATAAGGCAATATTAAATGGCGCAGTATTGTTAGTATTCTTGCAGCTACAAGGAAAAAGAACATTTTACTACACGGTGCTACCGCAACGTCACATGAAATGGTAATTTCTTTAATTGGTAAGTATGCCTACCCTATAGTAATCCGTGCTGTATACATCACGCGACATGCCGAAGTCGGCTATCTTGACCACCAGCTTATCTCCCACCAGGCAGTTCCTGGTGGCCATGTCTCGATGGACGAAGTGTTGGGAAGCCATGTACATCATACCGGACGCGATCTGCTTGGAGATGAAGAGCAGCTCGTTGACTGTCAGCGGGAGCAGGGCGGGGTTCTTGCTCAGGCCCAGGCACTCAGCGTCCGGTCCACGACACCTGATGGATTGAGATACGGGCGGTGAGTTACAGAGTTGCAATCAGGTCAACAAAATATCAACCACAAAACTCCTAACAAGTCAAATCGCGTAAGTCACATAGTTAGTCCGTTTTCAAGTGAGTTCACAAGCTATTTGAATGAACTGTGACAAATTTTCCATGTCAAGAACGGAAAAGTAACAATAACTTGACATGACGCAATTTTAAAGAGACAAGAAATGTCCAAGTATGTTAAAATCCCCAAAACATATTTTTATGGAACAAATATCGCAAATCCCTCACCTCACGTGATCATTTAACTCCTAAAATACCCCAAGATTTGTTTTCGGCAACCATGTCACAGTACACCCAATTGTTGGCGTCAATCTCGATTACGAGCCACACCAACAACAATCAATCAAGGCTGTGATGGGTGACCACACACCCACCTGAGGAAGTTGTTCAAATCACCGTTCTCCATGTACTCGAAGACCATCAGGAATGGCTCCTTCTCCATACAGACGCCGTAGAAGGTCACGATGTTTGCCTGTTGTAGGTTGGTCAAAAGCTCCGCTTCCCGCTCGAAGTCTTTCCTGGCATCGCCGATGGAGGCGTCTTTCAAGGTCTAGGTGAGTTAACAAACAAGAAATGCAGCTAGAATTGCGAGCGAGTTGTAGGCAAAAGCTCACTAGTCAATCACAAGTCAACCACAAGGTATGGTCGGGTCTACAGTCAAGTGACAAGCTAGATAAAAAATAAATGTTTAAAACGGCAAGCCTTTGTAAATGTTTATACCAATGGTGGGAAATATTGTGATTTGAATTACAGCTGTGGTCTTTGACCCATATACGTACAGTTCACAGAGTTAACCTTAAAAACCTACATAACATGCATTCTGGGTACTATAACCTCTAAAATCGGCCATAAGACTTTAGCGTAACACAAGACACCACAACAAAGCCAGTAAGTGATCAGCAAACGTTTTAATGACGGGCATGCATGTTTGAAAGCAGGTTTATTTTTTTAAGTATTAAGACGCTACTACATGTATCTAAGAGGTTTCGTGTGACACCAATTTGAAAGTTTGAAGCAAAACCCATCTTGCACATGGGTGTTACATGAATAAGAACATTATCTTTAAAAGGAATTGAGCATGCACTGTTCGTTTGAAAGGGGTCGCAAGAAGAGTCGTGAAACCTGTATTCTTTTCTGTTTTTGTTTACCTTAACAGCAACCATTGTGACGTCGCCCTCTGCCGGCAAGTTCTCACAGATTCCCAGACATACGACGCCGAATGCTCCTTCTCCTAGCTCGCCTAAAAAGCGCATCTGGTCCCGACTGATGTGGTGGACAGCTACAACAACAAATGAAAACCTGTATTTTTTTGTTTTTCGTCATGTTTAGGAATGCCCTTCCGGCCTCGTACTGTATTATACATTTCGGTGTCCATCTAGGTTGGTCCTTCATGACAAAATGACGTCATTTTATTATTTGCAACAGTATTTGCGAGCTGTCTACTCTTGTCTTTTTACTGAAATGCAAAGGGGATCGTTAAAGCCCGCGTGACATTAATACGTCAAGTGAATGAACAGCCCCAGATCTAATGTAAATGGAACAATGAAATTCCATCTCTAAACGAAAGCTTTTCGTCACTAGAGGCCCATATTTGGCGCAAATTCGTGTGCGTTGTTCCCCGTGTTGGTTGTGCCAATGTGCCAGATACTTTACTTCAACTTATATTTCACGTCTATAGCGTTGCAAGAGTGTGAAATGTCGGTACGAGCAAGGGCGGATCCAGAACACAATTTTGGGGGGGCCAAAAAAAATTTTGGTCCCCCCAAAAAGTGGGTGAAAAAATTACGGCGTGGGGTTCGGGGCCCGCTTAAGGGCCCCGAAAATTTTTTGGATTCTAGATGCTCTGTGGTGCGATCTGAGGCAATTTCTGACCACTTTAACCAATGTTTTTTGAGGAAAAGATGGTGGTGTACTCATTGCTTGCCTTTATTGCATTGTCACATAAAAAAAAAAAAATTGGTTTCGTTTGGGGGGGGGCCATGGCCCCCTTTGGCCCCCCCCCTGGATCCGCCCTTGGGTACGAGGCGACCTACCCGTGCCATTCCTAGGTAGGTAGTTGGGGTTGGGGATCATGCTGACCATCTCACTCTTGTCCCCTCGGCCGTTCTCCATGAAGTTCATGACGCTAAAGGGAGCCGCCGTACCGTCCTGGTTGATGCCCCGGTACAGATGCCGACTCTTGCGGTACTTGTAGCCCACGCCACTAGCCAGGAGGATCCCCACGATTAGCACCACCAAAATAATGGTCACTTTCTGTCAGGTTGGTATGATGGGGGAAAAGGTCCATGAAATTCTAATGGAAAACTGGTAGGCTTCTACCAATACACTCTGAACACGCTCGTATAAAATGGTACAGTCCTCTGTTTATTATGTCAAAGTGAATATGTCATTTCCATTTTTGAATTCTGGAACAAATGTCATTCATGTCACGAACTGTACAGTATATCCAAAAAAAAGTGTCCGTCTAAAACTATTATTGAAATAACTACAAAACCATGAGGTCAATTTTGAAAATGTTTAATTGTGCAGATACTCCTTATCATTGGCCTAAAACCATATGAGTTTCATTTAATTTCAGTCGCGCATCACTACACAATTATCAATTGATCACAACAACATTTTTGGACACTGTGACCAAGTTCCTTGCCTTGTTCAATTTTAGTTTTGTGTTAAGTAAGCTGTGTAGACCTAAGTAGACCTAAGCTGTGTAAAATACTTAAGTAAGCTGTGTAAAATTCTCCTGACGATGACCAGAGCAGGCTAGTCGAAACGTTGAGACCAAAGACAAGTTCTTTTAGAACTTAAAGCAGGACTGTTCTTATCAGAACAAAAACTACTCAGCGAAAGTTGATAATAAGCAGGACAAGTTCTTTTGAAGAACTAAATATCTTCTAAGCAGTAGTTATTACCACATGGGGTTACCGCAAACCGAAAGGATACCGATACTCCACCATGCAAAGCCTTAAATCTTATATAAAATCCTTCATTTAGTGAAAAGGGCTGCGTCAGCCTTTTTTCACAACATGCAGGATTTTACACAACTTAATTATCACATCACTGAAATAGACTAAAGCATGGACCTTGGTCACAGTGTCCAAAAATAGTGTTGTGCTCAAATTAAATGACTGAAAGTAAATGAAACTCATAGAGATTGAGGCCAAGATTTAGGAGTATCTGCACAACCAATACATTTCAAAATTGACCTCATGGTATTGTAGCTACATTAAAAACAGTCTGACGGACACTTTTTCTGGGACATATTGTAGCGTCATATTTATCCTGCAATTGTCAATTTCAGTCCCTACTGATTGTGTTGCTCATTGCAACTGATAATGCTATAGGTCACGAGAGCCAAAGTCAGTTTTGTCCAGTGCAAGTGTTAGGTTGTCGCTGTAATTAAGCTTGGCTGTCGACGATCATATATACGCATATGCTTTGAACCATGATCGTGCAAGAAGTACACACATTCCAGGTATCTTTCACATCAATGAAACACATATCAATCGGCCAACACTAACAACAGAATGCAGGTAACTTTTGTTAGAGTCGCTGCGTGGTGGACTACTGGTTCTAAAATTGCCGATTCTTTTTTTTTCTAAATGTGATCAAATCTTCCCTTTTCCAGAAAATCCAGAGTTTTCGATTAAAACGTGCAGTGGGACTCTAATCTGAAACTTGATGCCAAAATAAAAATTATAAATCGTATTAACTGTGTGCTCTATTCCTTATGAAATCGCCATGGAATAATATGGTACCGTTTCTGCGTTAAAAAAAAGCATAAACCAACTGAAGTAAAATGTATTTCAGCTTATTTTCATTCCTCATTCTGTCATATTTCCTACCGAAACTCAATGTGAATATTTAATGTGTGAAGACGTTTCTGTGGTTTCCTACACTGACAAATTAATCTGAAATATGCAATATTCGGTGTTGATCTTAGTAGCAACTGTAGTTACTTTGGTGTTTAGTTTTAACGACATTTTTGCCCCTGGGAAATGTATGTACCAGGAACAGCAAATAGGCATACGTGTAGGCAAACAAAAGACATTTGCGAACATTATAATAAGAGAATGACACATAGTTCCTCAGCAAGTGTTTTACTTTTGAGCGTGCAACATCATCTTCAAACACGGTGTGCAAATTGAGAAGAGGAGAAACAATGTAAAATGGAAAGTCAACGTGACAGTGTCACCGTGTAAGAGAGATCATGATAAAACAACATTCATTCAAGAAAACATAAAATATAGCTTTTGAAAACTGAATATTGGAATTCAGACATTCTAAGCCTTCCCTCATTTTTCTTGACTTGAACAAAATATTGTATCGCGAATATTCCAAAGCTCGCGTGATTTTTTTAATGCTTAGACTTTAACATCTCCCCGTCTTCATGTGAACAATTCTACGCTCCTGTAGCGTGACTTCGTTTTTGCGTATTAATTCGATGACACATAACTGGCCTTTTTATTTTCTCTCTACTTTTTGATCTTGTAAGACATTTAGGATTAATGCACAACCTGTCTGGCAACTTATAAGTCTCGGTGAGCCTGGAGTATGGTTCAGGAATGATGCCTTTCGGGTCACAAAACATTACATTGAAAGGACTGTCAGAGTGCTATACTTACTGTAATGAGTGAGGTAGATTCCGTGGGAATGGAGACGGAAGGGGGCAGTGCGGAACTCATGGGGGCGTTTGGGATCGGACTTTCCCGATCATCGGGGATAACATCGATCTTTTTCACTTTGAGGGGGCAGAACAAGAATGGAAAAAAACATGGCAACATAAAATGAATAAGAACTGAAACAAAAAGAGTCACCAGCATTCTCACAATAATTACATCAACGCTTGAAAAAAAAATAACGAGAAATCATAATTTTGTGAACAAAGATGAAAAACAGCCCTGCAAATGAATGAATTACAAATGGTTAAATGAATTATGGAGACTTCGGATTAGTTGACATGCATAAGCCATGGTGATGAAACGAACAACAACAGAGAATAACAGATCGTGATTAACAAGCATGCTGGAAATGAAAACAGAGAGAATCACGCCATGCAAACCAGTCACACTGAGGTTAAAATATTACCAGTTTCACAGCGACTGCGGTTGTTAGTCCACGTCACGAAAGAATATAAACAAAACCGCGTTTCTCTGTGCTGTCCACCTAAAAGTGCACTGGGCGTGGCACTGGATACGAATGACTGTGACGTGTCAGGGTCTTCATTCTGTGATTGGCCTAGCATTCATCTGATTTGCATACCTGCACCAATCGCATCCTCTGATTGGACGCACTGTAATATTTTTCTTCGTTTCTTTCGTGACGTGACCAAGAAAATACTTACTTGCATAGCACTATTTTTCTCCATCTCTTCCAAGGGTTGCAATGTTTCAATACGGGGACGATCCTTGACGGTTGTGCCGTGAGTTTTAGGAGTGTTCGGTGACGGGAATTTATCCCCTACACCGCATACGGGCAGCGTGAGAAATAAGACACAGGTATACACAAAAAGAGTAGAGTATCGTGACAGCACAGAGACCCGCTAAAATATGACGCACAGTCCCGAACTTTGTGAGATTTTGTCCGTTCTTTTGAAAACATGACGTGGTAAGACCTGGCAATAAGCGTATTTTCAAATAAGTGAGGAACCTGCACAGTTTTGCACATTAATTTTGTTCCATTCTATTTGGTCTTCTTGGGTAAAGTTAGACAGTTTTCTCAAAAAGACTTTCACTTTTTAATGCTTATGATTAAAGATTAGTGTCAAATAGGCCCCTTTTGCCGACTAAAAACAAAAATTGGCTGGACTCAGACCAGAGCCTTTGATTTTGCATTTCGATATCGAGATAACAAAATAACAAGTTGTGCATTTGAGTGACGAAAAAGGACGGCCAAAATCTCACAAGTCACCGAAGAAACGGAAAGGATGTTTCACCAGAACTAGGGTTAATTAGTAACTGAAAAGAAGCAAGTTGTTAATTTGCCTTAAACTAAAAGCACAGCAAAGTCAGTTTTATAGATATAAGTGAACGAGGATGCACTATCTGACCTTTGACACAGAAGTTACGTAATATCACAAAGCGGGAGAGACGCATAAGACGATCAATTCCCACCACCAGAAAAAATACATTCACCAAGATATTGACAAGATTCTATGAGAGATCTATATTGCCTTATTCAGAAAATTTCCGTTCTTTGCCAAATTATGTAGTATCGGAACAATTGTATGATTTGCATAAGCAGATTAAACGTCAAGTTTTCGGGCAAACTGCATCCTCGCTCACAATCTCAAACTCAATCTTAATGTCTGCTGGCAAATAATATATCTCAATTGCCCGAAACTCAAATCAAAAATCCGTTAGTATCAATAGTTGGAGAGAGCGGGCTCGTCTATCCTGAACTTTGGTTTTTGTTACAATGGTAAACCATCCTTGATTTGGGCAAAAACATCATCCCAAGCATCTATGCTGAATTTTGTTTTCTTTCATATCAAATTCCGATACATCATTATATCACTCACCAAAGAACAAATTAGACTAGCTCTTGGATAATAACCTCCCACCACAAATGAAAACGTATATGTAATAACCAATGGAAATATAAAAACATTCGAAGACATTCTACAGCGCCCATGTGAAAATGGGAGGCTTGTTGGCTCTTGGTGGCAGCAAATATATTCATCACGCTACTGATACTCGGTACGTACCAACCTCGTCCCCATTGCTTACTTTATTTCTAACCTCGTTTCTAATTGTAGCCCTGGATAGGAAACTTTCTTCCTGTATCCTGATTCGATACCGCAATTGGCTAGTAATGGATTTTTATCGTGTACTTGGTGTTGTTATTTCCAACGTGCACTACGTGTTTTCACGGTCATTGTAATTATAACGTCCACGCCTTCTCACAAATACTCTTTTCCTTTCCAATTTGCTAATATTAATACGAAATATGATATTGCACATTGGCGGGATAAGATTGTAACATTTTAACTTCGAAAACAATCGTGTTTTCGTAACTCACGGCGCGACGAATTGATTGTGTTTTTACCCCAGACACAGCATACAAAAACAAACGCTTATGTAACGTACAGGTAGGCACCAGACTATTCCTCATTTGCATACGTGTTCAAACATTTTGCACATGCAAAATGATCCAATATCAGGGTGAGAGAGCAGGTAGTGGTGGGCGCGTACTGCTCGACACCCCGGGGACGAGGTTGCGGTACGTACGCACTCGGGTACGGTACAATTTGCTTTAAGAGTGCTCACACAACGAGACAGAATCGGTTGGCCAAAGTTTTTGCTTTCACCAAGAGTCCCAAGTAAGTTTTGTTTACACCACAAAGAATTAGTTTCTTAATTATTTCACACAAAACACTCGTTATTATGGCGCTTTGCATCAACAAGAAAAATCGTATGCTGATCTATAGGCCTAAAAGCGAATTGTCAGAAAAGGCTCAAAAAATGGGACGTTTTAGAAAATACACAAACACATTAATATAAGTGCAATCAAATATTAAAAATATTTATAACGGTAACTTTTACGCATTATGCTTTTAGTTTCCCTGATGAGATATTTGCAAAATCATGCGGAAAGGTTTGACTTATCGTCAAAAGATAAGCTGTTTGCGAGTTAAACTGTGAATACTGGACTTGGGATTCCAAAAGTAGATACATTTTGGCTGTTGCACTTGATTCGGGAAAATCATGCGCCAGACGACATCCAGCTCTGGGTAGGTGTGACTGTCCTTGTTGTCATTTTCGACTATTGTAAACGCAACATTGGTACATGGCATGTATTAACACGACCGAATGAAAGATGCCCTCTTATAATGTGTGACCGCAAGAACATCCTTATTTAAGAGATTTGAAAGTTAAAGGGGCTAAACATGTTGTCAGGGTATCAAAGATTACTCAGATTTATCTCACATTGTTCGCAGGTCATGGCCTATCGCGACATAGAATGTAAAATTCGAATTCGAAAGAAGAAAAGATTGACATACCAGGGTGGGGTATGAAGATGGCTTGAAGTTCTTTCTCGTCATTACCCAGTAGGTTTGTGGTGACAAGTGTATAATTAGCGTTATCCACATGCGAAGGGGTCTTGAAGTACAAGCAGCCCTCCATGGAGTTACTCAGCGGTTCAGATTGGAAGGGCGACAGCTGCAAGAAGTCTTCGTTCTTGGTGCTGATCCCATCAGAGATGAAGAAGACGTCATTCTTGTAGAAGGTGATGTTTGGTTGAGGAATTCCCCTCACTTCAAAGTATATACAGACGTGAAATGACTTCCTCAGTTCCAAAGTAATAATTTGTGGTTTACCTGAAAGGAAGATACACCTCAAACTTTGAATATCTAAGTATAGCATTTTTGTAGGTTCTTGTATTCAGGGAATTAAATAGGGGTATACAAGTCAACGGATTGCATTGTGTCAAATCGAGTAAATGTACTGCTAATGTTTATAAGAGTCCGAGATCTTACTTTGTATGACTAGACGGACGCTTTGTACATTCTGTCCTCTCTCGTTGGAGGCGGTGCAGTCCAGCTTTCCAGTGTCCTCCCCCGTCGCTCCTGACACCTTCAGTGTCCTGCCTCCGTCAGGCTGGTCCACCACCGTGAAGTTGCTGATGCTGCCGTCCCGCTCAAGCTGCCTCGTGTCCCACTCGATCTGTGGGGCCGGCCCGCCCGTGGCCCGGCAAGTCACCTCGAACTCCCCGGTGTTGTTGAAGATAAAGTTGTGTTGACTCACTCGCGCGGTGGGTAAAGCTGCGACAATGGCGGTGGATTTTAAAAGGTTGAAGATCACGGATTACACAGTCCACCCATTCTCTTGATTTGTTAAGATCGCGACTCATCGGACATCCTCTTGTTTCTTTCTCATCCTTTGAGTTACATTTACCACTCAATAACGAACGTCTCCACCACTGCCAAACAGTGTTATGGCAAACCAACCAATACATGTATATTTCATTGTATATAATACCCATTGCAAAGGGACTTTCTATGTTGTCAAAACGTGGAGCACAGTGTAGTTCTGAGAGCATGCAACCTAGTATCTAAGAACGCGGCAACAAAGCTTTTCTAAGCATTTGAGTAGAAACAAAACAAAGTAGTACTTAGGTCGCCAGCATAATCTTCCTTAATAAAAGGAAAACCTTCAGGTACAGTGCATGCTAGGTTTATTTTATTTGCACAGCCTTCGCGGAATATGTCATCGAGCAAAACAAGCTGAGATACTTACTACACGTTCCGTTTGGTTCGGTAATGTCTACCAGGTTAGTAAGCTGGCCTGTAGTCGGGTCCCGGCAAGTCGGCGTGCCCAAGTCAATCGAAACTTGACTCGGAAGGTTCTTGGGAACCAGCCAATATATGGCGCAAGCGCAAAGTAGTGGGTTGCCCGTGACATCCCTGATTATAGTGGACAATGAAAAGAAAATAATTATGAAAGTCAACACTTGGGATGATAAACGAGGACGAGACATCGCCTCGTTCTCCTAAAGTTTTGCAAAAATAGTTCGGACTAGAGTTATTTTTTGTATGAACCCTTCAACTTCATGAAAGTAATGGAAAAGAGACGTTCGATTTTGCATGTGGCAGCATACTTCGCTGGTACCAGAGTCGTAGAATGGTCCTACGGCAAAATGCACAGAGCGTAAAGGAAATCATACTTTTTTTTGGGGGGGGGGGTGTTTTCATGGACTGTTCAAACATGTTTCCGGTCATCACTATGACGTCACAAATATGTTTGTGCCAACTACTCGTCCCTAGGTCGGCGTGCATGTACTATATGCTTCTGGGCTCTGATTTGTTACACAAAGACTGGTTCGTCATATACTTCGTGATTGGGTCTAGGGAACAGGTAAAAGAACACAGCATAATTGGTTCCCACTGCAAGTGGCAGAACAACACAATCATTTAACCGGCTGCAGTGTACCAGTCAAATTACCTCTGGCCATCTTTAGGCCTATGACGTGCTAATACGGCACAATATCACTCATTAGTCGAAAAGAGCAGCCATAAATTACTGGGACATACTCCTTATGTCATGACATAAGGTTTATAGACCTACTTAAGTCCGTCAATAATAAAAATGAAGTAATGTTGCATGATAAAGGAATGGAGTACCGGTATAGTGGTCTGGACGGTGAAATTTGCTTTATCGCTGTAATTGTCACACACTAACTACTCACAGTTTTTTCAATGCGTTGATAATATTTTTGAAGGGCTTCCATGGCAACGTCTCTAGCTTATTTCTGCTGAAATCTCTGAAACAAGCAAACAGACCAAGTTCAATGATTTCAACTTGACATTAAGCGATGCAGCTGATGTGTTAGCATAGCGAGAAGAGCCGGGTTACGGGCTCATCAGAATACCCTGCATGATATATTGATCAGATTCGCCATTCAATGCTTGCTGTGCACTTGAGCCTAGCCTTGTAAATAGGTAAGATTGGGTAGCTAGCCTGGTATAGGTCTTTACATGTGGCAGTCACAGCACACACACAATTCCGACACTCAGTGATCGATTAAGCATCGTTCCAACCTCTCACTGTTGGCGAGCGATCCCGCCGTGCATTTCCTGTCCATTATGCATTTCGGTTGAGTACCGAGAATTCGTCACTGCAAAGGAGGTTGTCGACGCATACACATATGGCGTCATTCGTTTTGACATATTTTAATATTAACCGTGAAAGAGACATTAGTTCAAACAAAATACCGTATATTTGAAAATTATAGTGAAAAAATAATTCGATCAACAAAAATAGATCGTGTGATCATTAATACTGTATTGTCTTGTTCGCTAAAAAAATTTAATATAAAAGTATCGATAATATTGGGGGATAAGGTTCATTCTTATGCTCTCCACAAAAGCATTTACTTACATCTGAAAAAGGTTCGGAGTTTCCAAAAAGGCATCATCTGCTATGTGCCGTAAGCCACTACGAGATAATTCACTGCAAAAAGACAAAAAACACGAAAGATGTTCAACAACGACATCTTAACCTTCTGGCGTCATGAGGCCTATGGGTAACTCCACCTTGGTTTAAGCACAAAGTACCCCATGACTACCTTAATCATGGTACGTGACGAAATCACAATAAAAGTGATTTGGAACATATCTTTTCTGGCTCAATAAAAGTCTCCTCGGCCTTCTCTGTTAAGCGGTTTTGCGTAGGACTTGCAGGGGAACTTTACGTCGTAAAGCACAGGATATATTTACATATCAACATAATTATCAACGGAACGGCTCTGATGAGCTTTGACTGCCAAATAACGAAATGTGAGCAAGGGCGGATCCAGGGGGGGGGGCCCAAAGGGGGCCATGCCCCCCCCCCCCCGAAAAAAAAAACGAAACCATTTTTTTTTTAAATTTTATGTGACATTGCAATAAAGGCAGGCAATGCGTACACCACCATCTTTTCCTCAAAATAACATTGGTTAAAGTGGTCAGAAATTGCCTCAGATCGCACCACAGTGCATCTAGAATCCAAAAAAATTTCGGGGCCCTTAAGCGGGCCCCGAACCCCACGCCGTAATTTTTTTGACCCACTTTTTGGGGGACCAAAAATTGTTTTGGGCCCCTCCCAAAATTGTGTTCTGGATCCGCCCTTGAATGTGAGGACCATCGTGCCTCTCCTTTATCGCCCTCTACCGGTGTCAATGAGGCCGTACGTGAAGGTGATCGTACAGGAAGTGTCAGATGGCAGATTAATATTTAAAAAATCAATTCTTAAAGAGGATAACAAAACTCAATACATGCAGCAGTTCACCACTTCGTTTATTTATATTCATGTTTTTATGGTAAAATTTTAAGTGACAACGGCGACGTATAAGCCTACCTAAAAGTTTGATGTACTTCGTGGACAGCGATGTTATAATGAGTTACACCCAGTGTTAAGTCTCAGTACTTATTATTGTCGGACGGTACGAAAGTTAGGTGAATATGTTCCGATACAAAATTCTTCATATTGAAATGAAATACACATATATAAGTATAGGCATTTCTTTGAATGGTTATCCCTGTACAAGGAGCTGGAGCAGCCAGAAACATATTGAAGTAGAACATCAAAGTTCAACTATAGAAAACAACAGCAGACAAACAACGTACCAACCTACAAACAACTATATTTAACACTGAATTGAATTCTGTATTCACGACCGCGCAAGAAACGATCCAAAAGAAATCCAGTTTTAAGTGGTAGCTTATGCTTTATCGCGTCAGTAAACTTCCCAGAGTGGTTTGTTTTTGTCTCAGCCCTTGAAGAAAATCGGCTGAGGGCATGAGAGACGAGACATAATTGGCGTTTGATGTCTTCGCTTTACGTTAGCGCCGACCCTGGCCTTTCAGTATAACGTCTGCCATCAATTCAGCCCTTCGCCTTTCATCTCGTCAAATCTAAACGTTAATTTCCCTGGATTTTTTCCTACTTTAGGGGGATGGCGGAAGATCTGTGCTTGTTTGTGAACTGGGATCCTGCGATAAACAGGGTCTATCGGCGCCGGGGTCTGAGCAGCGTGATGGCAGCGGGTTGGTGATCGGGGATGATGAAGACAAATGCCCCACTGTCAGAACCTCGCTAACCGCCATCCATAACCCATCAGTCTATAGTAGCTGTCGAATGTTTTATCTGTAACAGCCTCTTCTGTAGACCGAGAATTTGTAAGTAAGAGGCTCTTACATGGTCAGCTTATAAAACTCATTCCTACGGTCTGACAAAGTCGTCTGGTCGATATTCTTGAAACAACATGTTTTCCCGAATAAGTGTGTCAATGAAATCACTTTGCATATTTCGTCCTGTATAGATGTTTTTGTCAGTGTATTCTTTCGCTTCCTCGAAGTTCCACACTGAATGCAAACGTTGCATCGGTTCCATCCTTTCATTTGAGTATTAAAAACAGATGCCGAAGAACGAACTTTTAAAAACGAGAAATCTTCGTAATAACTTTAGACCTCAACAATTAATGGTTCACATCTTCACAAAGAAGCTGTGTCATTTGACTTTTGCGATTGGAGCAAATGATTTTCAAAACAAATTACAAAAGCCAAAATGTCTCAAAGTCTTATCATACTTACAGTGTTTCCAAATGTTCCATATCTCTGAACGAATCACCTGTCAGCTCTGTAAAATTCCTTTGGTTGCGAATAGTCCTAGAAAAGATAAGCAGACAAAAAGTGTTATAAGATCAAATAGCTGCTGAACGCTAGCAAAGCACTGATCAAAACGTGCTTAAGGGAGTGTTTGAAAAATGTATTATGTCTATTTGTGGGCTCCGTGCGCCAACAAAGAGGGCGCTCTTTTACATAGCAACGACGTCACATGGGCGGGACATTTAGCTGGTTGACGCGCACCGTTCCTTGTGTGTGACGCACGTACACCAGGGGATTTGTACTATGTACATGCAGTGGTACGGCCGCGCGTCGCATCAAAATTGCAGTCAGGCAAGATGGCGTCGGTCAGTCACCCCCAACTGTACTTTTTTTGCTGGTGAGAGGGTACTTGTGAACGGAGCGGATAATGTTCTTGCTGTCAACTTAATAATCTTTTTAATGTGGTTTTTAATTCAGCAATTGAGATTTCATGCATCACACAGACCTGCCCCAGCGTGTATCACAATCTCTGTTGCTATGCTTCATTTAACAGTTTACATTTTGTATTTTTTTGGTAACAATCCAAACGTATAAAGAAATTTCTTATTTGCCTAATATTTTTTTTTTTTAATGTTAATAAATAAATTTATGAAATACGCAATAATAAAATGCAACATTCCCCATGAATTTAACAAATATTTTTTTGTTCACAACCTCCAAAAACACAACTTAAATGTTACCACATGAAATGCAGACGAACAAGTAGGGCCAAATGTATGTAACTAGAGAAAATCTAGAAACGTTTGAGAAAGGTAGACATTTTATGCAAAGTTTGAATGTTATTTGCTTTCATTAAATCCATTTATGTGCGGGTCTGTTAAATGCATGTATAGTGCCGTGGCCGCGTGGTCTGGTGCATTGCATCCGTGGTCTGCGGGTAATTCTGCAGGTTGTGGGTTCGAGTCCAGCCTGGGGCTATGGTGCATGTGCCCCGGGCAAGGCACTTTGTCACTCATTGCTTCTCCCCACCCAGGAGTAAATGGGTACCTGTGAGGGCAGAGATGGTCATTGTGATGGATTGTAGCTGCCTTGCACCAAAATGGCAGCATCGAGCTGTATACTCCCCAGGGAGCTGAGATGGTATTTGGAATGTTTCATTGGCCCAACGAGCAGGGTAGTAATGATGTAGCGCCTTGAGCACCAATATCGGTGGATGCGTGCGCTTTATAAATACCCATTTTTATTATTACATGTATACTGAACCGTCCCACTTTTTCGAGGCATTCGATTTTGGCTCTTTATCCATTTGGCGTGTCTTTTATGCCCCTATAGCGCCCTCTAGAGGTTTTGTAGGCCTAGTCTCAAGTTACACTCTTGCAAGACACACAACGTCCCGCTGTAGCGGCCTGGAACACAGAATGCATCGGCATCCCACAGGTTGAACAACCTTTAAGACTTGAGGTGCTTAGCCTCTACACGACCTTATTGACGAAGGCATGGAATGGCAGAATCTCTGAATTCCCATCGCTTGCCTTTAGAATTCATTCCTGCATTATTTAGGCCTAGGCCTTTACTCCGGGGCACGGTTAGTCAGGTTCCTAGAAAGTGATTTTTAGTGCCGAAGTGCTGGCGTGCGCAAGCGAGGTGTATGAAACGTGATGACTGCGTACGAGAGAGAGAGAGAGAGAGTCAACAATCCAATGGGACTGAAGTACTGGCCCGGCCTCGTAAAAAAAAACACCCACCGATTTAACAGCCGAACATGCCGCTGAAACCCGATACCGGACGGCCGGTTTCACCGCGCGTTTATTGCCTGACACGTGGACATCTAAAAGATGGAATAAAAATGATCGGCAATCGATCTATAGCGGCGAGAAGATGAGTGTGAACCAAAGCATAAGAACAGGGGATAAAGAGGGGGGGTAGCTCGCAGAGAAATCCCATTGGCTCAACCTTTCACTAGGGAATTAGAGTTCTGCGAACTTATGTTGAAAGGTTTTAGTCTTGATTGGTATAGGGCCTACTGTCATCGTACGCAGTTAACGTCAAGGGAGACGCTGGGAGAGTTCACGGGCTCGCCTGCCTTAGCTTCCCACTCTCGGCCAGGTATGATGGTAATTCACGTAGGATTACATGAGGTGACGAAGAGGTGGCGTTGACGCACGCACTATAACGCCTACTAAGGAGCGGCACCAAGGCGTGCAGAGTGTAAACAGAGAGATGAACCCCCGTTATTCATGTGTTGAGACTACCGGCGGTTTATCACACCTCGGTGTTTTCGAGTCAATAAGTTATGTATTTATGTTTATCCTAATGGCAATTCCGTGTGAACAATACCTGAATGTTTACCTTTCCCTCCAGATGAATTTTAAATACTTTTTTTCTCATTAATTAAGTCGTCATCTTCTCACATTTTGCTCACATCCGTGTACCTATTTCTGATAAAGATTCATCACTTCATTAACTTCTGTTTGATGTCTTCCTGTGTTGTCTGCATTTATAAAGACATTATCATTAAAGCCTGACTGCATTCTTGTATATGTTTTACCCTTATACGAAACAAGTCCACATTTCTTCGTTATTGCATAACACCTGCTACACATTTCCTTAAAGAAACCAAATTTTGTAACCCGTGATGTTTTCGCAAGATGCGACTGTAAAGTATGAAGACGGCAGTGGGTGTGGGACACTCCGTGTAAGGGAAAGTGATGCAAACAAACCTCTGAAGTGATTGCTCTGCATTCGGGGTAATAACGGTGCGCGTTGATTCCATTCCTTATTGTACAATTATTGGAGAAGAGGAAGGTAGTAAACGTCTTTGTTACAATTTAAAATTAGTTCACGTGCTTTCGTTTTCGTCACTGTTTGAAGCCTTGTTCTTTGATCTCCCCTGGACATCTTGTTCCCTAATTGACATTCAACGACTGCGCCTCCAGCGTAAACATGCCTCGATATCGAAGGGGCAGACAACAAAGTTCACAACTTCTGGCGACAAGCCGTGTGAAGCCAGCGCGTAAACCTATCTGCACTCTCCACACCATTTTAGCAAGTACAATTTACAGGCAGCCGGGGGCTGTTGTCCGTCACCCTCTCGGTTAAGAGGGGAAATTCAAACTTTGCCGGCGCACTTTGGGACTCGATCCCCTCCCTGAAGCATAGTGGTGCAGTCTCAGGCTGAAGCTGAAAGTTGAGGTGATACTTGTGGGGACGCGATGCTGTCCTGCTCTCAAACCTGGACAACCAGCCGTCTCAAGACGTACGAAGGGGAGCGTAGTATGTTCTCAGCCCGGCTCCAGATATTCCTCTTCAAGCTCGTCCAACGAGAAACGCTAGTCTCTTTCTCATTAGGGCCTTGAGCCGCCTGGGGTCATGTTTCATCCGACGTCATTACTAGTCCAAACCTAGCCGAGTAAAGCAAACACGCTGCGACAGGCCAGCGGCTGGTCGTGTCCCCAGGGCCCTGTCCCTTCGATATCGTTGGATAATTTCGTTTGCTACCAATAATGATGTCACCTCAGACTAGCTCTGTGCAGCGATGATTTCAAACTGACTTAACTATCCAACAACGATATAGCTTCGAAAATTATACCCAATCAGATTGTAACAGAAATAAAATTACAACTTGCAAATCAAATCAAGAGCCGTACCCATCGCTATGGATCGATCATACAGTGCATACGAAATACTACTCCACACACTACATGCTCGCATAGTGACTTTTTTTTGGCTACGTTCGCTACTGCACGAACTAACAATTTTCCAATAGGGCAAACCTACCCTCCGGTGCTGTGCACTAAAAGCCCACAGACAAAGATGTAATAGCCCCTCCCCAACGATATCATAGTTTTTCTGTGTGTTATGGTGTAATTCCGGTATAGGTATATTGATAACTTGTGTTGATGCAATAATTATTTGTTCGTTTATTTCATATATGGAATTTGCTTCAGACTCAAATTCCTAAGTCCGATATTGATTAGGCAATGTCATTACATTTTGTTTCTTCTGTTTGTGCTGATCTTGTGTATGGTCCTTTGATGTGCATTTTGTCATGTGTATTATTTCACGTAATTTCAAGCCCGTACTGGACTCATTAATGATACATGAGTTTAAATGTTTTGTTTCTAAACAGATCGGCGTGAGATGGCTGTAAATGCATGTGACAGACCTAATTTTGTTTTTGCGTTATTGTTGACACGTTTTCATGCGGCTCCTTTGTTAGTTTACTATTAACCTTACTAATACTTGTATTATTAGCCAAAATGACAAAGAACAATGGAATATTTCTGCGTCTTTATCACTGTTTTCTCTCTATTAGGTAACAAAATTTGGTTCTTTTTTGGTTATTAAAATAAACTTTTGAAAAAGTTTCCTGGGGCATTTGACACATTTTACCGAGCGAGACGGTTACGATTACGAGCCCAAACAATTCCATTCTCAAATTACGGAGTAAATAAAATAAAAGACGAGGGAAAAATCGTTATCAATTACCAGGGTCGCGTAGAGCTATAGGTCTGCGCGACAGCAAGCCCAGAGGAGTTGTTTTTATTTTTCTACTGGTTTTTATTTGGCCGCAATCCCCCCGACTCGCATTCGATTGAAATTCACGGTTGTGATCTGCGTGCGTCATTCGGGCAAAGCGCTCCCTGGATGGTACACAATAATGACGAGGGAATCGTATATCGACGCAGTTAGTGGCGCGCGCAGCATGGGGTCCTTCGCCCGACCGGCAACTCCGCAGTTTACACATTGGTATCTCGATACTTACTGTTCTACCTTAAACAAAACATATGAGTACGACCCTTCAAACGCACATTAATGTATGTCTATATGTCAGGCCATTGGCAATATGATTTACAAAAATAAAGAACGTGAAAAGCTGAATGATTAGTGCTGTCACTGCAACACAAAGCATCGTAGATATCCACAATTAATGAGTAAAATTAATTACAATGAGTGGGATAGAAATGCCGCCTTCACCAGAGGAAAACTATCAAATCCCATTGTTGTCGGAGAAGAGATACATAATTACACGATTTTCAATACCAACTCTAAGTTCAAGGAAAACTCTCAATTTGTATAAACACACTTGAAAGTCACTGCAGGTTCTCAAGGATTTTATAAGATGCCGTGCTCTCGACACCTGAGGTAAATACAGGACCCGATGAACAAAAGCCATGACACGCATTGCTCGGGGTGCCTCACTTTGATGAAGAGTGGGATAATCAAGCCAGAAATAGACGTCCAAGGACCGAGTCCACGACGCCGTAAAATTGTCTGTGCCCGCGGGAGGCAAAAGGGCAAGCCTCGCTAGGTGAGAACGGACCCACAAGTGACTCGTGCCTTGCAGCCAAAAAGACAGCTCAACCATCGCCTTTCCCCCCCTTCTCGGCCGTACCTGCCTCATCAAGATCTCTCCTCCAAGCTTCCTCGCGATCAGCACTTCTCGTACATAAATATAAAAAACAAAAAAAGAAACATCCCCAGGCCGGCCGTGATGCACGCTTCATTGGCCCCTCTGACGTCAAGGCAAGGATCTGCTTGTTGATTTGTTTGCTCTTATCTCTTTCTCTCGTACCATCTCGCCTTACTGGGGGGAATCTCCAAGTGTTCTGTGATGGCTGTACTCGGTCAAGCGATGTTACATCGGCAGAACCTCGCCTGTCCTGCCAACCGGCCGTGAAAACAGCCACACTTTTTTCCGTAGTGTCATTTCAACCTTTTTAGTAACCATGGAAACGGTAAAAGGATAATGTCTCCGGTTACTGGCGATGGATTAACCTTAATTCTGGATAAAGGGGATTTTGATATCAACTGCATTCAAAGAAGGACAAATGCCTGACTCTGTGACAGATGACTAGAGAACTTTGCGCTAGATACAAATACACGAAAATCCAATCTTACAAAGGATTTGTCCTATTCTTTCAATCTTACGACAAAACATCTTGAATATCCTATATCACATCAACATTTACCGCACGCATAGGTGTTTTCCGTAGGTGGTTGAACCCATTTTCATGAATAATTCAGTAGTGTCCATGTAATCATTCCAAGACACTTGGCGACTCCCATTAAATTAAAATCATCCGAACGATAAGTTTGGAGATGAAAAAAAGTTGAGGAAAAATGAAGAGTAATGTTTCGATCTATTGTCCATCTCATTATCCACTTCGTTACAATGGCAGCTTGACATCTGTTTTTTAAATGCTACTTAAATTATAACAATGGTGTGGACGTCAGTGTTCCTTTTCATGAATGAATATCATTTTTCCATCGAAACTATTGCATTATTCAAGAATTGCTTCTCCTGCCAATGGAAAAAAAATTGCGCACCGCACTTCGTATCTATTAGTCATTGCATGCTCAAACTTGCTACACTATGGTCTTGAAAAAAAAGTCGTGCACTTTTGATGTGTGATAGTTTCGATTCTTTTGTTAAAAGTTCCCTAGTAAAAACAGCTATGTCCACATTATGATGTGATTTTTCCCGAAAGGTAATCAGTGACGTTATCTGATGAACCATGATTCGTTGAAAGCTATAATCCTCTTTTTAATATCCAGCAAGTTACTCGACGTCTTCTGACACAAGCCAAGACTTACACCCTTATCTCAACCTCAAGCAACGAAAAGAAAGCAACTTTTTTTTAAGAAGGCAGTCTTATTTATCGGGCAGCAGTGCATTGCCGTGGATTTGCCTGTTCAGAAGGTCTCGTGGGACCACGTGAGAAATGTGACGCACGAGACAAGAGAGTGATTTTGTTCCAATAGCTTTTTTTTTTTACTTGTCGAGCAGACGACAAGGCAAATCAGGCTGGCAGTAAAGCGCGCACACGGCCTTTTCCATTTATAGGTCTGCCCGTACGTCCTCGTGCGGCGATATAGAGACCGCAAGAGATGTGAAACACAAAAAAGAGAGAGAGCATTTGAGCTGACTCCTTCAGGCAGACTGTAATGTGAACCGGCGTGACATTTTCTTCACGACTGCTCTGATCGCTGATTGTAATATCACAGTCCAATCTTATTACTGTATCCAAAAGAAAGTGTCATGCATCCAAAATGGTTGGTTTACTTAGCCGCCATCTTACTTGCGGAGAAGTAGTCATCAAAATGCACATATACCAAATTACACGCTACATTTTTTTAAAGCTTTGTCGATTAAGGTCATCACTATGACGTCATCCACTGCAGAGCGCAAACATCACAATAAACGAAATGTTGATAGCGCCACCACGCGATCAGCTATGGGCTATATTCGCGAGTCGGCCATATTAAATTGAAAGCGAGGCAAAATCTTCATTTTTGGAACTTGCGAAGAGAAATGAAAGCAATGACATAAAGTTAATTTCAAATTAATACCAGTCTGCTCTGATGAATAATTTAAAATTTGTTATTAAACATACCCTATAATGTTTTAAGCCACATTAAAAAAAAAAGTGAGGCTAGAATGAGTAAATAGTCTGGCACCATTCAACAGTTCACAATTTACAAAACACCTTCAGGGAACACGACCAACATGGTTTCCTCGCGAATAAGGTCCATGGGCCTTTACATCGCGGACTATTCACTGCTCAGTTTATTGAGAAGTTTCGTTCAGGGGCTTTGCGTCAATTTGCAAATTGCTTACAAATGAAGAAACGAACAAATGTGAGATTTAAAGACTACGAAACAGTACGTTCTGAATAAAAAAATAATTAAATCAATGAATTAATATTGTCCTACTTTACCTTTTAACGTAAAACGTTCATAAAATTTCCAGAATGGAACGAAATTATGTTCACTTTACGTTGTAACTTTTTATATTTTAACCCAGGTGGTCTTAAAATTGTGACATTTTTCAGAGAAAGAATAACCTCGCAAGGCTCTGTACCCCTTTTATTTATTTGAATTATGTCGTGTTACTAACATGAATTCCCGGAACCTGTTACATCACCAGATGAAGAGAAGGCAACCCTGCCGTGTCTCTAATCAAATTACCCCACCAGACATAATCAGTGTTCTGCTAATCAGCCTCCCGGTATAGTGGTCGTACGATGCGACGGACATTGTGAGTAATACTAAGAAAAAAAAGACATGTGGAGACCTCAACAACTTAATTAAATTCCACTCCGTCCACTGCGCTTATGGATTCAGATCAACACTGTTTGAAAAGAAAAATTAGTTACTCTCACTTCTGTGCTCAAACAATAGTCCCGACATTTTGGTTTCCGGTTTTTTCACTCACCCTGTATTTTGGAATAACGGAGAACTTGGTTTTATTGTGTCCGAACAATTAACAACAACAACACTAACAACAACAACAACACATGGTTTGCATTTTGACGATAACTGAGAGATTAGCTGAACTGATTGAAAAATCCTAAATAAGTTGTTGCCGATAAATTATACTTTAATAATCATTCAAAATGCTGACTGTTTTGCGCCTCCCGTGAGATAGCGAAACGCACCCATTTTAGACTGTAGATTGGCATAAAACACTGGATATTCATTTATAAATAATTCACAAGCCTAGTGAACCTGCCAAGAATATTATGCAATCAATGTAAATGGTAATGATAAACAAATAAAGACAGGATCTATTCCAATTTACTTAATAATCCACCCACGACGCCATTACAGGGAGTTATTGACTTCGGTAATGTGTCCCGGTCGGAATCGTTAATGAGTGCCGTATAAATTTAATTAATTTACGTCCACAGAAAAAAATAAGGGGAACGAAACACGTCGCACACAGGACAAAAAAAGCCCTACACGAAGGTGAAAATCTACGTCACGATAAGCGGGGAAAATTAGACTGCACAGAAAAAAAGGCTAGTGGAATGATTCGCGGCGAATGAATAACACAATACCGTGCAACATCTAGACCATGTTATTAACAACTTATCGAACAACACCATTGCTGGCCTGATGATGTAACTGGCCTTCAGCCGGGCGCCAATATACATCAACACTCCTACGTGCCGTCCATTTCCCGCCAACTCAATCCACTGTAAATTGCGCCACGCGACAGCAGATTTTTTTTTACCAAACCGGCAACAGTCACAAATACGCAAACCAACCTACATCTTCCTTCCTTCTCTTAAACTCAAGACTTCCATCTGGAAAACAAGAACCCCTCCATCTTCGGATTATAGATCTATTACGATCCAGTGGCTGATGAAAATGTTTGTTTTGGGGATGGCAAGTACCCAGAACTAATCCGGCTGCCGATAAATCAAACGCGCATGAGCAGCAGCTATATATTGCATCGCACGGTAAAAACTTGGCCGGACCGGCTTACGACTGTTATTGTAGACCTCCGCCATGACGCAAAGTAGGGCACATTCAGAACGCACGCAACGAGGCGTGATTTCAATGAAAAGCAAACAACGCTTTGAGTAGACATTAAAACGCTCAAAAATCTTAATTCCAAGTCTAGTACACCATTTTCCATGCCATCGGTCGATGAACACGTAAGCTCAGAAGACCAGGGTCACTAATGTAATGTGATAATATTTTGCTCAGCTGTTGGTTTGAATGTCCCCTGGACGATTAAGTATACTATTACTGGTAGGTACCAAAAAGAAACGAGCGGCATCCCATAAAAGCATTAAAACACAAAGATGTTACAATTCGTCACTTGAATACGATGCAGATATAAGTAAATACTATCGCATCGATTTGGTTAACGTAAATTGAATTTTAGTATAATTGCTTATACATGTGCATGTTATTTCAAAAATGTTACCACATATTTTGTGGCTAAGCATCACACACCCGTTGTGCATGCAGGACGGTATATCCACGATATCTGATATCTTGAGGGCGTTGTGAATTTGCTTGCATTGACAAACTCAAAATTAATCTCCCGTCAAAACCCGAGTAATGTTCTAAATAGAAGTGAATATATACGAGTGATTTAAAATCAACTTGTTGACGGAGAAGACAATGAAAATTAACTAATTGGTCGTTCGTTTGAACGCAACGATCCCCGGGACCAAGCTTAATACTATACGACAAATACAGCAAAATAGTTACCAGCAATCGGTGCAAGTATTATTTTCTTTTAAATGCTCTGGAAAACACCCCTGCAGTTCTGGTGCGTCAAAAAGCCATCAAAAGACGGAGATCGATGTTTGCATTCTGCCAGATCTTTGTGTGTTGTCAATTCACGTGGGAGGGCCCGAACACCCGGCTGACATGTGATAAAACAGCCTCGGCACCGACAGTCAAACCCAATTTGGTCAAGCTGTCGATATTGAGTTAATATTATTGCACGCGCGATGAACCGTGAACCCAGTGCACTCATCTGGACACGAAGTGTACTTAGACGAGCGCCTTATTCCCAGAAAAGAAAAATCCATACGGTTTACATAAAATTAATGTGTTGATCAGTAACTGTGTATGTATTAATCAGTAGCCAGGAGACTATGCAATGGAATGCTAGCCTAATGTCCATGACGTTCGTGGAATTATTCTCCTGCGTTCAGAACTATGCATATTCTGCAAGGTCCGCATTGCGCAATAACCGCAAGAAACCATGCGTGTCTGTGCTGGCCAACATGACTTCATTGCAATCGGAAAACACTTGAATTAAAGTTGGCTAGAAAACAGTGAAATCTTGCACCAAACTGACCCTATAGCTGTAATCAACAGGGTGCAAGTTTACTAAAATCCAACTGTACAGGTGAGTCAAAAAAGAGGTTACACATCTAAGTTCCGACACCCCTATGTCCCTATCCCTATCCCTAACCCTAACCCTAACCCAAAACCTAACCCTAACCCTCACCGGGCGTAACACAATCTTATGTGCAGGTTTCGGAACATAGGGGCGTCGGACATAGGGGCGTCGGACATAGAGGTGTCGGAACATTGGGGTGTCGGAACATAGGTTGAGTTGTCAGAACATAGAGGTGTCGGAACATAGGGGTGTCGGAACATATAGCAGTCACCAAAAAAAAAGAAACCTAAATGGTGCCCCCTGTTTTTTAAAGAAGTTCTGCATGTAGGGTTTTCCAAAATAATCTTGGCTATGAAAGCCCAATTAAAAAGCTTTCTGTTAGTGAAAGAATCATTCTAATCGCTCATGTACTTTTCCAGTTATGGAATTTTGAACACAAACACTTGGTTTTTTTTTAACCTTGTCCACGGATCACATTTAAGGTACGTGATATTTCAGTAAAAATTAAACCATGTCGTATCCTGAAAATGATATCAGAATAATCCCATATAAGTCTCACAGGGTAGGCAAGTAGAAGGTAGGGTAAGACTTTAAACTCTTGACATTGTAAAGCATGATATTTAACAATGGAAGCAGCAGGTTTGTAAATAAACGTTATGATAAGTGCCAGTTATCATGGTTATGAGAGTGTTCTGATGTGAATAGTTTTGTTTAGCTGAAATATCACCTACCTTGTGATCCGTGGACAAGATATTAAAAAAAAAGGTGTTTGCGTTCAAAATTACATAACTGGAAAAGTACACGGGCGATTTGAATTATTCTTCACTAAAAGAAAGCTTATTACTTGGGCTTTCATACCCTAGATATGGAAAGCGCTACATACAGAACTTCTTAAAAAAAAAAAAAATAGGGGGCACCATTTTGGTTTCCCTTTTTTCACTCACCCTGTATAGGCGTTGTTGGATAATACAATTGCTAATTACGAACCACGCCAATATTCATAACCATTGTTAGTACCTTAATGAATTTAATATAATTAACATTTTTGAAAATCTCTGATCAGGACTTAAATCAGATGAATTGCGTCGCTCAGCATTTCGCGCACAGTGTAGCCATAATTTACTCTCCTGTGAAATATATTCTCAGTGTGGTAGGTCTATGCTTGGGTACGGCGAAAGCACACAGAAATCTCTCCCTGAATATCGTGGCATTACGAAACCCTCCCATGCATTCTGAAAAGCAGATGCACAGCGCGGAGTAGTCCGTGACCAAGGGTTGAAACAGCAAGGGCCAAAGCAAACAAGACAATATCTTAATATTAACCAAATGTTCGGCCAAAGATGACAGATGTGGAAGATAAGTGACAAAGCAACCAACAGCACGTTGAGCAAGATGTGCTTACTAGGGCTCGGGGATAATGGGATTCTAATTTTCTGAATAGACCACAAGCTGGTTTTTTTTTAGCCTGGTTAAAAACTTCTCTCCGACAACAGCAAATAGTACAGAACAATCACTTAGTACAAAACTATCACCGCATTACGTCTTGCAAGACTATCAAATCTCTCTGCCTGAAAAAAGAGTGTTTTCCCTTTGCCTACACTTGTCTGCAAAAAAATTACAGTCGTATCCCTTTGCCTATCTTTCCTCCTTGATTTTATAACCAAAACAACATATGTGTGATTAATGGCTCGATTCTTTGTAAGCAAAGAAATGAGGTTCGAATACTACAAGGAACAAAATGGTTATCCGAGTCAACCTGTCAATTGCAACGTTGAAACGTTTTGAGTGCAAACACCATACGGGCAGATCCTATTTTGAGGGGGAATTTTGTTTAGCATGAGTATGGATTACAAGCTATATGCCATCGACATCTCAGTTCAGTGCTCTAGCCTACATACTGATAGCGATTGTATTACAACACTAGCGCTATTGCGTGCATCGTCCCTGGATATCACGCCCGTCAACCGTTACTGATTACCGATCTCGGCCATCAACGTTCCCCCTTCATGCCAAAATCTCACAGCAATTTGCCCGACCTCTCTCTCGTAATTTGCTGGCCCGTATTTTCGGCATGCCAACCCGAATGAGAAAATGTCTGCGCCGAATAGCTGGGGCACTTTCACCGTCGGATTGGATGAATGGCGCTGGGCCGCCGATGTCCAACGCCAGGTGATGATGCTTTCATGCGACCTGCCCGGAATGACAGATAATTCGTAGAGTGTAAAGCAAAATCTTCTATACTTATGACCTAAAACCAAGACAGCTTCATTGTCATATCTTCCCAGTGCATTACACAATTGGGGTCGGGCGTTGTGACTATAAAGGCAAACTAAAGGGCGGTGTGTAAATGCATTTTAAAAAATGAAGTCCAGCTGAATTTACTTGTTTGGAAATTTAACCGTCGTTAAAAGTAGTACCAAATAACATAAATTTCGTAACTTTTCGTAAAATGTAACAAATTTAGCTAAAGTTTTGACTGTACGGCCTTTGTGCTAAAATATTAATTTACATTTTCGGTATTTTGGTATTGCTGTGTCCTACTGCGGCAGGCAAAATAATTGAACTCTTTCGTTACCTTATGTTAAATTGCCACGAATTGAACAGCAAAGGAAGAGTCGGTTTTGTTTGTTAGAAATCAGACTTGTAACAGTCAGCTTATATGACATACGTGTCCACCTGATGATTATGCCGATGACCCGGTCTGAAAACGTTCCATCGTTCATTTTACTCCTTTACCCCATCCAGTGTTGTAGCCGTATCCAGTAAGAGCCGCATCTGTGGAAGATTATTGTTCCGGGTTCGTAGACAATATTACATGCTCGGAGATTCATGTGGAATATAATTTTCGCCCGAGTCTAGGGGCAATTTAGCAATAAGATCGGACCGGCAGGGGTGGTGCATTATTATTTAGGCCACAGCTAGCTCACACACGAATTTTACTGATAATAATTCTGGGTCATGGGCCTCAAGCATCATATACTAACTGACTCGGGCTACGTCTTCACGCGCACATCCTTATCAAGCCTTTGACCTCCTACATCATCTAATCATTAGCGTCTTTTTGAAGGGATCACAGCCTTCTCGTCTCCAATTTCCACCCATCCAGGGTCGCGCTCCAGCTAGCTCTCTCGGTAAAGCGGGAGACTCCGGGTCTAGCACCGCGAGAATCCACACCGATTTCCCCTTCCGTCGCTCCAGCTATAAGACGGTGCCTCGCACCATCGTTACCAACCGCAGTAGAGTTGCGGCCCAGGCTTTGCTGCAAGGCTCTTGAGATTAAAAGGCCCTAGGGGCTGCTAGCGCGTTCCCTGCATCAGGCACATTAGCCAATCAGCGAGGTCCGCGGAGTTAATTCAGAAAAATGCGCCCGCCGGCAAGACATGATGCATAAATTCCGGCTAACTAATAACGCACAGCATATATCACTGCTCGCTGAACTAAGAAGAGACACGAAATAAGCACGATTTTAATCACAGTTCAAGCCCTTTCATTAAAAAAACGAGATAAAAGTGGTCAGGTTTTTTTTACCCAAACCTAAACATGTTGATGTTGTAAAACATATCTAAAAACCAAACCCATCATATTTCTCTAATTGCAAGATAAATCAAGTGAAACAGTGATCTTCTAAAAATGTCCAAACTCGAAGCAATTTGCACCTCGTAACACTATCCAAGCCTACAGGGTCTATCTACAGGTCTACGATTCAGATTTTTAGTCATGCCAAAAAAACACCACCACTAAGTCCTGATGATCGTCTATACTGAGTACAGCACTAGTGTGGCTGTATAATGGATGGCAAGCGCGAGTAGATATATCACGCGCGCACTAGCAGCGGCAACCTTTCTCCATGCCAGCCAGTAATGAAATGTGACCAACATTGTTTGTAAATCAATCCTTTGTGGTGAGTGTCCCAGGATTGGGTATCCTGATCACGTCCCTCGATCCAGGCACACCGATATCAACCAAAAGGACACTTGGGCAGGGAAACGAGTTTATACTGGGGCAAAGTCCGCAGAGTTGCTTGAAAGAAATCGCATTTCTGAGCAAAAACATGTACATTCAAAATACATAAAAAGGTTAAGAAGAAAATGTTTTACTGTCTCCTTGCATATACTTTTATAACGAGGCGGGAAAATGTTTGCAAAAATAAAATACGATTGTGAGACGAGTAATTTGCTTCAAAATTAGCGTGCGTGGTTACTTAGTTAGGATTCTTTGGAATTCAAACATGTCACTTGAAGAGTTCTTAGGCATAAAAATAATGTAACAGACATCATCCAAAGTGTCTGTGTAAAATACAGATGGCAATATTGCCTGCTTCACAGTAGATAAAATAGAGTCTGCCCGGATTTGGTTTAGCGCCCTCAAGAGTAACCAACAGGCCCATTCTCTTGTACCCACCGTATTTAATACATTCAAAACATTCTAATGACCTTTCATTTGTAAGTAACTGAATTGCAATCGTCTGCCAAGCATTGAACTCAGCACATACAACTTGGCGTGAGTGTATTGGTTACCTGTTATTCTTGCCTGCACGTGCGTTTTCAAACCAATGTCGTGAATGTGACTTGTACATGTAGTTGTAGGCGGAGTCGTTGGGAGTCACATGCAACAGCATACCACTATACTGTCTATGCGATTTGACATAAATATGTAAGTAAAGCCCTTTCTGAATTGGTAAGCCGATCCTACATGTAGCCGTTAGCTGCTTGTCAGTGTACACTGACTTCCAGTGATTGATCGGCCCAACTCGGTAACATAATATGAAGGCCCATGGGCACCAGCCAATACACGGCACAGCGTGTACCTTTGGTACGGGAAACCCGTTATATAAATTGTGGAGTGATATCTTAACTCAACTATATCATCAGCATCATCATCATCATCAAAATAACGGTAACATTGTAAGAACTTACATTTACCAAACATTCGCTGATAGAACTGACCACTGTCATTCAAACCAACGGTCTACATTTTGCTATTAACACCTACAAAATGATTTAAGCCTTGACGTCTTAAGAACAATCCAACGATTGTTACACGAAATATGCAAGTTAGCCCGAAAATGCGAAGAAATCGAAATCACATTACCAAACAGATACAAAAGGTTTAGTTTAGTCGTGCGACTTCAAAACAGCAAACGAAATGGTTATATCGAAGTTGTTTTAACGCAATGGCTATAATGAAAAGAAATGATTATATCGTCCATCACCATATAACGACGAGGCAAATTATGCCCAAGTATTCGTGCGCAAAATACATCCAATATCATACAGACAAGGACACTGACTCGTAATTGCATTTCTCCTCCGCAATCCGTTTAGGAATACGTCGCGTTTTGGGTATAACATAAAACACGAGCTTGGACAGATTTTGAATTACCAACTGTCCTCATGGAAAATTACATTCTACGTCCCTAGCCTTAGGCTCTCCTTGCGAAATCTATCAGCTGCCATGCATTGAAATAATAAAGGTTTTTGTTATCTTTAAAAATCTGTAACGCAATTGGTGCGAAAGCAAATAAATGTAAATGCTTTAAGAAACTAAATGATGTAGCGGACAAATCTGTATTTTAATTATGACGCAGGCATTCAATAATAGTGCGCATGCTCACAGCTGTCTGATCAGTATATCCCAGGGATTTGAAACTGGTGTGTCGTCTATACGTTACATTTTGTTTGATGAAATATGGGACTGGCAGTCGGTTCATTAGAATATGCAAATTACGAATTTATTACATTCTGCATAATAGCCTTGTACAAGCAATACAGAAACAATTAATAACAGAAAAATTAAAACAGAAAAATTAATAAAAGGAGTGCCGGGTGTGGATATTTGAAAAGCAAATATTTGAAAACCAGCTCTTATCAAATAATACATGTATTCAGAACCGTGTGGTATAAGTATAACGAGGATGCAAACTTTTTTTCCTAAAATAAGTTTACCTAAAAACTGAAGTGGTGAGTCCAACACTCACATGAGTTCAGTCAGTAACCACACTTTGAAAGTGTTAAATCCAGCATTTTTAATATTTAACCCAGCATTTTAAATGTTAAATCCAACACTTACATTCTTAATTCGTCATTTTAAAAGTTGATCATGTTGATTCAACACTTTCAAAGTTAACTTTGAAAAATGTTGAATTAACACTTAAATTGTTGAATTTACAGTATAAGTGTTGAATTAATCATTTAAAATGCTGGGTGCAATATTTATAATGCTGGATTCAATACTTTCAAGGTGTGGTCACTGATTGAACACATTGTACGGGTTTTTTCCTGCGAATACGTACGCAAGCGACTGCCAAAAAAAACACCAGTAAGACTCGGTGATATTTTTGCCTTTCTATTGGGACAATCTTTTGGAATGTCTGTTATCTAAACGCCTCTCCCAGGTCCCGCGTTTCTACTCTTGCATTATAATACATTCTGAATATTTGCCAAGTTTGCTATTAGTATTACCCCTTCTAACAACTGCACTCAAACAGGTGTTCTGGCGAATTGCCAACTCCTTAAAGACATTCCGGGAATTTTAACAATTTTTGTTCGATTAAAAAGATGGGAGCACTGCGTGGGTGCACCTATAAAGAAACGGAGAATTGGTCTCCAAAAGATGTACCAATGTATTCCCAGTTTGATATTTTAAATTGCCAGCACAAGCCTTGGGAGAAACGCAGTTCCTTTAAATGGAACGTTCAAATGTCAACACTGGTATGGCATTTCTGTTGACAAAGCCACTCCATTGCTTGGGCAGGATCGACAAGGTCCCTCTGCAACAAGAGAAACCAAGGCAACCGTGTAAGGAAATACGGCAAATGTTCACACTATAACCGTATAGTAACATTGATCCCCTCCTTAAAAGAGTTTTCGAAACCCCCAAAGGTTGTGTTGGTATCCTCGCGTAAATGCCCCCTCCACGCAAATATTTGGATAAACTCGACTTGACTTGGCGCTAAATTGCCCGGATAATCGTGAGAGGCCAGGGTGAGCCATGCAAGAGAAGCTCAGACAAAACATACGGACATCAACGTCTCTTGCTCCAAGACAACAAAGTACGGATTTTCTGTTAAATTATTTATAAAATTCAAACCAAGTCGCCTCGGTACAAGAGTATATGCGGCGTTATCGTATGGTGTTTTTTTAACACCTTCCAGTAACTCCTTGAGATGGTACGACCTTCTATATCGACCCATCCCGCCAGTTGAAGAGACCGTTAAGAGAGGCTGGATGCGAAAGAGATGGACAGAAAGAAGATAGGACCGACTCAACGATCCGTCGGTTTTGCAAGTCATCAGCCAAGCGATTCATCTCAACAGGCTTGGGGCGATCCGAAGTAAACTGGGTTTGAGCTCGGCGTCTCATCGTGCGTACACGCACGACCCCGCCACCCTGCAACAAATCGTATTACATTCAGGGAAACAACAGTGAACAAACTCCCACGCAAGATAACGCACGTCGCCAACGTATATACGTAGGCGCATGCTGGCATGCAAATTTACCAGCAAATGAACGCCTGACATTATAACCGGCCGATTCTCCACGTAATGTCAATATAATTACAAACCGAGTGGTTTTTATATATTTTTTTTCCCACTTCGCTCTTGCCCCCTGAAATTGTTTTTTTCCCTTCAAAATGTCAAATGCGCTCGAAGCACCAATCTTACAAAGGTGCACGGGGAAACGACTTCTGATCAGAAAATAACAAAACGTGTTTTGAGAAAGCGAGGCAAATTTGTATGGGAGAGGAACGTCATCTAAATTTAAAATAATCATGTTATTCACACGGCGAATAATAGAAAAATATTACGACACGAAATATATCAGAAAGAAAACCTATATAACTAGTTCACTGATTCTCGCCCCATCTGAGTGTCCTATGAAACGTTTACATACAGGTTGACAAGGGTACTTATCATCACTAGCCTAATTCGATCCAATGCATGGATCAAGGCCTCTCCACTAACTTTCCATGCTTTTCGGTCCCTTGCCAGTTGATTCCATTTCTTCTCTATGAAATCAGAGATTTCATCTCGCCATCTCTTAAGCCCGGTTCATACTTCATGCGAAAGCGAATGCGAAGCGAATTTGACGTCATGAAACATTCGCTGCGAAATTCGCCCGAGTTGAAATGTGTTCAACTTTTACGAATTCGCATCGCGAATACTCTCCATGACGTCACAAATTCGCGTTCGCTTTCGCTTTCGCGCAGAGTATGATTCGGGCTTAAAGCCCGGTTCATACTTCACGCGAAAGCGAAAGCGAAAGCGAAGCGAAATTTGTGACGTCAACAATACATTCGAAGCGGGTCCACCATTGTTGACGACATGAATTTCGCTTCGCACAAGCTTTCGCGTGAAGTATGAACCGGGCTTCAGTCTGTCTTCCTCTTCGCCTCTTCAATAATAATGGTGTCCAATCCGTTACTTTCTGGGTCCATCTATGGTACTTATAGATAATTATAAAGGGTATACTTATATAAAATTATAAAGGGTAGGCCTACTTTTAGATAATATAAAAGGTACTTATAGATAATTATAAATCAAACATTGCATCTTCCACCTTTCCACCTTTGCCCTTATCCTAATTCCCATACTCAACATCTTACCCCAAGTCATACTGTCTGAAGTCGCTCGGAAATATAGTTAAAATTTCTTGAGACACTGCCAATAACCATCCACATTAACTGCGGGAATTTGTAATACAATATAGATGCGGGGTAAAGTACATGGCGTGTGAGCGTGTTAGATGAAACGGTATAGCGTCTCATGCTGAACGATCAGTCACTGCACGGACCTACGTGATTGTCAATCGTTATTCTAATTGATAATTACTCAGTTTTTTTAGCAATATCAATTTGTTTTATGCTGCTAGAAGAGGGGACTGTCTTTGTTTGACATTTGGGATTGCGCGACTACCTCAACTCTCTCAATACCCATCCACGAGAACGGAGCAAAAATCAGTGCAAGGTCATCTACGATATCTCCTATGATTATCTGACATTAAGGTTAATGGAACCCATGATATTCGGATTACGCCAAAAGTGCATTGACGCTCTTGCATCTACCGACGAATTGTCCTCCATATTATATTGATTTCGCTAGTGCGCTCTATACGTTCACCAAACGTGCACCTGAATGAGCACGAGCGGTTGCGTTCTCGTGAAACCCTGCAAGTTGGCTTAGGGGGAAAATGGTTGGTTGTTGTTTGCCTCGAGCTCTACATCAAAATGCACACTGGGGTCAACAACTTTGCATAGCAACTAAGAGTATTTGCATAAACACAAACAATCATCTGAAATCTAATTTTCATGGGAAAATTTTAAAAAAAAAAAACAGCATTAGTGCTTACAGTAAAAATGACAATTTCAACATAATTATAACCAGGGTTTATAAACTCAACAAAAGTCTCGTCAAGAAAATTCACAGGCTTGATTTTGCCGACGATTTACATTAGTTTGAAACCAATGCATGAGCAAATGCCCAACCGTGTATTTAATTATGCACACGCATACAATGTATGAGGCTCTTCTGCGGTTTACCGCGTACACGTGCTCGGTACGTACATAATGCACGGAGGGCAGGTTTCCATCTACTGAAGATAGTTGATGAAGGCTGTTGAGTCATTAGGCCAACAGTAGGCCTACAGGGTTTTCTTACGTGGTGCATACATTGGACTTTTCCATCTGGATAATTGGAGCCACATCCCCTTGTCTATACCCATTTTCCAAGAATAACTTCATTACACCGGAGTAGGTGTCAGAGCCCGCGCAAAGCTTGCTGGTCGTAATTTGCTCTCGAAGGAAATGGATTAATGATTAATAGGACTCGATATCAGCATTAATATCGTTGTCCCGTAGAGGGATTAATGATAATGAGAAGGGTGTACAATGCACGAATTCAATCTAGTCACGAACGAATAACGCACACTGTAAAAAATGTGGGTAAAATGGGTTGATAATTCGACCAATGATGGTCGAATTCTTCCCAATAGTTTGACAGTTGTTACCCAATTCAACCCAATATGAGGCAATTTCATACCAATGCTGGGTAAAATTACATTGCCCAACAGTGTTTTATCCAACCTTTTTACAGTGCAACAACCAGTGCTCTGTGGGTATGGTACAGAGTGCATGAATAGATGGTTTATAATAGTGCTTTTGAATTTAATCTCAAAGCCGGAAAGGCCCATCATCCTCTCAGTGAAGAAATTGAAATATTGTTTTAAACAGACTGTTTCAGTAGAACGGAAAGAGCTGAATTTTGCGTGAATGAACTCAACGTTAAGTCGTGAGCAGCGACCCATTGAGACCACTTAGAGAAAACCAATCGGCAACTCGACTGCTCCATTTACGATGGCACCATACGGGGGATGACGTCAGTAATGACGTCTTGAAACCCGGCCGGCGCATCTCGCTCGAAATGCATCGTCGAGATATCGAGATAAATGCCATTCACGACCCGTCTCTGATTTTGAACGGCAATATAAAGCCATCAATAATAAACTCAAACGACCTGGTCGAGGCAGTTTAAGATGTATTTAGGTGGGCAGCCCTTTTTGTGTCGTTTAAGGTGCCACGAATATTAAACGGTATCTCCATGGAAATTTCGGTAAATTCTCGGACTGGTCTCTAAATTATGACGATCATTCAAATCAATGCACTGATTCATTTTCGGCACTAAACTCCTAGGTAAAAATAAAACTTGAGACTTACGAAAACCAATCAATCAGTTTTATCACTTAGCAAAAGAACAAAATATATAAAATTGAAAAATGCTTGATCTATGACGTATGCACGACGTCAGCACCACGTTCTGTGAATGATTTATCATTCTTGTTCGAAAATTATTTGGTCCTTTCTCTAAAAGCTATATATATAGGACTAGACGTACTCAGACTACTCATTTATAATAGTCAAGATGACTCACGAGAATCATGCAGTACTCAATGGCAAGGATTAGGATAGTGCTTACAATGCCCTTCAATGAGTAACTATGTCAGTATACCCATAACGACTCTGATAAACCTATGTGAATATAAAGCTTTTAGTGGTGCCTGATGTGTTCAGCTCGTGCTAAATAGTCTCTGCATGTGTAACTGAAAGTTTACTCCATTGTGTAGTTAAGTTAAAGGAACAAATGTAAATAGTATTTATCATGATATATTTTGTTTTACACATGGACTTCTTCACTTGACAAGCTTGCTTTTTGGAGAAGCCCACCGATTAATCTTATCCGTTTTATCTAAATTATTGTCTAAACCTTTTCTTCTCAAAATGATTAAGTTGAAATAAATATGAATATGAAAATATAGTACGTGTGTGCTCGTATAGCGTGATAAAAAGAGTCTGAACCCAGCTCGAGCTGTGATGCCAATACAAAATGCTTTACTTTATCCATTTTAGCCATTACATGCACTCAACAGGTTTGCATTGAAGCAAAATTGTACACAACTCTCCAAACAAGATTTGAAGACTGAAGGGTTTCTGTAATTACATTTACCCTATCAGATCTCCAGGGTGCACAGTCATGACTCTATTGATGACACAAAAAGCTCATTATAATATGAAGCAAACAAGCAAGTACTCGAGTAACAAATTGCTCCTTGCATAACATACGCAATTACTGGAAAACTGGAAAGCTGTCCTTCTGAAGGACACTGTGACTAAGAGCGTAAACCCTTGGTTGGAGTCGAACTCACAATCAGGAGACTGAGGAAGATCATTAGTCCAAAAGACACACATTATGATACAGCTAGGGTGGTGACTGCTCTATGTTTCGACATCCCTATGTTCCGACACCCCTATGTTCCGACACCCCTATGTTCCGACAACGCAACCTATGTTCCGACACCCCCCTGTTCCTACACCCCTATGTTCCGACACCCCTATGTTCTGACACGTTCCGACAACCAGCACACAAGATTGTGTTACTCCCGGTGAGGGTTAGGGTCAGGGAAAGGGTTAGAGATAGGGATAATATGTGCAGTCGGAAGATAGGAGTGTCGGAACATAGGGGTGTCGGAACACACGTTGAGTAGTTGGAACATATGGGTGTCGGAACCGGAACATAGGGGTGTCGAAACAAAGAGGTGTCGGAACATAGCGGTGTAACCGCTAGGGCAGTCCACCCTGCCTGTACAACAGCTGACAGTTGGCTGGCAAATTATACAAGAAAATGTAAAGTCTCATCTTCGGTAATGCATAAGTAACAGTCTCCAGATAAACAGCTCATGAAAGAGACAGCTAGAAGCTAACGAAAATGGCGGCTTACTAAGGATTTGGTTACGAGGCTACCCTCCTATGCGCTACGGTCTACAGTTACTCCTCACTACCTCAGAATTCACGGAAAACATCATGGATACTGAAGCCTTTTTTATTGTATCATGTTTTTTGAGAGACCCCTCACAACACGACACACGTCATGGAACACCTGCGTGCGACCAAGAATAATCGAACGGGCTACAAAGAACACACCTGCCCCGCGTGTGGCACCACAAATATCTCAAGATCTCAAGGCGAAATAGGATGCCTCTCAAAGCTAGGAAACTGAACCTATAATTCCTGTGCTTTGCCGGACATCTGCCTCACATGAAAAACACTCTTTCGTACACAGGTAGAGGTATACGAGGTACATCACTGTACCGACTTGTTTAGTATCAATGACATCTGCTGCTGATACGCTGTGATTGGACACTTCGGATTTATTCGACTGCTTACTGCAATATGGACACCTTGTATAAGTCCCCTACCCCACCCTCAACCCCCCCCCCCCCCCCAAGGTAGAAATTTCAAACATGGATGTCAATAAAGGAAACTTTCCTAATAATGATGTACTAAGTTTCTTTAAGTATAAATGATAATAACTGCGTACGCAAACCAGTGAGGCAGTAGCCAACCTCTCAACTAATTCTCTTAGACTTTAATTAGAGGACCTCGAACTAACCAACTTTTCTCTCGTTACTATGTCCAAACTCCCTCCCCGAGTACGTGCACGATGGTTCTCAAATACAAACGGATGAACAGGGCGCGTGAACCAGCCGAATATTGGCGCCTTTAAGTCGCCCTCGGTTCAATTGAGAATGGTGTTCATCGTAGTAGTAAACAAGTATCTGCATTGTATATACGAGTATCTGTATGCATCATCATCATCGCATTAAGTTACCCAGTGATGTGTACATCAAGTTTGATGAGAACAATACTTGACCCTCGTCAACCGCACGGATGCACTAATTGAACATGTCCGCTGTTACATAATGAAGGTAATGACTTTAAATAATGCGCAAAGGTTGAGACAACAGTCAACTAACAATCAACATCCTTTCCTGTTAAATAAATCTCGTCGACAGATTACACATGTGCATATACATGTACTGTGTAACGCATGCGTAGCCTTCGGGCATGATGACGTCTTGCTCTGTACCTCATTTTCGCCCTCTCAATACACAGTGTATGGAAACAAGACATGGTTTTGTCAATATTCCGCAGTTGACAAAATCAAACTATCTGGCACCGAGCGCAACGTGCTGAATTGGCTTCAGTGATTTGACTAAACTCGCGTATGCATACGTAGTCACGTATGCTGGGCCTGCTGTCCGCTACGCCCGCGCACGTACGTGATATCAAATTCGTAGCTTCGTCATGCAGTCACTCATTTCTATTCATTAGATTTGAGTATTCATTATCCCGTCTGGGATACAGTTCGTGTATCATAGCAACAGTTTTACCAATTACGCGACTTCCTGATCTTTCTCCACTAAATTATGTCCCTGAGTTGGGCCCGTGAATCTTTCTACTGAAGCTTGGGACAGGAGCCATTATTGTAACTTGTATTTATTCCTATTTTCCATTGTTTTGTTTGGAAGTAATGGGGCGGCTTTGAGAAAAGGCAAAAAAAATGATATTACGAAAAAAAATTGAGCGCTTGCTAACTGGGTACCAACCTCACTGCTGCTTTCGAGAGAAATCTAGAGCTGATATTTTTAACTTCTGAAACGTCCAGGTTGTCTTGGAAACTGGTCGTATAATTCCCCGTGCGGTGATGGCAGTCGTGTTAAATCGAAAAACACAAGGATAAGTCTGTTTGCAGTGATATGCGAATGTAGTCTAGTTTTCTTTGAGTCGAGTCAATCGAAACGTGGGCAATATACACATAATTGGACTGGTCAGTCATGACAAACAAATTATCAGACGTGAAGATAAAGTAGGAACGAAGAATTCAAACAATCAAACTCTACTATCGTATAATATCGCCAAAGCTTACGTAAAACTGAGTGCCTTCTTACTCCAGTCAACAGTAAAAAAAAAAAAAAAAAAACACCTTCGACGTTGAAATGACCAAGAACGCTTTCAATTAAGGATTCTGAAACATGTGAAATATGCGCAAACAAAAGGCAGCTATCCTTTCATACATCTAGGATTTATCTAACACAAGGATTTATCTAACACAAGGACTTCTGAGCGTGTTGAAATACGACGTTTGCCTTGAGCGACACAACAACAGCAATAACATGATGCCAAAGTAAATCTTTCAAAAACGGTACAAATGTGAGAAAGTGGAACTACTCCGTCATCCAACGATGCCGTAGGGATGTCAACAACCTAAATGGGACATGTCGCCACCAGAGCTCCACTTACACACAAAACAAGCATTTCTCTGCTCAGAGTCTATATACATTTTAAATGTTATTTCATTCAATTTTAAATTAACTGGCAAACTTGTCAGTGAAGCCTTTAGGGATTATCTAGTAAACATCTTCCCTTTTCATTATAACATGGACACATCGTATTAGGTTATAGGACACTTCGTTGGACCATTTCCACCGAATAGTGTACCGTTATTCCCGTAGGGGAAACAATTATTTGGGTAAACATTTAAAGATAATTTGCTGACGTGATCTCTTCAAAAGTGCAGAGCAAGACCGAGAGAACATAACTATTTATAATCACCTGTACATATATGACGGATACGTCACTTGTACACAAATTACTTGTTTACTCGTATGGAAGTCAATTAAAGTCTCATTTTATGTCCACCTGTACGAATGTACGCATTACGCTTTTAGGAACTGTCATCTCCATCAACCACGTGACGTAAATGGACCTAATTCGTCATGTTGCTGTGTACAAAGTAAACATGACAAGTCAAAGATACGCCTGGAATCAAGCCTACACTTGTCCCCTGCGTACGCGTCTTCCCTAACCAAGCTTGAAAACAGTTTCTTCCCTCCAATTTCACTAACACTTAAAACGAGCGGGGAAAATTCCACAAGGATCTCGACCCACACACCGTACGTGCAGCGCATACAGGAAGCTGGTGGTGGATCGGTCCTTGAGTGCTGGGGACACATTCAAAGCGCGTGTTTGGATAACTGTTTTCTCGGGGTAGTAGTTTGAGCGATTACCCACTCTGATCTCTGCCACCCCCCGGTACCGCCTTGTTATTCCACGTCCTTGTCTTGTCTCCCCTCCGAGGGCTAATTTACAGGCCGGACCCCGAACTAATACAACAACAAATGAATCTAGAGTTTGTGGACTTTTTGTAACCATTGAAATGGCGAAGACCGACGAATAACACAGCACAATCCTCGTTACTGCCTCTCGGATCAAGGTTACAAGAATACCTGTGCCCTGCTATCCTATGAAGGGCAATCAAGCATTGCAGGTGCACCAAAAGGGCTCATAAACAAGTGTATCTTACCAATTATAGAGGCTAAGATATGCACTCATCGAAACGGATGTTCCATTTACAACAGCACTTCAAATATTTTCCTGAGACTTATCAAAGAATCTTCTAAACCGACAGATCAAGCAGCCTAACCGATAAACACATAATGGTTTGAATCACACACTGGTATTTTCTTTCTGTTTTTAAATAAACGACATCTGTTTCGACAACTGATATCCATGCACTTCTTAAACTGAACCAACCAACCCTTAGTACGGCTGCCCCAACAAACTAGTGGTTTCGTTTTGGGAGAAGCGTCATGATATTTATTGAAACTTATTCAAATCAGTGTCGGCTGTATAAAATGAATCGGTATTCGGTATGCTGACGAAAATTGATCTCCCCGAAATGGATTAGCCTATACACCAGGGGTTTTACTAAGTGCAAACATTCCGACTGGAGACGCATTGCGCTCGGCAATAGTATGCCATTCGTAATTAGTTTCTGGGAAACGTTCAATTACTTGTTGATAAATGACACGATGGAGCTAATACATACAGCTAGTACTTCACCTTTTCAACATCTTCAAGACTGTCGAACACATGACAGTATCCATCTTCGTAATTCCCGTGATTTCGCGATTTTAAACAAAGAAAATAGTATACGTTTCGAGGGTTGTGCCGATAGTTTAGAATTCTGCTTGCTCAATTTTGCTGATTAATTATTGACGAAGGAGAAACAGCGACCAAGGACAATTTAAGGGAAGGGAAGAAAGTGCCGTGACTGTGCGAAAAATTGGCCCTAACCTTCACTAGATTAAAACCTGTCGATGCGGGCATCATTTTTCAATTGGCGTAAAAAAAACTCAATAGGTTTGGTTTTTCTTACAAGCATGGTGCATATGCCCGGGTAAGATCAGTCCCATCCAATATGCCAACAAGCTAATCAAGTTGTGGACCTCGCCCTCGGCTTCTAAAGCCTGCCTACCGGCTCCTCATTGCGCGGGAAAACGCATCGAAATTGCCGGTTCGTTTGGGCCACGATTCTTAGCTTGTCGAACAGACGGGGGTGTCCGGCCAAGGCCGTGCACTCTGTGAAGTCAATGCGAAGCCAATGTCGCCGTGATCCGCGCGAGGGTCTGGCCGCCAAGCTAGCTCGTTGCCTGGATAACGATGGGCGAAGGTGGACGATGATTTTCAGTGATTATTTAGACGGGAATATGAAGCTGAGATGTGCAATGAATTTCTGATTAACTCTTTGCCCCGGGCGTTGGGTTGTCACGGAGTGCAAGGGAACCCAAGGTCCGTCCAGGTCCGCTTCGGTAAAAGCAACAAATTCTGCCCTTTACGTCAGGTTCTCCTGAACACCACTCTTCCCTTCCCGTTAGCTCGAAGCTTCTACGAGCTGTTTAAACAGGGACGCTGCCATTTTGAGAGGGTGTTTCTTGGTACGCCTCTGTCGGTATCCAACGACTGTTCGGTGTATGCATTTGAACACACGCCGGCATTAACGATATCTTACGATACGGATATCATGAAATCATCGTGAACGAATTGAGAGTTGACAGAGGATTCAAGACTGAATCCGAATTCGCGCTATACCTTTGTAAATATTAACTCTGAGTCATTGTGCACAGTTCTTTCCTTGATCTGTGTATCATGACCATTCCAGCCTTGCATCAAATGGACTCCAACCAAATTCAAGTCATGCTCCCCACTGTTATGCTCCCCGAATGATTTCGCTTGCTGGATGCTGACGATCGGAACTTTGAAAACAGACTGAAGAGACAAGACTTCTGAATGACTAGCAGATCCGTCCTCGCTGGGGGAATACGCAGTGCGGGTTGAGTGTTATTGCTGACAGGGAAGATGAGGGACGTGTGCTGTGGACAGAAACAATATGAGCACACCGACAGCCCAACGTTAATGGCAAACAGGTTGTGGAGCAGAGGCGCGTAGCCAAATATGATATTTTGCAAGACTGACCTTTTTGTGGTGTATCCATGATTTGCAGTCCTCCCCCCCCCCCCAAAAAAAAGTCCCCAAAGTTTCCATCCGGATTATTTTTTTGTTATTGCTACGTAAGTTTTACAGGAGGACAGACTCTATAAAGTGAATACATTATTCATGGCATAGTGCCGAAGTATGAAAGACTCCCCGGAAACATAAACCACAATCGTTTCATTTGTTGATGATTTTCAGGTGCAGTTTGGTGGCTTTTCCGGATCCGTGGTTCCGTTCTGTTAATAAATGCCATTTCACTGGGGAATAATTGTTCCAGCTCCGCCGAGATAGAAATGTTACGGAAGCTTAAAGATTCATAAAACATGCATCGTGCTGAGTATGACGGCAACTTCCGGCCGGAAGAGCGCGAGCAAAGGGCCCGCCTACGACGATTCCGCGAAGCGGTCCGGAATTGAAGAACCATTCAATCCACGCACCACAATGTGACGGATGGAATCTATCATACATTTCATATTTTGGTGTCAGCCCACGGCGTAGTGAAAAGACACGCTGTGTAACTGCATTGGAGCAGATATACGTTGCATTGGAGCATACATCCAAATGCGTGGCGTTGCAGGTAGGGGAGGGCAGGGGCTAAATAGCGGAACTAACCTGTGCTTTCCCAATCCAAGATTGGTTCCTACTTCAAGCGAATGCGAAGCGAAATTGACGTAACGAATCATTCGTCGCGAAATTCGCTGGAGTGGAAATGTGAGTTCAACTTGTGCTCAACTTTGAGATTCCTGGACAACTTAAATCTATGGCAGACATTTCAAGGAGAGGATTGATAACTAGGAACTGAGTGATATGCATGTATGTTCAGGCGAACGAAACATAAATAGGGGAATGAAACTTGAATTTCGAATAGACGGAAAGTTTAAAAATGATATCAAGCGGAACGCACGCCACGGAAACGAGCCTAGGCGGGAGGGGACGCAGGACTGGTGCTTGTGCCATGAAGGAATAATCATTACAGAGAAAAAAGTTAATTGTAAGAATTATTTTGCTCTTCCGATGGGTTTGAGAAGCCAGTGCATACCTACAGTCCTTTCCGAAAACCTTGATATGTCCGAAGTTACAAGGACGTAAATCCCGGGGAGGGGAGAATAATATTATACCCCCTTTTTAGATCACGGGGATGGGTCATTTTAGTGGACCTGTTGCAGAAAATAAGGACCAGGGTATGGGGAAATATGTTTTTTTGAATTTTGTTTCTTAACACTATCTAAAAAAGAAAAGAAAAAAAAGAAGACTTTACAGATCAAGATGAATAACTAGTGACATAATCATCCATATTAGTAAAATCGTCGCCACAATGATCCCGTGCTCAGTTGATTTAATTTCCACTGTTTGAATATCGGGGATGATTTGTATCTTTCCCCGAACTGACATTTAGGGGAGAACCGCAAAGTAAATATTAGGCTCTTCCGTTCCTCAGATTGCAAATAGGCCCCAAGAGGGGACGTTGATAAAATGCTATTTTGTAATGGCAAGAGATTATCCTCTACGTTTCATCAGTTTGAAGGGAAAAGTAGACGGGACATATAAGACTGAGGGATGACATTTGAAAACGAGCTCTGGTAAAACCGGACGCCAGCGTATGTAGACACCGGTCAAGCTTAACGACGGGCGCCGGCCAGTCAAGATTATAGGGCTGACAATGAGGTATGGACTTACTAGTCGATAATTGATTGTCGATTATAGTCCTGTGTAGTCTCGATTCTAGTCCAGTGTATTGCGCATGCCTCGGTGGACAGAGTTAGAACAGAGACGAATCACGTGTGAGAGTTAGAGTCCATTAGGTAAAAGAGATCCTATTTCACAGGAGTCCAAATTTCATACGACACCGGTCTTTTGAACAAGCCATAGCAGGGTAACCAGAACTTTATTTGGGCTGGGGTGGAGGTGGGTCTGAAGAAAGTACTGTGTACTCTATGCGGTGGAGGAAATTGCGAAAGGGGAAGGGGAGTTGGATACCACCTGACACTGGGTGGCGCTGTGATACAATTGAATGGTTTTCGGCTCTTTGATAAAAACAATAGTAAACAAAACAATTTTTGAAACGATTGATTTAATCGTGAAACACGATTTTTCATTTATGCTCGGACACTCTCAACATTTCTTTTTCCCTCTCTTCCCCAATCAACACATAATCCACTACGACTGCGCACTTTTTGGACGGCTCAAATCACCACATTAATCAGGCAAACTTGGCAAAAAAAGATAGGTGTTTGGCCTTGTGGTGATAAATAAACCTACATCTCTGGAATGACAATCATTCATCGCCAACATTGATGTACTATTTTATGCACCGACATCTCTCACATACCCCTATTAGCGCACTGTCTACAGGGCGAGTCAAAAAAGCGAAACCCAAATGTCGGGACTATTGTTTTAGTGAAATTCTGCATGTAGCACTTTCAAAATCTTGTGTATGAAAGCCAAATTCATAAGCTTTCGTTTAGTACAACAAAGTGCTTTTCAAGTTACGGAATTTTAAACACAACCACCGTTTTAAAGTTCTGCCCACGGATCACAAAAAAGGTGTGCGTTCTTTCAACAAAACGAAAACAATTCAAACACATCCCTATTTGATTCGTTTTCGTTTTGCTGAAAGAACTCTTACATTCTTGTGATCCGTGGACAGAACTTTAAAACGGTAGTTGTGTTTAAAATTACGTAACTTGCAAAGTACACAAGTGATTTGAATGATTTTTATACTAAAAGAAAGCTTGTGAATCGGGCTTTCATATCCTAGATTTGAAAGTGCTACATGCAGAACTTTTCTAAAACAATGGTCCCGACATTTGGATTTCGTTTTTTTTTTACTCAACCTGTAGACAGCGACAGCGCATTCATCCGACAGCTTAACTTACCAGTTATTCAGAAAACTTGGAAAAAGAGGGTTTATTGGCCTTTGTTTCACGATTAAATCAATCGTTTCAAAAATTGTTTTGTTTAATCATTAAAATAATAACTACCTATTGCAAACATCTACTAAAACATAGCTTGGGCGTCGGCCAACTTGGTGCTCAGTCATCCATGAGGACCATGACAGAAGAGATGCAAAGAAGATACATATATCAGAAAAAAGCTAATGAACTACCCTGCAGCCACTTTGACAGTGTTCAGGTTCATAGCGTTTACAGATTAACCCATTATTTTTTTGTATTACCTTTTGTATACGCCCTGTATAGTAACATTCATAGTGATTTATTATTTCCCCGGCGTATTAATTATCAATTTATACGGTACGCCCCTAATACTAATTTTGGACTTTTGATAAAGAAGTTAGTTTTACCCTGTTTTATAACAACCTACCTGACTCCATGCATACAATTAATTTAAAACGCAAGCTTTGAGGCGATTCATTACACAAACGAGGCCTACAGAGTAAAAACCGCTTCATCAAATTCTAACCGGGGTATTTCAAATTCCCAAAAGTAGAGTTGACTTAATCGTAAGCCAACAACAGTAACCTCCACGTCAAATACTACATGTCACGTCTTGTTTTGAGCTTTACTTGCAAATCTCGAGTCTTTATTTGCATAATCCGAGTCTTTTACAATCCAATGACATGTAGTAATTGAATCTGGGGCAAATTTATTTATAGATTTATAAATAATACATTAACCTCTGACATTCATTTGTATAATACCCGAAGCACTACATGAAGAAATATCCATGTCCAATTTAACAGAACGACGTTGTCCAAAAATAATGTTATTCAACGTGGCACTTCATACTGGAACAGCTTAGATAACTCCTTAAAATCATCACCCTCCTTCGCTATATTTGTTACAAACCTGAAATCTCATCTTTTCGATTCATATTCATAAACGAGTAATAATTAATGAACTCAGTTGTTTGATAGTTTTGTCTCACACCAGCTTGTGTTTCTAGCTTATATTTGGGTGTCTGTGCGTGTTTTGTCCTTTTTCATGTGTTGTCACTGTTTTTCGGTCGTGTGCGTTTGTCTGTCTGTACAAAAGCAACTCGCTTCACCTTATACCCAAATGTTATCGTAAATTTGCTTATCCAGTATTTAAGATCTATATATATTATACAATTCTGATTACATATTGGTCTATTTTTTGTTTATATGAGATTGTAACACTCTGTAAAAATGGCAACATTAAAATAAATGTTCTAACTACTGTTGACATGCACTTGGATAAACAAGTAAATGAGGATGTAACTTTTTTGCATATGTACCCCAATTCAACATTTACATTTTGAAATGAAATCGCTGATTGGATATTGCATCGCAGGTTACAAAGTGAAGCCATTAACATATGGCCTATAAAAACAACATGGATATAAATTCCTTTTTCTCCCCTGAATTTCCCTGAAAAATTCAGACGCGTACTGCCTCACACACCGGAGGCACCCGTTGACCGCGTCAGGCCGGCCTATGCCAACAACTACTTGTTTGAAGTTGTGATGTACTCGAGACACGGTACCAGCGCTCTGTCAACACACACGGCGGACGGCGGACAAGATATCGACTTTTTTATTTCTAGAGCAACAACGTCGGTTAAAGAATGCTTCCCAACCACCTCTGGCCCATATAGCCTCGACCACTGCCTTGCCAAGCTGGAATGATTCTCTACCTTTTACTCCTTGCTTCCTTGTGCTAAAGCATGCAGGGCAACTTTGTACTAAAATCCACTCGCCAATGACATCAGGCATGTCAACATCGGGCATTTAAAAATCTTGCGCGCTTGTACGTGTTCTACATAGGCCTAACCCCCCGAGGACCGACACACAAAGGGAGAACAACAGATCCTTTCAGTCCTCGGGAGTTGGGTCTTTTGTTCAAAACGTCCTCTGTAGTAGGTTTGTGCGCTTACTCTATGGGAGAGTGTTATATTACAGGGACAAGGGAAAACACAAAGCATTGTCCTCGGGAGTATAGTAAAACAAGAGTGTATGCACGAAGCACGTCTCTTACTTGCTGCTCGTCTAAACTAAAGCCACGTTCCCATTGGACTTTTTTCCACAGCAATGTGGAAACTTACCGCAACCCCCCTTTGCCTAAGTCTACCGTGCGTTCCCACTCAAACTTTCCGACGGAACGGTTATTCAATGCGAGTGACTGGCAGAATGTCTCTGATAACTTACCGTGGCTGCGCAGTAACGCGCGGTAAGTTACCATGACCACTTTCGGCCTGGTAATTTTACATCACGGACGTGGTAAGTTGACAGGGATGTTATTTTACCGTCCGTCCCCATTGGACTTAATTGTGTCATTGTACATGAAAGTCACGGTAAGTTAACCAAATAATTCCAATAGGAACACGGCTTTAGGTAAAATACACTGATAAAATATGGGGCCAAAACTTCACCTGTTGCTAAAAAAAAATCACACTTTGTTCTACGTCGGTATGAAGTAGAACACGTTAATATTTAAATGGCATTATCAAAGAAAAAACATGACAGCTTCGGTGTGTCGTTCTCTTACATTTCCAGTCCTTATTGAGATTTCTCTTGTTTTTGTCCATTCCCTTTGATCCAAATATTAATAAACAACCGAAATCAAAATGATGAATGCCTTTTATCAATGAGACCAAATGGTTTTCGAATGTGTTCCTGATTCCATTCGAATTGCGGGGTATCCGGTATCAGTCGCGGGGCAGTTAACGCGTTTGTTGATATCATTTGAACTACGTATGACCAGACCACCCACCATTCCGAAGTACGTGTCGTTTTACCCTCCAAAAAGCTCCTCTCGAAGGAACACATGGTAAACTGGGATGGTCCGATTACAATCCAACCTCGCAGTTTCAATACTGAGACAGAGTTTCGCTACAATTCTGGTCCAAATTTGAAGCCTTGATGTCCACTATAAAAATTGAAAAGGTTCAATTTCAGCAACCTCATTCCTTCTGAGAACAAATAGTTTAAAAAAAGAAAGCTACAGAGCTTTTTGAGAGCATTTCCCCTCAATAACATAATCAAAACTACCCTTTTCAGAGCAAATCCCGAAGCAAAGTTTGGAAAATAAGTATACCGACACGTGCAAACTTCATCTACCTTTCCAGCACTCCCTATAGTGTCTTCAAACTAAGTGTTATCAAACAATGTCTAGATTTTGCATGCGTCCGTGCCTGTTTTGGTGCTAAATTACACTTCAATGAGCTACGAATTACATTTTTACTTTTTCATTTTCTGGCCTCTTTGTAAAGCAACATGAAAAGATTGTTAAAATTGAACGTGTATTGCTGTTACTCCCCAATGGTCCCATCTATAGTTGGGACAGTCGCAACAAAAGTTGGGGAATTCCTAACTATAATTGGGACTAGCCTAACTGTGGTTAGGATGATGACATATAGGATGATGACATATAGTTGGGGCGTATAGCTTCCTCGGGCAATTCAACACAAGAACAGCCAATGAAGAGGCCAGTGCAACATAACCTGACACGAACATTCTTCGCTTAAAAACCTGCCCGTTTGTTTGTGATACCGTTCATGTCCCGACACTGAAAGTGGCGAGTAAGCCAACCCTTCTCACGACCTGGGACCCACTTTCCCGGTTCGAAATGTTATCATGGTCGAGCCCTTGCTATGAAAGATAGAACTATCTCAGAAATTCTTGTATAGGTCAAATTTTTGAGAATCGATTCTAATTTAGTGGTCTAGTTTCATACATAGGGCCTATACTGGTTTCACACTAGGTAACCAAATATTGGTAAATATATGCTTTTACCGTTGACATCTGCCTTTCAAAGTTTGTTTGTACAATAGACGTATATAGGTGAAATGATTGAAGATTATTTTCGGCTAAGAAGTATTGTATCTGAAGCATTCAAGACATATGAATACACTTAATAGAAGTCTTTGTTAAAGTTGTTTCTCAGTTTGAGAACGTCCCCATTTAGTAATTAAACTGTATGGGTTATTCTGCGTCTGCGCCTGACCTCTCATTAAACCCTGCAGCTTCCCCTGATAATTCCTTGATATCCAATAAGCCCTAATGCAACATTTTGCAACACTACATATCCTACGGCGTCCATAAAGTTATTCCAAGTTGAAGTCGGAGCTGAGTTGAGGGGCATCGGAGGGCAACCCATCCTGGATTCTAATGTTAGAGCCCCGTGTTATCACAGGCAGGTGTTGACCTAGGTCTGTGTTCAGACGACGATGCTCGAGTTTGTTATTCTTGATAATGATGGCATCCCACGAGACAGAGCCATACTAATGGCCAGGCAAATATTTCTCCGCAGACTTGGAAGTGAATCACAACTTTCAAATGTGCTAGAGCAATTCTCCCCCCCCCCCCAAAAAAAGCGACGATCAGGAGACATTAACGTCCAAACTTCCAAACTAAGATTTTTTTTTTACATTTTCGGCACCCATGAACTCCGATGCAAGTTCATGCGCTTAATGGCCAATGTACTACATGTATATGAAATTAGGCATGGCTATCAATCGAGGAAGTGAGGTCCCCATTCCGTCAACAGAGGGCGCCCAAAAATCAGACCACATTCCTTGTCCCTTCAGCGAACCCGCTGTTGAAACTCACCTTCGCATATGGGGGGGGGGGGGTAATACCTCATGTATTTAGTTGCCTTTGTACATCCTCCGTGCATGACGTAATCGAACTATGCACGGAATGATCCCAAAATAGTCGGCATATATACCGGCGGTCTACATTAATTTTAATCAGGCTTCTGTTGTTTGTGATTCTCAAACTCGAAAAATATTAGGGCTAGTACTAGCTTCCGTATTAATTGCTGCAGACGGCAAGGACGCAAGCTCACTGCACTTTTGCATTGCAATTGCCGACAACGAGGCTCAGCCTAAGAAGGGCTAGAACTCTAATTAATAGCAGTTTATGTATTTTAGCCAGTACTCTTAAGCTTGATTAACGAAGGCCACAACATGGCAGAAATATTCCTGGGCATAGAATCGAGAATGATCCAGTACTGCCCGAAAATAGAATATGTCGTCATGTACTACTAAAGGCATGGGACGTACAAGGAAAACACACAAACATGGGGTAATAAATATGAGAGGTCGTTTTCTGTATCTGTTTACCGCCTATTAAATGGAGGGATTTGCCGTCTGCATGCATGTACATTAATTGTGTTGACTATTATAATACGCGAGCTTTTCCCGCACAGATTGCGCCACCAAGGCCAGAGTTGGCAGCATATTATTTATAAATCGAGTTGTTACGTAACGGCACAATGCTCATGGCCACATGAGTCTGACCAAATATTCATAAAGGTCATTCGGATAATAACAGGTAGAGAAGGACGAAAGACCTACGGAGGAAAAGGAACGGAGCTCATGCATTCAGAGAGAAAGCAAGAGCCTGAACAATTATTTTTTACGAGTCATTTATTTCACTGTTCACGACAACACGCCTACATATCGCCTATATTGTCATATCGTGTCATTAATTTCACATAAAACGACCCTCAAATACGCTATGGGTTTTAATTGGCCATAATGCATGGAGCTATAGCTATACATGTACATGGGTACAGTACATGTCCATGGATGTTGAATTGTATTAACTGCTTCGTCGTATATATATTTCTTCCCACGCGTGGTTTCGGAAATTACCTCTTTGCAAAGAATAAGGGGGCGTTTCCCACTTCGCCTCCGCGAGGGATGGTGCAACAAGCCCCCGAATCACCCTCGCTGCAATATTGAGGGGTTTACGGTGGCCAAATCCTAAATCAACAGTCATCAAGTTATTGCATCAATGGACAATAATAGGCAAACACGAGGCGACACGATGTCGCAGTAAATATGGACTGTACGCCGTTCTAACTCCTAGGCTGCCATGGATGGGACTTGTTATTCATTGTCTTTCCCCAAGTTCAAAACACGGCCACTCGTAATTAACACCGTCGGTAATAACAAAGACAATTTACGTCATCGCGCATTGATTGGGCCGAGAGGGGGAGGGGGACTAGACTGCTGCGGTCACTCACTATTCAGTTTGTTTGCTCAACTCTCTGGAACTAAAGACCCAGCATTCTATTTCTAGCGCATTGTGCAGTTATTCTCTTCCATTGATTTTCGTTATCTGCGTTTTTTTACCAGCTCAGTATAGACCTAATAAAGCCATCAGGTCAATTTTAAAAGTTAATTGAAACATGAACTTATTGCCAATCGATCCCCGACATCAGGGGAATTAGGACTGAAAACCGAAGAGATGAAATATTGTAACTTCTCGAATGGGTAAATCAGTCACTTTGGGAGGTCACTATAAATATGATTGTCAAAAAGTTATTGTGGTCTATTGATCTGACAAAGTATAATTGATTCATAGTAAGGTCAATTGTCCCCAAGATGGCTCACGGTACTCCAAATCCGACGTGGAGGCTTTCAAACCGCTATGGGATATACATTACATGACGAATGTCTAGCGATTGAGCCTAGATGAGTGAATATATCTCGATCGAACCTGACGACTGCGCGCAATCTCCATTTCTAAAGAGCTACCCGATATCCTCTCTGTTATAATAGAGCGTCAAGCATCAGAACTAATGACAGCAGCTACTAAAAACGTCAAATTTGTACCTTATTGCTCAAATGTATAATTGAAAGGCGCTATAATTCAATCCGACTTGAAAGAATCACTTTGCGCAAGGGTTAGATGAAAAAATTCAATAAGGACTTGACAAGCAAAATAGGCAGGATAACAAGTCAAGTCAATGAGGGATGATCATGATAGGACAGGACACGATCGGGCAGGATGTAAGGAAGGGCAGCCTCAGGACATGACGGGACAGGACAAGATAGGCCAGGACAAGACGAGATATGACACGACACGGCACGATGCGACACGACGCGACGTGACACGACACCTATGACATAATATCATATCACATGACACACATGTTTATGGCATACGACATATGACATACGACATGTGACACAATTGGCATGTCATAATAGGACAGACTAAGACAGTGCAGGATATAAGGCAGGAGAGTCTCAAGAAACAACGGGACATGGCAGGGCAGTCAACAGGGCACGGATGGGCAGAGCAGGAGGCAGAACAGGGCAGGCCAGGGCCAGAGAGGACGGAGACAAAGCAAGACACGAAGTACAGGACGGAGCAGTAGACTGAACGTGATTGGACAGCAATGAGGCCAAGAAATCACCAAAAACACCTTCGGACATCCGACAAGTATGAGCCTGGACGAAACAAGACAAACCATGCCGCCTTCGCATAGTCAGTACACAGTGCATTACAATAATGCATACAATCCTATTATAAAGCAGACAAGCAGATATTTTGCACTGCTGTTGAGGTCAACCTATGTTGTCTTGAAGATTGATAAACCATGATGTACTCTGCAATTAACAAGGCACTCACACATATTTTAAATTCAATCAAGTCCACGTTAAATCTTCTAAAACTAAGCGTCAAATTTTGTTTAAGTGGCTGCGTGCACGCATTACTGATCAAGCATTGGAGATCCGCTACCATCGCCATGATTGTTGAAGTGAAACCGAAGAAATCTGGTATTCTCAGCAAGTTAGAGAGCACATAAAATCCCCCTATGATCGTCAAAAGGTGGTGGAAGTAACGGGGGGTTAAGAGGTATATTTTTGAAGTTAAATATTTTCGGAATTGAAAGTTGTTCACCCATCACAAAACTATGTAAATCATTAATGAAGTTGTTTTAAGGCAATGATTCGTACAAAGTAAATTAAGCCATTTGCTATGAGTCCTTCATAACCTCCACAACCCTCAATGGGAGAAGAACAAGTCTAATCATGACAGGTTTGGCACCATTTTCTGGTGTAAGTGAAACTCGCCCAATCAAAGATTTCTGGCCATAATCGAGTTTCATCACCGTGAACCATTTTATATGTTGGATGGTTGGATCCCATCATAAACACCGAGAACTGGGGACTGCACCATGAGGTTGCGCCGTGAATTCAAGGTTTAATTTCGGTCAATATCTTGTCACTTTGTCTCATTAAGGAGATACGGATGGGCCTCGAAAGACAAAACAAAACACCCTTTTTTCATCATGATACCTACCCTTGTTATTTGTATGCGACCTATAAAAAGACGTATATTCTGACTCAGTTGAGAGGGTTATGGGGTGAAGTGGTTTGTTTGCTTATACTAACAATGCACGTGCACGTGCACGTCATACAGCAAACAATTTGGGGGATTCCCTTTCCGGATATGCGCAAGACTTGTTTACTGAAATTATCTAGCATTTTCGGGAAGAGAAACAACTCCACACCCTTATTCATAATAAATTGTTCAAAGTGGACTATGGTCCTCGAAACCACGATAACGTTCACGCAATGCAGACCACGAGTCTGCTCGAATTTCGTATTAATTTCTGTATTTGAAATGATTTAAAAACTTTTAGGTATGGTGATTTTCCTGCTGACATCTATGTTGCCAATTGTGTACTTGTTCCTTTTTTCTCGCATTCACACCAGAGAATTAAGAGTATTCGGACTCCTTACATTCACTTGCACACCGTAAATTCAGTGCAAGATTTGACCGCGTTAAACGTTTGCCGTTTTTCATCACCGTCCGAGGCAGCCCCCATCCCAACGTCCCAACTGGATTTCCTTATCCTTATTGATTTTCACACCTTCAGTTATCGACTGACGTGCCGTTGTAAATAGGCCATAAGTCCCGAGGACAATCTTGTAAGGACTTTTGACCTTTCACGCCTTTGCTTGAACCAACCCTACATTTCCAAGAGATAATAGAACTGTAAAGGGGTTCAGAGACTTCAGAATTTGCTTGATGAGGCAACACATTGTAAAAAACAACAATCTACCTATATAAATCTGAACTCGCAGTCGCAACATCTTCAGTCGAAAGGTAATGTCTTGAAGCAATGATGGATGCGCTAAACCAGATGAACCTCTGACTCATGCAAAAAATAACTCCGGCGTACAAAACAGACAAACAAGACAATCATCTTTTTGAATAAATTATGTGACACAATATACAGGTTCATGTGAAAAGTGAGATTCCCTAAATGTCGAAAACTAAAGGTTCCCATCCCTTTTGAATAACTCAAAAACGAATAACATCTAGAGCTATGTCTGTTCACAGAACACAGGGCTTTTCGAAATTTTAGAAATGTTTGTTATGTTTGCCCTTTTGCTGTCATTTTGCAGCACTTGGTACTGTGAAAGGTTGTTCAAAATGCTTAGAATAATTCCAAACTTTTTATCACATGACGCCACATGCCCTGCGATGACGTCATCTTGACAACACATGTCAAAGCACACTTTGTCGTTGTGGTCTTGGTTTGTTCCAAGTTTGAAGTCAATCAGATGAAAGGAAGAGCTTTGGGAAGAGGAATAAAATGGTAATTATTTTTAAAGATCAGAAAAAATAAAAGATGACGTCATCGTGACGTCACTTCGGATTCATAGTACCAATATCTACCTAGTTTCATGACTATCTGACCTTCCCTTATGTGCTTCCAATGATCAAACAGTATGACGGCAATTATTCTAAAAAGCAGCCAATACAACATTCAAGACAGTCCATTCAAAAGGCGGTATTTGTTTCAACTCTCCGCAAACCCACATGTGACAAAGGCTGGAAGTCTTCAATCAATGTTCCCCGTTAACACATACATATTACGCAGCGGTAGAGCGCATGCCACTCATCAAAGACGAACTTGCTCAATTCAAGTGGACAAATTGCTTAAAGGGGATTAAGATAAAAAGCTAGCGGAGTCTCTGATGTAGCTGGACAATCTCACGAAGTTAGGGGACATTATTGTTGAGTGTCCGGAAAAGGGTGTCAATCTTCGGACAGAGATCATCATCAGTTGCGATGGCCATAATTTTTTTTCGCCGCTATAGTAATGCTCCGTGGTCACTACCTTGCTTAATGAGTCTTCGAAAACATCTGAGCTCCATTTAAGGTTTTAGCGGTTTTCTTTCTCCCGCGGGAGTCATGTTCGAGCAGAGGTGTGTTCTCGCGCTTGCACCCAGTGATCCGGTTCCATCTCACCCAGTTCGTCCGGAGTAGGTTTCTCCTCGTGGTATTAACAACTGCTTAGAGGATATTTAGTTTTGAAAAAGACTCGTCCTGCTTATTATAAACTTTCGCTAAGTAGTTTTAGTTCTGATAAGAACAAGTAGAACTTAAGAACAAGTAGAACTTAAAGCAGGACTGTTCTTATCAGAACTAAAACTACTTGGCGAAAGTTTATAATAAGCAGGACAGGTTCTTTTCAGAACTAAATATCTTCTACATGTATAAGCAGTTAATTATTACTACATGGTGTTACCGCAAACCGAAATGATACCGATACTCCACCATGCGAGGCCTAAAATCGTATAGGTTTCTCCTCGAAATGGGGTTTTCCTATATATATATAATATGCAATTGCATTTGCGAAATTTCTTGTGAAGTCGGCGATCACTTGTCATCTCGTCGTGACACGTACATTCTTTCAAAAATTATCAACACACGACGTCCATGGGACAAATGTTATGGTCATCACTCTCCCAATCCATCATTTACACAACAACCTCATATATTCCCATTACCTCATACCGGATTTCCAGTCTTCATTCTTTCTCCAAGCCCCTTTTGTCCACCCAATTTAATTACGCTGTCCGGAGAGAGCGCATTACGGCAACTAATAAGCGGGACTTTCATAAACGAGGTTAGTGACATTGTGCGTTATTGAATAATCTACATAGCGGCCATTTTACAAATACATGTTGATAACCCAAGGCCGAGTTGGCATCCCACACACACAGATAACAGTCGGACCAAACTCGGCTTCTAGAACCGTACGGTCCAGATGCTATTGTCCCCAACCCCTTCAATTTAAGGAGAAAAAAATCATGAGAAACCACATCAACAGATGGCAGAAATCGTCTTTTATGCATCGCCACAACCACGGCCTGTATAGAGCCCAAACTGTATTTTTAATCACGGATATGACTAGGCCTATGAGTAGCACAAAAGGGTTAGGGGAATTTCATCAAAGTAGGCTTACATTGTATTTTGACGGAGTGGCAACCAAGGACAGGGGGTTAAGAACTATAATAGTAACTGTTTGGGTTCCCAGAAAGAAAAAAATGCACAGGGAATAGATGGGGGTTTAAAATTCCGTCTTGTGTACAATAACTCAGGCTTTATTATCAAAGTGTTGTCTCAAGGTCAGCGACTATAGACGTTTTGTACACATTACGTGACCACTGTTCCTATACATATCGATCTGCGCACATTGTCGGGACCGAGCTCGCACGTTCACAGATTACACAATAAGCAGGACATGAACTGCACGTGCGCAACGTAGTAAATGTTTACAAATTGCTGAGAGGACAAGGGATATGGAAACCAAACAGCCATCCATTTCAGAAAAAAAATCAGAAAATAGATTTGTACTTTGTAGTTGAAAGGACAGTACGAGAAACATAAAACTGTCGCATTTTTTTTCCTCCAAAACGGACATGGATTGGTTCATAGACTTTGGCCCGGCACCATGCTATAGATATGATATTTCTCATGTGAAAAAAAATGCTGCAGAAAGTCCAAATGTAGTTTGGTTTAGGTGCGAAAAATATCCGTTCTCACAGCGAGTGGCTGATTGAAATGAAACAAAAAATCATTATCTTGTCATCATATTTCAGTTCACCGAGACCCCATTTTTTACAATTATAATATTTATTTATTGTCAGACATTGATAAGCCTATTTTTTATGACGGTCATTTATCATTTTTTTTATGAATCCCATTAATTTATTTTATCCGACTTGTAGTAATACTCATGTGGATAAAGTGTTCATCAGATCCCTTAATTAGTTGAATGGAAGTCACTTATCAGTACCGTTGAAAGATATTGAATTGAATTGTTGAATAATAATGAACTTTTAAAAGTGAGTTGCGATTTGTTTTTATGAAAGTTTTTTGCCAATTTCGAAACATTTCAAGGTGGCATTTTCAGGTCGAATGAACCACAACACAACTGGGAAGAACTTCCGAAGTTAAGTATCACGAACATCTGTTGCGTTGACGCAAAATAAAGGCCACGACGTTATTCTTGTTCCAGATACGACCCAAGAAATTCAGAAGAAGAAGAAGACGAAGAATGAAAACAAACAAAAACATCTTGTGAGACCGTGAACGTCTTTGAAGCGAAATGTCAAGCATCCATCTGTGGTGTAACATTACAAGCACCTGTACGTGTTTCATACCTACAGGCACTGGGAGAAACAGTGTAAGGTAGACCTATGACACGTGCAACCGTCACTTGCGTGACATTTCTGTGTTGTTGTTTTTCTTTGGTCACAACGTCGAAATACCAGTTATTGGCACAAATTGCGGAGTCTATAATAAAACCATATTTTGAAGGGGAAAAAAGCACGGTGCTTATAACTGTTATGTCTTCAAAGTCTTCAGTCTTCAAAGTGAAGGAGGCATTCTCCTCATCGAACTATCCAAGTTGCGAACTGCATATAACGTGTCGGTATAGGAGTGTTTATTTTAGAGATCAAAGAGATGATTCTGTTTCTGTTGGAGATACGATCTCTTCTGTGATTAATTTTTTTTTAAATCAAAAAAATACTGGTACTTACATAATTATAACTGACAATTTTAGTACTATGCCCAAGTAGCTCGTTAAAAAAATGGAAAGCACATCGGGTTACCATTTTATCACATCACTTTCTTCAACATTAAAAACTCCTTCCATACAAGCAGTTGTTATTCATCACGTCTACAGGAAAATATACTTCTGTCGAACGTTTATTTACAACCTTGCGGTCTGCCTTGTACAGTACAATGGTGCAAAGTAAAAATGAAAATGAAACGGAAATTGACTGAAAGATATTCGGGGAAGGAAGACAATGAAGAACATCAATCTCGATTACGAAATATAGGGGAAATCCACGGCAATGGGAAGTTTAAATTAAAAAAAGCAACAACAACCCCGGTCGAGACGGGATGAAATAGTAACAAATCAAGCTCCGCGGTCGCGGAATAACAATGTATAGGCCTGTATACAAATGATAAAACTGCAAACAAACGAGAGAAACAAATGATCAGATCATTTCTTCATTGTAAGAGATTTCTTCACATGCTTTGGTTCTAAGTCTCCATTCTTTCTAATTATCTTGAAATATACATTACGAAATTCTCGGCTCTTATATTCCGTTACTTCACTTAGTTCAATATTAATTCATAGATTCAATTCAGTATCAATCATGAAGTGATGAAAGGTTCAACATTTGAACGTTTTCTCTCATTGGTCAAGCCAGACTTGCAACCACACAAAATATAAGAAATAACGAAGGAAAGTTGTTGAAGCAATGGAATGCAGAATAATAAATGGTACAAAAAAAGATGAACATATCGAACTGTTTCTTTGTATCTTGACTAGCTACTCTTGTATCTGAATCATTCATCAATGTGCAGACTTCAAGAAATGTATTTTAGGGGTAGTATTAAGGCCCCCGCAGAGATGATCAAAGGATTTTTCATTTCATGAAATTTACATTCTCTTTCAGCTTTATGAACTTTTTTTTAGTGTTATAAAATTGATGTATTCCCAGCCCCCGCCATGACGAGCGAAGCAATTAAAGTCTGGTGCGATCTACCTAGGGAATCCTCTGACAACGGAATGGCACATGGACATGACAAGCACATTATAATCATGTGGTTAGAGTACAGGCACTTGACATGCACGATAGGGTATTAATGTCATATACAACAATGCAAATATTCCTAACTCGGTTTGATGTTTGAATGAAGGTATGCAGGTGTATAATTGATTAGGCATGCATTGTCTACTTACAATCTTTGGAATATTTTACTGGGCGATAGACTGGAGCTTGGGAATGCAGTCATGTTGCTCTCTGTGGTACATTCGATGGTGAGGACGCTGGGATGGCACTGACAGACGTCGGGGCAAACGCTGCTTTGATCCATGGGGGTGGCCATCACGCCTCCTCCCGAAAAACTCGTCTCCTGATGGAAGATCACACAGAAATGGAAGCAAAGAAACACCGCTAAAGTCCTCATCTTGTGGCTGATTGTCTGACGGTGAGGGTGCAATGCTAACGAAGACATACTCCTGGACGAAAACACGAGCCGGGCCCTACTTGTGTTTCTATACGACGGGCGATCCCGTACGCTCCCCGTGTTGTTTTGCGGTTTTTAATTTTCGGTGGGAGTTGTTACCCGTCGGAATCATCCCAAGAATTTCCCTCCATGCTTCACTGTTGTCGGAGATTCTCAGATAGTTGTACATTTACTTCCTCGGCTTTTGTGGGGTTTTTTTCCACGCAGATAACTCGAAAAGTATCGATATTCTCTTCCTGTTTACGACGATGGTAAAAGCCTATGGTTAGCGCAATGAGGAAGACATCTACAAATTTTGCTCCGTCCAGCACCTAATTTCCCTGGTGAGTTGGGAGCGCAGCACATTTCACACTCCCACTACCGCGGCAAAACACGGCCCACAAGACCGCCGAATGCGACCTTGGTGCGATTGCATATTAACTAGAGTCTCGATTATGCATAAGGCATGGCAGTTCCGCGGCCGGCCAGTGGGTTCATGGCTTTTTATCGTCTGGCTTTCGCCTCACAGTGAGTCACAGTGTTTTTTCACTGTTATTTTGTCCGAAGATGCGGCAAATGCGTGTAAACGGCGGCGTGAATTAACAAAAACCGCCTGTTAAGACTCTGGCGGTACGAGATGTGCTGGCACAATGATGCGTGCGCGTGTGCCGGCCACGAGTATTTCTACGACTATGCAGTCTCCTCCATCCACACATCGCAAACGAAATGACAAAGGCTGACGGACGTACACGTACGTACGTACGTATGCGCACACTGTGCACGAGTACTGAGAGATTGACTGCGCAGTCGCAGTACACTCTGACTCACGCTCATCATCGCCACAATCATCATCATCGCCACCATCTGAAGGTGCTCTCTCACTAGCATCTTAATACACGCCGCAAACTATAGAGCGGATCACATTATAATGTGTAAGGCGACAGCGGGCGTTGTTGTTGTTGTTTTTTTGGTCGAGATGTACGGCATTTCAGCCTTAAATAGCCTACTCCGTTGAGTTCGCGATGGACAGTCATCATTGGAACATAATCTGTTCGTGCTCTCGCATGTCATCTAGCGTTCCCTCTTAAAAACAAAAAATATATATATAATAAAATAAATATATTACAAATAAAATGACTTAGGGAAATGAGCACGGTGCTTTAATCAGATCACTGGTGGTTTTCGTAGCTGTAGCCTATGTATGCTTTGTCATTGCCTTCTAACTGCTAATCACTAATTATTAGGGGAATGTGCGAAGGGTTGGACAAGTACGTATGTGTGAGGGCGACATAAAACAAAGCTCTCGCGATGTATGAAACATATTTTTGTTGATGGGTGGAAACAAATCTTGACTCCCCGTAACACTTGGGAATATTTTAAAACAAAACAAACAGAACAAAAATATTTGTCTTCGGCCCCAAGATGCGGATAGACCACTGTTGATTTCCAAGTTATGATTTAAAAAATAACAAATTAATTCGCTTTGAGAGTTGAATTCACACCTTCGTCATGCATAAACCCACCTGTCGACTCAACAAAACAACACCTGACTGTAATACAATCAACCATCTCATCAGAACCCCCACTCATCATGGCTCGGCCCTGGCTAGATAGCTCGGCCTACACACAGAAGACTAACACATTGTGATTGGAGATCCTTCCTCGTCAAAAAGAATCACCAACAGACGACAGACTTCCCATGCAAAATTAATCAACTTCATAACCTCCGGATTCACCGTGGTAGCCCAAAATAACCCGCTATAACTCGCCTGAAATCCACGGCAGCCTGTTTTCCCATTTTCGGCATATGACATATATTTTTTTCTCTTTCACTTTCTCTCTTGAGATGGTCAGTTGCCATGGTGATGAAGGCATCTTCCGTCCTGTTTTTCTCTGTAATGCTTTTCGTTTAATCGCTCGTTATCATTTAGAACCAGCAATCAATCACACGAGGTCAATATCAGTGAGGAAAAAAACAGAATCAGTGGGGAAAAAACAGAATTGAAAATAAACTCGGTGCAGTCTCCTCCACTCGTTCATGAAGATATCAGATATCAGGCACATAACGTTTAAAAAATATTTACCACAAGTCTCAATAATGTGAAAAATAATAATATTGAAGTCTCGCTCAAGTATTGTTATGCTGTCCAGGGCGATGAGAGAGTTCATCAGCTGAGACTGAATCACAGCCGCTGAAAAAGGCCTCTATTTGTGCTTTTCATATGAGAAATAAATATGGCACGTATAATGGGAAAAGTTGAATGGAACATAATGGTTTCCAACATTCAAGATTTTGCAACAAAACAGGCCCTCTTCGAGGGAATCCTTGTGATTTGTGGGGACACAAAAAGATAAAAGTGCGTCAAAAGAGGGCGCCGTTCAAAGTAAACAGTCGTATCTGAACGCTGTCTCGCAACATCCTTCTCAGCCTAAAACCAGCAGAGATCTGGCAGCGCGCGATTGTTCCCGTGATCTCCGACACGGGTCAACTTAATGTTTTTACGGAAGTGTATTTTAGGACATGACCAATTAATAAATATCCGGCCCTCTATTTCGCCCGGGCGGATTACTGTTTCGCCCGGGCGGATTACTAATTCGTCCGGGCGAATTACTATTTCGCCCGGGCGGATTACTATTTCGCACGGGCGGATTACTATTTCGCCCGGGCGGATTACTAATTCGTCCGGGCGAATTACTATTTCGCCCGGGCGGATTACTATTTCGCCCGGGCGGATTACTATTTCGCCCGGGCGGATTACTAATTCGCCCGGGAGAATTACTATTTCGCCCGGACGGATTGGTAATTCGCCCGGGCGAAATAGTAGTCTGCCCGGCCGGGAGAATTAGTAATCTGCCCGGGCGAATTAGTAGTCTGCCCGGGCGAATTAGTAGTCTGCCCGGGCGAAATAGTAATCCGCCCGGAAGTAGTGGGCCTAAAAAATATTTTCGGTCATGTCCTAAATACGCTTCCGTATGTTTTGATACGTGTCACTAATAACAGTTGTTTCGATTCTTTCACGACCAGGACGCCATATCCCGTGGTTCGGAAACATCGTAATTCGTAAGCTTCAAAATCATAAGAATCACAACTTAATTCATCCAGAACATAAACCGGGACAGCAATCCGGAGGTCGCAGGTTCAAACCCCACTCCAGTCAATTTCTGTGTTCAACTTTAAAAAAAAAAAAAAAACACCGTATAATGCACCTAGTTAGTTTTCCTCTGTGGTTTCTTTAAAAACTTGTGATAAAAAGCCGGATCGTCTCTGATCTGAGTGATCCCCGTTTGATATTTCCAACATTTGCAGCATTGCTGATATGTTGCTAGCATCGTGGCTGTGGGTGTGATCCCTGGCTACGTGGTATGTACGGATTTATAGCTTCTAACTACGCTCCCTGAACAAAGAATTATCAATTTGAGCGCCCGAACGGCAATCCGGCTGTCGCTGGTTCAAACCCGCTCCAGTCAATGTCTTTGTTCATCTTTAAAATTATTATAATACACCTAGTCAGTTTCACGTTGTTGTTTATTTGTAACTTTTTCCATAATTACTGTTGGCGAATGGTGATTTATATTTTAATCCTCTTTAACTTTTAATTTAAAATTTAAAAAGTTCCCACTTTTTGGCAACACACAGACCCCCAGTGGAGTAGCAAGGTTAATGTGATAGCGGGAGGGGGGGGGGGGCATAGACGTGAAAAGGGGCACTCGCCTGATCCGTGCTGAAAGGTAGACAGGGTATTTTAATCGGTCAACCAGCCTCCGTAAAACAGAAAAAAAGGGGAAGGGTGGAGGCTAGGGGGGCTATACATAACACCGTCGGACAATAGGAGGCGGACAAAAGGTGGCATTTGTCATGGCGGCATCGCACCATGTTATAAAAAAAAAAGGTCCCTCGTAAAAAAAAAAAGTAGCTCGTGAAAAAAAACCTCGTAAAAAAGTCACTCATGCAAAAAAAGGCGCTCGTGGCGATCGTGAAAAAAGGTCACTTGTGAAACAAAGCATTCGTGAAAAAAAGGCACTCGTTTCCAAAAAGGCGTTCGTGAAAGAAAGGGTCACTCGAGAAACAAAGCGCTCGTGAAAAAAGGTCAATCGTGAAACAAAGCGTTCGTGAAAAAAAGGCACTCGTTACAAAAAAGGCGCTCGTGAAAGAAAGGGTCACTCGAGAAACAAAGCGCTCGTGAAACAAATCGTTTGTGAAAGAAATGTCACCCGTTACATACAAAAGGCACTTGTGAAGAAAAGGGCACTCGTGTAGAAATATCGGGAAGGTTAGATAGCAACCCCCAAGAAGACAAGCACAATTTCAGAAAACCTTATACACAGAGGTTTAATATGCATTTTTGAGTTCAGAAAGTGAACAGATAACGCCTTAATTGAAGTACAAGTGTGTGCCTATAACATCACCGCAACAGCGCCCTCAGTTTTCAGGGACATTTTTTTTTAATTTCAAACCCTGACGGGGAACGTGGCGACGGTGTTCTTGGGCAAGCCCGAATAGCCTCTTTCCACCCAGGAGTATAAATGGGTACTTGTGAAGGTAGAGACCAGAATGCGCTGATCTCGAGCTGCTGCAGAAAAATGGTTTCAATAATGTGAAACGCTTTGAGATCTTTAGTATATAGAGCGCTTTATAAGCACCACATATTATGTGCAAACCCAACGTACAAGGTAATGAATGACGCACTACAGAAATCATTACTCGAGTACACTTTCATTTTTTATTGATTAGATGAATTTTGTTTTAAGCTTCGCCTTGGATTTTATTCAATAATCATTAAATACTGTACAAAGGGTAGGGAAAGAAATTAATCTATACAACGGTACTACCAGATGTACGCAATACTAAATGACTTATGAAACGGGACAAAGGCCGATATAGGCCTACAAGTACTTACTGATTAGAGGACGAACATTAGTTTTGGTCAAATATGAAGGAAAATGTGTGAATTTCGCGTAGTAATCGAAAATCAAAATCAATTTTGTTTATTTTAAATGAAAGTGACTTCATGTTTTTGATGACCAATCCTACGAATGTTCTTTTTTAAGTTAAGTGCAAATTTACTTGTCACAGTGCGTCCATTCATACCGCAACGCAGTCCTTTTTAAGGTTTTCCAGCTCGACCAACGGCTGTTATGTGACCTTATTCTACGACTAATTTTTGGCTAATGAAATAAAACAAGTTCTCTCTATCGAGGTGTGCTCATTAATTTCTTTTCGTTTTCTTGAAAGAACATGACTTTTGAAAGTGATTTCTTTTTGTTAGTCTTGAAAGAACATGTGTGAAATTAGGGTATTTTGAAGCCCTTTCAACCGTTCATATTAATAATTTTACACAATGTCCTCACCGAATTTTCAACACCAAATATTCGTCGGCATTTATAAATTTCAGATGAACGATGACGTTTTTACAGTACACGAAAAAGAATACGGAGAGACTTGCAGGGCGTTCATACATTCACTTTTTCATCCAACGCTGACGCAAATAGTCAACGGGGACAAAAATCGTTTACAATTTTTGTTACGAAGTTGTGTGTTGCATAACAAAAGAGTTCTTACAAAGCAAGAATTGATGCATTCTTGCAATTTTCCTTTCTCGCTAACTGAACTTCTACGGGCTACTTTGCATTAAGTGAATAACAGAAAGCAGAAAAGAAATCTGTAAGAGATATCTGAAACTGATTTGTAATCTTGGGTAAGTTTGGCTAACATTCTATATCTTACAGGCGAGAAATCTAGCGACAATACAAGCTCGCCCGCAGTTTAAGACAGCCACGCCCCCTTCCTATACAATGTATCTATTTACAACATCTCATGTCTTCCTTACTAACAGTGGAAGCATAACATTTTCTTTAAAAAAAAATATTTATACCACAGAAATACACCAGAAATCAACAGTTTATACTTTCAGCGGCTGCGTTTAAATAATTATGCGAGTTTTAAGGTTGCATGCTATTACAAGTGCATTTGCAGACCTCATTTTTTTCTTACAAAAAAATCACAGTTATTTTTTTTCTCCAATTAATGCCCAGCAACGATAATTCCATCCACTGTCATTGAGCGATTTTTTTTTTGACTTATTATTACAAACTAACTCCATAAACTTGTCTCGACACTAACATCAACACAATGGTCATTCTACCATATCAATTCATACTTAGTAATATTTAAATAAAAAGCACCATTTCATTGGATTGTACACGTAATACTCACGGTATTAATCAACATACTCAATTTTTGTTTTTAAAGTTACAGTAACAATAACATTTTACGATTTTTAAGAATTTTTTTTCATATTTGTCCCAAACTGGAAACACTTCAACATCATGCATCAAGTTCCGAATTATAGCATATTATAATCGTCCCATGTTTCTTCAGCTGTTTCGTATTTAAGTACAATTGTTAACTGCTGTGATGTGGGATATGACGTTTTGAACACCCGCGGGGTGAATAACACCCGATGCACCCCGAGGATGTTACTGTTTAAAAACGCCTTATCCCACACATCACAGCAGTCAACAATTGTTTTGTTTTACCTCTGTCTTGGATTCTTTGGATTTTGATGTGAAATTAACGAAAACAAACAACAGGAAACACAAAAATCATGAAAATCGAACGTCAAACTCACATGCATGTCGCTTGCTCCAAACAGCTGATCGTCTGCTAATTCACTGATCCCACTCATGTGTGAAAACATGGTGGAAATAGCGTGGGTACCAGTACAAACGATACAAGCCTTTCACACCGTATGAACATGATATCCCACAATATCACAGGGAGTGTGCCATGACTTTTTATATAAACTTAACACGTGATCGTTTACGCCAATGAAAATACAGTGAAAGAATTCAAGACAGAGGTATAACAAAATAAAATGAAGAACTGAATGTGTCTTTTTTTACGCACATTAAATACGGACAGCTTTGATAACGGACAGAGTGAATAAGTAAAATGGGACCCCTGAATTTGGCCTCCTTTCAATACTGCGCATGTCTCTTGAGACGACCAATTAATACACACATGTGATTGACGAGTACATGTATATCTTTAAGAGCAAAGAACCATTTTATAACAATCGCAATTTCTTACGACACCACTGGACATGCGGAGGTTTCAGATTTAGTACCACGAAGGCCAGGTTCGGGCAAGGACCATTAGTCAACTAGTGGTTGATTTGTGACGTACCTTACGCCTGCGCACTGATAGCAACGTGCGAACGTCTCCAGTCAAACGCTGGTCAAAATGTCATGGCAAAACTTCTGGATCCTGGCTCTCAGCTAGCGTTATGAATGCGTGCGGCTATTGGTTACCAGCGAAGCAGCCAACCCCAGTAGGCTGGTTCCGAATAGTCGACTAGCGTAGTCAACCACCGTCGACTAGACAGAGTTCGGGCAATCGTTAGTTAACCATCGGTCAACTATAGTCCTTGCGCGAACTTGGCCCTGGATAAAGCAGAGTTTACTCTTGTTTACGAGTCTTCATACGCGTTTAGCAATTTGCCATCGGTTAATTTCCCCTGCTATCAGTATCGTTAATACAAACGTGTACTTCACTGTATAGCTCCACTCACTTTTAACACAGTTATTTCTTTTACAAAAGTACGTAGAATCAAAAGCGTTATTACCTTTTCTTTCAATCGCACATCTGATTCAATTAGTGGTATGGCTTAACATACACGTACCTGTGCGTGACAGATGAGTTATGTACCCAGGAAGCAATATTCAGCGAAAGTGTTCAAATTCTGGTCAAGAACTTCAAAAATAGGTTTCGTTAAGATACCTGAGTCTTGTGTGTACGTTCATGGTTTGTATGGCGTGCTTTCATTTCGACCAATAGGCTTGTTTCGGTAATATTTTCACACAAAGAGGAGCACCTCATTTCATAAACCTGTCCCAAACAGTCTCTTTAAACTTCATATGTCCAAAACAGTCTCTTTAAACATCATATTCAGAGCCTTGAAGTTGATGAAGGAATCGAATGCCATAAATCAGAAAACGAAAACAAAAAACAACAAATTAAACGAAGAGAAAAAGTGAAACAAATATGTATACAAATTAGTAATGAATACAATTCAGAATTTCAGATATTTGAAAAAATTAATTGTGACTTCTGCTTAAAGAGCACTAACTCCACAAATTGACACCCTTAATGCGTCCGTTTGTGGTGTAACTATGAAATGTATCCAAGAACTTTGAAGAACCAAACAAATATGCAATACTTACATATACTGAGTTACCCTTCACATAGTTGTGTCTAAATACATGTACCGGTATGTCACTTATATTTTGGACGTTTTTTTATTACTCACTTTTCCTTAAGCCTACAACTGTAGTTTAGTTTCATATTTTTTACAATTTTCTATAAGATGTTTTCTGCATACATGTATGACTTTTTTTTTAACAAATTAGAAAAATAAATTAAATGATTCATGAACTAGCATATTAGTAACACCTCTACCCTAAAAAAAAAAGGATGCAGAATATTTGTAACCTTAAATTGAGAAGTATTTTATTCAGCTTGTATAAATGCGAGAATTGAAGATGTGATTGCTCTTATAATGATAAATATGATCTTGATGATTGTTTACAGTAACTTTACCCAAAAAAAAAGGTAAAAAAGAAAATGTTTCAAATAGGAAAAAAAACAAAACAAATTAATTCAATATTGTAAGATCAGTTACAGCAATCTGAAATTATGTCCCAGATTAAATAAATAATTATTGAATGAACATTTGCATGAGGTTTTGTACTATGAGATCATCAACATCATAGCTCAACACATATATACATTTTAATTTGGTACAATTTGAAATGAAGGCCTGTTTCTAGATACATTCAAATTGGAATTGATCAGGAGAAATCTCATTATGGTTTTACAACTGTAAAAAGTTCTAAACGAAGTCTCATATATCTGATAATATTCAGAGAAATCCATTTCCTCGACATTAAGTAGCAAAATTAGAGTTCCCACATTTCCCAATTTGACAAAAAAGGTCTAAACTGCCAATGCGACATACGTTACACACCTCATATGGGGTGTGACACACGTTACATACCTCATATGGAATGTGACACACGTTACACAAGTCATATGGGATGTGACACACAGCAATAAGACTGGATCCGAGTCGTACAGTAAATTTGAACGAAAGAAAACCAATTTCAATCAAGAAACGTTCACAAATTTTAGCTGTGGAAAATGTTCCACTTCGTGCAAGTGTATGTTGAACGCATTGCTTGGAAAGGACAGGAAAAAAGTCTGTTATATAATTACATTCATTTAAGGTCAGAACTGGCCTAAAATATGTATACAGTTGACATAACACAGCACCATCCCTTCATCGGTGGAAATGCAACATGGCGTCCACTTTCTTTTCCACTTCATCCCTGAAACTGAGGGTGCATTAGTTTTGGCACGGATCCAAATCCACATCCTTGGAACCAGTACAGTGGAACGTTGCTATACCGAACACCGCTATACCGAACATTCCGCTATACGGAACATGGTGCTTAGCTCCCGATGTTTGTGTACAAAACGTACTGAACATTGTTGTTGAAAATTTTTTACAGAAGAGCGACAAAGTGGCTATTATTTCCCCAAGGAATAGAAAGGGAAAGCCCCCCACTGCTGTTGGTAGTAAGCTCAAAAACTGTGTAATTACATCATTCAATAGTCGACACGTATTCAATAGTCGACACTTATTCAAAGTCGTCTTTCAGTAACTACCAGGGCATGCAGGGTGATGTTCTGAAGGGCGCTATTTTTTGAAAAGTGAGTACCGGAGCACCGGCAGCTTAAAATCGCTATACCGAACGATTGCTATTACGAACAATTTCGGTGGATCCCGCGATGTTCATCATAGCGGCGTTCCACTGTACAGTGCAATAGCAAACAAACCTGCGCCTGACAAGCCAAAATTAAACATGGAGGCAGTTAACATTGTTTTGTTAGTCCCCTCCTGCTTATCCAACTATCAGGAAGGATCCTTGAATTGCGTGATCCTGATCAAAGCAAAACAAACAAACAGATTCCGGATTTGGATCTGTGCCAAACAAACAGGCCCGCATTGGCTCACGATTACCGGTATCCTGCTTAGGTTCTTCATTACCCCATCCACAAGTCTGGGAACCAGCATTGGCAGGGTTGTATGTGCCTTGGTACATCGTTTCACCCGTCTACCGAGTGACTGGTATCTCCGGATCAATAGAGGGCAGTCTCCGATCATCCGGAAAAGTGGCTGGAACGGAGCCGTCAGCCAACTCCAAAACGTCATGATTACGATGGCATCCTAAGTGATCACAGCAGCAATGCACATCAAGAGCGCCCTCTATGAAGCTCAACCGTTACCCAGAAATCCTGAGGAGGAGCTGGCATTCCGTTGCAACTCCTTGGATGCTCACAGCGGAATGAATCCAAAACCAATCTTGGTTTCTGACTACAATTAATATGTACTCATCCAATTTAAATCGCGTGTGGTTCTGGTACAGTGTCGCAAATCGGCGCAGCTGTGATGATCCCCACTGAGGTGCTTCAGCAGGCCAGGCTCAAAGCACTATGGCGCCTATCTGGTTGACTACAAGTGACACGGGTGAGGTTCGAACCTCTATCCTCCTGCAACCTCCACAGCGCACCGGGAATGTTGTACGTAGATTTCTTTGGAATAACAGTGACAATAATAATCACAGTTTATTTTTCTTCCTGGTTTAGTTCTTACATGTATGTGCAAATATTTACAAATGATTTGTTTCCATTCGATTATGAGAGTTCCTTTCTCTCAGATATAGACTGGCTGCTCCTGTCCCGTTAGTAGCTTGTACATCGAGAGCGGCATTGTCTTCATACGAATCTGTAAAGAGAAAAACAAACATGAGCTGTGTGAAAGGCCTTTTTTCTTATACTGACAGTTCCAGGTAAAACAAAAAAGGAAAATCAAAATTTACAAAAGAGGCTGTAAAAATGACCTTCATCCAGAATATATGTGACTCGCTGTACAAAAAGGGTATTCTGTCGCAAATAAGTGAAATTGAGTTATATATCATTGGAAATCCCAAAACGTAAGCTTTCATTTGGTATATAATAGAGCTCCATAGCCCCTCCCGTTCTGGAGACATGACGCATATTAATTACTTCCTTGGAGTTCAAATTACACAACTGAGAAAACAGGCTTTGAAAAAGCTGGCTCTGTTGTAGAACAACAGAACGATGCACTCAAAATGGTAGTTTTTTCCTACTTTAATTCATCAAATTCAACATTTCTGTGAATGAAACCTGAAACTGTAGGTATTAAAGATGTCATTCATGACAAAAAATGACAATCACATTCTGACTAATGTTCACCCTCTCAATGTTGAGCGGGCCATTACACGATCAGCAATGTTATATCAAAGTACACTTGTCGACGATGTATTATTGGCACGCTGTTTCCTGAAACCTGCCGTTGCTAACATTACAGTCACTCACTGTACAATTCGGTGGTTTGCTGTACAAATTATTGACCTAAAACCAAAGAAAGGCCTTTAAATATTTTTTAGAAAATGGTGGCAAAAGGCTAAAAAAATATGCATTGTATTAATTTGAGAGTTATTAGAGAGTCATAATAATAATAATAATAACAGCTTCTTATATAGCGATTTTAACCAAGATCAAAGCGCTTTACATTACTATTACCCCTGATCATTGTGCCAATTAAACATTCCAATTACCATCTCAGCTCCCTGGGGAGTATACAGCTCCATGCTGCCATTTCGGCGCAAAGCAGCTAAAATCAATCACAATAACCATCTCTGCCCTCACAGGTGCCCATTTACACCTGGGTGGGGAGAAGCAATGAGCGACAAAGTGCCTTGCCCAAGGACACACGTACCACAACCCCAGGCTGGACTCAAACCCACAACCTGCGGAATTACCCGCAGACCACAAATTCAATGCCCTTAACCATGAGGCCACGGCAATGCATGATGCCCTTTAATGTCCAAGATGTGCCTTACAGCCATAATATACAAAGTTTGGACATTGATGCCTTAACCTCAAGTAACCTGTTGGTAATTAAGTACTAACTTCAATAGACCGCGTGCAAAATTACTCAGCTGTGGCTTGCATTAACACACAGGTCTATGGGAAGTGACTGCAGCCGCTGCCACAGGTGCATGGCTAACTGCCGCAGCCAAGAAATGTCAACCAGGCCTTAACTCTCCCTGGGGGGACTGGGACCAGATTGTCCCTAGGCCAACATGTCGTTTTCATGCAAGGTGAAATTTTGACAGAGTCCGTAGGCAAGACCATGCAGCAACTCGGCAAGGCAAAGCTGTTCATCAACCTTTCAACGTCCATTTTGATCAAACAGTGCGTTAAGAATAGCTCACCGCCTTGAGCTACTGACAACTTAAAACAAATCATCGTCAAAGTTACGGGTTTATAGCCGGAGGAAAGAGGAAGGACTCAACAGACAATGCTAATTCTCAGTCTTTTATGCAGAGTCGGCAATCCTCACAACGATTGTCTCTTTGTGTAAAAGAGAAAACTACAGGCTCAGAAATTATCGTTCCTCAGGCAAGTTTTGGACGTTATTAGAATTCAGGCATATACCTCTTCCATTAACAAACCTTTTATACTTTCTTTGAAACCTTTTGGGAATAACATGTCCAAAGGAATGAATACAAAACTGTGAATATATCTATTCCCTCTGCATGAAATGCCATTCCATCGCAGGTTACTCCCTAGATAATACCAGTACCCATTTATAATATTCAGTGGAGAGAGGCAAGTGGAGGTACAGTGGCTTGCTCAAGGACACAATACATGATCAGCAGCTGGATTCGAACCCTCGGACTATGGGTCACAGACCCCAACTACTGGGCCACACCCTCTGGAAGCCGGAAAATATTTGAAGAATTCAAACTGAGCATGAAGGACTCACCTCCCCAACCGACGTGGACAACATCTCGACAATTTTCTCATGTGCCGTAGCTACAACGCTGGCCCCATTGATCTCGATGATTCGGTGCCCTACCCGGACCCCACCCCTCTCGGCGATACCACCTCGCATTAAACTGCAGATCTAAAGGAGAGAAATCAAATTTGGATTTTCAATATTAACTTGCTTTTTTAATTTAGTATGCTTAACTTAATTAAAGCCCTCCAGCCGATTTCACAAAACAGTGTTAACTTATGCCGTGCGTAAGACTTACGCAACAAATTTGTTGCGCAGCTGTGCAACAAACTTACAATCGATTTCATGAAACCTGGCGTAGCTGCGCAACATTTTAAATGTACACATCTTGGACGAGGATAATAACAGCTTTTTTTTACATTGTTTTTTGTATTTATGATTTTGTTCGGTCTTGAAACAGTCATCCAATCACCTCTACCCCCAGTTTGAAAGTTTTGTCCGACTGTCTTCGGAATCGTGCGGCACTTTAAAAATTCTGTCACAAGTAAAATAGCAATTCATTTACCTCAAACACAAACTGTGAGTGTCTTGTATCAACCTACATAAGTCGTGTAATGACAGGCGATCACTATTTGCTAGTAATATAGTTAATTTTCAATCGCTACGGCACAACATATGGCACAACTTACACCACCTAAAATAATTGCACAAGTTACGCTAAAAGTTGTTATGTAAGTTGCATTCTTAACACTATGAAACTTTCGTGAAATGCGAAACTTTCGTGAAATGCAATAATTTATGGCGCAAGTGGGATCACGCCATTGCGTTAAGTTTCGTGAAACTGTCTGCTGAAGACATAATGACATCAAGGTGATTTCTTATGGGAGCAAAATTATGGAAGGCTTCTTGCTTAAGTTTTTTTCTAATCTTTTCCAAAAACTTACGATGCCGTTCTGTACGCTGAATCCCAGCTGGTACTTCGTATCAGGTCTCTTGATGAGGACCTGGGTTACCGGTGGACAGGAGACGATGTTGAACTTGGCCAGACTCTGGCTCTTCAAGGACTACAGGGTAAATGAAAAAAAGAGAAGACAATGGAGTTTGAAAATAAAAGACAAAATATTCAAATGTTGGCTCCATCTCTGGCTGCAGGTTGACTTGTGACACTGAACAATGTTAAAACCGAATGGGAAAACCCCAACCTGTTTCTTGGAATTACAGGAATGCACAACAAAAATGAAAACATACCATATATGGAGCTGGAATCTGCAAACAAAAAGGGAGCTAATAACCAGTTCGCGTCGGAGGCCGCGTATACGCGCAAAACTTTTGCGGTATTCAGAACGGATGACAGATAAACACGCAACAAGCGAGGCCGGAAATATCTGTAAGCAACCCGCTCGCAGCAAGCGAGGCCGGTGTTGCCCGAGGGTGATGGCTTCAACCCACCTGGCTTGAGGCCGACTGAAAATTGCAATTTTCGCAAAAGGCAAAATTTTCCAGCCAACTTCTGATATACAGCCAAATGCCACAAAAACTGATTCGCAAGAGTAATTTCAACAGTATTTGTACGATATTTCTTGCCGAAACCTCATATGTTTCAATACTCCAGGATATGCACTGGAGCGTAATTGTACAACAATAGGCCGTGCACAGCGGCCAATTCAAGATCAACACAGTCCGCCTCCACAGACTTCACTGACTTTGTGTGTGTGTACAAAAGGCATGAGATATTAGCGTGTTTAGACGTCACCCGGAGGTGAGTCGAGGCAATCTTGACTTCTTATCCCGTCAGCCGTGCCTGTGTATAAAAACAACCAGTGCGTGTTATCACGGCCTTCGACGCGAACTGGTTAGCGGAGGACCCCTCACCTTAATCATCTGTTGGCACTGTGCCAGTGGAAGGCCCACCAGGCTGATGCCGTTGATGGACATGACCTGGTCGCCGATGTTGAGTTTGCCGGAGCGTGCCGCCGCCCCAAACTGGGACATATTGGCTATGACAACGGTGGGGATGAGGGAGCCCCACCCAGATTCCACGATGACCACGCCCATGATCTCACCTCGCTCCTTCTCAATCAGGACCTAAAAAAAAGTAAGACCAGATATTTTTCATCAGTTTCTCATACAATTCTACACATACATGCCGATCAATATACAAAATTTAAAACAAAAATCAATTTGCTTAATTAGAGAGAATTAAAACAATGCACTGTGATATTTCAGCGGATGTATGAGTTTGCTGTCAATAGAGCTGCCATTTCTTAGCTGATTATCAGCTTGTCGGATGCAGAATGTTGAACCTGTTACATACATGTACATTTACAATGATTTTTTTTTATGAACGTTCTCTGTGTCTGGGAGATTTTCATTTTAATATTGGGTTCTGCCCTTCCCTGTTGTAACCGTATTGGTGGGGGCTGTGGTCCAATGGTTACGGTGTTCAACTCGTGTGCCGTGGTACATGGGTTCAAATCCTGACGGGGAACATGGTGCTTGTGCTCTTGAGCAAGGCACTTTACCATACTGCTTCATCCTTCAGATGGGACGTAAAGCCGTAGGTCCCGTGTGTTGTGTAATGCACGTTAAAGAACCCAGTAACACTCATCGTTAAGAGAATGGGTTTGCCCCGGTGTTTCTGGCAGTGGCTGCAATATGCGCCGCAGCACCTTATAAACCCTTATAAAGGTGGCACATAATGGGTCTCATATTTCTCATAAATTTCATTTACCTATCTTTAAAAAAATAAACATAATTACCAGCGCTTTGAGTACATATTTGTTGGTAGATACGTGCGTTATATAAGACTCCGGTATTATTATTTATTATTAGTATCATGTACAAAAGTGTTGTGTGAGATTCAAATCTGCAAGCCAATCATGGCAAGCTATGTGGTGGTCCAGTTGTTAACATGACTACACCAGAAAGCAGGAGGTTGTGGGTTCGAGTCCCAACTGAGCAGGCTTGTGAATTCTGTCACACAAGCTCTCAGACAGCACTGGGTATGAACACTACACGTAGATGGGATTTGTGACCACTTTAGTGGAGGGACACGCTGCATGTGCATACTGGTTCGCGTGCTTTTGGCACGAAGTACTGGTACGCGTGACTCATTTTATTCTAAATATACACAAACCCCAGCATCTTTGCATTTAAGCGTCAAGCATCGTCAGCAATGTGTTCAAATGTCCCTCCCAGTGGTCCCTCAACTCTCTCTCTGCAACCGTTGAGGGGGTACTTGTGCAAGGAGTCAATACGTTGCAGCAAAGTTTGATAGATTGACCAAAGGAAAAATTTGTGAATATCACGAGTGAAAAATAAATAACCTTTTTTTCTTGAACCGTCTATTACTGAAACAAAGAGAGTCCTTTAATCAATCAACATTGTTTGAGTCCTAGAGGCATAGGAGACGTAGCTTTTACAGTCCTTTTAAATTGTGTGGATTTTGATTATCAAATAAAGTGTCTTGTTTTGATGACTACTTCCGCAGAACTGCCGAAACATGTCTCTTGGGCATGCACCTCGACTATAAAAAGGACCATGCTTAAGGAACAAGGTACCTTGGGGCACGCTTCAAAGTGAATCTCGTTATAGGTTCTGATTGCTTTCATTTCCCCAGTACCCGTTTCTGTGGAATTGTGGGAATATCATCATAATTACGATGGCTGAATTCTTTCCCCCTCAGGCCCATGCCATCAGTAGCTTTTGCCATCAGAGAACCTGCCACCTGTACAACCAGATATAATGTGACTGCCCTTCATGAGCACTTTACTTACAGGTTGTTCACAAACTACTGCTTTCTTTAAGTTATGGGTATGTCATAACATCCTGTAGTTTTAAAAGTTTTTAAAAATATTCTCTATACTAGAACTTATGAGTTCATGAATTGAAAAATTTGGACCATAACACAACTTTGTAACCAAAAACCCTCAAGTTCAAAACATAGATAATCTATTGTTAGAGTTTTGGGCATTTGCATTGATAAAAGTTAGATTTTTAAAAAAATATTAAGTAAAAATCCCCTTGAAAGTAATTACAATCCAGCTTCAAATTGTCCATACCTGTACACTTTAATTAGAATGGAAAAAAATTGAAAAGCTAGCTGTATCATAAAATATCATACCTTTCCCACATAAGGACAAACATAACGTGCCCACAACAGCATCATAAGTGCCCACAACAGCATTGCAAGTGCCCACAACAGCTTCATACACAACACCAATATATATCCAATTATATCTTTGTAATAACTACAATATCATGAAAAGCAGGAACAAAGCTTTTCCCCATAGCCAGCCACCACAAACTGGATGAACTGACAAGCATATCTCCCACCGCCACACATCTGCCAGTTTGTAAAATAAACAAGTTGATGAAAACATTGCCACAGCATGCAGTAGAATTCCCCAAGACACTGAACTGACTAAATCACACGCAGAGTAAATGTAGTCTGCTTAAATGGAATGGCCTACTGGGATATGCGAGTTCACTTCACCATCCGCAAAATGTTCTAGGGTAAAAAAGAAAAACAAGGCCAAAGTAAACAACCTACTATTTGTGATCAAAATGGAATGATCTAAGAGTACACCTTACCTCCTTCTCGCACTCCTTGTTAGAGAAGAGCATGAGGTCATCACCGTAGATCTCCTGGGAGTTCAGCACATCATGGTAGTCTAGCTCATTGACATGGGGGTCTTCTATGCCGTTGGCTTTCAGGAACTCCAGGTAGGCCATGGCAAAGGCCTGGCCGATGGTCTGAGCTATCAGCTGAGCCTGGATTGGTTGGAGGGCAAAGGATCGATATCATTAGGCATCAGTCATCAACGGTGAGGGGTACGGCAGCCAATTAGTGATAAGCTGCCGATTGGCGATAATGATTGACAGGAGAACACTTTACATCACGGAAGCGCAAACTGGGATTTTGCCCCCTCTGGTATCGCTTCAAATGTAAGAATATCGAAGGCTACAACAGTGAGCTTTGAGCCCAGACACTCTCACTTAATGCATCCAGAATGATGGCGAAACTCCTGATCTAAACACTATTTGGTCGTGAGGATGACACCGATGTCTTCTGCCAGATACTCTTACCTAAAACAACCGTGACAATCCATCGATATTGTACTCATGGCAAGCTACATGAATCTTCCTCAAATACCAGTTTAAAATGCCAATAAAAACGTAGTCACAGTGAATCACTTTATTTGTCCTCGACGGAATCCCGCTGCAAACACAGTTTCCACCGTTATTTTGCTAATATTTCTTCCCGCGGCACTTAATAGTTCAAATCAATGGGCAGCACCATCCATTAGCAGGGAATCGTCTAGACAAAAGGGGGGGGGGAGAAAAAGCTTCACTAAGCCGAACAAGAGTGTGTAAAGACTGTACGCTTGCCTGTGTGGGCAAGGAAGTAGGAATTTATGAACTAGGCTGTTTTCTCAAGCTGAATTTCCTGTCATTTTACTGAGGTTACAACTTGTATCCTGTCTGTTCATGTGTGTGAGTAATGTCTGTGTAGTCCATGCCACTTTTTAACATGCAAACATAACCTGTTTCCGTTATTCATACTGAGCACTAGGGTATTATTTACATATGCACATATTTCCTTATTAATGTGTTCGTATGGTCTTTCAATATAAGGTATTTTTACGCTGTTGCATACAGTACATGTACATAAAAAAGTTGTTCATAAAAATGAATTCATTAATACCTAAGACAGTTTACCCATTCCCATTGGTCGAGAGGCTGGTTTTAAACAGTTGATAAAGACCGGCTGGCTGGTCATAAACACTTTTTACAGTGTCTCATGAAATTTGAACTCCTATGAAATCCGGTGCCAGCACCATTTTATTGGTTGAATGTTCACAATCCTCACGTAGGCATGCGCAATAATACATGTGTGTCAGAATTTCATAGTCCTAACTTCACACTACACTGACACAGCTGCATTCTGCGCCATATCACCCAGTACGACTTGTGGTTTTTATTTATTTATTTATTTTTTTGTACGACTGGACATATCATAATATAGCTAGAGGGGTGTCCTGAAAAACACAAAGTAAATTTGTTGCACAAAATCGTTGGAAATTTATATTTTTTTACTTGTTTTGATCTTCGGACCGATTTTTGGCTCGGGTAATTATCAACTTCCAGACTCCGACCGGTCTTAAACAGAGTGTTTAAAACCAGCCAAGCACACATTTATTTCCTAATGGAAACAAAACAAAACATCTGAGCGAAGAAGAACACATGCAGTTGTCCATCAGACTTGAATACAATCAAAACTTCCCTAATTGATTTTTCCTTGGACAATGTTGCACACTTGCAAAGAGCTCCAACTTTTATGGGAACGGACAGATAGCCTCAAAGTTGCATACAAATTTCAGGGGATGTTCTTCAGCTGTGTTAGGTGTAATCTTCATGCTGTACAGGATAAATATAATTTGGGAAAGCTGAAAAAGCAACCGAAGCCAAAGACAAGCAACTGATATCTGCCAGACGCAACTCTTTGCAAGACTGCACAAACGAAAATAACCGCAGGCAAAATAAAGCCAAGGCGACACAGAGAAGATTGCAAACTTCATTTTCTAGGTTTTCGCCCCATAATTCTGTATTTTGACAGCTTTTTATTGCATATCCTTGTTGTCACTGCCTGTTGCGGGGTGATCATGTTGACATTTCATGCTCGGGGAAAATTAGAGAAATGGATGTTTTTTCTTGCAGTTGTTGAGAAAAAAACGGGTGGCTTAGTTTACAGGTTGTGTTTTATCAGGTGGTTGTTTCAAATGAAGACGTCACGTCCTGCGCTACACAAAAATGCTCGGGGGACAGATCTGGGCTTGAACGGGCAGCTGCCATCAATTTCATTGTAAACTATAAGGACTTTCTTCACACGCCAATGAAATAGATACAGGATTCATCTCTAGTAGTTCTAATCACATTGATTTTGTGAGGGCTAGACAAATTATGAATTATTTTTATTTTATTTATTTTCAGTCTTATTTAAACAGGGTGGCCTCCTCAGTTAAATAACTGCTTTCCTTGAGGGCCCTGTACAAAAAATGAAATAAACAAATGAATTAAAGGGAATATACATCATTTGCTTTTGCTGTAATTTTCAGAAATGGATGGAATTGGGGGGTTGGAAATATATAGCAAATATAGTTACACTGACTTTTTTGAGGTTTTGGGTTCAAAAATGCTATAAAAACCAAGAAAAACAATCATTTTCCTGTAGTCTGGTTCCCTGACTCCATTTAAGAAGAAACAGAGCAGTTTACATACATTGGGGAATTGTAAGGTCAGGGAACCAGTCTAGCTGGCTTGTACCCGTTCATAGGTGTGTAATCGATTGCAAACAAGTGCGATGGTCAATTGGGGCCAGTTTTTTCCAATGCTGATCGGCCGATCAGCGTTGGAAATTGATACAAAAATACCACTTTTCTTGAAAATGACAGTATACCAGGTGCCATGATTTTACAGGATGCTTTACACTGTCATTCACTAACAGTCCAGCAAGGTATTTCAAAATGATTTGGTAGTTTTATTTTTTGATGTTTGCAAATGTTGTATTTTCCCTTTAAGTAATATTTAAAAATAAAAAATAAAAAAAAAAATTATTATAATGAAAACATGAATTGATGTTAATCGTGCCAACACCAGATACCCCATGCACTCTTCTCTCTCTCTGATCTCAAACCCACATTTGTCAACACGTAGTTAGGCCAGAATTCAAATTTCATGTAATTTTAACATGAAATGATAACCCGACTGTATCGCTGGGGAAGCATCCATTATTGGAGTGGGATATAGTCTGCATGCATGCTTGATCAATGCACGCTTCTTCTTTTTTTTCTCTGTTTTTGAACGATTTTCATTAAATATTACACTAAGTGGTAAGTTAAAAAATATAAAGTCAAACTCTTGTTTTTCAACAAGTCACGTGTACACTCACGTGCACTGAGACGCGTAAATGTCAGGTGTAATATTTATATCCTCCTGATTCTTAACCAATCAGAGTGCTCCGTCCAATTTTGATAGGAAGTTCCATGCCTTGTGTACAACGCGGGTGCAGATTATTCAAGTCGGTAATTGGAATCGACGTTCACGCATATTGGGGCCAAGGATGCAGGAATCGTTCCCGTGTGTTATTACACCGTGCGCTACATGTAACCCTGGGACAGTATGCATGCGGCTAGTACTAGTCAACGCCGGTGGAACGAGGCAGCACAGGCGGCCTAAACTTGATTTCAAGTCTACATTATTAACGGCAAATTAGATAACTGAAGCCCTACTCACATCTTCTGTTTCAAAGACATGGCAGATGATTTTGCGAGGTTGTCGCCTGCCCTCGGAGTCCACCATCATACCACTGTCTTCCATGGCTTCGTCCAGAGTCCTGGTCACTCGCCGTCTGGCCATGATGACCACGATGTTACCAATGTCCGCTATGTAGGAAATGGTCTTCAAGGGATGGTCCATCATCGTCTCCTGTTAAATTAAAAACAAATTGTAATGCTTACATAGCGCTTTCCATCGTACCAACAATCTCAAAGCACTTTACAATTATTCCCCCATTCATCAGGCCACGAGACCACACGGCAGCCGATATCAGCGCACATTCAGTCCTCTACCCTCACAGGTACCCATTCATACTCCTGGGTGGAGAGAGGCAATTGTAGTTAAGTGTCTTGCCCAAGGGCACAAACACCATGTTCCTGACAGGGTTCGAACCCATGCACCATCGTACACGAGCCAAACACCGTAACCACTGAACCATGGCATTCAACAAAAAATGAGAAGGAAGAGATTGAACAGTTACAACCACTTGTGGTAGATGCAAAGACTTGATTGAAAATCAAAACTGGTGATAAGGTTGTTTTACTCTTTGTGAATGGAACAACAAAGCATCTGCTTGAAATCGGTTTGAAAGAGACAACAAACTGCTGTCCTATGAAATTTGGACTCCATTGAAATCTGGTCTCTGTTACCATATACACATGTATGGATTCTAACCCTCACACATGACCTGTCACTGTCCAATCATATTCACTTAGGCATGCACATACTACCAAGGAGTTTGTATTTCATACACTGCTATTTTAGCTCGATGTTAAGTCTGCATGATTTCAATCCACGTTCAATTAATTCAACAGTCCCAGAGGTAATTCCGCACAGACAATTTTCTCACGACACGAGTCACTGTTATAAGCTCCCCTAATGCTAGGTAAGAGTGCTGTCTGGCTTAGTAAAGAAGGCTGGTTGTTCCAAAATCATCATCATTTAACCAAATTCTGCAAAGTACTGTAGAACAAACTGGAAAATTGTTGACCACTGATTCGGTGTCTTGTGTGTCCACAACAAAGGGTAACGGAATTTGAGCATTTTCATGTAAAAAAATCTGACAAAAGTTACCAGATACCCCTGGGTTTTTTTTTTACAGTTGCAAACCACGTCTCTTCCAATCTCTGATTTTATTAGTGATTTACCATGTAATGGGGAACATAAATATTTTAAGTCATTTCAGGCTGTTAAACACAAGCCACGAGAGCCACATCAGTAAATGGATCAACCAGGCTATAAAATCCCCCACCACCCATTAGTGGTGGATCATTGCCATTACTTGTATACAATTGAGCAGTCTCACAATTAGATATGATCCAAAACATTCCACTTCATGCATAAATGACAGCAAAACAATTTGTGGAAGTGATGGTGATTGATTGTAATATGAAAGGTCCATTACTGATGTTATGGAAAGATGCTTTGCTTTGCATAAAGCTGTTCTGAGAAGACAGGTACATTAGAGTGGTGCCGGTATATAAAAGCACTGATTGTTATCAGGACGGCCTGAAATTGCCTAGCATCAAAGCATTTCTGAAATATTACGTGGTTTGTAATAAATCAACCAATAATAAAGACTTGGGTAAGTGTCACGAAGCTGCTTGGAAGCGGGTTCATACTTAACGCAATGCGACTGTGAAGCGTATTTGACATCACAAATTATTCCCTACAAATTTCGCAAGAATGGAATTGTGTTCAACTTTGCAAGTTCGCAGCGCAAATACTCGCTTTGACGTCATAAATTCGCATTTGCGTTCGCTTGAAGGCGGGTTCATACTTAACGCAAATGCGAACGTGAAGCAAATTTAACGTCGAGATTTATTCACTGCAAAGTTCGCAAGAATGGAATTGTGTTCAACTTTGCGAGTTCGCAGCGCAGATACTCGCTTTGACGTCTAAAGTCGCATTCGTGTTTGCTTTCACGCAGAGTATGAACCGGACTTAAACACAGAAATCTGGTAAGCAGAAATATATTTGCTCAGCATATGCAGGTAAACAATCAAAATGCCACACAATTGATGGTATATTTTTTTTACAAGTTGTGTGGTCAGTGTGAAATTCGTTGTAAATTATCGATTTTCACCTCTTAACTGATAGGTTTATTAATCATGTGTGTTTTGATTGAAATAAAATGACCTGCTTAACATACGTTGTGTATCTGGCAGACTGGCAATGTCTGTATTTCAAAGCAGGATTAACATCAGATATGAGACTTTCATCTGAGGCTGCCATTTTTTGTTGGTAACGGTTCTGTTAACTAAGCATATTGCATCCCAGTACAGGATCCCAAACAACGAATGGTCGATAAGGGTTACCGATCCGTTTGCACACACGCATCCGTTCGGATGCGAAACCTCTCTATTGCATATGATTAGTTCTCAGCAATATTTTCTGCATAGAATTTCCATGTAATTGGGATGTTTTTGGATGGTGTAGTGACTTCATCGAAAATGTGAAACTTAACACGGTCATAGTACAATCTCTATGGGGAAAGCATGCCATTCACCATTTGACTTAGTTCAGTTCTGATGGAGTGAACTTTGTGTCTGACCTGTGTGTCCGCATTGAGAACTTTGATCTTCTCATTGGAGATAGACAGGTCCACCTCTGTGCTGGGCTGCTCCTCGCCTTCTGGGGCCTGGGAACAAGACCACAAACAAAACGAAACTAAATTCACATCAATCAAAGAAGCATTCAGTTATGAAAAAAATACAGAGTCACACTGTTGCACTGCCATTACCAATACTTGGGAGAAAATAAACGCCTCAATTACATGTACCGGTACTAACTCTGAACTGGTTACAGTATCTTTTCACAATAGGTATTATGAACATGACTTGATATTTTAGATTCAATAGAAAAAGCGGTCTACTTTGTGTTGATAGACAACTCAAATAACGCATGATGCATAGGATCATATAGCAGGGGATATTGAGGGGAAGGGGTGTGTTTCATTTGTGTTTAATGACTTGGTAACTGTAAACGTGCTGGCAAACATTCGTCTTGGTTTGTTAAGGTTAGTAGCTGGTCAACTCACATAGATCTGCTGTCAAATCCAATGAGTACATGTATGTCACAACATGACTACAGGTTCCGGATATCTGTTTTCAAATTCTGAGGGTATTTTTCTTCCAATTTCTGCACTTAAAATATGTTTCTTATCTATGCTATTTCTCTTTTTAGTATCAGAGAAAATCCGAAAGCGAGGACTTAAAATAAAAGGAAGGGGTGAATTTCAGGGCTGCACATTTATGATTAGGATATTCTGGGGGAAATGGACGAAATTGTTTGTTAAACAAGTGAGTAAGACATTAGTGGGCTATGAACATATAAAAGTTGGCAATGCATTGTTAATACAATGGTCATATCTTGATTTCAAGGAATGCCTGGTACTCAAACCACCCTGAAATGTCATATGTTTATTGAACACCATTGAAACGTCAGAGTAGTAAATCAGTATTTCCTAGATTTGGAATTAAAATCCATGTTTCATCCCGAAATGAAAATTGCAGGTACAGAAGATTATAATGAGTGCTTCCACATACACGTACTTAAACTTAGCAGTCTCAACATAATTTAAAGAGTGCCAAAATATAAAAAAAAAATCATGATTTTTACCAGATAAGGCATCAAGCCACATGTGCCTTTAAAAAAAATATGGCATCTCAAAATGATGAAAAATAAAAAGGAAAATAAAACAATAGAAAAAAAAATAACAAAACAACAGTTTCAACTTAATATGACGTTGTGCCAAATTAAAAGTTGTCATATCGTGGTTTCTATTCTATGCAACATTGGCCAGTTTTCAACAAAGGTAAAAAAAAAGTGTTGTTCTTGAGTGAAAATTGACAAAGTAAAGGTGAAATACGGTGGTGGTGATGGTAGTGGTGAAGGCGATGGTGGTGATGGTGAGTACAGTCATAAATATTAGGAGAATGGTTAGGATGCAAAATAGGGAGGGTATTATTTTGATGTCAACCTCAATATAAATATTTGTATGACAACAAAAATAAGAATCATGCCTTAATAACTAAAAAAAAAGCTGAAGGGTTTCTTTTTTATATAAAAAAAAATTCAACAGGGGATTGATAATGATTTTGATGGATGGATTTTTTTTTAAGAAACAATAGTTATAAATTTGGGAGCTGTAGGTACATGATGTCATTTTCGAACTTCTAAAGAAATGTGAGATAAACTAGGACCTGCTTGAAAATGGCAAAATGCTTTCGTTGGTTTTTGGGGAGGTTATTGGGCAATAATGTTTAGAAGAAAATGTAATACTTTCCAGCCGAGTAGTATATAATTTATGCCATATTTGGCTAAGTACGTGCACTTTGGGCCTTGCAGCTTTGGGAAATTTGCCTGGCAAATATGTTCCAGGGAAGGAACATATGAAACAAATACCACACATGGGATCTGGGAAATGCGGCTTCCCTGTTTACTGTGGGAATGCAAGATCCATTTTCACTTATTACTTACCAAAGTTGCAAGGCATCACAAGGCCTTACAAGTCATTACAAGTCAAAACAAGTCAATCAGACTGAAATTAAAAGACAAGCTATATGTATGTACATGTACATATTCACAATGGCATACCGGTACCTTTGTCACTGTTCATCACCTGTTACTGGTGATACAGAGTACTTATGATTTGATTTGGGATTGACTTGTGATTGGCTTGTGATTGACTTGTGATTGACTTGGGATTGACTTGGGATTGACTTGGGATTGACTTGTGATTGGCTTGTGATTGACTTGTGATGGACTTGTGATGGACTTGTGATTGACTTGTGATTGACTTGTGATTGGCTTGTGATGGACTTGTGATTGACTTGTGATTGGCTTGTGATTGACTTGAGATTGACTTGGGATTGACTTGTAATTGGCTTGTGATTGACTTGTGATGGACTTGTGATGGACTTGTGATTGACTTGGGATTGACTTGGGATTGAATTGCTATTGACTGGTGACTGACTAGTGATCGACTTGGGAGTGACTTGGGATTAACTTGTGATCAACTGGTTATTGACAAGTGATTAACTAGTGATTGACTTGGGATTGACTTGGGATTGACTTGTGATTGATGTGTGATTGACTTGGGATTGACTTGGGATTGAATTGTGATTGACTAGTGATTGACTTGGGATTGACTTGGGATTGACTTGTGATCGACTCGTTATTGACTAGCGATTGACTAGTGATTGACTTGTGATTGACTTGTGATTGACTTGGGTTTGACTTGGGATTGCCTTGTGATTGACTTGTGATTAATTTAAAACTGACTTTACTACAAACTTGGCTAAATGGATAACACACAACAAAAATGTTAAAAACAAAAGAATCAGAAACGTTGTCTTTGGGCCAATCCAGTTCACCAACCAAATTTACCAGCTTTCCAAAGAGATCACACACATAATTTGAAAGAAAAGAAGCAAAAGAACATTTGTTTCGTTTGTAACAATAATTAAGGTTTTGAATTTTTTAACTTTCATCATTTCCCTTGAAGACGTTCCCATTTCTTCCTTCTGAATATCATTGCAAATTCCTCTGTTCTTTATGTACAAATTTTGTAACAAAGAAGATGTCATGATCAACTGATCTGAAAATGATTCAATTTTGTGTACATTTGAGCATTTGTGATGAATATCGCTGCGGATCATTTGCTGCCAGACAAGGAGATTCATGCGATAATATTTCCAGGAACGCAGACTAATTAATGAAGGGTGACTGGATCAGTCCAAATGAACGCATTCTGCAAGTCTCCACTAGTAATGCGCTACGGGCAAAACACAATATTACCACAACGTTCATGAAAAAAAAAAGCACTGGGCATACATGTACATGCATTTAGTATGAGTCAGTACATTCATAATTATAGCAACGTAACCAACAGTGCCATAATGCTTGGGCTTTCACATCATGCACATGCACACATGAACATGCACACATGTGTATACACATCAGCAATTCATTATGTTAAGTGCGCAACCGCAACAAAGATCGAGGGTTTTTTCTCCTCGGAATGAACTAGTTTCTCAAGGCTTTCAATGCAATTATTTCAGACTCAGAAATCAGGTTAATTTGATATTTTTTGAGAAAGCAAAGATGAAACCTCAATATGTTGAATGTAATTTGGATAAGCTTAGTGAGAAAAGGAGGTTTAAATATAGTACACGTGCAATTCACTATTTGGGCAGTTTAGACGTTGGGCGTACATTTTTGACAATTCAATGGTGTGCATAATCAAAGTTTTAATCACATTGTGGATTTTAATGATATATTGTACCAGTTAGTTAACAATGATTTAAAAAAGAAATTATTTAGCCAACTTTTTTTTTGATGTAGTAGAAATCGGCTTGAAACACCATGGTGTTGGCTGTACTCTGACAAATTGATTTTTGGGGGTACTTAATTTATTTTTCAGTTAAAAATACCAGCGGAACTGTTCAACATTGTTAGAGCTAAACTTTATTTCAATAAAATACAGATAATAAGCTTCAAAATGATATACATGTTTATTTGTGGCATTTGGTTTTTTGAAGTTTATTTCCACTGAGGCTTATTATTCGTGGAATTGCCCAATATGTTAATATTTTTATGATTCTATGATCAATTTCAGTTCTAAAAATGAGAACGAACTCTTGTTTTGTTTTAATAATCTGAAAAGTTAACACGTTAACAAATACCACAAAATGTGTAATGTCTTTCTTGACTTAAAGGTAGATCAATTTGTCGTTGTGCATTCTTTTTGTTCGAAGCAACAAAAGTGCTAAAAATCAAAAGAAGGGTGCTTAACAACTAAACCTGATGAAGGTTTAGCTCAGTGAACGCCGTATATTCCGAGAAAACAATATTCTAGGATCTCGATTTCAATTCAAAAGTTGCCGAGTCATGTTTTGAATTGCGCACGAAATCAGCGTCCGGGACACATTCTCATTCAACTGATTGCAGCTACGTGATGTCACGCACTGAACCGACGAATTATTATAGCAACCGCATGCGCGCGTGTGCATCGTATCAACGCCTGTACGCACCCATTTACGGTTATCACCGAATTAAAAACGAATTACTAGCGGAAACTTCCAAAAATGCGTCTTCAGATCTTTAGATTGCAGAAGATCTTCAGCAGATAGAACATCAAATATGCTAATAATACCTCAAAACTCTTGCTTGCAACAAAGTAAAAAAAAAAACATGTTCTGGTCAATAATGCATTGATGCAAGCACTGTGCAGAGGTTGAATTGAGCTCACTATAGCAGTTTTCACCACAAACTGAATATCCTCGCCTTCTTCTTTAGGTGCCAGGATTTGCTGGAATAACTGAAATTTTCACACACAAAACAACACCATTTGTGATTGTTCAACAATCAGCATGCACGAAGTGTACCATGCTAAAGACTATTATGTGCATTTGAATTTCCTGAGCCGTAAAGTTTTAGGACAACAGCCACAAGTATGGCTATGACTGTTACAGCAATAAAAGACAGTTGTCAATAGCCACAGCCACTGGGCAAAGATCCACTCTTTTGCTCTTTGGGGCATGCAGTCATCATTTGATCCATGTGGCTAGCACTGTGAGCCACGTTGATGTAATACATATAATGTTTTGGAGTGCCCGCGCACAGCTATCTGCATGATCACATCAACCATGTCATACAAGGCAATTGAAAATGTCAAATTGTCCAAAAAAGAAAACAGGCAAAATTTTAATAAGGGGATGATGGTGGAGCAGTTATAAACGTGTGGTGTCAAACTGCTCCATCACACTCGCCTTCAGCTCGGGGAATTATCAGTGACCTGGGGCCGTTTTCATGAAACGCCAAGATGCACCTTAAGAAGGGTAACTCGTCTTAACTCGGGACTCGTCCTGGGATCGATCTCACCAAATTTAAGACGCGTTCATCACGTCCTATCGTCCTATCTTCCTGCGGCTGAACTCGTCTTAACTTAAGAGTGGTCTGAGGGTTGTCTTATCTCACTAATGTGTGCGTTAATTTGTATATCATCTCGAAATCATTGCCGTTAAAGATGAGTGTCGGCCTGAGTTATAGTTTCGAGGAAGAAAACCGCTGTAGAAACAGATTTGAAAAGATTTTGATAGGTGGGTAGTTTGAATAAAAATAATTTATATATAAAAATGTAATTATACGCCACCACCTAGTTAACTTTTTAAAACAGCGTGTTGAAACGGAGAGCAAGGAATGACTCTATTGTTTCTTGTGTTTTAACTACCTTGCATACCGTGTGAAATTTATTGAGTATCATTTTTCGGACGAAAGTTTGTGTTCTATGCACACGCACGAGAAGTTGGATTTGCGCGTTTCTCTACAATGACTGTTTCATCAAGCGGTAAAAACAAACATGAAATAGCCATCAAACTGGTAGTTTTGATGCGTCTTGCTTAAGATGGGTTTAGTGAAAATCGGTCTCAGGACGTACCGGTATTTTAGCTAAGATCGATCTTAGAGCAGGGACTCGTCTTAAATCCTAAGATGAGTCGCAAGATAAGACGAGTTTCGTGAAATCGGCCATGCAGGCCCCTAACCTGTTTTTAACCCACATTTTTAACTGCTCCATCCCACTCTTATCCAAATTCATATTTCATGTACCTTTTCGGTGAAAACCATTAAAAAATGTTGGCCATTTCGATGGTGCACGCAGCGTGGTGTGCTCAAGACTGATCTGCTTTTAAACACCGGTTTTAAACACTTCCATTTAAACATCTCAGCGGTGTTCAAACAGCAGTTTAAAACCACCCACTCAACAGGCTCTTGACCAATAGGAATAGGTCAACTGTCCCAGGTTTTTATAAACTGCCAATAAGTTTCGCAGGAATTTCTGAGAATTTTTGGACAAATTCTCCAAGTTTCCGGTGAACATTACCTTGTTATGACATGGCCCATATGGTAATGACCTATGAAAAACCCAAGTTTTGGACCAACCTTTTTTGGGTCCCATGTTAGTAATTAGTCGGTTAATTTAATTTTGAACTCCACTTAGGATTGGATATGTTAGGTCTGAGGACTGTACAGTTATTAATAATAGCAAAATAATAATTTGCCACAAATTAACATTTTTTTTCTTTGAATAAAGCAAAGTATTGACATGGGAACGTTTAACTTCAAACTTAGAAACTTGGTGCTGCATTTGAATAATACAAATCAATTGTGCCAACAAGTGGAAAAGCAGGTTTATTTAAGTGGAGCTGAGCTGGTCGTGACCGATAACATAAAATCCTCTCTAGAGGTCAACCTTAAGTATATGACCAATTGTGTCAGTATCCGAAATTGTGCAAAAAGTATTATGCTGCTACCAATAATTTTAGAACTGAACAGTACTAATTTTCAGACACGCATGCAGAGCCTGACTACAGAAACACTTCACAAAGATGTCAACAAAAAAACTACTGTTTTGACACAAATGTATACATGTACAATACAATTACATGACATGTAGTACAATATTTAAGGAAATTTCAGGGTACTATGAACAAAAAGGCCGCAAATGAAGTGCCACCATCACCATCACCACCATCACAATCACAAATCAGTAAAAGGAAAGCAAAATTAACAAAAAAATATAAAGTAAAAAAAAAAATTGAAGATATTTTCAGAGACAACTTCAAGGCTTTGTTGAGAAAACATCAAACATCTAGAGAGTGAGAAAAACACCACCTTATTCCATCTTCTCCGAATACGTGTCTATTAAGCAGGGGGAGTGGGGGATGCAAGAAAAGAAGACTGCAAGTCAGTTTTTGTTTTCAAAAAGGAAGTAAGATAAAGGATGAGATGTATTTGTGTTTGACAATTTTCAAAGATCCCAAATAAATCAGACAGTTCCCATCACCGGATGTCCAAGAGCTATTTGTAAGAGAACAAAGAATGGTTAGTGTTAAAAAATAAACTGATGTGCTACTAGAACACAGCACAGACAAAACGTAAATGTCAAATCAAAGTTTACCCAAACCCCAAAATGTGAAGGACTACAGAGAAAACCATAAAATTGAGAGCCTTCATTTGTCGCACTGACCAAAATCATAAACCAGTTTTAACCCTCCTGCTGTCTGATCAGTCACAGATAATCAAAAAAATCAAATCCTCTATCCCTGCCATGCCTTTTACACAGGCTAGTCACCAACCATCAGATCATATTTCAAACAAGCACTGTGACTAGTCAAATTCAGTCAACAGACAAGAGCAGGCAAGTGACAAGCACAGCTGGCTTATCAATCACCCGCAGTCAAAGCATAGCTGTATCAAGTAACACAAACAGTCACAGCCAGTCAATCCTGCTTTACGTAGGCAGGTAGCACTCAACCGTTAAAAACATTCACTTGACTGATTTTGACTGAAAGGACAACTTTGTACAGAATGTATGTTTGCATAGGAGGGTTACAGAGATTTAGAAAAAGAAAAAAAAATCAAAATCCTCTCACATGCATACCATTGAAATTTGTGCAAATTTGAGTATATCAAAAATGTATCTACATGAGAGACATCACATGACCAACTAACCACGAAACTAAACACATGGTCTGGGTCAAAGTTCATGGAGTTAAAATTCAAAACAGTCAGAATCAATAAACATAATATTTCCAATTGGCAACCTTTGTTTTTTATTTATACCTAAGTTTTCTCTGCTTGGCAGATTTATGTACTGACGAACTCCACGATTTTGGCAACTTTCCTAAGCAAAGGTTCCATAATAAAAGAAACAACCAATATCATGTCATGGCCCCTTGAACATTAAATTTCAGAGATGAGAAATTCAACCTCTTCTTCTTCTTCCTTTATTTTTTACAAAAACCTAAAGAATGATTTAAGTGTGGGTTTAATATTCAACCATAACAGATAAACTTGATGTGCAATTGGCATTTCTTTGAAAACCTAAGCTTCGTCTGACATTTTGGCTTTAAGCCTGCCTCAGGTCGGCCTGCGATTTGCTTGCGCCGTGATGGAATTGTTGGCATTAGGCTCAAAAGTCACGCTCAGGTCACAAAACTGAGAAATTGTGTGATGATCATGGAGCAAGCCGCGTCTTGACACAGAATAATCGCAACCATGCTCATGTCACCCACGGCACGACGACGATTCACAATAGAATTAGATGATCCGGATGTGCGCACAACGTCGTAACTTCATACAGGTCCACTGCGATTGATTCCTGCCTGTCGGGAACGAGTTCCGTCCCGACGCAGAAGTCGAAATTTTTCTACTCTTGTGACTGTTGATTTTTTTAAGTGCCAACTGATGCCAATCGTCTTAATATCGTCGCAGTTACACTCCGGTTGCAAAAAAAAACGACACTGAAATGTTGCCAACGGTTCCTAACGGCTTGTTCCTGAAAAGTCAGTTGTTGACTGTTCTGTGTCGTCGCAAGGTGGTCGACCTGAGGGTGGCTTTAGGTGAATTTTGAGGTACGAAGGATCATTTGCTTTGTGTGCATACATGTATTGTCGTTTGAAGCAACAAAACTGCTCAAAATCTTATGTTAGGATAACAACTAACCTGTTAAACTTTCAGCTCAGCAGATACTATACATTTTGAGAAAACAGAGAAGATGTATGCACCATTTTGAGGGTCTTGTAACTGGATTCCATTGCTAACGTACAAAACAAAGTCTGCTCGTGGGCAACCTATTTCTAAACCACCTCCAATGTTAGTGTTCTTCCAAACAATACCACTTCAAGCAGAATAATTTCACAGGGTATTTGATACCAGTCCTATCCTCGCTTTTGAGTTTCTGTCATTCAATCAGTACATCATGTCAGTGCAACAAGTTTTTATTCGGATTTCACTCATCTCGAATTCCCATTATAAACTTTTGTGACACCATGTAAATTTGTCTTTGACATGAAACTTGTGAAAAACATTTTAAATTCTACATCATTGATATCAAAACAAAATTTTCATTGTGCCGCAAAACTTTACATGGGGATTATTCGAGATGTTTGAAGTCCGAGTTACAACCTTGTTGCACTGATAGGATAAGTGCAAATGATCCTACATGGCTTTATGGCCCCCGTTGACTAAACACGGGTCCCTTTTTCTGCTTCAAAATCATCAAATCCTTTACATGAGGCCAAACATTTGAGTGCATGGATTTCCATTTAGTTTGGAAATTATGTGATTCTGAAGCCAGATATATACTGTAGCCAGAGACGAAACCCCCCCACCCCTGTCCCCAACCCCTCCCCCTTCCCCACCCCTTGAACAAGAAATCTGCATATCAAAGTACCCTTGCTCACAGGATCTGTACAGCTAGCTTCAAAGGCCATGTGTTTATAGGTTACTCATAAATCACTAGAGCCAGAGAGGAAAGCACACATTATTTAAGCAAGGCCTTCTACAACCAGTCATTTATCAACAGCTAGACATTTAGTCCTTTCAAATGCACAGTCTTTGTGTCCATATTTGCACAAATGATCTCAACGAAAAAACGTCATCAAAGTACATACAGAAACATGTCACACAAACCACGAATGAAGGCAAAATAAAAATCACAAGAAAATCATGGACTACGGTAGATAGGGAAAAGGGGAGCACCAAAGAGATAGCCAGAAAAATGTAATACTTTGCTGGAAAAGTTAAAATCTTGGATAAAATTGACGTCCAGGTTCTCATGAGGGAGTCATGACAGGTTGGCGTAGCGGTACTTTCCTCGCCTTCCACCGTTGTGACCCGGGTTTGAATCCCACCTTGGGCCAACATGTGGATTGGGTTTTCAGTCCCTGCCTGATTCCGTGGGTTTTCCCCAGAATATTCTCCTGGGCTTTTCCTCCCACCTTTAAAGCTGTAACTTCTTCTCACTGTCTTCTCTCCACAAGTTTCTTCAGGCTTGCGAGCTACAGTGCCTCGGGCACTTTTGAGAAATCCTTGTTTCATTACCAGAAATGATTACTACTACTACTACTACTACTAATAATAAGTTAATATCAAACCAAAAGACAAATCAATGAATAGAATGAGTAAACATGAAACAGCAGTGGAGAACAACTCAAAGACAAATCAATGATTAGAATGCGTAAACATGAAACAGTATGGAGACGACTCAAAGACAAATCAATGATTAGAATGCGTAAACATGAAACAGTAGTAGAGAAGAGTTCAGACAAATTAATGATTTGAATACGTAAACATGAAACAGTGCAGAGAATAACTCAAAGACAAATCAATGATTAGAATGAGTTAACATGAAACAGTGTGGGAAATAACTCAAAGACAAATCAATGATTAGAATGTGTAAACATGAAACAGCAGTGTAGAAGAGCTCAAAGATATTTTAATGAGTAAACACGAAACAGCGGCGGAGAATAACTCAAAGACAAATCAGTGATTAGAATGTGTAAACATGAAACACTTTCAAAGAGCTTAAAGATATCAGAAGAGTTAACACGAAACAGCGTTGGAGAATAACTCAAAGACAAATCAATAATCAGAATGTATAAACATGAAACAGCGGTGGGGAAGAGTTCAAAGACAAATCAATGATTGGCGAACTCTTGTCTGTCTAATTTCTTGGCCTGCATGTAAACAGTGTGACTAAATGGAGGCTCGCTGCCAGGCACAATGTCCGTCCACCATGGAACAGTCTGTAATATTGGGAAAGGTGGTGGCTACAGAGCAATGCATGGTTTGCCCTAATGACACAATCAGCTACCATCAATCATGTGTATTGACTGAAGGCTTCAGGTTTTGTCCGAGGGTACATGCCTGTGCACTTAGTGGCTCATTGCATTAGATATTTACTCTTCTGGGTCCCCACAAATAGCTATTTGTCAGTCACTTTCAAATTCTGTGGACTACTTTACAATGATTAAATGGATAAATGGGTGAGCCAAAAAAAAAAAAAAAGCCAATTTTTTTTTTAAAAACCCAGAAGTATAGATGTATGAAATCCATGTTTTAATACTAAAGGGCAGACAATTATATCAGGCACAGTAACAAAAACAGCTACACCCCCACCAACCAGCTAGAAACCCAGTCAGCCAACAAGTTGGCGAGACCAATGGGCTACAATGTTTAATTAGCTCAATGGGGAGTCAGTCGGGGAGTCAGCTGGCCAGTCAACCAGCCAAACAGTTGGCCAGCCAGCCTGGTTGTTAGTCAGACTGTCAGTCAGTCCAGCCAGCAAGCCAGCTAGTTGGCAAGCTAGCCATATTGCCAGACAGTCTGTCTACCAATCGGTCAGTCATTTAGCCAGCAAGCCAATTAGTTGGCCAGCTGGCCACCGGGGAGCTCGCCAGCCAGCCAACAAGTCGGCAAGCTGGCAATCAAGCCAGCCATCAAGCGAGCAAGCCAGTTGGCCAGCTAGCAAGTGAGCCACTCTAGCAATCAGTTAGTCAGCTAGCCAACAAGCAATAAGTTGATGTACAGAAAGCTACACAACAAGCCATTCTAGCTGTCGGGGAGTTGGGGAGTCAGTCAGTCAGCCTTCCAACCAGCTGCTTAGCTAGCCATTAAGCCAGCCAGGCAGCTAGCCAGCCAATAAGCAAGCCAACAAGTTGGTCAGTGGGCCAGCCACTCAGTTTGTCAGTTGCCATTCAGCCACTTAACAAGCCAGCGAGCTAGCCACAGGCCATCCAGAGCAACACTACAATAAAATATTGACCTTGATTCTGTTGACAGCCTCCTGCGCCTGTTGCATGCGTACTTTCTTGGTGGGCTGCTTGGTAGTGACCAGCTGCGTTGACCCCAGATATGCAGCTGGGTAGATGATCCCTTTGCTGAGAGCTGTTTCATCATGAGGCCCACGAGCTATCACCAAAAACAAAATAAAAAAGTAGTTTCAAATTAACATCCTACAAAAAAAAAGTACAAATGAACATGAAAGGGATAAAATTATTAAACCACCACCAAATGAATATGAGTGACATTGCGAGACTGTATTTGTTTACTAAGGAAGAAGACAGGGTGAAAGACACTGCAAACAGAGAACGTGGTTGGTTGTAATGAAAGCGAAATAAAGTGGCGCCCAACTTCGGAATGAAAGAATTGTTGGAAACGGAGGTGGGCAACTGGCATTTATTTAAAGATCTATAGGCAGCTTAAAGATTGCAAAATGCAGAGGAATTCCATAGGTACACAATCATTAAAAATCACCTCGCGCTGATTTGAGGTGATAAGATCAGACCAGAATCACAGGGCACAAAAAAGATTTCACTCAGGGAAACATGAGTCAGATGTGATAGGCACACACAAGACAAAGCAGGAAATACTCTGGAATACAGCGAATGTTGGTGACTCACTGAATTGGGTAAAATGCAGTGCAGTTGGATAAAATAAGACTAGTATTTCCTCAAATCTTGGACTATGTACCAGCATTTATTGCATGGACAAACCCTGCAATGGAAAGGGGGCTACATGTATGTACATGTATGTATGCTGTTGAAGCATGGCCTTTTACCCATTTACTTACTTTTTACCCTTTACCTACCTTCTTTTTGCTCTTTCCTTCTACCTTTCAAGATATGGTTTACGGAATAAAAGGAGGGGGGGGGGGCATTTGCCCCACTATGCTTCGACGAATGCCCCCTTGTATATTGGACAAACAGAAATCCCTAAGTGCCAAAAGTTGCATGGTAAGAGCTTGTTTTAATAGCGGCCTACAGTTTTTTATTAATCCATGCATGCACTTGAGCTGCATTGTCTGATGAAATACGACAAGCGTACAAGCGTAGTAAAAGATGACACGACACGTTTCTTATAAGCATGTTTGCCGCTTGACTGGACAGGGGAGTGCGGTTTAATCCCCTAGAAGCATTCGTTATGAAATTTGAGGGGAATGCGGCAAGAGCAAAAGAGAGAGAGAGCACTTGTGTAGGTAAATTATCCCTCATAAAAATATCGTGCTCTGTCAAAGAGCCTCGTGGATAAGGAGTCCATCTGGTTGTACATGTATGCTGCTTTTCTTTTTTTCATTTTGTGCTATATTCATCTAACCCCAATACAGAGAGATACTTCATGTACTTGGCACAATTTGTGTACATGTACTGTATACAAGCATACATGGTATGCCTACTTTGGACAGTGTATGTGTACACATACATATCTTAGCCTATGAACATGTATGTATGTACATGTACAGAGTGTGTGCAAAAAATTGCAACATTCAGAAAACAAATAATTAAAAATGTTTCATGTTTTTTTTCTTCAATGAAATTATATGTTACATTAAAGCCCGACTACGGTATTTCTCAATCCACTCCTTTTTACCCCATTCCATTTGGGTCTCTAGATCCAGAAATACAATCAAATAAGTGAAAGGGTGTACATTTTACTCTCACCTGGACATGCTGAATCTGGGTTAAGCATTGAATGGGCATTGAATAGGCATTGAAGTTGGTGAAATCACAGGTGAGAGTGGCCCAAGTAAAATTTACACCCTTTCACTTAATTGATTGTATTTCTGGATCTAGGGACCCAAATGGAATGGAGTAAAAAGGAGTGGATTGAGAAATAGTCAGGCTTTCATGTAATATAAAATTTCATTCAAGAAAAAACATTAAACAGTTTTAATGATTTGTTTTCTGAATGTTGCATTTTTTGGGCTGCCTGCTTCCATTATTGGGCATTTCTTTTTGTCTTAAATACAATTTGGACAGACTTCGTTGAACATTTTCAGGTAAAAACTTTTATTTCTTTAACAAAACATTTTAAAATAAGTTTGTTTTTGTTTTAATTATCAATAAGCGATTATTTTCTCATTCAACAATTCAAAAACGTCACCTAGTGAGTGAGCATACCGATATCAAAATAATTAATACAGAAATGCAAAAATGAAATGGCCAACCAAAAAAAAAGTCCCTACGTTTTCAATGTCAGCTCCCCGAGCCAAATCAAAATATTCCAGTGCTGGCAGCACAGGAGGGATTAATTACTTGTAAGCTGAGCATCCTTGTCACGCCTGGCTAAATGCAAATGATTGGGCCTGTTGGATCGTGTTATGCATAATGACTGCCTAGCTTCTTGCATATCATTAACACCTTTTTGCCTGCGTGGCTGGTCAGTGTCTCGCGGAACGGCAATAATTTTGTATTTTCATATTAATAATACACACTGCATTATTTGTCTGATGTTATATTTTCTCGCTGTGTGTTGAGACCATCGCAACGCCAAGGTTTTGATCAAGTGGTTTTTGATGCACGATAAATATTTGTTTAATGTCTATTCAGGCTGTGTCTTCATAATTCCTAAACCTTCTCAAGAAGTAAAAGAAAATAGCAAAGGAAAACTAAAAGAAAGGGAAGTATTGAGGAGAATGGCAAATGTATTAGTACAAACAGTGCACACTTTCTGTTGGATTTTATTCTCATGGTCAGATAGTTAACTTATTTCATTACAACTTTCTGCAATAAGTATTTTGTTTTATGAAATCTCTTCAATCATTTTCTTCTTCTTTTTTTTCCAAAATTGAGGGTTGAATTTTGCATCAAACTATTTCTAATAGTACGATAAACCTTTACATGCCTTCTCTAAATTATCAAATTAATAATCAATTTATCCCCTAACAATAATTGTAAGGAGCATTACTAAGTGCACATCAAGGGCCAATGTAATGGATTTTTTTAATGCAATCCTTGAAATGTAACTTTGTTTTCCATTTAACTTTATTTTTAATCATCATATTGTCATTTTTAGGATGTTTTGGTGCCTTTTTTTATTTGATACTAAAGCAATTTTCCATATTCATGAGCAAAAATGTGATGTAATTCAAGGCAGAAACTTCAGTTTTACATCTGCTTCAGCATGAAAAATCGCCAGAATTTTGGTGGCTTGCTGTGGTTATTTTTCTGCTTTCAGTGGTTCATTGTTGTTTCAGTACAGTTTATGGCAGTAAGACAATGAAAAGCTTTATGCACACATGTTTTCAATAAGCAGAATTTTGGGTTTACAATTTAAAGAGAAAACCCCTACACTGGAGAGAGTGTTCCTATAAAAGTGACATCACTTCATCAACAGCGTCCCCAGTTGCCAGAAAAAGCATGAAACTCATGTACGTTGGTGTGTGGGTTCGAACCCTGCCAGGAACATGGTGTTTGTGCTCTTGGGCAAGACACTTAACTACAATTGCCTCTCTCCACCCAGGAGTATGAATGGGTACCTGTGCGGGTAGAGGACCGAATGTGCACTGATATTGAATTGTAAAGCGCTTTAAGATTGTTGACACGATGGAAAGTGCTTGATAAGCATCAAAATGTATTTATTTTATTTATTTATAAAATGCAACATAAACTAGGATTAACTATATCAAATGGGCACATTTTGGGCTAATTTTATGCGACTTCTTTTGCAATGTAAAAACAAACAAACAAACAAAACAAAAATACACACAATCAAACAAATGAATTGATGCATCTTTGTTGTTGTGAAGCCCCAGTTTCTAGTGTCAAATTACTCAAAGTAATACAAATCTCAACCGGCCAGCTCCGAGTGTAGCTACGAAGACGCCACACTGTATCGCTCCCCTGTATGGCACAATCGCACCACGCTTCGATTTCTACCTGTTCTATTGGTTATTCAAGCCCACTGCCATTGTCAGGATTCTCCGGAGGAGAATCAATAACAAACCTGAAAGATTAAGTACAACTGCAAGAAACTACGCGGTAAACTGGCTCCCCCGCACTGCTTTAGGTGCTTTTCTTCACAATTAAGAATATCCTACAAAAAAGGTTTTTTTATTCTAAGGGTAATTTTTAATCCCTTTTTGTGGGGGGGGGGGTAACTTAGCAACTAACAAACATTTCAAAGAATTTGTGCTCAACTGAAAACAATTTTATTATGACCTACAAAAAAAAAATTGAATTTTTCCCGGCAGTAATTTTTTTCATTTAATAGCACTGTACAGTGAAGTCTTATATTTGTGTAATGTCATAAAATGTCAATTTTTTTGTATAGGTATCTTCAGTCCTTGCTTGGAGTTACATGTATGTCCTCTTGAACTTTCGTGAATGTTTGGATTAAACATTTATCAAATTTTTTTTTTATCAAGTTCTAAAAAATTCAATAATAGGTTTTGCCCTTCACTGACATATTACAAAATTATTATTCGTAGTTTTACAAAATAGAAGTGAGATGGCTTTTTAAACAAAATGACATCTGGCATATGTTCAACAGAGAGTCTCTGCCTTGTATCGTGAACGGGCAAAAATCCTTTTCGTTTTTCAAACAGTCGAAATATTGTTGAACCAGTCGCACAAGTCTGGTACCTGTATCCACTGACAACAAGTATATGTATATATGCATGAGGTCAGAAGGTGACAGCTTCTTTAAGCACCCATACATCTTGAAAAGCATCTGCAACGCAGTGCGCCATTGATTTATTGATGCCTTCTGAGATCCTCTTCATGCATTTTAAGGCATGAGAAAAAGACAAGGAAATGCTATATTTTTTATATTTATTTTGCTACAATTTTTAGTCTTAGGTTTTCTGCAGGGTCATAATCGTAGCCATGGGATGAGATTGTGTCCGTAAACCATCTTTGGATACAATCGTTCTTGGCTATCAATCTGGGGTGTTATTCTCAAGAATAATGTACATGTAGTTTTTGCTCATTCTTTCTGAATTTCAATTGTTGGAAAGTAGTACGTCTCTTTTGACTTTTTTTTTCAAATTTTAACACTGAAACTACAATGTACAATGAAGATAGTTTTAAATCGTTATTGGTGTTTCATTTATTTAAGTACATGAAATTTTGAATACTGAAATGTCACCAAAATGATGCCAACTACAATAACATGTACATGTATCTACATTGTATGTAGTGGCAGAATCAACCTTTTGGACACAGAGTGTTAAATTAGTTGACTGATTTGGAAAGGATATGGGAATAATACATAAGATTCATTTGGAAATTGGAACAAGAATGATTCAAAAACATTAAGAGTAAACTCCCCCCCCCCCCAAAAAAAAGGCTACCCCCCCCCCTGTTATTTGAAGGGGGGGGGGGGGTGAGTGCTGTTGGCAGCAATGTTATTATCTTTTTTCTATAGACAAAACCTCATGTACACGTACACGTACATGTAGTGTAGCGTCCCAAGTTTTTAATGAAAAATGTTCCAAAGTCACTTGAATCAAATGAGGAAATTGAAGCTGAAATCTCTTAAACGGAGAGTTAGGAAGGAGAGAATGCGATTGTACATATGCGTGGATAAGACTGACTGTCTGCATTTTACACATTGATATTGGCACACATGTAGAACACCCACTGATGGGTAACGTGAGCCTCTCAGTGTCAATCCTTGGGGATGCGGAGGGAGGTGGATGTGGTAAGGTAATCAGGGATCAGGATGCGTAGTTAGGACCCATCTCCCCTCCTCTCCTTATTCAACTCAGTAAACAACAATGCACACAATTACCCAGGGCTTTATCGAATCACTACACAGCAGAGCTGTGATTACAAGGAAGAGATGGTTACGACTGATTTTGTTTTTAAGCTTGAAACCAAGATAAACATAATAAGATAATTGTGTGCATTGAAAACTTCAACGAACAGATTACCTACATGTATGTATGTATACGTACACATACATTTGATTGCAGGTTTGTAACATTGTTTGAAGAAAAAGAGTAATCGAATCAGGGCTGTCCTGATATACCGAATATTCGATCACCAACTGAATATTCGAATAGCTTTTTACAGGTTTGAATATTCAAAAAGATAACAACTATGCACTTGCACGCATGACTGTGATGTTATTTTACTCGTAAAGATGCGTTTCTTATTGTCAGATGCCGCATTTTTGTCGACGGTAACTTTTTTGGTCATGCCTATTTATTGGTGCCATTCTTTAGCTGGGTAAAGTCCCTTGACATACACAGTCGAGTCTCGTTAATACAAACTCGTTCGGACCTAGCCAAATTGTTTGTTATATCAGAATTTTGTATTAAGAGGAACATCAGTCCCATTCATTTTGCACATAAATGCACAGTCGGGACCAAGGCTTTATGTTTGTTATAACCAGAATTTTGTATTAACAGAGTTTGTACTAACGACATTCAACTGTACAGTACTTACTGCAAAACACTCCAGTGGCCCATAATATCCATTGCCGCATGCAAATTGTAACCGGCAAGCTTTGTATGCAAGTTTTGACAAGTGTGGAAGGCAGCCGCAGCTGGCGAGTGTAAAACTTGATCAGCGTGTTTCAAGTATTCCAAAATTCCGTCAAGTGCAGTTTCGAATATTCAAAATACTCAATTATTCAAAATTGGACAGCCTTACATCGAGCGAGGGGCTAAAGAAGACAAACAATTGTGTGGCGCGTTGAATTGTGTGGTTATGATCATAACACAAAGGCTTGGGAGATACGGTGAAGCATTTATGAATAATAAAGGCAGAATAAAGCAATGTACAGTTTGATCTTTGTGTAAGAATTGATAGAAAGGGCTATTCAACAACTATGTCACATGATAAATGGGACAAATAGTACAGTGTGGGTACAATGCAAGACAGAGGAGGGAAAATAGGGGATGTGGTTTAGTCACAGCAAACAGGTTTTTGGCAATTTTGTGAATTGTGAGTAAGAAAACATGAAGACATGTCACAGAATTAGTGCAGGGGTGGGGGGGGGGGTGGGGAAGGGGTTTCACAACCTCCTGGACCTACCTCCTTCTATACATGGTAGTTAAAAAAACCCGCAACCTCATACTTCCAATATCCAGGGACCTCAAATTTTGATACCAACTCTTGATTCGGTTTCAGTAGTTTTGATCGCAGCGCCATTTTTGTGAACCAAAGTCAGGGGTTACGATAACCCTTTTGTTCACAATGTGCGATCATCCTACTTAGAGCCCCTGACCTTGGCTCACAAAAATGGCGCTGGAATCAAAACTACTGGACCGAAGCGGGAGTTCTTGGTATCATTCTCCTTCCAACAAAATTTCATATCCATATCAATAGTGTAGGTCTCTGAATAGTAGTAGTGTAAGGTTGTGGTTTTTTTTGACCAACCTGAATAGCTTTTAATTGTTATCCTCTTCATAATTAATTTTTTTTAATCTTGAAAAGGATTATTGTCCTCTGAATATTTGTCTGCCCAGCTAAACAGTCAGGCAGAGATTGGCAGTAATAATCCTACTCTACAGTAGTTAATGCAACAAACATCAGTCACATTCTATTGCGAGTGAAACTTTTATTTAGTATCTCTAAGAAATCAGGGTTTTTATTTGGGGAAAAAAACACTTCATGAGCTGTTCCCCTCATCTGCTTTTAAGGGATAGCTTGCTGAAATGGTTTTTGACTTAATAGATACCACTCACCTGTCATTTTCATATTTCTTCTAGATTTTAAATGAAGCCGGTTCAAACAAAATTACATAAACTCACACTCATCAATTTTACACAAAACACAGACAACAAACCAAACAGACATGCGTGAAAAAAATGATTACAATAAGAACATGAAGATGATAATAACTCTATGAGATAGCTGCCTAAGGGTAAGGATTTATATAAATACACATACATTAGGAATCCGATATCATGCAAACGTGGGATGACTCATTGTAAATAGCAAATAAAAGGATTAGAGCTGCAAAAATAACATCAGGCTTAAGACTTTTGCTGTTTAGCGCCCCTACTCGTGGTAGCCACTGCAAACTAGCCAAAAAATATCCCCCAGCGAGGGATGAGGGAGCGAGCGCGAGAAGCTGACAGCGTAGGCATTGATGTCAACAGATTTGGCATTTGGTGTGCGTACTGGAGTACGGCGTCTCCACATACATGATAATGCATATGCCTTGGGACATTAAGGCAGCTGACGGAATATACATGTACATCTGAATACACCTGAAACGCATGGCTCCCTGGTGCTGTTCCCACACTGCAGGTTGCTGTCCCCCATCTCACAAAAAATTACCAAATATTCTGCCTTGGGTTGCCTCGGCAGGGTATGGATTCCTATTAGACAAGATTACGTGTACTTACGTGTGTAGAAGGGGAAGTAGTCTCGTCTTACGCGCACAGTAAGCATTGTGGTATGAGCTTACGCTATCACTCACGCTGAACACAAGACAGCACAGGAGAGGCCAGGAAAACCGGTTCGCGTGCGAAATTCCAGCGCTTGGACTGTTACATGATACCGAGACGAAGGAAGGAATCTCTTCGCAGGGTGAGCGAGACAAATCTACACGCGCGTTCCGTGAACCATACACACACAACCTGATGCCCTGCGAGACCCATAGGCTGCCAGCGCAGTGGACGTGATTTGCCTGTCAAAGCCACAGAGGAATAATACCTTCCTAGAGCCACCTTCGATTGGTTTTCCTTTATACCCAGGTTTCTCCAGGCTAGATCCAATGTAAAGAGGAAAACTGCGAAACATGGCAGAAACACAACAAGCAATATTTTATTTAAGGGGGCGGAGGGGGTGTAGAGGCAAGAAATAGCAGACGGATGAGTAATTGCAGGGTTTAACGGAGAGGAAGGGGAGGGATTTTTTTTTTTTTAACTCCTACCCCGAAGCAATTCAATGCATTAGCTTTGAGGGGAGCTCGACAGGGCAGGTGCCGAGATTTCTTTAAGCATCCCGACACCGTCAGCTTTCTTCCCCTAGATGATCTTGGATCAAGATTTTATAACTGGTCGGGTACAGCTTTAAAAACATTTTTTTTAATAAGGCTATCTGTAGTCCCACCGCAGCCCAGCCAGAAAAATCAACTGCTGTGTAGATTTCTCTCGGTTATTCTAGTAAAAGGCCGAATTATACTGGGACATCCTAAAAAACAACATTTGTATTCATACATGTACATACTAATCACTTCTTGAGAGACTTTTTCAAAGGACCAAAAAATGTTTACCGGGGGAAGAAAATCCATCACCAGAATCATATTGTCTCTTGACCTAGAATGAATATCACTGACGTATGAAATCATTAAAAAATGTGTGACTGAATAAGCTAAGAATTAAAGGGACATTACATGTACGTCCTGGAATGCGCCCAATTGGGCTACAAAAACGTGTTTGAAACGAAATGATGTTAATTGGAAAGAGCATTTAAAAGTTGGATATAAACATCCACACAACCATCCTTTAAAAACTGGGCATTTTAGTGTTATTCTTGCGAGAACAAATATCCAGGGTCAAAATTTTGACTCTCAAAAATCGAGCTGTTGGGTGCTAGTCATGAATTCTGCCGCACATGTTCCACCAGTGCATCATATTTTGCGGATGTGCGAGGAAGAACATTTGTGTATTGGTGCTGTGTGTATTAAGTGTCACACACACAACGAGCATCGTACATTGAATGGACACGGCTGGAAATACGTCAGTCCGAGTATCACGCGTTCTCTATGCAGCAAATCTCTGGTAGAACGTCTGATATATCTAAGCATGCGTGACGTCATTTCATTCCGAAATCAGGACTAAGATTTTGATTGGTCAATTTCGATGCCACGTTTTTACAATGCAACCTGCTGTACACAAATGCTACTCATCATGGGCGTGATGTTTACGCACGTGCGGGAGTTCGCATTACACGCGTATAGAAGGTGCCTGCTGATTGGTCAGTTTCTCGAGTTCATACACAGTCTAGTTGCATAATTAATCGCCGAATCTGTTTACGTATCATAGACCATGGCTGGCTTCAACAGGGCCAGGGTCTATTTAGACTAGAAATACATATGCGTGTGCCACAAAATGTCTGCCATTTCAGATGTAACAACCTATTGTTTTCGTCTTTTATAAGAATGGTAAGACATTAGGTTAGCTTCCTTTCAACGAGACCTTTGAAATAAAATAGCAAACTATCCAAAACATACAATTTTGGGGGATTTTAGGCCCTAAAGACCCTTAAAGACACACATTTTAACTTTGCAATGAAGACAGCATACACTATAATGTGGTAGGTATCAACTATCATCATCATCAGTCAACGGTTCCGCGGTTGGTCACCATCTGTTTTGACTTTGCCTAACCTTTCTGAGATCTCGGTTGATGAGAGCTCAAATGACCACTCTCCAACATGTAAAACTGAAAACTATACAGAAAACTACAGTTCACTAACAAGTAGTTTAAAAAAATGACCACTCTATTGAAGAATTTCTACAGTTAAAGAAGCGATGGTCGAGTTACTGTGACCACGGCCAAGTGCCTCAAACTCAAGCATCGTGTAGCCATGGGGACTGAGACGTCATTGGCCGATCATTTCCATTCTGGAGGTGGATATAGTACGAGAGAAATCAAGTGGTCCGTCAGTCAGAGACCCATCAGAACCGCCTTGGTCATGCCCTCAATGGTTTCAGGATGGAAACTAGAAACAGCAGGGAGTTGTTGTTATACTCCTTAAAAATCACTTAATTAATTAATATAGTGTGGCGTTGCATACAATAATGTTCCTTAGCCCTAACCTCACCTAAAGCTACAAAATACTAGTAGTAAACTGCAGTATGCAGTACTTCAGCATACATGTAAAGTGGACACAGCACTAATAGTATTTTTTAGTATTTGGGTACTACATACTTAATTTTTGTAGAAATTTCTAGTATGTGATGTACTTTACCCCAAGTGAACTCTTTGGGGTAAGGGGTAATAGTGATAGGTACATGTACATGCATAACAGCGTAACTTGACAAAAAAAACCTTGGTGCTGCCCCATAGCAACAGACTAGACCGCTCAAAAAAATTTGCAAAACATTGGTCTCCCTTATCTCTGCCGACGTACACATGTACATGTAATTGTAGATTTGTTTCAAACCCTCAATGTACATATGCAGCTCCACATCTTCCAAAAAAGGGAGGCCCTATTACCACAAGGGAAATGACAAAGAAGACAAGGGACTGAGAAGTGAGTACAACGAAAGGAGATTCCAGTTTTCTGCGGTTATTCAGGTTGATTCATCCAAATAAAAGTTGTATTTCCTTGACAAAAAATGTCACCCCAAAACCCGAACGTACATGTATGGATGCCATTCAACAAATTTCCAAATGAAGATTTCAAAACAGAATTTCAAGCATCTTGGCCAATTTGCTATCTTGAATTATCTATGGAAATAGATACAGCACCGATTCCACAATCAGCAGAGCTTTAGAAGCGACACTTCAAAGGGCCATATTCCACAGACGGTGCACCTGCTGCCTGGTGCATTACCATACTCCCCAAGAGGGGGGAAATATTCACCCACGGGACAGCAGGTCAATATTCATAGAGAAAACAAAAATCGGAAGAGAACCGATCAGAAGCACTAAACGTCATCAGCCGTTTTTTGGCCGGTAACCAACTGAAATTGCTTAAAGTTACAGGTATAGCAATGCCCTGCAATCAGAGACACTGTGGTCAGCATGAACATCTGTGTCCTTAAGCAAGACATACTGCTCCAATCTGAGGACTTCCATAAATGATGTAGATGAAAATTACTATCAACATAAACTTGTCATTACGATTATCATCCTCTTTTTATAGGCAGAAAAACTCAAGTGTACAATGTACAATGCACATGTGTACATGTACATTTTGTACACTGTACATGTATGCACATCTCTATTCTTGACTGCTTGCGGGCTATGTCCAATAGAATTTGTACATGTACATGTACATGTAGGGATGTACACAAAGCAAATCATTCTTTTATTCACCAGTTTGTAAGCTGTTACATTTTTACAAAGTAAAATTTTCAAATTGAGGCTAGATTAAAACATGATTCATTGTATCTCCTTCCGACACGTTCGTCACAAGTATGTCATAACAGGTGAGGAACAACGTCTTTGTTACAGATCATTTAAATAGCTTGCCAATTGAGGGCAGATGACTTATGATTGATGTCTGATTGACTAGTGCTTGACTTGTGATTGACTAGTACTTGACTAGTGCTTGACTAGTGATTGACAAGTGATTGACAAGTGATTGACTTGTGACTGACTGGTGATTGACCAGTTATTGACTTGAGATTGATTAGTTATTGACTCACGCTTGACTAGTGATTGTCTAGTGCTTGACCAGTGATCAACTTGTGATTGATTAGTTATTGACTAGTGACTGACTAGTGACTGACTAGTGATTGACCAGTGATTGACTTGGGATTGAATAGTGATTGGCAAGTGCTTGACTAGTGATTGACAAGTGATTGACTTTTGATTGACTAGTGATTGACTTAAGGGCTTGACTGCAACAACACAATTTCAGAAGCTCCAGGGGCGTTTCCTGACGAGGTCAAGTCTGCAATGTAAAACAAAACTCAGGCCAAATCAACTCTTTCCATACAAGGATGCGGGCATGTGCTTCATCCCCCCCCCCCAATCCCTCCTCCTTGCTCCCTTTCACAGGTCCTTTCAGCAACCCCTCTGCAGACCGACGACAGCAGATTAACATTTGAAAAGCTCTCTTGCCAGGATGGGCAGGTGCCCATCCTGTATTCACAGTAACCCGGCTCCCGATGACCGTACTTTTGCAAAAACAAGCCTTTGATCGGACCTGGAGCGGGAGTAATTTGACCGCTTATCCACAGCAGTTGAATGATACAAAATGAGACAAAAAAAAACTTGGCAGACAAGAGAATGACATATTAAATTTTGGGCAATTCCACGCAAAAGTTAACCAACGGAAAAGTGGAGAATTTCAAAAACCTTTCAGAAATACAAGCACCGCTACCTCAAACATGGTATCAAATTAAAGGGGACAACAACCTTGCGAGTGGTGTGCCAGTCAGATGGAATATGGATAAGTGTATTTTTTGGTGTCAAAAACACCTGTTTCAGGTGTTTAAAGTATGGGTTTCGGGTAGTTATTTTGCACCTTGTTTTCACACGCAAAATGCAAGTGTTATAGTGAGTTTTCATTTGTAAGGCAGAGACAAAGGTTCATATTTTATGCCAAAGAGTTTTTTGTAAAAGAAAAACATAATTTCAAACTGATTATTTTCTACTTTGTAAAGTAATTTCAGACACTGAACTGTCCATCCGACACCAATAAATGTACATCCGACACTAATAAAAGCATGTCCGACACCTATGTAATAAATGATGCCATTTCTGCAAGTCACCATCAAACAAACACATGTTTTGCCATGAAGTGTATAATGTGATGAAACTACAAAGGAGGAAAAGATTGCTACAAGCCCAAACACATCACAGAGTTTTTGATATAAAAATCGATACACAACAAAACCAATTTGTCTGTACGTCTGACACCATGGTGTTTTGAGCCAATTTCTACTACAGCTAAAAAGTTGGACGAATAATTTCCTTTCTACATCATCGTAGTAACTAACTGATACCTTTTATAAGAATTAAAATCCACTTTTGGATTATAACTATAGTTATGCACACTGTTGAATTGCCCAAAATGTACGTTCGACACCGCGGAACTGCCATTTTCCATCCTTAACCTCCTATGCAAACATACATTCCCTGTGAAGTTGTCCTTTCAGTCAAAATCAATCAAGTGACTGCTCTTAACAGTTACGAGCTTCCGGCCTACATGAAGCAGGATTGACTGGCTGTGACTGCTTAGCTATGCTTTGACTGTAGCTGATTGATAAGCAAGCTGTGCCGACTTCTTGCCTGCTTTTGTCTGTTGACTGAATTTGACTAGTCACAGAGCTTGCTTGAAATATGATCCGACTGTTGGTGACTAGCCTGTGTAAAAGGCATGGCAGGGAAAGAGGATTTAATTTTTTGACTGTCTGTGACTGTTCAAACAGCAGGAGGGTTAAAGATAAAATCTGTACACTCTTCCAAGCCAATGGAAAAACATAATATTCATCAAATGTGAAGGCACTTTACAAATCCATTCACGAGTTCAAGCACATTGGGGAAAAAATGTCTTCATGCATGTGCTTGATTACAGAGGATGAAAGCTGATTTCTGTGCATAACAGAACGCATTGATTATCCACAGGTGAAATGATCAAGACCTTATAAAATAATACTTTTTGGCATCACCACAGCTGAAATTCACTCCCCTAATTCACATTTAAATACCACAAAACGTATGCAGAGCATTGAGGAACAAAACTGCTGTAATTTACGGACAAATCTAAGGATGACAGGAAGGCATTACCATGGAGCTAGGACCTATGATTACTGAACGTTCCAAGAAAGAGAAGTTGGGTAATAATGGCCGCAGCAATAGGAGAAACCCGATCCAAACCAAGGCAATAAATAATCGTTTCGTAACATTGGCTGAGCTGAGGTGCAGCACTTGGCAAAGTAACATGAGCGGAATATTAAAATGAAGGCTGGAAGGACGGAAAGGTCGTGATGAGTCAGGAACCACTTGTGAGACTTTGCCCAACGTGATGAGAAACACGTGTTTCTAATCATTCAGGAGGAGCGGGCACTCAGCCACGAGAAGAACAGTCCGAGCTTCAAGACGGACGCAGAATTGGGAAAAGACGGTCATTTACATGCAGCAATTGGCGCAGCTGTCAAATCCTCCGCCGAAATGAAGTCTAATAGTTTGAGATCACTTGGCAACTCCTTATTGACTGATTTTTCATACCAGAATATCTGTGTTCCACAATACAGCGATTATTTCCACATCTGTCTAAGGGATCGTAGTCATTCCACATTGCTTTACTTCACTGTGCTTTGCTTAACTCTCCTGCTATTTAAACAGTCACAGACAGTCAAAATTCACTTCCACTTCCCCTCCTAAGGCTGGTCACCAGCAGTCAGATCCTATGTCAAGCAAGCACTGTGACTAGTCAAACTGGGTCAATAGACAAAGCAGGCAAGTTGTGGCCACAGCTGTTTTATCACTCACCCGGAGTCAAAGCATAGCTGTATCAAGTTACTCAAACAGTGCCAGCCATTCAATCCTGCTTTATGTACCGGTAGGCTGGGAATTCTTAACTGTTGAACACAGTCACTTGATTGATTTTGACTGAAAGGACTAGGAGGGATAATTCACATTTTGTTTACATCCCTATGAATCTGAAAAAGATCAGGAACTAAATTTAGTAAGTTAACCTTCAAAAATTCCAGCAGTGCTGACATCACTTCTTAGTTCATCACTTCATCAATTCTTAGACATGATGGTCAAATAAGACTCTCCCAAAGGTTACCTAAACGTAGACGATGAAGACAAAATTACAATGTAATTGCATTGCATCTTCACTGGTAAGTGTTTTGCAAAATGTCAACTGCCAAACACGGACAGAACCAAGACGTGGCAGAGAACAAAGATGGGTAAGAAACAGGAAACTAAAAACCCAGCATTAACGACACATCAATGTTTGGTGCATGCTGAAATCCAAGCCTCGGTTTCCGTCCCTGTGGGTTTAGGTTGCTTGTATGATTTACCGTCAAAAATCACGTACGCGATATTAAAACGTTCTGCCGGCACAGAGTCGTAATAATTTAATCATGTGGGCCCGTACAATACACGTCAAGTGCTTATTACATGTACACGTCTGCCTATGTGGGACAGAATCCTCATTCAAGACATTGCAAGACAGCAAACAAGAAACACGATTGGTGTCTATCTGATGTGAATTGCAGGTACCGGTACCGGTACCGGTACATGTAAATATCCCCCAAAAAGAGTAACTACAACCAGAAAGGGTTTTTTTTGGGGGGGGGGGGGAGGGGGTTGTAAAATGTTCAATCACATGTTTTGAGCAGGAAAACTGGGTCAGATTTTTGTCCTCGCCTTTTTATTTTTGGTTGAGTATCAACGATACAATCTCATGGAGGAGGGGCAAACGAATTCAGTGTTCTCTTCAACTTTAAAGCACTACCACACTAACGATCAATATTTGAAAGTACACGTAATCCCTCACAAGTATGGGCTCCATGCGCCAACAAGAGAGGGCGCTTTCTCACAACTTTTAGAGCCTTGTGGATGGGACACACCATGTACACGTACTGGTTTGGGCAAGTAAACCAGTTCGACTTAGTTTACTCTGTATGTACATAAAGCAATAGCATCTTTGCGTGGTTGTCGGCGTTGTTGACAGGACACCAAGACCAATCCACCTACCAAGTTTGAAGTTGACCTTTGACCTGAGGTTCACAATCAATAGGCTTCTAGACGACATCAAAACCAACCCACATACCAAGTTTAAAGGGAATATACATCATTTGCTTTTGCTGTGATTTTCAGAAATGGATGGAATTGGGGGGGTTGGAAATATAAAGCAAATATAGTTACACTGACTTTTTGGAGGTTTTGGGTTCGAAAATGCTATAAAAACCAAGAAAAACGATCATTTTCCTGTAGTCTGGTTCCCTGACTCCATATAAGAAGAAACAGAGCAGTTTACATACATTGGGGAATTGTAAGGTCAGGGAACCAGTCTAGCTGGCTCGTACCCGTTCATAGATTTGTAATCGATTGCAAACAAGTGCAATGGTCAATTGGGGCCAGTATTTGAAAAAAGCCAGTTGTTTCCAACGCTGATCGGCCGATCAGCGTTGGAAATTGATACAAAAATACCACTTTTCTTGAAAATGACAGTATACCAGGTGCCATAATTTTACAGGATGCTTTAGACTGTCATTTACCAACATCCTATTAAGGTATTTCGTAAAAACTTGGTAATTTTATTTTTCGATGTTTGCAAATGTTGTATATTCCCTTTAAAGATGATATGTCAAGTCCTTCTCAAGCTATGATGGGAAAACTGATGGCTTACATGCACACATGCCCAATCCTGTTACGTAATTGTGGGGACCACACACCTGTTGAGCGCTAGTTATTATGGGGACTGAAGACACCATAGGGACAGCAGGAAGTCCCCATAACTCAGTCCCAATTTCCCTAACAATAGAAAACTTCCCCATAACTCAGTGTCAGCTCGCCCACACACGGAAGGCAAATGTAGTAAGCCCCTTCAGCTTCGCCAGTGGTGCATCAAAGTAGTATTAAAGTCAAAAAATCTAATGTCTATCTTTGTGCTCCACAATTTCTAACTTCAAAATAGTAGGATTTTTTTTTTTTAAAGCTGAGTTCACACTTCCACAGAAGAATGTCTGAGCAGCTTTATCAATACCACTGCAAGGGCAGATACATTCTAATATTGTGTGCAATCCCTTTAATATTGAACATGCATGTAGATTTGCTCTAAAAAGATCATAACTGAGTTGTAAGAGCAAATAATGTCTACACCATACTGGCTGAACTTGTTCCGTTCATCAGTTAATAATTGATGGAAAAAAGTGCCATATGAATGATTTATAAATGGTACAAGACAACCGAAGGCATTTTAGGAGGAATAAATTGCTATTTACACAGGACTGAATATTCCATTACGGGGAGAGTAAACGCTATGCCAGTATGCCTTTATCTCGGCTCCGGTCACGTCTTTAAATACTATCTGCTCCATCTACTGAATCTGTGTCGGCCCACAGATTGGCAACTGAGGGAGAAAAAAAAACCTACAAAACAAAACAAAAAGATCCAAGTGTTGGATGGAGAGAAAATGCATACCATATGCAGCCCTAGCCTACATAAACACACGGACGTGCTTGAGATATGTGCTAGCTGTATCACTCTGTTCAAGACATTCAGATGTATAAATTAATCAGAATCTTATAACAAAATATGTAAAAGAGTTTGAGTGGGTTGAGAATATGCATATATTTAAATATAACAACATGTAAGGCAACTGATCGCGATGCCTTACAGGGTACTTTCAAGTTCAAACAGAAAAAGCTGCTATCAATTCAACAAGTGCAATTCGCCAAACAAAATTTGAAATCGAAGAAATTTTTTGCAGTGGCGCAACACCTGCGTGCATGCCGCACTACTCTGAAAGCAGGCATGTAACTGGGAATTTAGGAAAAAAACTGAGGAAATTCCAAACCACACAAGACTTTGTACAGTGTTTTTCAATTTGTAATGGCATTCATGAGAAGTAAAAATGAGGAAATTAGCGGATCCGAGGAAAAGTTGCATGCCTGTTAAAGATGAGACGCATGCTCATCTTGGTAGCCCTATTGGTTGAAGGATCCCGAGTGTGTGCGTACTACCTGAGCACAACTTGCGCAAGCCTGGTGCCACCGCAGAAAATGGTTATCGCCGAATTATTCTATATACACTAAGTGGAAACTTAGGAAGACGGACCCATCACACGGCATAAACAAGTACTGGTTCATTACAATTTTATGAGTTCATTACGAGCAATATACAGGTTAATAACAATCCTGGCCAGTAATCTGATACTACTAATCAAAACACTGCTACATGTATTCTCAAATCAATCTTATTTATACCGAGGAACTTCGTACCTTAGCCAACAATATAATCAGACATAGCATTTGGATGGTTATTAACCAATGTTTTTCCACATTTGTCTTCATTAAAGAACAGGTTAGCCATTTTCTCCACTTTTTGGACTCCACAAAACGATTTTTCAAGGACCCTGCACAGTCACAAATATCGAAGACAAAGGAAAATCAGAACTGAAATCATATGTTAAGGCAGGTAAGTACATGAATGACATGTATCAAAGAAGAGACGAAGGAATGGACCTATCACTATTGAAACTGCAACATGACAATGAAGTAAATTATAAAAGGATTATTTCCTTTGCTACCTGGCAATCATAAAACCAGTTCAGTTTGAACGTAACTATACTCAGTATATTCACAGTGAAAACTCTACTCATCCAGAAAACAAAATATATATTGTATGTATTTCCTTTTTATGGACTGAATTCCACGAGTTAATACGTTAATGAAACTTGAAAATAAAAAAATATTGACAGGAAGTGATATTGGACTTACAGCCTCCGGGTCGTTTCCTGCAGCGGTAGCGTAGCAAAAAATTGTCCTCTGTCCTCAGGGCCTTGGACGCAACGACAGCCATGCTGAGGACAATGATGTGCTGCCAGCACCCCTGCCCTGACTGGCAGGGCCTTGCAAGGGGTACTGGACTGCAGTGGTTCACCCACGGAGGAGACCTCTACGCTCGGTACATCCACGCAATCCAGAGATCAGTTTAGAATAGTGATTGACACTCCATTACCATCCAATGGGGCTGTACGCGTGTAGACAGCAGTGTGGGAGTTACAGTGTGCATGCTGTGGGCCAATTTGGATCTCAAGTGGTGTCCAATCAGACTCGCGTTTCAATCAGAGAGGAAAACAAGAAAGAAACAAAGTGCTCTGAAGATACGGCCATGCTGAGAGCAACGGAGGGGAACTACGCATGTAGAACAGGAACAGGAAATTGTGAATCATCCCTTTGGCCCGGTTTCTGGAGAAAAACTCAAGTGAAATCCCCTTCGCTCGTTGGTTCGCGTTTAGTGAATAAGAAACCCCTGGTGACTGCAAGCACGTGTCTCCCGGCAAGCTGTGTGTGTGTGTATGTGTGTATCACTGCACCGATAACAGCCACACTATTATTATGTGCATGCATGCTGTGTCGCCGGCCAAGTTCGTCTCATACATGCTTAATGGTTTATTACTGGGTCTTCCTGTTTCACTCTGGCAGGCCTGTGCGTCCTGCACAATGTGACCGTGTTTGCGTAATGAGACCCAATTGCAGACTCACAACCATAAAGGTTGAGGGTAGAGAATGTGTACACAATATTTATCAGCCGGTGCCCGGGCACATTTCTACATCTGACAGTGTCCTCTCCTGTTGTCTTTATAAAGAGCTATTAAGGGTACCAGTTTGCTGGAGGCATGTAGTGAAGTGCGAAGATTAGCAGCTTCTTGTCAGTAATCTTGCATTGATACTGACTCATTTGTAAACAACCTGTCTCTCTTATCTTGGAGTTATTAAGAGAGCAGTGCAGGCATGCAGTGTGTACACTACAGCAGTGTGTGGGCTCTTCACGTCCAGGTGTGAATAAACAACCAATACATCTCCAAGAATAATCACAGACTGAAATGTCACTTACTTTTAGCACAGGGTGGATTGAACTGAAAGTAGACTGCAAAAACAAGCTTTATTCCAAACCACAACAAACTGACCTCAGGAACCAGTCTAGTTGTTTACTCCAATTGCTGATCGCAAACAGAACATTAAGTTGAGCAATACATGTATATAAGCCTCATCCACAAGTCAACCGAAAATACAAGATTAAACTTCAACTTTCCCAGCCAAAAAGCATGTTATTCCACAGTGTTGACAAACACAAAAACCTTTTCTGCCAAAGAAGATTGAAAGCCATATGCAGTGTTTATAGCTGTCTTAAGAAGGCTGAGGTGATGTCTCATTGTTTTTCACTGACATCTTGTTCACCTTTTTTGCAAATGTCTGATTTCCAACATGTCCAAAGGTAAATGTGTCCACAGGATATAAAATGAAATGTTTGGTTTGTTTTGTGATACCGGTACATGCAGCTGCCAAGGCCAGATGTATGCCTCTCATCCACAGTACAGCTTGAGAGAGGCGACATGGGAAGAGCAAGTTCTCTCCTCTTGTATCGTCACCTCAAAAACACCCAATGAATCGCACAAGATCACATTTGACAAATCAGAGAGAAAGTGCAGATTTCAGGATCCTCTGTTTAGGTGGGGCAACTTTCCACAATTCGAGCAACAATCTTTCCAGTTTTAAATCACAGTGTTTATGAAGCCTCAGACACTACAAATGGCCAATGTATGAGGCAGTCCTCTTATAAGAAAGAGGAACAGCAAGTTTTACTTTTCCTGTGAATTTCCTGAAGATTTCTATACTTTCCTCAGCTTTCTGTTCAAGAAGTAGAGGACAGAATTACCACTGACAGTAAACCACTGAGAAGAATTTGGGATCGAGCCACGATTGAATGCTAATTTCTGCCGCGAATCTACGCACACCGTTTCTCTGGAATCAATTAACTTTGATCTCTTCGGTCCATCTGTTATTTCATGCTCCTAAGTTTAGCGCACCAGTTTCCGCTTGACGTGAAGTACAAAAAACCTAAGATCTCTGTGTTGATTCCTTCGTGGTATCTCTTCCAGACACTGGCAGAATTTGTAAACACTCTGACACAGCGCAGTAGATATGACCAAACAAAGTCCAAGCTTTCAACGTCACATATGCAAACAACTTCCAGCTGCTCGGAATTCACTTGGCGTAGCTGGATGCCACTGACGATGTGTCGCGATATCCAAGAACGTTTGGAAATGAAGATTCTTAAATCAGGACAGTGTTTTTAATTGCGTGTGTACTGCTAATGCAATCAGAGGCTGGGAAACAAAGTGCAAGCGTCTGGGAAATCTTAAACCTCCTGGAAAAAACTGGATCCCCCAAGTGTGTCTTGGGCAGTGTTCTGAGCAGATGCTAATCTGCTTAAGTACAGAAAGAAATCAATCATTCATTCTATGTTCTGGTCCAATCTAGACTCGCTGGCTGAAAGCTTAATTAGCAACGACATCTTTTTGTAGGGTAAAATTCTCCCAGGGCGACAGCCCAGACACAGAGTTTGTAGTGGGACCTCTCCACAAGCCAATTAAAGAACCGGTAACGAGAAATGCTTTCGATTAAAGACGTGAAGCAGGAACATATTTTTCAAAGAGATATTGTCCCGGACAGCTTGACGAGCATGCAGCAGGTAGTTATTTCAATTGATATCTTCCGCAGCGTACAAAGATGGAGAAGTTTTTTTTTACTTCAAGCCATTTCCCGAAGCACATTGTCTGTCGTAGCACCACCGCAAGGCAGACGAAAATGTCCCGTCTTGTGTAGGATTTCTTGATATCAGGGCCACGAGTTTGTCTCTGCGTGGGTGATCAACGCAGGCAGCCTGACATAACTTTAATAATGAGGAGAGGAGCAGTTGCTGCGCTGCGTTGTTGGTTCAGCTCTGCTGCGGTTGGGCCCAGCTGCCACAGCGCGGAGTGTGTCTGCATGCACGTGGGGCCAGGGAGAGACAAGACGATAGATCTCACACCTCCTGCACAGGCACCACAAGGGAAATTAACACTCCGCTGCACACCGTGTGATTATGCCTGTGGGATGAGCTGAAGAAATTGCGATAAAGACTCCCATTGGCTCAAAATACAACAACAAAAAAGCGATCATGCAAGAATCATAGACCAAGCCAATGTGGATGCTAAAGAGCTTTACCACAGTGCTGATTGCTTGCAGGGATGCTGTGGAGGGGGGGGGGGGAAGGACAGCAAAGACCTGCTGAGAAGTTTGTGATATGACCCGGAAACAATCAATAGGGCGCTTACTTGAGCCGAGGTATAACGTGGCTATGAGGAACGGTCTCGTCCTTTCTCCATCCCCCAGGCCGGGAGGGTCTTGGGGCATGACGACAAATAAATTAGCGGGGAGAGAAAGGCTCGGGAGGTTTGTAGTGACAGACGAATTAGGAGGATGAAATGGGGAGTGATGATGAGGATTATGTGGGTGAAAACACACTGCCCTTACTGTGGTGACGAGACGGGTTGCTCTGGGTGATATAACAGGTATACACACTAAAATGTTCAGATTTGCCATCCACCAAATTTTAAGCAAAACTGCTACAAATGAGTAAAAGTGAAAAATATTTTTTTTAAAGGTAATGGACACCACTTGCAGACATTAAAAAATGAAACTGCCAAAATGTTAGGAAATATCCTACTTGATTGTAAGTAAATAATGGTATCAAGCATCCTCTGAAATTGTTTTGCCATGTATGGCCTCATTTTCAAGAAAACAGGAATAACCATCAATTACTTGTGATGGCTCAGACCGAACCATTGCCAGGGAAAAAAACAATTAGTTTACTTTACAATCGGTTACATATCCGTGAATGAGACTTATTTCTCCAAGTGACAAACTGGGGATCGTACCACAAGTGGATGCAAGTCAAAAGAATGAACATTTTCAGAGGAAGGGTGTCTGATGGAGACCTTGCTTTGCGTCGAGAAAAATGGAGATTCCCGCTTTCCATCTACTGAAACCCCTTTTTGCTTTTACATAGCTGCCATTTGTTCGTCAGCGTGTCCTTCTCTTGTATTGAATTCTTGCCACTTGTCTTTTGATTCAAATGGCAAGGGTTATACAAAGAACCTTCAGGCGTTGGATATATTCCGTTATAATTTGTGGTAAGGCGGTCAATCTCTTAGCAGTCGGAGGTACAAGCATATTACAAGCACCAGGTGAGAACCACTTAAGCATACTATAGAACAAGCCAGAGCAAAAAAATTGCTGTTTACCTGGACAGCGCACGTGTGGACTGACCAGTGAGCTTGATCAAATTGGACCTTGTCGCTTGTCATTAGTCCCATCGCACAAGATCACACAAGGGAGCCCTGTGTTTTGAGAATACATCCCATCAATAACGCCGCGCGGGTTCATGTGGACACGGCGGGCGGAAAATGAAATTTGGATTATTGTGCCAGGAGACGCACCTGCGACCACGGGGCGCGTTTCTGCACTGCTGCCCGTTTTAGAGATGCGTGACCGATTGGTGAAAATGCTTAATTTAACGAGGGTGGGATACAGTAAAGCGTCGTAAAGCATTTAAGGCAACGGGGAAGCGGTTGGGTAGAAGGGGAGAGTTATCTGAAACGATGGTGGGGGGAACACCCCCCAGACCCAATCAAAGTCATTCTACATATTGGGGCATCATAGAAGGTTCCACAGGGCATTGGGAGTTGGTGGGGGGGGGGGATGGCGAAACGAGCGGTAGCCCTTGAAGAGGTTCAACCACAACTGTTTTATTTATTGATTGATTGATTTTATTTATTGATTTTAAAATTTATTCTGGAGAAACTTTTCAGTGGAACACTGTTTTTCAAAGGTGCCCAGCAATTACAAACATTTGTTAGTACGGTCGAGTCTCGTGAATACAAACTCGTTCAGACCTAGCCGAATTGTTTGTTATATCAGATTTTTGTATTAAGAGGAACATCAGTCCCATTTATTGTATAACCAGAATTTTGTATTAAAAGAGTTTGTACTAACGAGATTCGACTTGTATAAAAATAGAAGGAAAAAAAGCAATATAACATTATCAAAATATTATTTAAGAAAATAAATGAACCGTAAAATAAGACAAGGTTAATCAAGGTTAATCACACTACATGTAAGTCGTTACATTGACAGTAAAAAAACAAAACAGTAACAAGACCTACATGTACATTGTACTATAAAATAATAAAATATCAGGTTCTTGTAATGGCGCTTAATGGCTAGAGTGGGAGGCAAAGGATGTTGAAGTGTCGCAGGGAGGTCATTGAATAAATTAACTCCACGAGACTCAAATTTACGTTTTTCCTGAATTAGATTTGGATACAGGAGGAACTAGATTACCTTGTGAGACAGACTGGCAGTGTATGAGTTGGTATTAGAAACTAAATGGAAACAGTTGCACAGTTGAGGAGGCAATTTGGATGTTTGAACTCATTTCTTGTGAAGACGCACTTTGAACACATTGCTATCTGGCATGCAGTTATTATTTTTATAAGAACACAGACAGATCACCAATTTTGCATCCCTTTCGTTACATGCCCGTCCACTGGTTATTATTATTATTATTATAATACGTGTAATGGTACCATTAAGGAGACACGGTATCCTAATTTCTTCGAACGATGGGAGAAATCGGTCATGTTATTGTCGCCATTAGGTTATATTTGTTGCTCATGGTCTAATTAGTAAACACACCCCGAAATTCGTGGAAAAAGGACAAGGGAATGTTGGGTTAGGGCACATTTAAGTTTGAAACGTTTTGTGCACAAGTCTATGGGGATGTCTCCCAAATGTCCAATCCAGGGTAAATTTTATTATTATTATTATTATTATTATTTATTTATTTATTTATCTGTGATAATGAAACCAAGGATTCCTCATAAGCGCCCCAGGAAGAGACTGGTGAATAAAGAGAAGGTGTGTTTCGTTTAAATACAGAGACTTTGTGAAATTAAGACTCAATTTTCCTTGCACCTGCGAGGAATGAGGAATGCGCACCGAACACAACAGGGACCACTAGAAATGGTACGCGTACGGAATACATAATGTGGCTCAGAAAACGTCCCTTGTTATATCACCATTTTGTGTGGTTATTTCATCTGGCGCACTACTGGCAGTGTGCATTTCACATTTTATATGTGGTTTTGGTGAAATAACCACACAACATGGTGATAACCATCCAGTTTTTCCAGCCACACATACATATCCTTTACAAAATGTACCAGCACCATTTCTAATGGTCCCTTTTATGTGACTAACCATTACTTCCTGCAATGTCATAGTTTTTACCATGATTTTCAAAACAATTATTAACAGTTCCACGTTTGACTGAGAGTAAACCAGACAAGTGCATGGGGGGGGGGGGGGAGGGGGGTGTTCAGACATGGCATATGCACCCTCCATGAATTCAATATCTAACTTTGAGAGAGTTACAGGTTGAACTACATTAATGTAATGGAGAGAAGAAATGGATTTTTGCCACCGGAACTACATTTGTACAACTTCATCTCCGATTGAGTCAATACCAGGCATCGAATCAACCTTTGACCTTTTACAAGACCACTTGAGGAACACCTGTTCCTTAGAGTAATCAAAGAATCGTTTGTTCGTGAGGATGAACACAGCCCTTCATGCACCCACTAAAACAAGGACGCCGGCTTCAAAAACAGGTCAGGGGACCAGTGATATTAAGGTGGAAGGAATACCACAGCTGGTCCTGAATGCTAGCACAGAAAATACTTGTACATGTATTTGCTTTTACAGGCTACCAGCAGTCATGCAATGTTTTATTGTGTTTGGTTGGTTCCCAGCTGGGTTTGGTATTTTATTTATCTATATATTTTTGGAAGAAATAAATTTGATTTGATTTGATGACAGCGGGCAAGGAATGGATCCCGAACCAAATTTTTCGGGGAAGGGGGGGCTAAATCTCATTTTCTCACAAATCCGAAGCGGGAAAAGGGATGAGTAGCATTGATTTAGAAACAGTTCTCTTCATTCCTCTTCTGGTTTAATAATTAAAAAAAAAATTGACAAACTGATCTAGATTGATGTAGAAGGAAAAAAAGAATTCCCAGATACCACAAAGTATAAACTCTGCTACTATTTAATTTCCATCCACTTCCCCTGCGATACTTTTAACACAGGCTAGTCACCAACAGTCAGATAACATGTTAAGCAATCACCGTGACTAATCAAACTCAGTCAACAGACCATGAACAGACAAAGCAGGCAAGTTGTGGGCACAGCTAGCTTATCCATCCCCCACAATCAAAGCAAAGCTGTTTTAAGTTGCATAAACAGTCACAGCCAATCAATCCTGCTTTATGTAGGCTGGGAATTCTTAACTGTTGAAAACAGTCACTTGTTTGATTTTGCCTGAAAGGACAACTTGGCACAGAATGTATGTGTGCATCGGAGGGTAAACTGATTTTATACTACCTGATGAGCAATAGTAGAAATAGACATTGCAGCACCTTTTTGCAAATCTTGGAAGACGTGTATATTTTAAATACATTTACTTCATTTACTTTATTTCCCCCCCCCAAAAAAAATACACAAATAAATAAAACAAAATACAAAAGAGCCTATACTTGCAAACCAATGTGTGACAATAAGCCACCTTAAAGTAAAAAAAAAAAGACAATAAAAACCCAAGCTATACAAAATTTCACGGAGTGTTGTCCCACTACACTAATTCTTGCTTAGTATTTCCCGTTGTTTATCAATTCAATTATTTTTACATGAACATAATTGGGCTTCAGCTTGATATCAACAAATCTTCCTCTGAGCTACTGTGCTAAAGAAGGGCCCAGGGGAAAAAGTCCCATCGTAAAGCCTCGTTTTTTGCAGATCAAGTTTCCTACTATCAATAAAAACCAACAGGGCCATACGAGAGAAACAAAAAATCCTCTGCAGAGCTAGACAAAGACATCAAATATGACAGGAATTACAGAGTGAATGTAGAAGAAAAGAAAAAAAAGACACCAAATCCCTTTAAGAAACTACAAATATAAGATTACTTTCTCTATCCATTTTTGGCAATTGCTTTTCCTGTCTCTCCGGACCAAGGCCCCAATTCACACAGCTATACAGCAGGCGTTATAATATAATTCGCAGAAGGCTGTCAAAGAGCAAATGCGTTTTTTCCGTGCCTCGGCAGATCTTTAAAGGAATCAATGTGCATCAACCAATGCCGCTGACAATTCACTGGATGAAATTTCACACCTGTAAGGACCCAGCGCTCGCTAGCGAGCGTGGGCAGTCCGCTCTCTCTCTGCCTTATTGCCATGGTGGCGTCATGACGATCATGCGGCGCCAGCACTGATCTCCAGTCTCAGGATGTGATTGATTTTTACCCAAACATGTCAACAGAGGGCTCCCTTGCAAATTGTGGAGTGGGAAGCCGAGACTTCACAGGTTTGTTTCCCGCTCTGACTTGGAAAGAAATGCAAAAATTGTTTAAAGGTCAAAATGCAAGCCTTGGAGGGTAATAGTAGGGTAGTGGACATTTGACATTTTCTAACCGTTTGCAGCATTTGTCCTAACAACTAAGGATGTTCTTGTTCAAATGTTGTTAAGTGCATTCTGCAGTTAGTGAAGACATTTGACAAACTGGATGTGACATTTGTGCCACATGTGGTTGATTTTATCCAAGCAATGTTTGAGTCTCGTTTGTTTGTGTCAACCTCTTCTTACACCTCGAAGAGGAATTGCAGCACTGGTGATAATTCAGTTGAAAGAAAATACCGCACTAAACAAACAAGTTATTCCATCTTTGAAAAGCGTCAAAATAGTTAGCAGTGTAAAACATCCAGAATAAAGTTTTATTAAAAAAAACACTAAAGTTCAATAAAAAACACCTAAAAGATGACGTACAAAAAGATGAAGTACATTAGCCTCATATGCAAACATACATTCTGTACCAAGTTGTCCTTTCAGTCAAAATCAAACAAGTGACTGTTTTCGACAGTTAAGAGCTCCCAGCCTACATAAAGCATGATTGACTGGCTGTGACTGTTTATGTAACTTGATGCAGCTGTGCTTTGACTGTAGTTGATTGATAAGCCAGCTGTGCCACCAGTTTACTGCTATTGTCTATTGACTGAATTTGACTAGTCAGAGTGCCTGCTTGAAATATGATCTGACTGTTTGTGACTAGCCTGTGTAAAACTAGGCATAGCAGGGGAAAAGGATGGAATTTTTGACTGTCTGTGACTGTTTAAACAGTAAGAGGGTAAGTGTCCAAACAGATATTACAAAAACATGTAAGTTTGATAAAGTTGTACATTTTGGGGCTGTCTCATTACAGAAAAAAATGAATGAAATAATGTCAGTTTGAATTCTTAGATAATGTACTTGAATGAAACTTTAAGACTATCACCTAGATTCGTTTAATATGCCATTGCAATTAATACACTCAATTAGACTTACAAAAAGTTCATCTTTCAATTATAAGCATTCATTGACAAGACAAAACTAAATTCACAATCAACAATGGATTAACAGGGGGAAAAAAGTGGAAGCAAGAAAGTACAACCAGGTCAAGCAAAGGATAAAAAGGTTGACTCTAATTTTGTACTTGGTAGCTCCTGGGCGTGTAGGGCTGATGCTGGGCCCCAATTTACACCTGCGTCAATGGTTTCCAGTTTGCCAAAGGGTAACCTACCTACACGACAACAAAAAATGCCCTCGCTCCGATTTTTCCCACGGACTGATAACGGAAGACAGCCAACGTTCACTTCCTTCCTCTTGCACAGCAATAATTGACTAAGCTGAACATCAGAGGATGAAACATCCCCCCCCCCCCCCCCCCCCCCTTTGCAGGAGACAGGAACTTTGGCAACGTGGCTGTGCATATTTAGCAGGGGGGGGGGGGTCTTTAACCGTTCAGTGAGGATGCCGCAAGTCAACAACAACAGTAAAGATGTCATCTGGCTTGTCAAACACATTGTAAGTCACTGGGGGAGGAGGGGGGGGGGGGTGCTGGCATATGAATTTCCCCAGTAGGGCACGACATGAGGTAATGTGTAACCTCGAACGTACATGTACCTATTAGCCACCGGTATGCAAATACTGATTATTTTTTTCCATTTTAATTTCTTCATTTGTCCCTCCAGTACAGTAGTCTATGTAATACGCCTTGCGAAGCAAGGGTCTATCATATGTGAGCCGATTTGCTGATTATTTTAATGCAAGATATCTGCCTCTTGACCTCTAGATTTTGACCAATCAGCGGGCTTTTTCGACATCGGGGCTCATCATGGATATCTTTAAATAAACCATGGACACGCTGTGAATTGAACCAAAAAATCGCTCTGTAACAATATGTTATGCGATACGCCAAGTAATAATAGAGCCGTCCAATCACAGTCATGTCTAGGTGTTGTAGATCTATGCATGCCCGGCCATTGTTGTATTTCAAAACACTGCATCCAAATCGACCAATCACAATTTTAGTCCTGATTTGCCAATGAAATGACGTCACGATTTAGTCACGTCGACTTTTGTAATGAATCTTTTGGAGTGATAAATTTCAATATACATTTTGTGTACATGTACATGTACATGGAAACAAAACAAAAGAAACAAAGAAAGATTAATTCTTGCCATTTCAAAAGGATGATCGGGTTAATTGTGCCCGATCACCTGATAAACAAACCCAAACATATCAATGCATACCTTGGTTTGGCCTACATTTGGCTCAGTTATCAAAATAAACATGGTCTCAATAAACATTTGAGATTTAATAAAGCAACGTCCAAGGTCACTTGACTGACTAGATTTTCCCTGTTTCAAGCAATTACACTGCCGCTGTCATAGCAATGAGGAGGAACAATAACACAATGGTCTTCATGTTCACAATATTCTGGGTCACGTAGCAGTTTCAACTGAATAAGCTGCTTTCATCATAGCAATGGCAAGACAGAGGTACATTGTTATTGGATGGAAACAAATCCGACATGCATGTACCAGTATAAAGATGCTCTTCTTTTTACTCACAAAAAATAGCAAAATCACAACTTCACAATTTTATAAATAACACTACTCTGTTAATTCTCTGCTGGCATTTTAAAGGTAGAGTACGTCATTTGATATTTGTGCATTTTTTTTCGTTTGAAGCAACAAATGTGCTCAAAATCTGAAGAATGGTGCTTTACAACTAACCTGATGAAATTTTAGCTCAGTGAATGCTGTATATTCCGAGAAAACAATATTCTAGGATCTCGGTTTTAATTCAAACGTTACCGAGTCAGTCTTGAATTGCGCCCGAAATCAGCGTCCGGGACACGATCTCATTCAGCCGATTGCAGCTATACGCGGTGTGCACTCAACCAACGAATAACAGCAACCACGCGCCCCGCGTGTGCGTCATTGTCAATGCTTGCACGCACCTATTCAAAGGTTCGCCGAATTAAACAAGAACTACTAATGGAAGTTTCTTTTTCTTGTTTTCTTCAAAATGACAGCATGCCAGAAAGAATAAGTTCACAGGGAGTTTAGTGCCATTACTATCTTAAACCAAGTATGCATTTCAACATTAATTTTGTTAAGTTAATTTTTGGATAGCTGCAAATGATGTACTCTACCTTTAAGTGCCTGTATGAACTATTCATCTTCTTCTGATTTCGAAAAAATCACCTACTATTTACCAGAAAAGAGGCCCAGCCAATGACACTCTGAATCATAAGACAATTTGACTGGTAACCTATTTCAGCTGAGATAAATTTCTCCACTTGACACATATGCTTCAGACACAGCTCTTAAAACAAAGCCCAAAAAATGAAGACAAATCAAAGACCCGACAAGAATTGTACTGGCACCTGATCGTGACAAGACACGTAATTCATCTGACATTAATTTGATCGAAAGCGATACGGACTGACCGACTTTGATATGAATCTTTTCTCCCCTCTGGCCCCCCCCCCCCTTTCTCTCTCTGTTTGATGATGGTTGGTCAATGATGGGCACCGGCGGCAGTTCTTGACTTCGGAGAAACCTGAGCCCACTTAATTATGGACGAGTACAATGCCGGAATCGCAGTGGCTCTGATGATGAAAGGGGTTTCAATGCAGGACAAGTCGCCAGCGGCTTCTCATCATAACAGACCTGTGCGGATATTTAGGGCGATAGGTGCAAGAGGAGGCAATATTTCTGATATCACTGCTAAGCATTCAGCGTCGGATATTCACAGACATGAACAAGGCCGCAGACTGTTGACTTATTTAACAGTAAATGAATAATTGAATTGACATGAATCCCCTACAGACTAAAAATATGCATACCGGTACATACACATGTCTGTCCTTTCTGCATATTAAAAACTAAAATGAATTGATTTTCGCCAAAACAGCCAAACAACTGTAGTAATAAAAAGTGTATGTAGGATGAGTGATATTAATTGTAATGATTTTTATTTTAATTAGAGATGCGTAACATCCCTCTGTGTTATTTTTAGATTTTCCTGATGATGTCACTTTTGATTAACACAAAATCAAAATGGCCATAAACTGTGGACAATGCATTTGAACGATTATATTAAACCAAAATACGACAAATGAATTTTTTTTGGGTACAAAATTACAACTACAACTTGTGATGCCTTATTGTCAGTCTTTTACAGCACGTTTTTCAATATTTCACACAATCATATTTTACAGGATGCCACAAGTTCAACTCATTAAGCAATTCCCATCCATGGATAAAAGTGAAAGTATCAAAATGGCTCCAATAAACCAAGAATTATGCATCCAGATGCATAGGGCCACTGAACTATTCCTTCCAACTCAACGCCGGTCCGAGACCGATCCAAATTAACCGTGAATGAGGTCGACGTACCGACTCGCTAGAGTGCGTGTCATCTTACATCAGGCCCAACTGATCATTTCGGCAGGCTACCGTCGCGCCGCGAACCGGGATAAATCGCCTGCCGACAACAACACAGTCCGGGAAATGTTCGGCACACAGTGTGTTATTGCAACTTCTCTGAAACCTTACCGAGGCAAAAAATGAAGACGCAGAAAGGGAAGTAAAAAAAAAAAATCTGCAACAATATTAAAAACCAGGGTAGGCCAAATTGCACGTGGTACGCTAGGGGCGATAGTAACCTGCACAATGGAGTAGGAGAGAAGAAGTTGCGGGTAAAGAAACCGAAGTAATTTATTTCTAATTTGCACAGTACGACTGAAAGCATGGAGACAGGACTGGGCAACGGTAGGTTGCGTCGGCATCCATGCCAGTACCTCGATGTCTTGATTAAAGGGTTGTTGGAGAGGAGTGCTAGTAGCGACTTCATTTCAATAAATAACTGGGGAAAGTTATGACTTACATACAAGAACTGCTTGTCAGACTGTGATGTATGGTGCACTCAGTCTGGAATTACCTTCAAAATCTGGGTTAGCATTCCGAAGGGCTTTCAGCGCTCCATCATAAGTGTAAGACTGCCAATGTGATTCCACTCTTGACGTTTACGAGGACCTTTAGTATTATTCATTTTTTTTGTGACAAAAACTTAAATTAAGTTCTGAAATAAGAGCTTTGTTTTCAATCCAGGGGCAGTCCGAAATGCCACAAGTTGGACACTTTCAGGACAGATTATAGTGTTGCCTTTTCATGAAAGGTTGATGTTACCACTCGCAACAGTCTCGCAACATCTCTCGATCATCCAAGATGCAACATTCTTGTCATGACACCCGCTTTAATGCTTAAAGTCACAATCATTTTTAACCACATAAAAACTTACACAATAAGATGAAAGGTGAAAACAAAAGTGAATCAATTGTTCAATCTTTACCCATGGCATTGTCTCTTAATTTCTGCCACTGTCCATCACGCCTGAACTAAGTAATGTCACTTATTCCACGGCCAAAAAGACAACCGAAAAAAAAAAGATTTTGAAGTGGAGGAATAAAAAGCCGGAACATGCATAAACAACTCCGACTCCTCAATCAAATTCTTCCGGGAAGGGTAACAAGGCATAAAACAAGGACTTATTTCTCTCCGATGCACCCAAGAGGTCACCACCGTAGCTGCAGCGTTGCTGACAGGGAACGTTTGGTACAAGATCCCACACGATGTCGTCGACGTCCGGATTTCTCAGAACCGTAACATTTGAAAGGTCGGGTGGGATTTGAGACTGGGACTTGCGTCACCAGACATCTGGTTAGTTTAGTTGTTGTGATTGCACGGGCGGCTATGCCGAACCACGAGGGAAAAGTCGACGAAAAAAAAAAATTACACTCAACTCAGGACGAGCACGAAAATAATTCTGGTTGTCATGGCTATTTCACTTTTTCCCTCCAAAGAAAACACACACTGTGGTTTGCACTGCAAACTTTGCAGCCATTTAAAATAATGCAAGTCAATTTCAGAACGTGTTTTCCTACGCATGCTACTTGTCACTGAATTGACAAGTACATTTCAAATTTTATTTATTTTATGGTGTGAAGTGGTCAAATAAAGACTTGTGAAATTGTTTAAAAACCTAATACCGAAAGGTATCAACATCAACCGTCAACCTGCGATCCCATCCAATCTACACCTTCAGCTTTCCCAAGACCTACGTATCCACACTCGTTACGGTCAGCGGGCGTTTACAGTTGCTGCACCTACATGTGCATGTTCACTCTGGAACAGGCTCCCCCACATATCCAAGACTCACCCTCAATAAACTTATTCAAAACTCAGTTAAAAACATACATATACACACAGTAGAGAACACTTTGAAACGCCCGTAGAAAACGCTTTATATATGTAATGTATTATATTCCTAAATGTACCATTATGGAGACACCTTATCGTAATTTCTTTGATAATAGGGAGACACCGGTCATTAGGGAGACACATAACTGTCTCCCTAATGACACAGCCCCCCTTTAGAGGCACAATTTTACTGTCGCAATTAGATCATATTTGTTGCTCGTGGTCTAAATTAGTAAACATACCAAAATTCGTGGAAGAAGGAAAAGTGAATATTGGGTTAGGGCACATTTAAGTTTGAAAAATTGTGTGCACAAGTCTATGGGGATGTCTCCCAAGTGTCCAATCCAGGGTAATTATTAATATTATTATTATTAATTGGTCTTTAAAAAAAAGAACCCACATTTTAAAGGTAAAACATATATACAACATTTGCTTTTGCTGTAATTTTCAGAAATGGAGGGATTTAGGGGTTAGTATTTTACAGCAAACATTGGTATAATTACCTGTTTAAAGTTTTGTGTTCATAGATGCAGGAAAACCCTAGAAAAAATGTTGTTCTTGTATTCTGGTTCCCTGACCCTACTTTAGACAAATCAGAGCAATTTATATTCATGTATGTAATTTACAATGACGTCGGGCAATTGTCAGGTCAGGGAACCAGACTAGCTGGCTTGCACCCGTTCACGGATGTGTAACCGGTTGTAAACAAAATGTGGACAAACTAAATTTGGTAAATTGGGGGCAGTATTTGAAAAAAAGTCAGTTTTTCATACAAAAATTTTACTTTTCTTGAAAATGACAGCACACCAGATGCCATGATTTCACAGGATGCTTGAGACTATTATTCACTTACAGTATTAAAAGTAAGGTATTTCATAATAATTTGCTAGTTTTGTTGTATGATGTTTGCAAATGTTGTATATTACCTTTTAATATGCAGTAGGTATAGGCCTACATTAACTTGTACATGATTTCTTCACTTTGGTAGTGAGCATTGCTAAACAAGTTTAGTTCAATTGAATACTCTGAAACTTATTTTAATGAGGGAAGTCCACACTATAATATCAGGGGGTTTCAGTAATGATATTATGCAGTTTTGCCAGCATGCAATACTGCCCGTGTGAAGGGAGATACGGTAGAGCAGCATGCGAACTTTTCCCAAATGTGCACTGTCAATTCACGCGAACGGTCTTAAAAATGCGCAATACCATTAATGGTAATTGCATTGGCTTCAGCAGAGACGGCAAGTTGTAAGTTGAGTCGCATAATTACAATCATGCCGACGACGGATGGGTGCCTATGGAAAATTGGCTGCGGTCCGTTGGCAATGCTATAGGAGCCTTGTTTGGCCATTCCCAAGCCTCTAACCTAATTATATCATACAAGAATTCCTAGCTACCGGCATGTTGCCCTCGGGACCTATACTGTTTTTTCTTTTTTTTCGCAGGAAACTCAACGGGGAATGCAAACATGAAATCCGACAAAAAAGGGCGACGACTTTCAAGCATGTTAAGATAACGCAAGAGAACAGTCTGCATGATACTTCACTATGGGAGTCCAAATGGTACAAATCAAACAATTTACCTTCCTTGACATTCTGTGAAAAAACTGGAAACACTGACAGTAAAAATGTCTCTCACATCACACCTTAGATGAGGTCCCGACAATCTGCCCAGATTGATTTCAAATACTTGTCATTTGTCACCTACTTCTTTTATCATGAATCTATTCTAAAGTAAAGGGATTAACCCTAACTCCCTAGGCATTTTTGCCCAAATGCAACCTCAATCCTACAAAATCTTCCAACTGCCTCCATGTAAAAATTGCATAGAGCCTCAATCCTGCAAAATCCTTCAACTGCCTCCATGTAAAAATTGCATACAGCCTCAATCCTGCAAAATGCTCCATTATTTCTTGAATGTGGTCCTTCGAGGGATGACCACTGCCTCAATTCAGCAAAATCCTCCAGCAATCACTGACGATATGTTGAGGCAGAGCCAGTGACATCCTGGAGCAGCATGGATGATTTCGAGTATATTCTAGTCCTAAATTTATGCACGGCTGAGCATAGACAACACAAGGCCCGGCCCAAGACCTTGACACAGTGCATCCTCCACAATCAGCCGCACATTTTTGCCAAATAGCCTCAATCGTGCAAAATCCTCCATTTTGCAAAGAGGATTTTGCAGGATTTGGGAAGGTTAGGGTTAAAGATCAATACAACAGTAAGCAATAAGCACAGAACTAGTGAATCCTTGTCCAAAAAAAAGGACAAAAATTAGTAAAACTGGTGAACAAGCAATCCTCCTATGTACAAACATATGAATGACTGTCAAGCAAAATGTAACATCTGGTTGATGTGTGAATCCTTTCAATTTTTAGATTTTTACAAATGTTGCTGGTGATGCAAATAACGGGACTTTATGCCATGCCTTTGAAATTTTGCCGTTGGCGTAAACGTAGCAGAATCACCCCCCCCCCCCCAAATCTCCCCCAAGCAGACATCTGGGAATAAATGAGGACCAATGACCCACATTCAAGGAATGATTAACCCTGATTTGTGCACGGGGTGTGTGTACCATCGCGATACATTGGTCGTAGGTATTCATTCCTGCAGTTACTAGACAAAAGTAGAGCTGTGCGGTCAGGGAAAGGAAGCAAGTTCAAATTTCCATATGTCACCTTCGCAGAATAAACTCATGAAACCGAGCCTCTCACAAGAGCTTTTTGAAAGGGAAATTTTTGAATCTTAGATTAAGGAAAAGCAAAATCGGAATTCAAGACTTCGTCCTTCAAAACTGAGCCTGCCTAGTCCGGTTTCCAATGAAAACTTGAAAGATCTATGCAAACTAATGAAACAAAATACCATGACAACTTACACTAGATGAATTCACTGAGTGTGGGCGCACAGCTGCAATGGCACTAAAGTGCTCCTCAATATTTGTGCTATCCGTCATTTTTTTCCACTGAGGGTGTACTGTACTGGGAGTATATTGTTGCTTAAACCACTTCGCACCGGGATTATTTTCGCCGAAACTTTTGATTTTCGCAAAAGAGAAGATTTTTAAACCAACTTCTGATATACATTTGTACAGCCAAACGCCACAAATACTGATTCGAAAGAGTCATTTCAACAGTATTTGTACGATATTTCTTGCTGAAACCTCATATGTTTCAATACTCCGGGGTGTGCACTGGAGCATAAACTGTACAACGATAGGACGAGCACACATGGTCCACCTCCACAGACTTCACCAACTTTGTGTGTACAAAAGGCACAAGGGATTAGCGTGTTTAGACGTCACCCGGAGGCGTGCGAGGCAATCTTGAGGTCTTAACCCGTCAGCCGTGCCTGTGCATAAAAACAGCCAGTGCGTGTTATCACGGCCTCCAGCGCGAAATGGTTAACCCTAACCGCTTAGGCCCTTTTGGCTAGGAACCATCCTCAATCCTGCAAAATCCTCCAATTGCCACTATGTACATGTACCGGTAAAATAGGATTCAGCCTCAATCCTCGAAAGTCATCCATTATTTCTTGAATTTGTTCAGCGGAGGGTGACCATTGCCTCAATACTTCAAAATCCTCCAACAATCACTGTTAATGGGTTGAGGCAGTGCTGATGACATTCAGAAGCAGTGCGGATGATATCCAGCATAATGCAGGGCTCAGTTATGCATGGCTGAACATAAACAATGCTGGGTACAACCTACGAACTTGACACAATGCGTCCTCAAAATCAACCTACACTTTTTGCTATTCAGCCTCAATCCTGCAAAATCCTCCAAAACCGCCTGGAGGATTTTGGGGGATTGAGAGTAATAGGGTTTATTTTTATCACTCAAGTTTCTATCATGCTTATAAATACTTCTTTCTTTCATTATTTAATTAGTTGATACCGTAAGACTTACAATAACATAGTCTATGTAATAGAATTCGCCTTGGTCCATGTTATGTGAGCAGATTGGCTGATTAATAAGGCAAGACATCCGCCTCTTGACCTATAGATTTTGACCAATCAGCGGGCATTTTCTATATCGGGTCTTCGGTTATTCACCCGTTGTGAGTCATAGACAATGGAGGAAAAAAAACCTGTGTCACACGCCCTGTATCATGTTACGCGATAATGCGCCCGGCTGTTGTTGTATTTACAAAACACTGCATTCGATTTGAGCAATCAAACCATTTAGTCCTGATTTGAGAATGAAATGACGTTATGATTTAGTAAAGTCGGCTGGCGCGCGGCTTGCATATATTTGCATGTCTAGACATATCAGATGTTATACAGGAGATTGGCTTCGTGGATAACGGGTGACACTCAGATTAAGACTAACAAGACTATACTTCGTCAAAACATAATGGTACATGAAATATGAATAAGTAAAAGGTCAAATAATTTACGGTCAATTTTGATAACACGAGTGATGTACATGTATCAAGCAAAAGTTGTAAGCACTCTTAGATAAACCAAACAAAAATACTTCAAAAAAGAAAAATTGCAATAAGTTTATTATGCTCAATCTCTAAGAATCATATTTCAGCACACAATCTCCTTCCAAAACAGTGCAATAAAGGCTACCTTCCAGGCTCAAGACCATCGCTAATAACTTGACACCAAACACCACAGGAAGGTGTTGCCTGCCATCTTTGTCGGCGCAAGAGATGATTACATCTGCAGGTGTCTCATTTATGAAATGTGTCTCTGACTTTTCATCTGTCATCTCTACCCTCGGACGTTGGCCGCCAGAATCCATATTTTGTCAGTTAGCTGAGAATCCAATCTATGTAATGGGAGTTTAAATAGTATTGATTCGTTGAAGAGGGGGGGGGAGGGACAAGGAAATACGTAATGTGATTAGAGACGAGACGGAGTGCCGATATGAGACATAGAGGCGGGATGGAGGGAACGCAGAGACTTGTTAGGAGATTGTATCGCCACGAGGAGGCACTTGGGGACTGTTGGAGGACCAAGACAAAACACAGTGCCACTGACCAACTCCTGTGTTCCTATGTGTACACAGGACAGAATGTCCAAGCCTAAGTGTGTGTCAATACATCAGCCCAATTCTACATCTCTGAGAAACGTCTGTGTTCTACTCTTTATGACAGATCAAGAGAGGATGGTTTGAGGGATTGATACAAATTAATACCCTGGTTAAAAAAACTAGTATGTCATCAAGTTTGCTTTCCACATCCCTACTCGCAATCTGGTACAGACATCTTTAACATTGGTCCACTATCTAACCCTAACCCAGCTCAATCCAACAGTAGCCAACTGTTTTACATTCCCATTGGATCCTGTTGGATTGAGTAGTAAACACCTATATACTCCTGTTGAAGTCTGTTGGATTCAGCAGGCAACTGCAAACATTTAGAGTTGGATTCTGTTGGGTACTGGTCAATAACGCCAAGTTGGACTCTGTTGGATCCAGCAGCAAACAGAAAAGTAAGGCACAGATGGATTCTGTTGGATTGAGCATGCCAGTCATTTTATATGTTCAGGTACCCAACAACTTGGCAAGTTGGATTGTGTGGGACTGCGTTGGGTTGAGCTGAGCAGGAATCTCATACCGGTATGAGTAACAATTGGACTCTGTTGAATTTATAACAGGGTAGTCCTGGGGAACTTCAGGGCAACTTTAAATTCAGAAACCGATGAGAGAGTACGAATAGCAGGAGGCAGTTTGTTCCCAAGATAAGGACCCGCGATTCTCACTTTTCTTCCCATTAATGTCCAATCAATTTAGCCCTTTGTGCATTTCAACAAATTACATGCACATAAATGGACATCAAACGTTACGATGAAAATAAAGGCTTACATTAGGACAGCTGCACTTTTCATCTTTAGTTTCTTTCTTTCTTTTTTCATTTCAAGGTGTCGTTTATTTTCTCCGGAATCTATTTTTTCATCATTGCTCTATACTCCTTCTGACCATGTAGATACGGTATGTTTTGACCTGTCAACTTCTTAAAATTCTTAGCAAAAAAAATATTCTTAATCTATATTTTAAACATACAGAAAGTTATTTATTTGTTTTCAATTTTCTGTGATTGTTCTCCACAAATGGTGTAAGTGGTGTACTTGAATTCCAATGCCAAAATGTCAAAAATGCATGGTTGCCCATTGATTAATTCATCTGACCACATGTTCTTGCTTCAAGGCTTGGGTGAATTTGAATGATCTTCAATAATTTCAATTTGAATGAGCGTACTTTTAAATTTGATTACTGTATTTTCCCAATCGCGTGCTCAAAAAACTAAATTGAATGTCCTTGTTTAGTTAATTGAATGATGATCTTAAACTACATTCAAATTCGTGCTAAAATGAATGAATGGTTTTAAAATGAACAGGATAATTTGTTTCAAATGAGCAGGAAAACCTATATTAATCTTATTAACAAGTTTTAAAAATATATTATAATTTAACTTATAGAAAACCTCCATCTAAGAATTAGAAATTCACAACCTCTGCTCCGTATACACAACCAAACTCTTCAGATAAATATATATATAAAGCAAGCCCAACATCTCTTAGGACAGTTGGGGAAAAAAGCTGAAATTCAATTGCTTTGGGAGTCAGGGACAAACAGCACCAGTGGGTCTGACAAACACACTGCGCTGTTTTAGTAAAACGGGAATTCACTGCTACAGTTTCAAGGAAAACAGAGAGAGAGAAAGTGAGACAGAACAAAATAAGGAAAATCCGAGTAGACGGGGGGGAAAAAAAATAGGGAATGAAGATGAGGAAGAGGCAAATACTAGGTCCTGCTCTAGCCAAACAACCAGCGGATTGACATTCAACACTTGCATTCGATTAGAGAGAGTGAGCGTGAGCCACAAGCTGAGCATTACTGAACAAGTTTTTTTTCCTTCTTTTTTCCGAGGTTCTGAAACGTTGTATCTTAGGTGCTGCCATGATTGCGTTTCCAGATGCTCCATCCAACAAGCTATGTAGTGCTCTTGTTTTGGGTTTTTTTTTACTCCATCTCGTCTCTTGGTTACAGTCTTACTTGTAGATGTTAAAGGGGCACTGCGCCTAAAATCCCCCAAATTTTCATGTTTTGGATTGTTTACTTATCGTTTTTCAAACATCTGGTTGAAAGGAAACCAACCTAATGTCTTACCATTTCTGAGAAAAGACCCCCAAAAAACCTGGTTGTTTACATCGGACACGATGGAGTACGCATACATTTTTCCTGTCGTTTTCATTCAATCTACGATACACGTTGTGTGTGTCACATAAATTACAAACAGCACCAATGCACAAATGTGGTTTCTTACACGTCCGCAGAAGACGAGCGTTTTACAGCTGGAATCACAACTAGCACTGAATAGCCCGATTTTGGGGGTCGCAAAGGTGGGCCTCAAAATTTGTTCTCGCACGAATAATAACAGAAAAATGCCCAGTTTTTAAAGAATGGTTGTGTGGATGTTTATATCCTACATTTAAATACTATTTTTGATTGACATCATTTCATTCAAAATGCGTTTTTTAGCCCAATTGAGCGCTTTCCAGGCCATAGAGTCCCTTTAATGACTCTGCATCTGGCTCAGCGAAGGCAAGTGGGATCATGGTGACAATTCTGGAAACTGAGTCAACGGTTTGAATTGCTGATGTCCAATTCTTGGATTCTCCAAAAGGGGCACGAGGAAATGTAAACACGTCAGGTTTGGACTAAATTCTTACGGTGCTTGTACATGAAAGGAGCTGCACTTAATATCTACCATACAGTTGAAAATAAAAGAATGATCTTTTACTTTTGATGATGATTTTGTTGAACTAAAAACACATCAGCCCGCTGTTGAAGACTAATATTCGTTGAGGTCAACGTTGTTGAATGAAAATTACATTTTGAAAAGACTCGGTACGAAATTGTCTGCTTTTATACAGGAACACAGACACATGAAGGACATGAACATGTAAATTGTACATGTCCACAGAGAACAAGTGATGTTCGGTGGCATCGGTATATGATTCTGAAAGACGTACGCAACAAATTTTATCACAGAAAATTATGTGTTTTGAGAAAGAAAAAATGAAACCGATCATGAGCAGCAGAAAAAGGCGATGTCATTTCCAAAGTCTTCATACTAAGCACCGACGATACATCGATATTACTAGATTATTCTATAATATTTTGATATCGATACAGCCAATAACAATTTTTTAATATAAAAATATCGCAATTTTCAAAATATTGAGGAATGATATCGAAAATATCAAAAATGCGTCAGAATAAAATTATCGTCAAAATGTATACTCTCCCGTTTGTGCTTTTACTTTGTGTTTAACGTTTGCTGTATAATGAAATAAAACTTGGCAGCCACTTGTGCTTGTGACTGAAAATAAAAACAGCGCGAAATGCCAAGCGGCGTCGCTTGGTGCTCTGCGTTCACTGGAATTCGCGGTCTCCCCACCTCAAAAGAAACCGCCCATTCTAAACAAGCTCAGAGTGCTGAGCTTTGTTTTAAAAAGTTTGAGCAATAACTCCAGAGAAAGCCGTGGAAAATCAGGACTAACCAAAAAACAAAAACAAACCTTTACATGGGACAATCGATATATCGAATATTCTCGATAATGGATTTCCGATATATCGATTATTGAAAATTCTGGTGATATCAACGGTGCTTACTTCATAATGCCATATTGTAACACACAACAAAACCGGATTTTTCTTCAAAGGAAATGTATTGTGCCTTTCTCTATTTGGTTCTCCAGCTTATCAGAAAACTCACAATCGCTACGACAAATTTTACAAAGAAGGCTTTACGATGAAAGCTGATTTCCCAAGATACAATTTTTCGCTCTCTTTCTACATGTGCAATTTGAGTACTTGGCGTCATTGGACCCTTGTGGAATTGATTTATATGACTGCCAAAAAAAAATAAAAAGAGGATTAAATGAATGCAGTGTACAGGGGGACATGTACATGTAGTTTACAATGCTTTGCAAAATTTTACAACAAAGACAATTTGCAACTGATTGTGTAAATCCTGCACAAGGTTGCAGACCAATAAATATACTACCATAGACCCAGTGATAACTACCCCAATTTCAAAAATAAAAAAAAATACTCACAACTCTCCAGGGTGTTTGGGACACACATCGAATTAAATCTTATTTCATCATCTTTCAAGTTTTGTTCAAATTTCTATGGGTAAACCGATGACATTCAGGAGAAATTTCCATCCAAAGATGAACACCCCTTTATTGTAAAAGTAGTCCTGTGGCTCATCACCATTTTGAAAAAGGATGCCTGCGCTCCATTGCAAAACAGAGCAATTTTAGGGCCCAATTTCACCCAAATTTCACAGAAACACGAGCTGGCAGTCCTGTGCACGCTTCCAACCTTCTTACTTACAAACCCTCAAGTTCATGGTCCACAAAACGATCACATACCGGTAGCAGAGAATCTGAGGGCATGCAAATCGTGATTTTGGCTGGCGTAGGCAATTTTGGGCTAAGTTACATGTATTTACCGGCCTGCACCCATGAAGAGAAAAAGTTAGTATCTACATGTACATGTATTTGTAGCACTGCAAAACGGAGTTCAATTTTAAGCTACATGTACGGTTTCGGATGTTTTATTTGGTTTTTTTTATTCACTTATTTTGTTTTGTACTTTTTTTACTAGTTTTGTTTTTTGTTATGTTGTCTTTTAACTGCAGGTGCTTTGCATTAGAATATTGGTTTGCTTTTCACATTATGTGTCTTTTAAATGCAATTGTTGTTTGTGTGGTACCACATGCGAACAATGATGGACGGAGGAACGACTGACTGCTCGACAATAATGCACATGCCATGCATTCACAAACCTTAATTCAATATCGCTGTGTAAAAGACTGAAAATCCATGTGTCCGTTTTCGATGTGTGCGTTTACCAGTTGCGTATCCGTGATGTGTACTCTGAAAATCCATGCATACGCACAATGCATTTCTCTGCACACACATGACGGATGTACATGTAAAAGCTCAAATAGAGAGCACGCAGCAGATTTGCGAGTCGAAAAATCAAGTCTCAATTAAATTTGGATAAGCTTTGGCAGAGAAGATATTTTACGAAATAAACACTGACATGGTTTAACTTCTCAATAAAATACAATGGGTATGACTACTCAATGTTTTACCAACGAAGGATTTGAAAATGCAAATCAAGGCAGGCCCTAGTTGGCTTCAATAAGATTCACATAAAAACTGCTTCCTTTTCAGGCCAACCATTAATATTTATCTTTTTATTCCACCAATTGTTTCTTTAGGTTGCAGGCAAAAGTCCATGAGTATTACTGCTAGTTGACGCTACTGGAGTCGTACTCAACTCGAGACGTTGTGACTAATAGTTTTATCTAATGCTTGAGTATTGGATGCGTCATCCATTTCAATCACTACCTGAAATGTATACATTTCAGCGGATAATGCAGTATGGATGACACAATGGGCAAAACAGTTACATTAATTTAACGTATGCGCGTTGCTTTTCAAGCAACTTGTTTTTGGACATCACGCAGTGCACACTACGCTTAACATATGACGGACACATGGCTTTTCGGCCTATATTGTATAATGCACATACATGTACAGTAGAGATGGTTTGATTCACAATGATCTTATACACGTACGTATACTTGAATACTGTAAACTTGAATTTGTATTTGATTTCCATGACTTTTGCCATTATCAATGTGTATACAATGCTTTAATTCCGTATGAAAATTTGTACAAAGGTTTTCTAAGGGCATCTTGCAACTTTTGTTGCAAGATGGTTTAATCCATTACCAGAAACTGGTCTAAAGAAATTGAAGTCAACAACATTTTTGAGTTCACAACTTAATCAGATTGAAGTTTTGCAGATATATACTCAAACATATTAATTAATCCTAACGATCCCCAACCAGCCACACTCCAACACCAGGGTTTGTTGGAATCTGTTAGGATGAGTACTGCACTAGTAAACTGACTGTGCTTTACGTGGGATTAGGCATACCACAAATAAACAGAGTCCAACTGTTTATGTGCACAGTTTACCATATGGTGTTGGGATTTGCAAGGACGAGGAAGGTTCTTAGTATCACCGTATGAAGTTAGGGTTAATTTAAAAAAATACTGAGCACATGTACTTTTCCAAATGTCAAACCAAAATGGATTTAGATGTTAACATTCATTTTTTTTTATCATTTTTTTTTTTCTTTCTCTATTTCTTCTTTTTATCCCGATAATGTACATATCTCTGTCCATCCATACACAATCAAAATCCTGAGAAATAATACGCTGCAGATGCAGAGAGCTGACATGAAAAATAAAAAAATATGAAGAATTTTGACACTTGTCTTCAACTTGCCGTTGTGGACTCAATCTTGCAACACGCCTTGAGCCAGGCTTGGCGTTGTCACTATCGGACAGAATTATGCAGGTCTCTTCAACAGTTTGCTTGTGTGCTGTTAACAAAAAAGTACGTGTTCACGACTAAAAAAACTGCAGTGACCCCAAAAAAAAAATCAGAACTGAACAGAGCATTGGTGCAAAACAAGATCACCTTACCGTACATATCGACAACAAGGCACATATCCATGGATGCGATATCCCGGCTCTTTGACGTTTCCCCCTTTCCAAAAAAAAAACTGTCAGGAGAACTTGTCATCAACATGTGCACGAAAGCTTGTCTTTTTGGAACGGTACAAAGTGATGGAGAATCCCCGTGTGTACTCGGGAGGTACTGCTAGACGGCTCAGCCCGGCTCGCAACATGAGGCGATTATGCTGTGCATGTGTACAACCACAAGGTGATATCACGAGTATTACCGCACACCTCATAAGGCGATTACTTTTTGTCCATGCTAGCGGGGAGTTTGCGTATCGGTAGACCACGGTGTATGTATAATCTGATAGCCGAGTACCATTATCACGACTCTTCCGTCTCACCCAAGAAACAGGGGAGGAGGAAGGGGAACGAAACGCTGAGATTTTCTTCTGGTGAATTTGACATTTAGGATGCTTGACTAATCCCGCCAACTTGCATACAAAGTGCCTCATCAAATATCAAGTGCCTTCACCTTACATGTTTTTGTCTTCTGCGGTGCACGACGTCCTTCTGCAAAACTCCTCGACCTTACAAATGTTATATAATTGAACTCCCCACCTTTATAATTACAACAGAAGGACTGATGTATCGCGATATTCTTTCTCTTTTAAAAAGAGAACAAATACTTGTAGAATACTGTACAAAAAACAACCGGTGTAAATTATACAGCGCTAGAAGTAAATTTGCTGGGCTTTTTTAGAGGGGGGGGGGCTCCATTCTCTGATGGAATATCCACAGACCCATCAATTACATTATGTCAGCAATTTAAGAGTGAATTATGCACAAGAAATACCCGCAGGTGTCTTTAGGGACCTGCGCCATTATCGATGCCTTAAAACAAAGATCAAAAGCAAAGATTTGAACTGCGGTTGGATGTATACCTTTTCCCAGAAATAAATCTGCATCTCCTTACGACTAATGCATTTCAATGAAGAAACGGTGAAATGTGGCTGAAAAATATTTTGACTGTAAGGTTGGAACTGCTCGACAAACAAGCTTATTTGCAGCGGACAATGACCTTTCCAAGATCCAGAAAAGGTACGATTTTTGCTAGTAAGTTCTAAGTTTTCAACAGGATTTACAGCACCGTAATTAACTTTTCCTTAAAAAAAAAAAATCAAGGTGCGTGCGTGAATGTGCATTCTTTAAAGTATGATGTCAAAATGTGCTCTAGCCAATCACAAAAAAAAAACGTTAGGAGTAATCATTCAAATTTCCAAATCCAACTTGAGGGGAAAGTTGGCGTCAAAGATTTTGATGAATCATCCACTTAAAATTGTTCTCGCAGTTACAAATTATAAACTGTTAACTTCAATGTGCGCTTGCTAAGTAAACATCGGGATAATAATTAACTACATGTACCAGGACGGCAACGCAAGGTGGTTTACTGCTGCTTGGCCCAACAACCAGTAAAGCCATTTGATTAAAGACTGCGTTTTCTTCTTTCATTATGTGCAAGTTTAATGATTTCATTTTTGAACGTTGTGCAGGAGTTTCATTTTGTCCAATATATTGAAGCCTTGGTCCCATTACTTGCAGTACATAGGGCTGGCAATGCACTGAAGGCTGTTGCTCATGCATTCAGGATGATGGCCGTGTCGGGATTAATAGAAAGGAAAATGCAATTTTCATAAATGGAATCCTTGAAGTGTACCTTTCTGCCCCATTTTCTTTCGCTTTATATCTTTCTCTTTTTTTTAGCTATTTGCCATTATAACAAGGGTCTTTTCAGTTTTTATTAGCATTTTTTTAATTCATGTCAAAAAATGTCAAGTTAGATGTTTCAGTATTACATACAGTCCAAATCATTGCTTTAGTTGTGGGGTTCTGGGTGCTATTTTCTTTTCTTTTCTTTTTGGGCTGAGGTCAATTCTTTTTTGTGATTCTTTATTTTTCTTAGTAGTGATGATGGACAGTCATTGAGCAATTTATTTGCATAAATCGTTGCGCTGACTAACATAATTTACACTGTAAGTTTCATTATCTGTACAGAAAATATCTACAAGTGTTAACTTGCCTAAAGTGACATCACAACAATAGAACACTTAACCCTAACCCTCCTCAATCCTCTAAAGTCCTCCGGGCATTTTTGGAGGATTTTGGAGGACTGAGGATGAATGCAACATACAATTTTGGAGGATTGTGGAGGATTGAGGGCACATGGACATTCAGCACCAGTTTACTTGGGAGGATCGAGGACAAATGGTGTTTGAAGAGGAGGATTTTGGAGGATAGAGGCTAAATTAATGCAGTTTGAGAAGCAGGATGGTCAGAGGCTTTTGAAGGATTGAGGCAGTGGGTATCCTTCAATTCAACATAAGTGCAACATTTTGGAGGATTTTAGAGGATTGAGGATGGTTCCTAGCAAAATGGGCCTAGGGGGTAAGGGTTAAACATCACAAATAGCATACTTGTTTAAAATATTGAGATAAAAAGGGAACATTATTAAGGTTTACAATAAGAAAGCTGTGTCATTATTGTTGTACGATGAAGACATTAATTGTCAAAAAAAAAAATAAAATTCACATAAAAGTTGCTTTGACAGCGATGGGAATATTACATTTTTTCTCAGTAAGATGTACGTTGCTACCCTGGAATGGAATGAGTCTGAATCTGGCAAGAAAAACGTCTGACTCTAAAATGAAATGGCATCAATCACGATGAATCTGCAGGTACATGTACGTTGTAGGAAAGCAATGACACGCATTCCAAACATGCTGAGGATATTTCAATCCATCGTTTGACCGCGGATTTCTCCGTGGAGTTTGAGGGGAAATTTTAATGTTGTTCTGCAGTTTCAACATTGTGGTCTTTAAACTCATACTACAGACTTGCAAAACATATTTTGTGATGAAAGACATTTCTGTCTAATCGATTTGAAGGTATGACAAAAGTGTATCATATTTGATTGTTTTCTCCGAAAGATTTTTCAATGTGTGTGTTATATTTAAACATACAAAGATACGCCCATTATTGCTGCGTTGCAAATAATTTGAAATGTTAAAGTAAATATTTCATAACCATATATACACGTGAGGATATTTTTTCGTTCAATGTCTTATTCAAAAGTGACTAACTTTTGTTATGCTACAAAAATAGCAAAAAGCCTGATTCAGTTTTCAGGGCGAAACTCAACAGCATAGCACAGGGAGAGTACTTTTAAAGGCAGTGATTAAAATACTAATAAATAAAGGATTAAAATATTAATAAGGACGGAAGGATATCTTCAATGAAACTAATACATGTCTCAGACAATTTGCGAAATTTCATGGTCGTTTGCTTCTCCTCTGTCCTTAATACCCACACAAAAAATAACAAAAACACAAATTTCCTAATTCCGAACAATATTTTTCCAAACCCTGACGCAGCTGCAATAACAAGTCAGCGGCTTCCCCGCAACGGTCTAAACAAACAACATAACGGGGGGACGCTCCCCTCCGCCTCATTAGCTAAAAAGCCCAGTAAATACTTCCCCATTGAACACAATGTCACGGGCCGGACATAGTACAAGCCGTCAGTCAGTCTTAATTACAGCCGCTGATGTGAAGACGCGGTAGAGAGGAAAAATGGACCATCGACAAAAGAAAACGCTGCACTTGATACATTCATAACTATGAATGGTGATGCGTGTAGTTATTTAACGTGCAAATTCAAAGCACGTGACGGGTCGGAAACGTTAAATAATACGGACTGTGCACGTCCATTAGGCACTGTTAGTTAGACTGCAGTCTCCTAGATAAGAACATATGGTACTGTAGACAGCTGGGCTGGTGTACGGTTACAAGCATGCAATCTATGAAGCAACGACCAGCACAGTGAAATGAACGATCTGAGGAGTTTCTCAGATCATTACAACGGATATCGTCAACCTATGGACAATTCCAGCATAATGAAAGGAAATGTAATGTCCATGACAGAGTTAATTAACCATGATATCTAACTAATGATTCAGAGAAATGATCCAAACCTCCTAGTCTGTAATCTCCTTGACCATCACCAGAGGATGGATGTCTAAGATTTGCAAAATACATTTTCAGGTTTATTCACTGAGCTCTTAAAAACTCTGTCACAGACATTACACATGTTACATAACACTAGTAGGCAAAACTAGTCTTCGATCGCTTGGTAATCCAAGTTCATTTTCATCTTGTACATTTGTGTTTATAGTAGTGTTGCTTTGCCTAGTATGAAAACCAAAACATGGAGAAAATGCCGACGGGAAGTTGTAAAATAAGGCTTTTCTACGTGGAAAAACAAAAACGTTACAAGTTTTAAGTTCAAAGTGAATTTGTTGGGGTAAATTGGTAAATGTCATAATGATGCAGCAATGGTTGATGTCAAAAGTTTGTGTTGATTTCTAATTCACGTTAAGAATTCAGACACTGTGGATTGTATTGGATCATGAAACAAAAAAAGCTCTGTCTATCCCGACTACTACATTTATAACCTGATTAACAGAAGTTGTAACAAGAGGATAAAGTAATAAACATTGTAGTGGGGCAGTATTTTGAAATATTTGGAGAATTGTACCTTTGATGATACAAGCATGGAATTTGGCACATAGAGTATGTCTTGAGAAAGATATCTGGCTATAGAGCCATCTCAGATTTGTCCTTTGAAAAACTATAGGTCGAATAACAAGCAATTTGCAAAATTGTCAAAATGGTTGCCATTGCTTGTGATTCTACTGATATTTTTTTTCTTCAAAGGACAAATCTGCAATGGCCCAATAGCCAAATATCTTTCTCATGACACACTCTGACTGTGTGGCAAATGCCATGCTTGTATCATCAAAGGCACAATCCCATCACCTACAGTTGTACATGTATCTGCCGTACTATTGTATGTACATGGACCCGTCAGAAGCCAAATACATGTAGTAAGTCATGATAGCCTGGTGGCTGGCTTCTACAGGCTGCTGTAAATGTGTCCAAGTCTTGGTACCACACCAGGTCTGCAATATGGCCAGGCTACGACAAGCTGATGCATTTATCACGCATCTGCGCGTACAACTACATGTACACAGCCAACACTTGTGTAACACTATGTAGACAGCTTATAGGCAACATGTAGCCGTATGCCATTACGAAGGTTTGACTTTGACAGTAAATGAACACTTATAAGGATGAGGGAAATCACAGCCGCTACAGATGAAGTGTCGCTGAGTGCGTAATGAATTTTTCAAATCAGAACCAAGGTTGAGAACACTTGGCATGATGGAATGAAGGCGTGTAAAAAATTCAATTAGTCACGTCAACGTTTCAATCGAGGTTCAGATGAATTATATACCACACATGCAGTCTATCGTTTCTCGGAATTGTCACGGTTGGCCACAACTTTGGTTGAAAGTCTTCTTTCACTCAACTTTAAAAAAAAAAATTACCGAACTCTTACAATTTCAAGAAAATGGGAATTACTACAAAGAGTATGTATAATTGCAAATGTAGGCTAATCATCCACACTAATGTACCCAAAAAAGCTTTACGGCCTTATGCCATATGGGACACATACGTACTACATTATGCCAGGTTCTACTCGAATTCCTGGGATAACTAATAATAAAGATGTACGCCTACTGAAAGTACATTTTATCAAGGCAATATTTGGATACACATACATGTACTTAAGTACTGAACTGAAACATCCATCATTATTTTTTCATGAAAAGGACTCTAGTAACACAAGCGAAATGAACATCTACAACACAGCACTGCCACAGACAGAAAAACGATGGACAAAAACAAAACAAGCTTGGTTGACACAGCTGTTCACTCACTGTCCCGTTCCCGTGTACATCTTCATTCAACTTACCGTCTCCCGCTCCCCAAATTAAAAAACTTACCGTCTATGGTGATCCTGTAGTCATAGTCCAGAAGCAATGTTGGCCCTGCGTACCTAATCATGGTCACGTCAGCATGCACTTTAGGAGCCGGGCAAAATCACGACCCCTTTAGTAATAAATCCACATCTTTGGGCCAAAATGAAACCCGGGAGAGTTTGGTCTGTATGGTGGATGTGGTGGGTTCAGATTAGTACGTGATCCATCCAAGAGCGGAGGCCAAGGTAGGGGTTAGGTAAAGCCACAGACCCCATGCTCAATGAGAAAGGGGGAAAATTACTTCCGAAACAGGGAGAGAGTCGATGAAGGGCTGAGCACAACTGAATGCTAACATGAGACACGTGTGTTGGTGTGCGTGTGTGGAGAGAGTAATAGGGTAGTTGAGGCTACAATATGTACAGTCAAAGCTAAGTGATGCTGGCGCGGTAACAGTGGCTTGAACGCTGGCCCTTACACGTGCGTGTGCCGCACGGTGCCGGACAACAAATTGGGCACTCTAGTGCATGTGCGTTGCAGAGGCAGCACACATGGTTAGTCGGCTGATGTCACTGCGGTGGCGGGTGGCATACAGCGAGCTTGGCATGGGCTGGCTGCGGGCTCGGCCGGTATTGACATGGAAAGAGTACAAGTATGGGGGTCACAACTTAGCCTTGATTTAGCGTATTTAGAGATGGCACACTTGGCAATCATGCTCACAGCGATGTAAGGAACGTGCAGGGAAGCAAAACAAAAACAACAGAAGGGGTGAAAAGCACCAAGAGAGGACAGCAAACAAAACAGAAATATAGTACCCGAAGAGACAGATGTGTGATGAACATGACAAATTAAATGATATTTTTTTTTTTTAGTTAAACAAAATAATCGGCGTGGGTACTCACCGGCGGTGCGCAAATCCATGCAAGCGGGCATTTCACATAACGGGGGGGAAAAAGGGTAAAAACATGTGAGTTTTTCGTGGAGAATCCATGCACTTTAGTGATCTTTTTGGACGGGGGAAGTTAGCGCCATAATGATACTGTAAGGAGAGTTATGATGAATTAACAGCTGATAACAGATGGAACGGTTCTCTGTATTGATCGACATCCCAGCGCCATATGGCTTGATGTAATGTAGGCTCTGGTGGAAAAACAACGTGCTTGCACTGCCCTCTGATATAAAGTGATAATGTGATGTACACATGGCTCTGGGTATGAATATTAAATGAGATGCAGATTAGGCAATGAGATATATGAGGGTGGGTGCCATTGATAGTCACTCAAGCTCTTTAGAATCATTCACTCTGTCCACATGAACAAAGCCAGACATCTGTTTAAATGTATACATTGACAGGCAAGTATCCTACACAATGTATCAACCGCCAGTAAAAAACTTGATGAGGACTCTCTGTGACAACCTGCTTCACTTTTTTTATGAGTAATTAAAACTGCTGCAAACTACTTACTGGCTGGACTAACCGGAAATATGCAAGTCATACAAAGTTAAAGGGCTTGTTCCTTAATTAAAGGATCTTTCTCTTTAGTACACAATTCACTTTTGAGAACTGGAAAAATATAAAAAAAAAAAATTTTTTTTAAGGTTTTCTTTTTAAATTTACTCTTGTGGGGGGGGGGGGGGGGGTGTTGACATCAATTTACCTATTTTGGTTGGCAATTTTGCCCATCCATTTGCCAATTTCTAACATGTTTTAGTTGCTTCCCAAATGAACTGCATTTCAGAGGGTTCAACCAGTATGTTGTTTCAATGGGAGACTTTTGAGACGTTGGTGGCAGCAAACACACCGGTCCTTTTTCCATTGTTTGCGTCGTATTGTACGTGTTCTACATAACCCCTGAGGACCGACACAAAGGCAGAACAGATCCTTTCAGTCCTCGGGAGTTGGGTCTTTTGTTGAAAACGGTCCTCTGTAGTACGTTTGTGTGCTTAGTCAATGGGATAGTGTTAAATTACAGGGACAAAGGGAAACACAATGCATTGTCCTCGGGAGTGTAGTACAACAAGAGTGTACATGTATGAGCATGCGCGCTTTAGCTTAAACATGACGTAAACAATTGAAAAGGACCAATGTGTCTGCTGCCACCAATGTTCCATTCAATCAAAACATTAATTAATGTTCCCCTTGGGATTTCTTTGCCTTTTTGAAATAAATACAGAAATTTACATATTTTTGCAAAGTGACTGAACTATCTCAAGTCTTTGCTGAGATGTTTTTCCCAGTTTCCCTGGTCGGGATACGCCGTGGCCCTTCTTGTCATTACAGACAGATCACTCATCGCACTGAGTGGCCACTTTTTCCTGAGCATCCGAGCTCCGGACTGGTTGGTTGGATGAAATGATGAGTACCACTTTAAAGGGCCCATGAAATGTAATTTTTTTTTAATGTTATCCTCGAAAATACACGTTTTGTGTCCCGTTTGACCTTATTTTTAATATTTGTTTTGTCATTTCAAGGGTACTTTGGTGCCTTTTTAGTTTCATGAGAAAAAAGTGTGATGTCATTTCAGGCTGAAACCTCAATGTTACACTTATTTCAGCACCAGAAGTTGCCAGAATTTTGGATATTTTGCTGTTGTGAATTGTCTTCTTTTTATTTTTGGTGATTCGTTGTTGTGTCAGTACATGGCAGTAAGCCAATGAGCAAACTTCTCCCAAATGTTTTCAATGAACAAATGTTTGCGTTCACAATTTGAACAGATTTGAACAGCACGTTAGATAGGTGATGGGGTGTTGCCTTTGATGATACAAGCATGGAATTTGGCACACAGTCAGAGTATGTCATGAGAAAGATATTTGGATCATGTACCGGTAGGGCCATCGCAGCAATGGCAGCCATTTTGAAAATTTTGAAAAATTGCTATATTTTTTCAAAAGACAAATCTGCGATGGCCCTACATGTATAGCCAAATACCGGTATCTTTCTCATGACATACTCTGACTGTGTGCCAAATGCCATACTTGTACATGTATCATCAAAGGCACAATTCCCCAAAATATTTCCCTTATCTGCCCCACTGAGAAAACCCCTGAACTGAACAGTTGTCTTCCTGAAATGACATCACAGCAACAGCGTCCTCAGTCGTCCCGAAAAGCATGGACATTTTTTTTGTTTATATATACATGTAGAAGTGCACTTTTCAATAAATTTAACCAAAAAGAAATGTCAAATAGTTTTCATACATTTATGAAGAATAGAAATTTGCACAAAATGTGTTCCTAGAAAAATTCATCTCATAGAACCTTTAATGCTGGCTCAGTTTTGTAAAGAACGCATCCTTCCAGCAAAACCAACCTTAGTCTAAATTGAATCTTCCACTGATACAGCCCTTCACTTTCCCCCGTCCCTTCAATACATTTCAAGAATATACTGTATCATCTAATCCTTTATATTTTTCATCAAATTGGGCATTGATTTGAAATACGACCTGCGGAAAGACAAACCACTCGCATTGCCATCTGGATGCAATGATCTTCGTTAGAATAAATTTAAGCCTCGGCCAAGGACTGAAACATCATCTGGATTTTAGCCGAAGGGGGTTTAGCCATTAAATGTATGATGATGTTTGTTTTGTATCATGTGGAAAAGAGTCTACAGGGACATCGATAACTATGTGATGAAACTGTCAGGGGAGTTTGCATTAGTCACTGCAGAGACTGGAGCGAAGACTAATGATGAAGGGTGACTTCAGAGCTGACTGGCCATTTTTTGGCACAAGAGGGCTCACTTCACACTGTCTTTAGCACAACAGTTTGGCAATTATGTGTACATCATTATGGTGCTTGTGGTCAAGTTTAGAATGTGTTTGCAAAGTAGATCTGTACACCAGTATTTAAGGAGTATTTTGGGGAGGGAGGAATACCGGTAGCTGAAACACAAAATATGTTCATTCAAATCAATGTTTCAATTAAGACTCTTCTTTTGTAGCAAATAAAGTGAAGAATTTAAACACAAAATAACATGGCCATTAAAAATCCTGCCACTGCACAGACCTGCTAAAACAAACAAAAAATAAACAGTGCATAATTGTTAATCAAATTAAACAACTTAAATTAGTCAAATGAAAGTCAAAATGCAAGTGCAAAGCTCTGAAGCTGATATGCCATCATGCACAAAAGAGGGATACCTGGGACCTTAAACAAAAATCCTTTCAAAAATCCTTTGGAGTGATACGTGTACATGTAAATAATGATATCTTATATGATTGAACATGTGCATGAACTAAAAAAAAGGGTAGTACATATGTACACATGTACATGTACATGTACCGGCATGTGTATACTGTACAACGTGTACATGTACATGTAGGGTTAATCATCATTGGGACCTACAGGTACATGTGCACGTGTACATGTACATGTGTACATATGTACCGTACATGTACACACAACCGTGCCAAAAAGTTGACACTTTTTGTTGGAATTTGGAATTCTACATCATCTTCCAAGTTTTCTGCATGTCTGGGACAAAAACCAGTATTAAGAATTTGAGGAATTGTTCAATTCTGTCTTAATCTCCCGATTCAATGATCCCCAAACAAAAGTTTACACATTGCATAGTGTATGAGAAAAAAAAATCTGTCAAAATTTGTATGGTTTTGAGAAACAGTGAATAGCGCCCTCTGTTGACTGAACATGTACTGAACCATAATACATGTACATGTACGGTATCTGCTTCATGTGCAGCCCGCGTAATTTTTTTTCCTAGGAGGGTTAGGGGCAATGTCATGAATAATTCAGTTTTTCCTTTGAATCATTGCAAGACTTAGGTTCTCGTTCTATTTTCCCCTTAATTTAAAATTATCTCAGTGATAAATTTGGAGACGAAAAATAGCTGATGAAAATGAGCAGCGACGACGTGAATTCGAACCAGGGATCTTTGTATCCATAGCTCATCTCGCTATCCACTAGGCTACTGTGTGGTAGCTCGACGACAACCGTTCTTTAAAATGCTTTAATGTATTGTAACTAGTTGAGTAACTAACAACAATGCTGTTGATGTCATTGTCCGTTCTCATGGATAAACATGAATTATTCATGACATTGCCCCTAACCCTCCTAGGAATAAAAATTACGCGTGCAGCCCGTACAGTTAATACAGACACACACGTTTACATGTACACGTACATGTACATGTTTATCTTTAACTGAATTATCCATATAAAGGTACCTAAAACCCCTTTTCTTAAAAACTGTCACTTAACTTGGAAGACTCATACCAAAGTGTTCATTTTAGATATTTCCATCTTTTCAGACGTTTCTTGACAATCATTAAAAAAAAACACCAAAAAGTGATAGTATCTGGCCTATAAAAACACACTCGTTTTTCCCTTAACCCTTAAATTTAACGGAGAAGATTTATCCAAAATATTTGTTTAAATGTAAAGAACTACCATAATGACTTTGTCTTTAGTACACATTTCGAGGCATAAAAATTACAAATTCTAAAACAAGTCCACGGACGTTACCGGTGGGTTTGACATGAGGTCAGGTCATACAGAGTTCACGAACATGAGCTATCACAAAATGATAAGCCGCTGATTACTGAGTGAAAATTACTCAACATTTCACAACATGAAGAGAACTTTAACAGCACTTGGGCTTCCATGTCCAAATTGTTGTGAAATTTGATTGTGAAAGTGAATTATTAAATAACTTTACAGTCCAACATATTGCATCACCTTCAAGACTGTGTTCTAAATTCAATTCTTAATCAGTTGGGAAAACATTTTCAGGAGTTCCACTTTTCTTTTCCCATTCTTTATTTAGTTTATTTTTTGTTTTATATTATTTTTTTGCAGACTGATGACCCAATTAGCTCTACATTCACATTTAAGTTGAAAAGTGAATTGAAAAGTGAAATAAAAAGTGTACAAATTTGGAAAATTGGCCAACATCCGGCAGTTTATGTTGTATTTTTATTTTTGGTTGAACCAAGACTTTCTGGTTCAATCAATATGGGTATCAAAGCATTTTGTTATTTTCAGAATAATTTTGTTTTTTTCTTTTATGAATCTGGTTGGTTGCTCATGGTACATGTAAACCTTAGGCTTGTTAACTCATATCTATTAATATGTCCATTTTTTATGCAATGTAATTGTTACAATTCACTTCTTTTAAAGGTAGAATAGACCATTTATCATTTGTGCATTTTTTTCGTTTGAAGCAACAAAAGTGCTCAAAATCTAAAGACAGATGCTTATTAAACAACTAACCCGATGAAGTTTTAGCTCTGTGAATGCTGTACATTGCGACAAAACACAATATTCCGGATCTCAATTTTAGTTCGATTTCAAAAGTTGCAGTATCATATTTTGAATTGCGCCCTCCCGTGACACAATCCCAAACTCAGCATTCTAGACATGATTCACATTCAGCCAATTGCTCTGCGAGATGTCCCACACTGAACAGACGAATAATAGCAGCCGCACATGCGTGTGCGTCATTGTCTACCGGTATGCTTGCACCCATTCACGCATTCGTCTAATTAAAAACCAACTACAAACAGAAATTTTCAAAAAAGGTGTCATTTGACACATTAAAGGGAATTTACATACAACATTTGCTTTTGCTGTAATTTCAGAAATGGATGGATTGGGGGGGGGGTAGTATTTTATAGCAAATATTGTTACGCTGACTTGTTTGAAGTTTTGTGTTCGTAAATGCTGGAAAAACCTAAAAAAAAAAAATCTTTTTCTTGTAATCTGGTTCCCTGACCCCAGTCTAGCTGGCTTGTATCTGTTCATAGGAGTGTAATTGATTGCAAACAAAATGTGGACTAATTAAATATGATAAATTGGGGACAGTATTTGAAAAAAAGCCACTTTTTCCAACGCTGGTCGGCTGACCAGTGTTGGAATTTGATAGGGAAAAAAAAACACTTTTCTTGAAAATGTCAGCACACCAAGTGCCATGATTTTACAGGATGCTTTATACTGTCATTCACGAACAGTCCAGTGAGGTATTTCACAATAATTTGGTAGTTTTGTTTTCTGGTGTTTGCAAATGTTGTATATTATATTCCCTTTAAGGTGTATCTCTCCGTATTCTTTATGCTGGATTGTTTGTCAAGCCACGTATGTTTATGTACCTGTCTTGAGTGGTTTTAGACTCGTCCACGAACTGTAACCCCCCAGAGAGATGTCTTGAGCAATTCTGTGACAGGATTGCATGCTGGTTTGTACGGCTGTATCAAAAAGATGCGAGTATTGCTAACGGGCATCCTCAAGCAACCAGAGCGCTGCAGGGTGACTTTTTTAGGTCATCTCTGATTTGCCTAGCGACTGAACCCCCCCCCCCCCCAAGAGAATGCACAACGGAGAGTTTTTCTGTGGTTTAGGAGACTGCATAGGCACATAAAAGGATGTGTGTGTGGGCGAGAATACCCCAAGAAAAAAGGCTTTCACTCTGCCGAGTCTTCCACATGTATTTCAGGAGGATTGCACTCTTGAGGTCTTAGGAATCTGATAATTCCAGCCAGTGGCTGACTCTCGTCGATTTCTCCAGATTGACATTCAAAAAGAATCCCCGACACAAGGGTGAGCCCGGACGCTCAGATTGCAGGAGTTTTTCACGGGAAGGTAGATTTGTCACATAATGCCCCACATGATGGCTTCTCCATCACAGCTTATCTCTCTCTCAAAGTCTCGGTAACTGGAGTACAGTCTTTACGAAGAAGTCCCCGGGCCTCTTCCTGCAGTAACAATGCGCGTTACGATCACTATCCTGGATGCATCAGCGTATGTGTATGTTGAACCACTCCAAAGATCTCCGAGGCCAGTAAGATGAGACGGAATATCTTGACCCCGATAAGCAGTTGATGGACCCCAGTAACTCAGCTTCAAGACATTCAGAGTGGGGGGGGGGGGGGGTGTCTTACAGAATGATGGCCGTTGAAGGAGATGTTTGCTGAAATTTTAAACCAGGCGGACGAGGCTTGGAGGCACAGACGATGTGTACACCGTATGTCACCATGGATTGATTTGTTAATTCTTGCTTTAATAATAAAAAAAAGCCCGCCCGTCAAATTTTCAGATTTAAAAATATGAGTGGACAACTTCTTGTACTGCATAAAAAAAAAAAAAGTCCCAAAAAGAATCAAAGCATTTTATAAGTGTTGGGAGATGTAAATTATAATAATTGGGTTTTTGCCCTTTGCAGACGTGTTTTATAAACACTTGGTGTTGTCGGGAGCTTTGCGGGGAAAAAAAGAATACAGTGTTTATAAATGTGTTGGCAAAGGGCACAAACCAATATAACAGAAACAAAGCAAACAATCAATGATGTTCTAAATGCTCAAAGCAAATATCACACTGACTGCAAGGTATGGACATGTACTGTACAGTACGTGTACATGTCCAGTCTACTGTTTTCATTTTCAATAGAGATGTTTTCCCTCATCCAAGCCCCAGGATATTTTTACTTTTTCCCAAAACCCAGCCACGAATTTAATCTCAGTGACAGTCCATAACTGCCCCCTAAAGGCAAGAGTGGTATCAACTGATGGACCAACTAACTCTACCTCCCGCCCACAACCCGAAAGTCCACAACCTCAAACACGGGTCTTTCCCCGATAACTTGGAGGGATGAATTTGCTAGTCCATGGGGAAGGGGTGTTTAATCGGTTGTTTAATACCCTGTGAATCCTGACATAATGTTGAGGGGGTAATGAGCATAACGGGTCTGAGAACCCTCCGCTTAGACTCCCGGGGGTCTCCCTGCGCGATGGAGGCGCCCGTCACGATCGATGTTAACCGCAAATCGTGTTTGCAACTCAAAACGCCGCCGTTTGTTGTTTTCCTTTCCCGACGAGAAGCAGAATTTTTTTATTTCTTGGCCTCCTTTACCAGAAGTCGTTGCTCTAGAGAGTTGGATTAAATCCGCCTCAATAAACGCTTTTCCAATTTCTCATCACCCTTACCGGTGCCTCCCTCTCGCTTCCAGAGAAGTCACTGCCCCATCTCGTCACGTAAAGTGGGCATTTTATTTGATAATCTGAGTGGTTTTTTAAAGACTCAAGACAGCCTGTGGTTCATGTACTTCTACGATTTTCGCTTAATTGCGATAGTATCGGGTAGAATCAATGCACAAATGTACACAATCGTAGGTGGCTGTGTTGAATGAGGGTTAGGGTAAAGTGAAATTATCATAAAATACTGGCAGATTTTTATTTCTTCTTGAACTCTGACCTCATGACCTGACCTCAAACTCAAATGATGATCACGATGGGCTGACCTAACCTCAATACGCAAATTTCCTTCGCATGTTCAAGAGATTTCAAAAATGATTTCCAAAGCGACATGCCCTGACTCAGTCTTACAAATCTTTGCTGTGAGTCATCGGCGTTTGATGTGTAACATTGGCGACAGGCTTTCCTGATAGCGTCTGCCGATGATACGTGATTTGGCAGGGGAATGCTGAAATTTAACTACGAGGAATAAAACTTTTGAGGAGATGCTCATGGATTGGTGCAGTAACTCTCAAAAATGATGTATTTCTCATTCCCACGGCTTTTTCAAAAATGGGGGGAAAATTGCAACACTGAACAAAAAGGGATCCCCAAATTGATAAGATGGTGTCATTCAAAGGTTGCCATGACTGGCAATGAACTACATGTACGTGTACATGTTCGTAAAAGTTTACATTTCTGAACTGTATCTGAACTCTGACAACTTACTACTCTATGAAATGTTTATATAAACATGTACAGTTGTACGGTTCATGCATCTGACTGTGCATTTTCGACAACATAGTTTTTCTTATCTACTTTGTATGGGAACATGATGTAAACATTTCGGAAAAGTGATAAGCAATTTCTGATGTAATATAAACATCTTCTGTTTGTAATCTCAGATCTCTGGCCAAACTGCTGTTCCAGGGAAGTTTTACTAACAACGGTAATTGTAAATAAGCTACGTGCATGACTATAAATAGAACGGATTCTAAAATTCTGTAATAAACAGGGGGATAGGATGAAATAATTGGTTTGTACTTACATTCTTGAATTCGTCCTGGCGCAGGAGGGAGATCTGGAGCCTGCACAACCAAAAGAAAAGGCCAAAAATTAACACCAAAAAATATTATCAAATTCACCACAAAATCAATAATAAAATACACTGTGTAATATGAAAACCATTTTTCGTTGATATAAACTATCAAGACTGCACATAGAATGTCCTCAAATGAGCACATCCAAAAAATCATCTCTACATTTTACAAAAAGACCAAACTTACTTTTTTGTTTAATTTTCAGGGTATGAGATACAGGTATTGTGTGAAATTTAAAAAAAAAAATCCATGGGGCAATTCCACGGTTACTCAAGTTACATTTTTGATGTACTTTTGAGTTTCCTTGGGCTGTAATTACCTTACTGAAAAGGTTTAATAACTGTTATCCCCACGGTAGATAGAGTAGACCTAGACCTACCTAAGCACCAAAGATGACATCCAGAACAAGTCAGGTGTGTTTACAAACACAAATGCCCCGCAACCGTGACTGTTTCCATGACATAACACCACCCTAACATCAACTTACATGTACCTTGTTCACATGGAACGTTCATTGACAGCATTAGTGTCTTCTGTAGGTTTTATATGAATTAATCCCTAATCCCTATGATCTCAGAATAAATACAAGATTTCTATTGTTTTAGCCACTGTGACCTTGACGCTTGACCTTTCGACCCCCAATGCGATAGGCTTCTTAGGATTGCCAAGGACAATCAACAAACCAAATTTGAAGTTCATATGTAAAGTATATCTCAAGTTATCACGCTGACAAAATATCTTTTGTTTTTGCCACTGTGACCTTGACCCTTGACCTTTTGGCCCCAAATGCAAAAGGCTTCTTAGGATTGCCAAGGACAATCCACAAACCAAATTTGAAGTTCATATGTAAAGTATTTCTCAAGTTATCACGCTGACAAAATTTCTTTTGTTTTAGTCACTGTGACCTTGACCCTTGACCTTTCGGCCCCAAATGCAATAGGCTTCTTAGGATTACCAAGAACAATATACATACCAAATTTGAAGTTCATATGTAAAGTATTTCTCAAGTTATCGCGCTGACAAAATTTCTTTTGTTTTAGTCACTGTGACCTTGACCCTTGACCTTTTGGCCCCAAATGCAAAAGGCTTCTTAGGATTGCCAAGGACAATCCACAAACCAAATTTGAAGTTCATATGTAAAGTATTTCTCAAGTTATCGCGCTGACAAAATTTCTATTGTTTCAGCAACTGTGACCTTGACCCTTGACCTTTTGGCCCCAAATACAAAAGGCTTCTTAGGATTGCCAAGGACAATCCACAAACCAAATTTGAAGTTCATATGTAAAGTATTTCTCAAGTTATCGCGCTGACAAGATTTGTCCGGACACACACACCCACACACACACCCACACACCCACCCACCCACCCACCCACCCACGGAAGGACAAGGCGGAAACAGTATGCCCCTTCGGCTTCGCCGCGGGGCATAAAAATGTGTTATGTATGATAAACAAGATGCACAAAATCGGTTACTCACGTTACATTCTCGTAACGTGAGTAACCGATTTTGTGCGTCTTGTTTATCATACATAACACATTTTTCTGGATGTCATCTTTGGTGCTTAAGTAGGTCTAGGTCTACTCTATCTAACAGTTATTAAACCTTTTCAGTAAGGTAATTACAGCCCAAGGAAACTCAAAAGTACATCAAAAATGTATCGTGAGTAACCATGGATTTGCCCATAACCATGATAACTGGTATGATGTTGTGCCCCCCCCCCCTTCCCTACCCAAACAAAACACACAAAAATCTCACAGAAGAACTCTTATCACTTTTTCTACAAGTTCACCACCATACACCCTATCTCCCTGCCTAACAAAACAATTATCTTAAAATTGTTCAGTGCGTATATGTATGAGCTTGTATTCCAATGAGTAGCGGCTGCATGTACATGTACATATGCACCGAACATTACTGTGAATGTTCAAGTTGCATACATGTACATGTAGCAGCAGGGTGTATGTACATGTATGTACCGGCACACACATAAACATGATACTCTGATCGTACAACACAATGTACCAAATGAGCTGATCTAAAACCTTAAAGGTACTATACAACATCTGCAAACATCAAAAAACAAAAGTACCAAATTAGTATGAAATACCTTACTTGACTGTAAGTGAATAACAGTCTCAAGCTTCCTGTGAAATCATGGCACCCTGGTGTGCTGTCATTTTCAAAAAAACATGGAATTTTTATATCAAGTTCCAACGATGGTCTGCCGCTCGTCGTTGGGAAAAAAAAATGACTTTTTACAAATGCCCCCAATTTACCAAATTTAGTTAGTCCACATTTTGTTTGCAATCGTTACACATCTGTGAACAGGTGCACTATCCCCTTTTTCCTGTTTTTTCAAAAATGACAGCATATACAATGTATTTGACAAAACAATTTCTTTGGTACATGTGCACGTACATATGTAAGTACGTATGCAAGTCTCAATATTCAGTTTGGCTTTTTCGGTCCTGACATTTTGATCCTAGCAGCATCTTTGTCAATTTTAAGTATCGTAAAGTATCTTTTTTTTATTAGCCATTAAATTTTAATCTCCCGTACCCCGCACAAATGACTTCAAATTCATACAGCTGCAAACACAGGTTGAAATTCATTTCAGTGACTGCCGGCTTACATGTATATGCATTATGCATGAGTCTCAATCTGTTTGGATCCCCTCTGCACGAGTACGGATTACCGGTAAAATGTTGTTCTCTCAATATTTAATAGGAAAGGTATTACATGCAAGTACTGTAAAAACGGCGTAAATGTACATGTATGTACATGTACATGTACAGTAATGTAAAAACTTCTGTGTTGAATTCTTCACAGAACGTCGCCCCATTAATTGTTGGGCAAAAAATTATAAACTTGTCGCTGGAAAGGGTTTGGCTCTACAGGGTGTACACTTTTTTCAGAGGCAGATTTCTCAAAATTGAAGAGACATGTTAATTGTTTTAAGACATTCTTAAACTACAAGATCTTGGTGGTACCGGTACCTCGTGAAAAATGGCGTTGAATATAAAGCTCAGAGTAAGAAAAAGCGGCTGCTTACAGAAATATGGTCAAAAATTGGTTTGTCCACATCTGCGGCAGTCGTGTGGACCTAGGTACATGTAATTACAATTATAGCAATTATTTGTGCGTGCAGTGCTATTGTGTTGACCATCTCATACACTGTCATAGACTTGCATCTTTCTTTAAACCATCGCCATTTCTTAATTTAGACTTTATTTTCAGCGCCATTTTCACTATATACCAAGAAAATGCTGTAGTTTAGGAATATCTTGAAACAATTTTAACACGTCTCCCCAATTCCAAGAAATCTGCGTCTGAAAAAGTGTAAACGTGTTTTTTTGACCACCCTGTATAATGCCCACATTTCCTTTTGCTACGCACACAAATCACTAACAATGCGAATTTTGCAATGGACAGCAACAGCCACTGTTTGTTTGCGTAGCCATTGTCAAAGTGGGGGAAATGCTTCAAGCCAGGCAGGAAATTGATCAAAGTGACACGGGACACGCAAAGAGCAGGCGACGGAGTTGGACAGGTTGTGTGAAGAAGAGGCGGAGAGGAAAGGGGAGAAATATGACTGAGAGGGAGGGCTGGAGACGGAAACTGGAGGGGAATGGCCTGGTTTGGCTAAGAGACATACGGGGGACGGGGAAAGAAAAACGTGTTGACTGCATGGGGAGATAAAGTGGAAACCTGAGTGAGACAGGACTGGAGAGATGAGGCAGGTAGAGGGGAAGTCACGTTCTTGGAAAGATGTACCATACCTGTCCGGGTACATGTGGGTAGAGGATAGACAGCAAACAATATTACATGTAGATAAAAAAAAGTACAAATCTTGCCTTGGGGGTTATGACTAGGGCGGATGTAAAAAGACACTGACATTATTATTATTTCTTTTAGGCAATGTCATGTATTTGTGGACATCCTGGACATATGAAAACAAAGTGTGCAGACGGATCAGTGCTACTATGCTAATGTTGATTCAAAAGCAATAACCGGAATTGATAGAGATGACACACCAGGTAGTGTTGAGGAAACAAAAAACAGGATGGTACGCAAGCAACACCATCGCCAGCTCCACGCATTGGGGGGGGGGGGAGGGGGGCACAGTACAAACTAGGGGGCACACTACAAGAAAAAACACACTTATACCAGTATATAATATTTACGCCTATGGTTTTTGACGATGGAGGGGGGGGGGCCAGTTGTTCATCAGGGGGGGTCAGGCCCCCCTAGGCCCCTCCTTGGCGATGGGCCCATATGCAAGGAGACATGAGATACACCGTTTACAAAAGATATACATAATGGACATAGGCCTACATGTACAGAGATTTTATTTTATATTAGGGTTTCCCCTTCGCCAACGTATTTCATAAACTCTGTAATTCAAAATTCAACAGCTTATTCAGGTGGGACTCGAACCCATGACCTGCTGCTTACCAGTCTTACCACTTTCTGTACAACAAGCCTATTCTTCAAAATGGAGCAATCAATAATGAAAGGGCCATTAGCAAAATCAACTTGCATAATGTAGGTACTGGAGGTTTAATACTAAACTTGATTTCTACTTTGTACATAGTATGTAAATCCTTTCAAGGTCACGAGGTCTACAGTGATGTACATACATGTACATGTACAATGAAGTTGTGACTCATGTTAGTGACTGAATCACACTGACTATGCTCAGGCACCATTTTGTGTTGATGTAAAGATCAAGAATTAGCTTTTACCAGCTCCCGGTACATTGTATGTACATGTATGCATGGTCCATCATGACAAATTACACTAGCAGGTGTACATGTACAGTCTTCACACCTAATGAAAATAACACATGAATACATACCGATACAATGTACAACAAACAATAAAAAATTTAAAAGCAGCATGAATTAAAGTTTCAAGAAAGGAAGAAAAGTCTCCATGTTTGTAAGGATAAAAAGTTCAATGCCCAAATGATTTATTTTTCATATCACAAACGACCTGTTGTGGACAGTGTCAATATTCAATAACTCACCCCTTAAGCGCCTAAAATAAGATTAAAAGCAAATTTGAAAATCCCTTCAATGAGCAAAGTAAATACTTTCTCTAAAAACCATTGTCGTTTTAAAAAAAAATTGAAAGTGTATGGGCCTTAAAGAGGATTGTACAGGAATCCAATAAATGGGCGTCTTGTCATCTCAGTTGACCTTGCGCTATGCGTGGAGATGGCTAATTCAATGGAGTGGCGCTGGAAATCAAATTAACGTCCCGGCTACATCTAATAATGGTCCACTGCCGACAAGAAGGCAAGACCGGGCATTCCTGGATTGTCACAGATACACATTATGTATCAGTGGATACCGACTAGTGCTTGAAAGCGGTTATGTCGTGAGAACGTTTCAGTTTAGGAGGAAAATTAATCCATATCATTTCGGTTTGCGGTAACACCATGTGGTAATAACTACTGCTTTAGAAGATATTAGTTCTGAAAAGAACTTGTCCTGCTTATTATCAACTTTGCTAAGTAGTTTTTTTTGTTCTGATAAGAACAGTCCTTTGGTCTCAACGTTTCAACTAGCCTGCTCTAGTCATCGTCAGGAGACTGTTCTTATCAGAACAAAAAAACTACTTAGCAAAGTTGATAATAAGCAGGACAAGTTCTTTTCAGAACTAATATCTTCTAAGCAGTAGTTATTACCACATGGTGTTACTGCAAACCGAAACGATACCGATACCCCACCATGCAAAGCCTCAAATCTTATAAAATTAATCCAGTTACGTCATATCAAGAATCACAAATGTACGATGCCGCTGTTGTGTTTCAATTACCTACTTGTATCATTTTGGAATAAATTGTCTCCGAGGTTTTTTTTTCTGTGGAATTGTTGCTGTGTTGCATGCCTAATTTTAATGACGTCACAATGACTGTGTCTTAAAGGCATGTACATGTAGGAACAGACTTTATTCACGAGTCGGCCATATTGAATTGAAAGTGAGGTAAACTCTTCGTTTTTGGAACTTGCGAGCAGAAATGAAAGCAATGAAATAAAAGTTACTTACAAGTTAATACAGTCTCCTCTCATGAATAATTCAAAATTTGAAAATACCCTACGTTTTAAGCCACATTTATATAAAAGAAAAAAAATTTGAAAGTGAGGCTTGGAACGCACTCCAGTCATAAAATAGTCTGGCACCATCCCATTCAACAGTTTACAATTTATAAAATAGATTCAGGGAACACGATTGAAAAATGTACACACTTGTATCTTGCTGTATTGATGCACCGTTGTGGTAGTATTATCGTGCGGACCTTATGAATAATCTGGACAGCAACTTCCGAGATTTGAATTCTGGTGTTGGGTTTCTTCAATGGATACCCGAGTTCCCATTTTTTTTTTTAATCGGGTACCCGGTTCCCGAACCGCCTGTAAATGCACACCAATACCGGTAGCAGTCATGACACTGTCACATTCTTCGCACTTAAAATTTTGATATCACGCCAAATGAAAGTCCAACTGAACCACTTTGCAAGCAGACACGAATTACTCAAGCTCCAGCCCCAGTGCAGTACATTATACCATGGATCCTTATCAAACCCGTATCGCACCCCGGAAAGCTTGATGGCTATTCCTGAATGCACATCACACGCAGAAAAGCCGTGGTGTCAAATTTTGATGAGGCGAGGTGTGTACATGTATTGCGATACTTAGAAAATTGGGACGACACATACGTCAGCTATGAATGGACGGTGGGAAATGCTACTTCTCATGAAGGGAAAATGGAAGTACTGTACACAACATGCGACATATTCTTGTAAAAACAGATGGATCCAGGCAGGCAAAATGAGGAGCTTAAAGAGAGAAAAACAACAACAATCTGTTTACATGTATACCCATTCCCAATACTTCTGTTCAAAACATCTCCAGATGAAAGAAGGTACAAATAAATTTTTCACTCAAGTACAAATGTATACAGGACCTTTTCTTTTTTTCCCGAAGAAATCCAACTGTTAACATAATTTGTAACTTTATATTGGAATGGCTGTATGTATCCGCTCCGTTCACAAGTACCCCCTCACCGGCAAAGAGAGTACAGTTGGGGGTGACCGACCGACGCCATCTTGCCTGACTGCAATTCATTTGCTGCAAAGCATGGCCACTGCGTGTACATAGTTCAAATCCCCTGGTGTACGTGCGTCACACACAAGGAACAGTGCGCGTCAACCGGCAAAATGTCCCGCCCATGGGACATCGTTGCTAGGTAAAAGGGCGCCCTCTTTCGTCGGCGCACGGAGCTCATTATACACCAAATTGTTTTGTCTCCGATTGTGGAGAAAATTTAGAACTTTTCAGAATCTTACATTAACCCACATATCCCACCCTGCCAAGGTCTGTCTGATTCTACCAGAATGCGACACAAATGTCCTTCCTGTCTAAAGTCACATGAAATGACTACATGTATCTTCTATGATCTTACCCGCATGTCCGGTTCGATGACCAGCCGCTGCTTGTTCAGGTAGTTACCCCCGGCTTGGTCCTGGCTTGAGATGAGCTGTCGGCTCTCTAGCCCTTCGTCCGTCTCCTCATCTTCATCGGTAACTATGTGCTGGTAGCACTGCGGGTCGGTGCTCTGCATGTACTCCTCACGCTGCTTCAGCCGCAGGACGCGCAACTCCTCCTGTCTGTTGTAAGAAAACAGGGGTGAGTTTGTCTTAAACAAGCTGAGTTTCCTATGGGCTCCGTGCACAAGTACCCCTTCAATGGCCAGAAAAGGAGAGTTGGGGGAGACCTAGACTGGTTCCTGGTCCATCCACTGCATATTTCAAATGATCCAAACTTATTAGGGGCGGGGATTAGTCTGGGAGACCATCGCAAGTTAAATTCGAACGTATTTGCAGGCCAACGACGCCTGACGCTCACGCGAAGACGCTGTGGCTAATAGCTTTGGCACATTCAGGAAGTCGTATGAACCAGTACAGTACATTACAGTACCCCTCCCGTCCTGTCCACAGGGCCCTCAAAAGTGGTAAAAAATGGGTCCTCTTTGTTGGTGCACGGAGCCCATTGTCATAATCATCAATGTCATTGTTACTATCATTGACACTTTGAATGGTTTTGCCAATCGAAAAAAAAGGAAAATGAATTACAAATGATGACCGGAAAACCGTTTGATTTCAGAGGGTAAAACTAAAGAAGCATGTCTTTACATTTGTTTGAGTCCTGACAAAAACAGATGTGCTCTGTCAAATGTTGTCCTGTCGAGTGCATTTTAAGATAGTGAAAGAATTTTTCACTCTGCATTTGTGGTCTCATTTCACCTTCTTTTACTTTAACCCTTTTAGTTTCACATTTCTGTGATACAGCTCAAAGCCTAGCACTGCACTATATCTCACGTAATTTTAAGACAGACTTAGACTCATAGCTCTCACCTTTTCTTACGTTCCTCCATGATCCTCCGTCTCCTGTCTTCGTCAGCAGCTCTCTGCGCTGTCTCTGGCTGCATCACCCAGATTGGCTGCGGCAGTTGCTCCTGGACGTAGAATGATGGAGTCTTCATAGAAGCTGTCTTGCTGGTCGAAAGGGCTTGTTGGAGCTCCTTCATGGCATCTTTGACATCCACCGGTTTAGGAGGTGGTAGGGTCTCTTTCACAGGCTTAGGGGGATACCTCCCAGCAACTGGACTTCCCAGATTGAGATTTTTGTAGCCTGGACTGAAATTAAACCTCTCGGGGAATTTGTCTGGCACCGATGCGCTGCCACCTCCACCACCACCAGACTTGGGCTCATCTTCTTCATCGGCATCTGAGAACTGGTCCTCCTCTGGGTGGGGTGGAAGATTGCCTGCACTGACATTGCTCTCAGCATGGCCAGCCAGGCGAACGCCCACCACATCATACTCCATGGGACTGACGTTTGGCATGTTGGGCTTGCGCTGCTGATCCTGCTTAACTCCACCTACAGTAAGCTCTTGTGGTGTTGTTGGAGGGCTGGGACCTGAGTACTCAGATGATTGCCTACTGCTGTCTGGTTGGACACCGCTGTCTGAGCCAGCACTCTGCTTGTTCTTGTCGTTGGACTTCCATAGATTGGCTAGCTCCCTAGCTGCTAGCCTGGCCAAGAGATTTTCATCAACACCAGTCGGCGGGATGACTGGAGCCCTGTCGTCGCTGTCAGTACTGCCATCAACATCCAGATCATACTTCCCTCCTGAAGAGGACCCTGCAAGATCTTCTTTACGAGTAGGATGCTGATGGGATGGGGTGCTGCCATCTTCAGCACTACCAGCGGCATACCCTTCATCGACTCTGTACTCGCCTTCATCTGCCTCGTCTTCACTGCTTGATTCACGATTTGCCATCTCGTAGCTGTTGCGACGTCTCAAGGATCGTGGCCTCTCCTGGGATACTGAGCCATTGACTGGTTTGCTTAACCTTTTGGTAGGAACATCCGGGCTAGTGGAGCCACCCATGCGCTCATCAAGGTAGGCTCCACACTCGTCACAGTCATCAAAAACCACCTCCCCACTGGCACCGTCTGACAGTTCACTCATATTGAAGTTATACTTGTCAGCGCCCCTGCCCCTCTGCAAGGCACTAGAACCAGGGTTGGCCCTTGGTGGATTATTGGCATTGGAGTTATTCCGTGGGGGCTCTGGCTGAGCTGCTTGAATTCGTGGTGAACTGCTGATTCGTTTGGCAGGTGGAGAAGATCTTTTGGGTGCCTGTGTCTTGGCGCCTGCTGGTTGTGGTGAAAGCTGGCCTGAATGCTGCGATGCTGACTGGGCCCTGCCTGGTGTACTCAATCCTCCACTGGACCTTTCAACTGCTGGTCTTAGTGATGACACAGCTGCATACTCCTCATTATGACGAGCACGCACCGGACTAGTTCTCTGCCCGGTAGGTGTTCCATTCTTGACATTTTGTCCATTCTGAGTCCACCTGCCAGCTTCCTGAGCAGGATTAATGAAAGTACTAGAAGATAGGTTTTTCTCTAAATCAAAGATTTCCTTCATCTCGTCCTGAAATCGGGATTTCAAGGAGGCCACTGGCCTGGCCCCACCAGGAACAGGGAGTGGTTTTTGAGCCTCAGCTGGCTTCTCCATCGGCTTGTCTTGGTGCATCCTCTGTTGACTGACCTCATTCTTTGATTCAGGGGCTTGTCTTCTTTGAGCTTGTCCAGGACCAACTCCCCTAGGGTCGCTCTTGCTCAGTTCGTATCTCTCCTGCTGCTTTTTTGCAGGGGCAGCTCTAGTAGGGGATGTTTTAGCTGGTGGTGCTGCGGTCGATGTCTGTGCTGCTGGCTGCTGTCTTGTAGGCACTCGTCGTGTTGGGCTTCTTGGAGTTTGACCAGTTGGTTGCCTTGCGGTTGGCTTAGTACTCTTGGCATCTCTAGGTTGAGTTGTGGAGGCCAGTTGAGGTGGAGAAGTTGTACCTCTTTGGGAATGCGCAGTAGTACTGGTGTTTGCAGATGTACCGGTAGTAGGCCAAGGAGTTGGGTGCCCCAACCTCTGTGGACTCTTTGGACGGACAGTTTTAGGAGGGATGACCTCCTGATTGCTTGCAAGTTGTCGAACTGGTTTGTGAGTACTATCATTGTCTGACTTTGGTGCATTTATGGGCAGCTCTTCTCTACGCTCTGGGAATCTACTTACATTTGGGTGTACCACGTTGATGAATTTATTCTCCTTAGTAAAGTCTTTACTTGAATCTAGAGAGTCATCCTCAGCTTGTTCAGGGGTAAAGCTCTCATCAGCAGGAGGCTCATTTGGATAACCTCGGTCACTGAGAGCTGGACTAAAGTCCTCTTGATCTGCCTCAGCTGAATCACTCTGACTTTGATCAACGACGGCATGTGAGACTGCCATCTCTTCTCCATACCTCTCTATATCATAAGTGGCTTCTTTAAGTGGCAGACCATCTTGCTCTGCAGTTTCGAGCTGATCCTCAATCGGTTCTTCCTCGCAGATCTGATCCGGTTCACGGTGGCAGTCATATGCATCTGCTGTGTTCGACTGACTGAAATGAGTTGCTTGGTTATCTAGATGGGCCTGTGATACTGGCTCATAAGAATCACTCTCTGCTTGCTCCGACTGAGGCAGCTCCTCCTCTGGAGCAAACTGTGGCTTTGGCTGGGGCTCCCCCAGATAGAAATCTTCCACCTCCTCGAAGAAGTCCTCCCCTTCTGCTTCTTCTTCATCCTCACTCCCATACTGCATCCCCTCCACCCTGGTGTCTCTACTGAAATCCCCTTCAACTTCAGCAGCCATGTTATCTTCTTCTGCTCCTTCGCCCTCCCTAGGTGACCCCTCCTCCTGGTCGGGAGGGAGTTGCTGCTCATCCTGAGGGGCATCTTCGGCATAATGTCCCTCACTTGTGAGAATGTCCTCCTCTTCTGCCTCCACCTCCCCTTGGTAATCTCTGTCGTTATCACTCTCTGTCATGTCCTCTCCTGTCATGCCTGTGTGGAACTGATTGGTTGGCTCTGCGTAGTACTCATTTGCATCCAGCTCTTGATGCAAGTTCTCCCTGGGTTGATGGCTTTCTTCCTCATTCTCGTAATACCCTTCCATCTGGTCCTCCTCCCCTTCCAAGGCACCATTCATCTCCTCTGGCACAACCTCCTCCCCGCACTGGGACTCCGACTTCTCCGACTCGGGCAGCTCTCCGTTGCTGCGAATCGACGAGGTGATGGCATCCATGTTGAGGTGAGCATCCAGGCTGGATTTGGGATTCACAATGTCACTCTCTGCATCCTCAAATGCATCGTCAAACTGGGCTGCATCACGCCTGGCCATGCTTGCACAACACAGCTACCGACTGCTATCCTGTACCAAATGACAAAAATATTGGACTGTATCAAAACCAAATGCAAATAGCAAAATATAGCACATGCATGTCCAGTAGAATACTCACTGCATCTTTCTCACTATCCATCAACTACAAGTAAATCATGCATAACTGACGCCCCATCCGCTGAAAGATAGATGAAAATGTCACCAGATCGAAGAAGTCTTGAATATTGTACATACATGTACTGGGCAGCTGTCAAACACAAGAGATTAATAACCAGGTACATGTACAAGACATATGAGAAAACACTGTGCAAGTTGTATATTTCTGCATCTGCATACGTACATGTATACATGTACTACCGGTATGTCTTAATATGTAGATTGTTAACTGCTGGAACTATGTAACGAACGATGACTTCCATTATGTCAAATGGATTTTCTGTACATTATGTACAGAAACGGTACCTGTGCACAAACTGTACTAACAATGTCTTGGGGAAAAAAAATAATTCATCAAGCAATTACAAAATTACCATCTGCACGTAGTCTTCAATACGAAAATGATAGAACTATAACAAATTAAAATACAACGAAGTGGTTTTCAATCAACCAAAACCATTCCTACATGTACACTGTACATGTACCGTACATGTACTTCATGTACTTGTTCAAGTATAGGCCTACCTACCAGTACATGAATACATTAGTGGGCATGCATTGGAGTTTGGTGAATTAAAATTTGACCCAGCATAGGTGTCGAGCTTACAAATTGCTGATTTTCTGGTAGTTAAAACCCTACCCCCTAAGGGTTCCTCAGGACTACCCTGCTAAATCCAACAGAGTCCAACAGTTACTTCCTGCTCAATCCAACAGAATCCAACTGTGCCTAATTTTTAATTGTCTGCTGGTTCCAGCAGAGTCCAACTTGGCATTATTTATCAGTACCCAACAGAATCCAACTCTGAATATGTACACGTATACAAGGGGTTTACTCTCAATCCAACAGGCTCCAACAGGTACAGTTGGATTCTGTTGGATTCGGCAGGGTTAGGGTGAAGAGAAGTTAATCATCTATAACCATAATGATGCATCTTCTCCAATCACGGCCTTGAAAATGCCATTTCAGAAAGTGTGCCATTGCTGATGCTAGTACGCAATCAAATTTGGTGCAACTCTCTTTCTTTGCACATGTTTCATTTTTATCTGAAATACAAATGTACGTGTACATAAAAACACAAGCAAGCATTGGGCTTAATATTTCTGTTTCTTTGATTCTGCACTTGGTACAATTCATCATATTCCACTGGATGGCCTCTTCACACACTTAAAATCTTGGGCACATTGCAAATGTGCAATATGCAACTGTCAGAGGACTACGCCATCAGACATGTACCGTACATGAACGTATAATGTTTCTAATATCACGCTGCAAAAACAACAGAGGCCCAATTTCCCTGGGGGAAAAATAACCACAGTTGCTAGCCAGTGGGTGTACAGTTCAGTACATCCGACTATCAAAATGCCAACAATTAAATACGGCGGAAAGCAGAACGCACGACACATGCAGAGTACAGACCTTGCATGATTAATTAATGGTTTCTCTATTACTAGGGGGCAATTCAAAGGTAGATGGGGGTATTTTATAGTGTAAGGCTGCACCTGTATTGCATGGTTCGTGTGAGCCTGTCAATGCTTAATTACCACAACCACTCGCGCGCGCTGCTCATGTAAAAATTCATTGACTCTCTGGCCTCAGTGTGAGGTGGGGGGGGGAGGGGGGGGCGAGTGAGAGAGCTACAATACAAAGAATTTCCGGCACAAATCTTGTCTAATCAATTCTAGTGATCACAACAAAAAGGGGCTAGTATACAAATGTACGTGTACATGTACTGCAGGGTACATTATGTACAAGTACCTGTGCCAATAGGTTGGTTTGGTCAATGTACCGGTACATGTCCATATGGGTAATTCTACGATAACTCACATTACATTTATTAGGTGTCTTCCGTCTACTATGCACTGTTATTTTATACAGTCACAGTATTTAGGGTGGATTTTTCTCACAGACGATCCCTTGAAATTAAACAACAAATGTTATAATAAGCTTAGGTCTGTTTAGCAATACATTTTTATCGGTAACTCACGTTACACAAAATTGGCGGTATTTTGCATTTGAAAGTTTCCTCTTACTGTAAACTGTTGGAGTGCCCTTACATCATTAGGTAGTACAGTAAGTCATATGCTAGGTACCACAACAATTTTTTTTTTTAAATTCAAGCATGAAATCTCTAGGGGGACACATTTCAGTAACTCACGTTACACTTTGTCCACCATCTTTGATACACAATAAAACCTGGTAACAAAATTATGTTCATATTATATCACCCCAAAAAAACTTTAAGAATAATATATGGACCTTTCTCTCTGCCTGAGAACATAAAACTCACAATCACGCTTATATTCTGCATGCAAAATCAAGGTGCCAAAATGACTACAGGTGCCTATATATAATTTTTGCGCTAACCCCCCTCCCCCATTTTTGACACACAAAAAAATACTTAACCATATCCCAACTCATTGACAAGCCACTCAAAATATGAAAGGTCTTGTTCCCTTTAATTTGACACCACATTTGAGGTTGTGATGATTGTAGTTCTGAAGATTTCATTAAACTTTCCAATGGTCAGCCATGCCCAATTTCTCATGGGATTGCCCCTATATTCATGTGCATTTGTATTTGGATTGACTGTAAGGCAGGAAACGCACATGTACGGTAATTCGGTACATGTACATACATGTGCGTGTACATGATATCTGTTATGCCTAACAGACATATGTACAAGTGTAGTCGTGTACAATGTACAAGTGTATACTGTATGACCTATTGATGAATTGTTGGTTGTGGAGGCCTTGCAGTAATTACGGTAGTGGAGTGGGGCTGGGAAGGGAAAAGGGCGGTCCTACTGGGCAGGGTATGGGATTACAATGTTTTAATGAGCTGAATGAATTTCTCATCTGCATGCTAATTGGTCCAATTTGCTGTGCAGTTCTTAATTAAGGCAAAAAAAAATAATCCTGCTTCCTGTTACATGTACAAACGGTATGTACATGTACAATGTATTGTAGCTATATACATAGGAAATTATTTTTTTCTGGCCGATTTTATTGTGTACGATCATCTTGAGGTGTCTGCGTGTAGTCAAGGGAAAAATATTGTAATTGATGGTTTTCTGGGTATTTTTTTCTCATTTATTCCTTTAAAAAATTAAGGTAGGGGTTGTCAAAATAGGATAGCTACATGTGGGTAGGGTAACCGGAAGCAGAACTACTTTTGGGGGGGGGCCATGTTTATCCCTTATTAAAGCCATTTAGGATTGTTTACAATTACCCAGAGTACCCATCTTAACAGTGAAGAAAATAAACATAATTAATATATTTATTAATAAAGTGTTGAAGAAAACAGGGGGGGGGGCAAAATGGGGGAATAAAAAAATGGGGGGGCATTTCTATGAGTGTGGGAACAATATTTCCAGGGTGGGCATAATGAAAACCCCACCCCCAGCGACGCCAATGTACAATCCAAGTTGACAAGTACATGTACTTGTCAACTTGGATTGTACATGTATACGTGTGTTATGTACACACATGTACATGTACCGGTACATGTGTGGGCGGGCCTTCACCGCATTATGTTTTAATTCCTATTTCAAGCATGTCACCATGTCCAATAAGCAGTAAAGATTACAGGTAAAAGTTAAAATGCCAGATATCGTTTTTTGGGTGAAATTTGCAGTTGAACTCAGGTGCATTCACATACATGTTCTCATTCTGCATCTGTCGCTCTTGATGGCAAATCACTCTGAAGAAAATAAGATAACTTTCTTTTCTTTGATTCTTGCTGTCAGACAATCAGAGTGACTTTTGTCTGATGCATTGGCTGTGTAAGGATTGCTGCTATCAGTAAACATAGAATGGTCAGCAGTGAGGCGGCGACATGAGATGATGATGATGGGGAAAGGGCCAGGGAGGGGGATTTATGTGCAGACTTCAAGTCAGTCTAAGATTCCAGCAATCTATCTAGTCAGTACATGGTCATGAATATTTCAACATGTACCAGTATGTACCGGTATGTGAATGAACACTAAATTATGAATCGGGGAGGATGGGGCCTACATTTACATACTATGTACATGTACATGTATGTATGTACACAGGGTAGATATGGCATTCATTTAAATTCAGGCGTACATGTATACGACTACATGTTTACATTGTACACACTTCAGTTATTCACATTTTGCTATGCTACAGTGCTTAGACAGCATCCCCACATTTGTTATTGTGTATGATCATGTCCATGTACCGTAACCAGTGTACAGTACATGTAGGATCACTGGTTTATTTGACCACTGATTTTGAGAGGTGTCCTTGGGCAGGATGTTTTACTGCATACTAGACAAAGCATGCCTTTCACACTTGTAAATATTGTACAATAGGGATCATTAGAAATAGAACATGTACGGTATATGAACAACATGTACGTGTATGCGGCTTGGAAGAAGATGCCTGTTAAATCTATGTTTTGTGTGGTTATTTCATATGGCACACTATGGGCAATGTGCATACTACAAAATGTTATGTTTTATGTGGGTTTGTGAAATCATGGAGGTCGGTGAAACAAAATGGTGATGTACATGTACCGTACCACATGTACAGTAACCAGCTAGTTTTTCTCTGCCTCACAGGTACAATGCACATGTACATGCCATAGGCCTACATGTACATGTACCTGTTTCCTGTACCCATACCATTTCAAATAGTCCCTAGTACATGTATGCAAACGTGTTCACACCATCGATCGTGGACGTCCTATTGTCCCTCTTTTGTTTGTACTTAAACTTTTTAGGAAGACTCCCGTAGGTTTTGTACACGACCCCAATCGCGGACGTATGCTGGGAATCGTGGACGATATTGTTCTCTTTTGTTCTCTGGAGTTTTTCGTCCACAGTTTGAATAGATGAACACGCCCATGTGTACGGACACAGGCATGACAGGTACATGTGCATATGTACATGAAAGGTTGATTCCTGTAAGTTTTTGGGGGTCATTATTGATGATAAGTTAACGTGGAAAAATCATTGTCAGAAAGTCCTTACACTTATATCTCGCAACCTTGGTATTCTTAGAAAACTTAGATATTTTGTCCCATCCCGTGTTCTATTTTCAATTTATAATACGTTATCCTTGCCTCATCTTCAATATGGTACACTTGCCTGGGGAAATACTCATGAAACCTACCTTGATAAATTGCTCGTTTTACAGAAGAAATCTTTAAGACTGATTAATGGTTCTAGTTTTAAGGATCACTCTGCCCCGCTATTTGTTAAGTTCAACACCTTATCTGTATATGATCTTTATAAATATAAATTGTGTGCTCTGATGTATAATTTTGAAAAAAACATACTGCCTTTGAATATTAAATCGTTTTTTGTAATGAACACAGATATTCATCATTACGACACAAGATCGTCAAATAAGCTTCATCTTAATAAAGTTAGAACATCCCTACACCTCTCAACTGTACGACACCAGGGGCCCCTCCTTTGGAATAAAATTCGATCTCTCTGCCCAATGACCTCAATTAGAGCATGTAAATTGTATTATAAAAAGCTACTTCTCTCTAAGTTAATGTCAATGGTGATTAAGAGCAAAATTATTACTTTATTGCCAAGTAAAAGTATTAACATCACATGTAAAGTCAAGGATGGTAAATTTCCCTCAAGTAACTTAATCTTTTTTTTGTAAAGTTTTGCATGAGCTCGTGAATTTAATGTAATGTAATCACATATTATTGATATATCCTATGATTATTCATGAATTGTATAACTACATGTATTCTTTGTGAAGGGGGCAGACCTAGTACAAGCTTCGGCTTCTTGTCTGGCCTCCCCATACTATTATTTCAAAGTTTCGTTAAAATGTTTACCTGATGTATATTATTCAACTGAATTACCTTATAGTATGGAAATAAACCTGAAACCTATCAATCACATTATGCGCATCATGTAAAAAATTGTTGCCTATAGATGTAGACAACTTTGTTGAATGTGGCAAGTGAACATTTTACTTCTCCAATCTCCCCAGCAACAGTGCCCACACAATCTCTGAATGTCCACTTCAAGTAAAAGGTCTTCACCAGAAACTCAAGTGCACTACTGGAACGGAGGTAGTATGGCCTTGGGAAACCAGTGAACAGTCCATTACATGTACGTACATGTACTTGTATGGTAGTAGACAGTTTAAGACTGTTTACACAGACAAGAAAAATCGTCAAATTTTGATGTGAGCACACACACAGCTGGAATACTCAAACTGGCTTATTTTACACGTAGGGATGTGTGTGTTCAAATAATTTTCTTTTCGATTATTTGAACTTTGCTCAAGGGAGGATCCAAAAGTTTTGGGGGGCCAAGAGGGCTCGAGCATATATGTATTTTAAAAAGGGGAAGGGGATGAAGTACTGGTTCATAATATTATGCACTATTACCATATTGTAATATTAAAACTAAAAGGTACATGTATGTGTAGTTGATGGATTGCGACGGAGATGTACTGGTATAAAACATTTCAATTTCTTTCTTGAATATTCAACAACAACAAAAAAAAATTTAGGGGAGGGGGCGACCAGCCCCCGTTGGCCCCCCCCCCTCCCGTATGCCAATGACTTGGATCAAACATGCAACACACCAGATAAGTTACATGTGCGCCAGCCTAAACTGCGTACGCCATTTGGAGATTGCACGTGCCAGTCAGGAAATGCCGGCTGACGTCCTGGTTCAAATTCACGTGCATTGATCTGAATTCAATAGTCCACTGGTCAGGATTTGTGTGAACAATGACTTTTATAAATATTAAGAACAACGTGTGCATGTATGTATCGATATTTATAACTTTTTGATGTACCGGTACATATGTGTAGCTGACTGGCAGTTCTTGAAAGATTTTAAGGATTCAAACTTTAAGGATTAAAATGGCATCATAAGCATTTCTCTTCATCTTCGGAAGTCTACCCACATTTTTCGAAAATTCCTATTGGAAAAACTGCTATCTGGATATCAGGTGGATGACCGAATATTATTCCCATTATCAAAACAATATATTCCACATGTACAGTGTATCTTAGACCACATCCTCTCCAAATGAGAAAGGCATGTTAAACTTGATCATTGTCTTCAATAACTTGCCCCAGGCTACGGACCTGGCTCCATCACTCCTCATCCAAGCCCGGTGTGCTCTAGGGAGGGAGTACTGGCTTCCTAACTAGGTCAAATCAATGCTTAAGATTCTTATCACGTGAGGCTGCACATGCCCGCCTCAATTTCTTTAATTGCGGCACAAAATGAGGACTTCGATGGAAATGTGATGTACAGTCATGGGCGTAAATCCCGGGGGAATGGGGAGGATATATCTCCCCCCCCCCCAGACCGGGGTGGGAGTGGGTGAGCCATTGGATCATCCCCCCCCCCAAGATTTACTGGTGAGAACCATCCCCCCCCCCCGCCCCCTCCCCAACACACACACACAGCATTACATACATGGTAAGACCTTTGTTAATTCCCCTTCTTTTGTTCTCCTTTGTTCCTATTGAAATCTCAAACTCCAAAGCGTTTCCCTTAGGCCCCCCCAAAAAAAAGTCTCCGGTTTCTGGTATGGAGATTGCCCCAAAAGTGGTGCGGCGACGCAGCTTAATTTTTTTTTTTTACTTTTTTTCTTCAAATGTCGGCTGATGACTGCAATTGGAGCCCGACTAAACTTAGTGCAAAATATATGGGAGCCCAGAAAGGCCACATAAAGCTCATACTCGATCCTAACCCCTTCTAAAAACACGTTGAGATTGTGCAGTCAGCAGGATTCCAGTCAAACCAGTGAGTTTGGCGGTTTTGAGACATCATCTTACATTGAAAAAAAAAATGTCATATTGCCGACGCGCATGGCTACGGCGACGCGCGCATACCAGAAACCAGAGACCAGATAGATTTTTAAAGACTTCCTTGTGGGGTCTATTGTTCTATTATGTTTTTTCTATCCCATAAGGGACTCTGTAGGTGTACATTGTACATGTACACACACAGATTTATGCTACTTTGTACAGTCTAAATTTTGAGGCGGGCATGGTGGGCAAAACTATCATCCTTACATACTGTACATGCAATGCATACTTGTACAGTATACGTGTACACAAAGTTCATGTACATGTCTCAATCAATATGATAAACAGGACCGACAAAGCCAAATAAAATTGGACAGATGATAAGAGCACAGAATGTGACACACCACGCCTTGCACATTAAGAATGCTCGAGCGCTATGATCGGTCTGCCTTTCTCTATTGAGCGGAAGCATGAACGAACTCCAAGGTCATCATGAAGCGGCTACAGGCACCTGAAATGTGGTGTCTAATGCTGAATGCTCAGAATCAGCTGGAAAAGCAAAATGAGCAATGCATCAGTACATGTCTGTAGAACTGCAAGGGTAAGACTATCCTTAGAGAAAATAACTGCCAACAGACAAGTCCAATACTTAGGTCACAATGTCAGACACAACAACCTGCAGAATGACATACAAACGGGAAAGATTCATGGGAAGGGAGACGGAGGGAAACAGAGAAGAAAGTGGACTGATGGATTCAAGGAATGGACCAAGCTCTTGGTGAAAGACTTAGTCAATCAGGCCAGAGAAGGAGGCTCACAGCAATCATCCTGGGCAGCCAACCTTTGGGCCGGAGAAGGCACTGAATAGATCAATCTAGATCTCTAACAGAAAACTGAATGAGCTACACGTTACATGTAAACATGGTAAAAGAAATCTGATTTGGAAACTCACATTGTACTAGTACATACATGCCAGTACATGTATGTAGGTTACAATGAACACGTACATAATTCCTCTACATGTACATACAGCTGTACACAGATTATTGTGTATACATACATGTGGGCCCCCAATTATGTAAACTCTTCCACTGGCCTGCACCCGATTTCACGAAGCGCTGCGACACGTCGCAACCTGAGTTACCGTACATGTACGTCGCAACTCGCGACGCGTCGTACGATCTATTTCTAGAAACTTGAGATATGTTGAACGCATCGTAAGTTCCTTGACTATACGGCTTAAAAACACGTCGCAAGTTACGACGTGTCTAGCGGTTATCGCAAAATACCGTAAGCGTTAACTTTCAAGATGCATCAAGCCCCCTGTGAAATGTACAGGTACTACATGTACATGTACATGTACATACATACATGTGCACACAGTACACAGTGCATCATGTACAAGTGTACAGTGTCACCATTCTAAATTCAGCAAAATCCCTGAAAGCGTGGATATTGAAAAATCTCTAGAGTGTCAATTACCGATGTTTGTAAAGACTACAAAATGTATGAGAATGGTCAATTCTATCCTGTAAATTAGACATTTTTTTTCAAAAAAATGATTATACACATGTATGCCGAAGGATTGGAAGACTGATAATGAATTGCGAGAGAGTCAGCCCAAAATTCCTCCATTGTCATAGGTACAAGATATTCCTTGATAAAGCAGAACTACTGCACATTTGACTGCCATGTACTATACATACATGTGTACATGTACATGTATACTTGTACATAAATGTACATTGGGCATTTCGTTTACGATGCATGCTGCTAATTATTAACTCAGACAAGTATGCATGTTCTGAACTAGACTGTAGCCTCAGGGGAATTCCAAACAACTGCAGTATTATTTATGAGTCCCTTTTTTTGGTCAACAACAATCATGACAAAACTAGGAGTGGGCGGTGATCAAAGCTTCCAATGGCTGGACAATACAATTCCCTCATTTGCGCTGTGTTATTATTCTGCCAAGAAACGGGAAATGAAATTACAGGTTTGCGTCATTTTCGAGAAATGTGTCTTGTTAGGCGAATTAAAAAAAAAAACATGTTTAGCGTCCCCGCCCGCTTCCTTTTTAGAGGCCGCCTCCTTTTTTTTTTTTTTTTTTTTTTTTTTAAATATGGTGCAATTGCGCAGAAGAGATGTTCGGTTCTGCATAGTTACATCATTTTGGTCTCATTTTCTGTTGCATCTTGCCCATAAGAAGCCAATATGTCATTTCCTGAGTCCAAGTGGCGGCCATTTTGAAAAAAGCTGGTAACCATCTGGAAAAATAGCCCGGCCGCGTTGTCTTGAAAAATGTGTCGGGCGGCCATTTTGAAAAGAAAAAAAAAAAAAAAAAGGGCCTCCTCCTTCCTTTTTGTCAAAAAGGCAGGACGCTAAACATGTTTTTTTTTTTATTTTGCCTTATGGAGCAGTATTACTGTAGTATGTACCGTACTTGTGCTGTACAGTGCAGGTACAATTTTTTTATAAAATAATTGTAATGATGAAAATGAGGGTTTGATGATTTTGTCTGAATTGTGCGCAATTCTTTTAAGGGAATTGTGTCTTTTACATATTTTTGTGAAAGTGAAGCGACATATAGAATCTACATCTTCCCTTAATTAAAAGGGGCATTACGGCCTGAAATCCCAAAAAATGTATATGGTTTACATTGGTTTTTTTATCCTATTTCAAAGGTCTGGTTGAAAAGAAACTAACCTAATGTCTTACCTTTCCCATAAAAAAAAGAAAAAAAAAGAAAGTTGTTTATATATCTGCTGCGGCTGACATTTTGTGGCATACGCATACATACGTACACATATTTCCAGCCGTGTTCATTCAGTGTACAGTACACGTTGTGTGTGTGTGTCACATAATATAACACACAGCACCAACTGAATGCAATGATCTGATACACCGTGCCCTCTGGAGACATGCACACAATAGGAACAAAAGATTGTATACGTCTCCACAGGGCAATTTCTATAGATGAATACGTCTCCACAAGGTTTTCACGAATATGGATTTTACTCAAAAACTAGGAATTTCCAAGGTATGTTGATCAGTCGCAAATGGTAGAGTTTTAGAAAGGGGATATAGGGCCAAAGATTTTCCGCGATCGCGGAAAACGGACGGAATTCGCGGAATCTGCTCCTCGAAACGGAAAACGGAATTTGAATCTGAAGAAAATAATTTCTGCAATTTTATTGATAAAAAACATAATTTCGTTAATAAATTTATTGAGTACAAAACGAATTATTGATGATTGATTGAACAGACGAGCCATACAACAAATGAGCAGTGTTTATATCACGATTTTGGGGGGACAAAAACGTTCAAGATCAGAGCAATAAATGTTGCGAGATCATTACCGTAGTACGCGTAGTCATGGGAGTGACAGTCCCGACGCATGCCGTAGCTGTCGGTCAGCGCAACGGTGAAAATCATCACACTCACGGCACGCTCTCGCGGGTCTCTTTTGCTCCATCGGCAGGTTTATTTTTCTCTGTTCAATCAATCAACCATTCGTATAACATCTAACTTTGGCTCTATTGAAATGCATGTTGTGCTTAGGTCCAAAATCTACCGTGTGTTCTTATTCCTCCATGCGTAAACTATCCAATTTTGTCGCTAACGTTAGCCCGAAAACAAAATGGCGGACATGAATTTCGTTATTGTGTGTGACATCATGGGATTGGCCTGTACGGCTATTGCATGTTTCTTGCGTGTGTGGCAGTGGCAGTGCAGTATACGACTTGACTGTGGTGAAGTTAAATACTATGTCTGTACATTGATCGGCCGTTGATAAAATAGAAATCTTTTTGGGGCAGTTTTCCCGCGCTCCAACCAAACGACTATTTCATTATCGTCTTGGAATTATCTACTGTGTACATGGTATATGTTAAAATGCCTTTTTATGTATTGAATAAATGTGAAACGGAATTTTTCAGCCTGAAACGGAATTCAGGATTTTTGAAAACGGAATTTGCACTTTTCTGAAACGGAAAATCATTGGCCCTAGGGATATTAGTCCCAAAAAAAAAGTCTCCGGTTTCTGGTGTGCGCGCGTGTCGCCGTAGCCATGCGCGTCGGCAAAATGAAAAAGGTTATATTCAATGAAAGATGATGTCTCAAAACCGCCAAACTCACTGGTTTGACTGGAATCCTGCTGCTGCACAATTTTAACGTGTTTTTAGATTGGGTTATGGTCGAGAATAAGCTTTATGTGGCCTCTCTGGACTCCCATATATTTGCAGTAAGTTTAGTCGGGCACCATTTGCAGTCATGAGCCGACATTTGAGGCAAAAAAAATCAGGTAAAAAAAAAAAAAGCCGCGTCGCTGCACCACTTTTTGGGCAAGCTCCCTACCAGAAACCGGAGACTTTTTTTTGGGCGTTAAGTCCGAATTTCAGTCAAGATAATTAATTCTGGTTAAAATAAGAGCATTTTGAAACTGTACCAAAAATATAAAACTCCCTGCTGAACATATGTTGTACCATACGGCACATGAACTACATGTACATCATGTACATGTCCGTACATGTAAACTCAAGTAAATGTACGTCAGATAATACATGAACCGGTAGGCCCCTATATATGGAAAAGTGCACGTCATGTACACTTAGATGTATATTATACACTTCCCACCGGTACTTTCATTGTACACTGCATACAACAAAACGCGTGCACAGGTCTGTATGAAAGTACAAATTTATACGTGGTAGATGTTCACATGCACATGGTCTACCAACCTTCATTAGGGAACCAGTGGCATTCACGGTTGATCCATAACGGGCATCCATTCCACGGACAACGGAACCAATTAAACGTAACTGATACGCCAAGAAGATGTTGATGGAAACCCCTTCTCCATATCCTGTTAACGCACCGCCGTGAATGCAATAAGCAGAGAGGATGTAACGCACGTGACAAGAATAATGGCAGGGCCACTTCAGCTTTTGCCTGGCCAGTTATTAAAAAAAAAATCCTGCAAATGTTGCTGTTGAACTGTTTGGAGAGGGGTTGCATTTTGGAATACATGTATACTGTATACATGTACATACAGCACATCCCAAAATACTCGCAACTTCTTTTTGCGAGGCTCTAGCGTCGGCGCGGAAACACGTACCACCATTATTTTTATACTATTTTAAAGCTTGGAATCTTAACTTTATCCCTGGCGAGTACTGGTTTGATATTTAAAAGAGTTTTAAAATTATTCATGTTCAAATAAAGGCATGTCGAAACAAACTCAACCTATTTCAAGGAAAATCGATGATGCGGTACAGGTGCATCAGATGCATAACTCGAGTCACACATTGAGTGCGCTTTTTGAAATAGGTACCCATACATACCGGTACTTGCACGTGAATTTCAAAATTGAACTTGAAATGAAGAACACTATTGTGAATTCATTTTAAGGTACCGGTATGTAGTCTACGTGGATCGAAAAGAATAGGAAACACAGAAAGTAAAAGGTAACGAGATCGTCACATCGAACCATTTCCACATTAGAAAAAATGCGCATGATTGATTTTCCTTGAAATCGGTTGAGTTGGTTTTTGACATGCCTTTATTTGAACACGAATCATTTCAAAACCCTTCTGAACATCAAATCAATACTTACCAGGGATAAAAACAAAAACATGTTTTGTTGGCCTTTTTTTTTTTTTATAACTGTTTGGTCATTTAATTTCAAGGGATCTTCTGTGAGAAAAATCCACCCTCAATGATTTGACTTTGTAGAAAACCAAGCACGGAGTTGAAAGAAGACCCTCTCTAAAAAGTAACCCGAGTTACCATGGAATTGCCCAAACATGCATTTACATGTACATGCAATTTTTTTATGGCCTCATTCTGCTACCCGTACCGGTGTACATGAAGGCCGGTTCATACCAGGCGCAAAAGCGAACACAAATTTGTGAATTTGTGATGTCAAGATGAGTTTTCACACTGCGAATTCACAAAAAGCTGAACACATTTCAACTCCTGCGAATTTCGCAGCGAATGCTTTGCGACGTCACATTCGCATCACTCATAAGACAGAGCAATTGAATGGATGTAAATGTACTACCGATATGTACACATACTGTAAAAAATATTAACACCAGTATAAAATTTAAAAATGATCACCACATTTTCTGTGAAATTTAAAAGACAAAGAATGCAACAAACTGACTAACACTGTCTCCCTGGCAAGCAAAGGCCGTTTCATCCAATCACAACGGGTAGACTCAAGAGATTCCCACTCAGAGTACGTACATGTACTGCCATCATCCTTGACGAACCAAGCTCCGCAGAAATGATGACTTAATGACCAGCCCTGACACGGCCTCCCCAATGAGACATTCCTCGGGTCCAAGGGAAATACCGGAGTGCACGGGAGAGACCTGTTTTCGTCATTCCCTCCGATTCATCCTTTAACGATGACGCATTCGTGTCCTTTACTCTCTCTTCTAACCCCCCCCCCCCCTTTTATTTCAATCCTTTTTGTGGTTTTGTGCAAACGAGACGTGGGATTGATCCGTCGCACGTTCAGCCGAGTGTAAGGTACAGTTTTGCTGCAAGGGCAATACTCGGTCCGTGGCAATGTCCCATTGATCAGGGCAAAGATGTTAAAAAGCTAGCGTGGGCCTGCATCCTAGGAAATGATATGAATGAATGCATGGCAACATCCAATAGTCAAGAAGTAATATCACACTCTCCAGTATTCGTGTATGATTAGGCTGGTGCATAATAATAAACACATTTTAGCTAAACTGTCCATGTACATGAAGGTGTAACAAATAGAATTTTCATATGTCATGTTATGACTACATGCATGAAGTTCATCACAGCATCCATACATGAATAGTACAGTGTATGCGAAATATACCATACAGTCTGTGGAGATGTAATGAACAAATGATACACAAAACTGGAACTACTGTACAAATGACTGTGATTTCAATACCATTTCATTTGAGTAATAATACACACTTGTACTCCATGAAGATGTGTACGAGTACATGTACCCGGTACATTGTACATCTCATGATGTACATGTATTCATGATGTACATGTATGTCACATCGTTACCTGTTTAAAATCATCAGGAATGTAGTATTTGAAGGGGAGGGTTTTGATATTTTTGAGGGAAATTCTGTGTTAAAACAATGATGAATACAACAAAATGCAAGACGAAAATAAAGATGGTGCAAAAATTGCAATTAAAGGGACATTAGAGCCTTAAATCCCCGAAATTGTTATGTTCTGGATTGTTTAAATCCTATTTCAAAGGTCTGGTTGAAAGGAAACCAACCTAAGATGTCTTACCATTCCCGAGAAAAGACGGAAAAACCTGGTAGTTTCAAAATCCTCATGTGCTTCAACACCGTTCATCCTCAATCCTCCAAAATCCTCATGTTTCTCATACATGTATGTACACCATTAATCCTCAATCCTCCAAAATCCTCCAAAATCCTCCATAACCGCCAGGAGGATTTGGAGGATCGTGGTGGGTTAGGGATAGCTATATGACAGTTGTGTGGATCTCACTTTTAAATGCTCTTTCCAACTAACATCATTTCATTTAAAACATGTTTTATAGCCCAATACCGGTAGGTCTCTCAAATAATTTCACTTCCTACAGATTGCCATGTGCATCGGCATTTTGTGCATCAAATTGGCGTGACGCCCATCAGCTGCTCCATATTTGGCAGAAATTTTGAGCAACATGCATGCGTGCTTAGAACATTTTGCAAACTGCGCGCACATGCACCAGATGGTGTTCAAAACACAGTTGTAATTTTTCTATGAAGATGGCATCCTATGAGAGAGATCTATTGGGCGTGTTCCAGAACATAATGTCCCTTAATAATTCGTATGGCATCAACAGAAACATATGTTAAGAAAAATTGCATTTGATAAATAACACTCTAGTCTAAGGACTTAAATTAAAGAGGGGCCTGTACATGTAAACAGCATTTGCCACTCTACCTTTAATGGTAAATTTGGAATTCAGCCGAAGAGGAAAATGCCAGACAGGTTATGGCCTCTGCACGTTGCCTTCATGCCTTGCCAAATAAACTAGATACTCTCGTCAGGCCAAGGGTGTCATAGTGTCCATGACAGAGGCATTCGTGCGAAGCAAATAGTCTCAATATTTATGGAATTTTTCCCCTTATGAATAATCCAGCCTAAGTTTCTCTGGTAATCAAATGCTGGCAATACGGAGGATTCATTTCCGGGCTTACATATAGCTTAATTATGCTCAGTTGTAGTGTGGCGTTTAAATTTTTTATTATTTTTTTGAAATTACACAGTTTTTAGGATGTACATGTACCGGTAGGTCTACTTAACACTGTAAATCAATTGGGATAAAAAAGCTACCAAACACTGCCAAAGAAGAAAAGATATTTCAAAAGTATAGAATTTGTAGACAATACTAGATACATACATGTACATACATTTTTTTGTATGTACCGGTATGCCCATGATCAAACATAAGATGTTTCTTGAAGAAAGGGAGGAGTAGGATGTACACATATGATCAATTTGTAATAAAAGAAGCGTATGGTCGCATGTCATGTTTTGTATCGATAGGGTGATTTCATATCATTCAACCCAGCGTGATACTACAAAGTGAATACATGTGTACATGTACATGAACATCTACATCAACAATACAACTTTGCTAATTACTTGTACTCAATCAATGTACAATTTAAACAATACAATGTAGGTTCACAAACTTGTATCATGTTTACATAGTAAACTTTTTATTACATTCATTAAAAATTAACTACACATGTAACATGTACTTGTGGGCTTAAGTCAGTTCACACTAAATTAGTTTTAAAGTGTACAGGAAGATTCCCAAATTTGCTGTGAATTCTCCTACAACGCCTTCTGCAAGAAGTGCATCGAGTGCAGGCCTGGTGCACCGAGCGTGGAAGCCCGATCTGCTGTGATTACTGATGCAACGCCTTCTGCACGAAGTGCATAAGGCCAAAAAAAAAAGTCTCCGGTTTCTGGTATGGAGCTTGCCCAAAAAGTGGTGCGGCGATGCAGCTTTTTTTTTTTTTTTTTACCTGATTTTTTTGCTTCAAATGTCGGCTGATGACTGCAAATGGTGCCCAACTAAACTTAGTGCAAATATGGGAGTCCAGAGAGGCCACATAAAACTTATTCTCGACCAGAACCCAATCTAAAAACATGTTAAAATTGTGCAGCAGCAGGATTCCAGTCAAACCAGTGAGTTTTGCGGTTTTGAGACATCATCTTTCATTGAAAAAAAAACTTTTTCATTTTGCCGACACGCATGGCTATGGCAACGCGCGCGCATACCAGAAACCGGAGACTATTTTTTTTTGGCCTAAAGTGCAAGCTGGTGCACCAAGGGTGGAGGCCTCATCTGCTGTGATATCTGCTGCAATGCCTGCTGCAAGAAGTGCATCAAGCGCAACCTGGTAAACTGAGGGTGGAAGCCTCATCTGCTGTGATTTTTGCTGTTTTACTTTCTGCAAGAGGTGCATCAAGCACAACCTGGTGCACAGAGGGTGGAAGCCTCATCTGCTGTGATTTCTGCTGCAATGTCTTAGAATGCAAGAACTGGTGCACCCTTATCTGCTGTGCTTTCTGCTGTTTTACTTTCTGCAAGAGGTGCATCAAGCACAACCTGGTGCATGGAGGGTGGAAGCCTCATCTGCTGTGATTTCTGCTGCAATGTCTTAGAATGCAAGAACTGGTGTACCCTCATCTGCTGTGCTTTCTGCTGTTTTACTTTCTGCAAGAGGTGCATCAAGCACAACCTGGTGCACGGAGGGTGGAAGCCTCATCTGAATTAAGATATACCGGTATCTGCTGCAACACCTTCTGCAAGAGGTGCATCAAGCACAACCTGGTGAGGGTGGAAGCCTCATCTGCTGTGATTTCTGCTGCAACGCCTTCTGCAAAAAGAGCATCAAGCGCAACCTGGTAAACCAAGGGTGGAAGCCTCATCTGCTGTGCTTTCTGCTGTTTTGCTTTCTGCAAGAGGTGCATCAAGCGCAACCTGGTGCGCCAAGGGTGGAAGCCTCATCTGCTGTGCTTTCTGCTGTTTTGCTTTCTGCAAGAGGTGCATCAAGCACAACCTGGTGCACGGAGGCTTGAAGCCTCATCTGCTGTGATTTCTGCTGCAATTTCTTAGAATGCAAGAAGTGCATCAAGCGCAACCTGGTGCGCCAAGGGTGGAAGCCTCATCTGCTGTGCTTTCTGCTGTTTTGCTTTCTGCAAGAGGTGCATCAAGCGCAACCTGGTGCACGGAGGCTTGAAGCCTCATCTGCTGTGATTTCTGCTGCAATTTCTTAGAATGCAAGAAGTGCATCAAGCGCAACCTGGTGCGCCAAGGGTGGAAGCCTCATCTGCTGTGATTTCTGCTGTGACAACGCCTTCTGCAAGAAGTACACGAAGTGTTACCTTGTGCGCTGACGTGGGAAGTCTCCTCCACTGTGATTTCTGCTGCAACACCTGCAAGAAGTGCATCAAGTGCAACCTGGTAAACCGAGGGTGGAAGCCTCAAATGCTGGGATTTCTGTTGTTTTGCTTTCGGCAAGAGGTGCATCAAGCACAATCTGGTGCACTGAGGCTGGAAGCCTCATCTGCTGTGATTTCTGCTGCAATGTCTTAGAATGCAAGAAGTGCATCAAGCGCAACCTGGTGTGCCAAGGGCGGAAGCCTCATCTGCTGTGATTTCTGCTGTGACAAAGCCTTCTGCAAGAAGTGCATGAAGTGTTAGATGGTGCACTCCACTGTGATTTCTGCTGCAACACCTGCAAGAAGTGCATCAAGTGCAACCTGGTACACCAGGAGTGGATGCCTCATCTGCTGTGATTTCTGATGTCATGCCTTTTGCAAGAAGGGCATCAAGCACAACCTGGTAAACCGAGGGTGGAAGCCTCATCTGCTGTGATTTCTGCTGCAACGCCTTCAAGAAGTGCATCAAGCGCAACCTTGTTATATTTGTAGTCGGTTTCCCCCATGCACTTTTTCCTTGTGATTTTTAAAGTGCTCTACATTACGGAAGTATGTATTAAATAATTTAGTAATGTATGCAGGGCCCCCACGGTAACCATTAATTAAACTGTCTGGGAATACCCAGGCTAGAGAAATGTAACATAAATCAATAGTGTTCATGTACTTACTAATTCCATGTTGAACATCATCAATAAGGCATGAAAAACAGCAAAATACAAAGGGTAATTCAGCCAAAGAATATCACAGAAAGATACATGGAGAGCTGGGGACTAGGGGCAGAATAACAAAACATGTGAATTTTACTTTTCTTCATTTTGACCGACAATTATACGTGATGAGAAAGCAAAATAACCCCCTGGATGGTAACTTTCACCTTTCTTTAATAGCCAGCAGTTTCCCACTTTATTATTCCTTTCAGCCAAGACCTTTGTTCAACCAGCGACAAATTTGAAACAAAAACCTCAGCGAAGTACATCTGTGGGTATTAAAATCTATATCCTGTTCTACCAATTTGCATCTATTTCCAACTTGTTTGTTCTGACCGGGAGCCCCACTGTGTGTACATGTAACACCGCGTTCCCACTTGAATTGGAAAAAGGTGGATCAAGATCCAGCATTTTGGTGTGATCGTTATCTTACCGCAAGGAAACCACAAGTCGCGTTTCCACTTGTGCTTGATCCACCTTTTCGTACGGAAATGTTGGGTCCGAAAGGTCACTGAGTTCGGAATTACGCGCGCTCTGTGGGAGTGCCATTGTTGCATGGTTGCATGCTAGGCCAGGATGGGTCAGTTTTCAAATAGCACTATCAGAATTCACCGACAAAAATTACGCGAATTCACCAACATAAATCACGGATCCGTAGAGGATCCGTGCGTGCATAAATTAACAGGTGAAATCCAACAGAGCCGCTCATTGTGTGACATCACGGCAGAAACCAATGCATCGATAAGGGATTCCCTGGTTCTGAAGCTTCTCATTGGTTAGAAACGGTCACAAGATGTACTACGACATCAATTTCCAATTTTCTATAATCAATACTTCAGATTTGTCACCTCCGTACGTACCGCGTTATCGGCACTATTCTCATCGCATACCTCGTAAGCTTTTCCATGATTCTGTGCCAAAGTGAAGTCTTTTGGTGAGTGCGGACTCAGAGTCATTTATGGATGGAAAAATAAGTAAAATTTCAGGAATGAAAAAGGTGTAGTAATGGACGAACACGCAACAAAAATAAGGCCTATATAGTGTAGTTTAGGATACCACGTGCGCTTTTGCATGCGCGGTGCTAGCCCGTAGTTCAGCGGTTGTTTATTGTGCATGTTGTATACGCTGGAAATGTTCACATGAGCTACACGCCTGAAAACGTGTTTCTTCGTTCATGAGACCGCAACATTTTCGCGCCACTCGTGCACCGGGCGGATGTTAACAGGTCAAATTGCCGGATCAGATCCACCTTTTGCGTTCCCATCTGATCGTGATCCGGCAATTGCCGGATCTGATCCACCAATTGGGGGATCTGTATCCTGGTCCAGAGGTGGATCAGAAAAGGTGGATCTGATCCTGATCCACCTTATAACGGTTAGCGTTCCCACTACACACAATTGCCGGATCTGATCCACCAATTGGGGGATCTGATCCGGCAATTTGGCAAAAGGTGGATCAGATCCCCCAATTGGTGGATCAAGTGGGAACGGGGTCTAGGTGTACACTCTGCAAGGAGCCTGGCTTTTAATGATTTCTGCAAACATCTGGTGGAAAATGATCAGGGCGTATTGACAGGTTTTTCTGAATAAATTGAGGCAGGGAAAAAAGCCAAAACCTAGGACTGGGAGAAAGCTGGGAAAATGCTGGCTTCTCGCTCGCTCTGTTGAATCAGGTAACTACCGGTACATGTACCGTATGACCACTAAAGGGTGGAGAGTTTGAATGATTTGTCAAAATCTTTCGAAGACAAAGTATCAAGAGAAACACAGAATCTGTGGAAACAGAAGCATTTTCTTGCACTGAGAGACCAGAGGAATTAAAGAAATATATTCCATGGCATTGTGGTAAATTGTCTTGTTCACACAAAAATCAAACACATCATAATTCTTAGTAGAAAGGACAAATGCGTGAGTTTGATATCAATAAATCACACCAGGAAACTGACTTAACTGTACCGTACATGTACATGTATGCACGTGTATTATGAAAATTCATAATAATCTGTTTTATTACTTTGGGAATAGAGCAAGACTCTATACTTCAAGCAATCCCTCACCCTTACTAAACTTGCCGAAGTGTGCAGTACAATGTACATACATGTTTTGCCAACTTATGTAAAGAAGACATCCTTTTCCTAAAAACAATTTTTTCAATTTTGACACTGTGATTTAAAGGGAATATACATCATTGGCATTTGCTGTAATTTTCAGAAATGAACTATTTGAGGGGTTAGTATAATAGATCAAATTTTGTTACACTCACATGTTTGAAGTTTTGTGTTCGAAAATGTTGGAAAAACCAAGAAAAACAAAACTGTTCAAGTAGTCTGGTTCCCTGACTCCACTAAATATAAAATAGATCAATTTACAGATGTCGGAAAATTGTAAGGTAAGGGTACCAGTCTAGCTGGCCTGCACCCGTTCATATGTAACCAATAGCAAACAAAATTTGGACTGAATTAATGGTAAATTTGGAGCAGTAGTTGAAAAATAGTTAGGTTTTTCCAACGGTGGTCGGCCGACCACCGCTGGAAATTTTTACAAAAATAACATTTTCTTGAAAATGACTTCACACCAGGTGCCATAATTTTACAGGATGCTTTCTGTCATTTACCAACATCCTATTAAGGTATTTCGCAAAAACTTGGTAGTTTTACGTGTGTGTTGTATTTTTCGATGTTTGCAAATGTTGTATATTCCCTTTAACTACTCGAACTGTTAAAGTTAACCCCTCATGGCTCAATGCCTTCAACGTGGCCACCACCTCTTTACACGCAAAGCTCTGCACAACGTCGCATATCGCCAACCGCCCGTCTAACCTTTGCAGAACAAACCAGCCAGCAACCAGTTACTTTTGCGCAAACTTGGCCCAGTGCAGGTTTTGACCCTGGACAGAATAACAATGAATGCTCAGTCATCCGTGGCCACAGACACACAATCAAGGTATCATTGGAAAGAGGACACATTGGCGTTTCAAATAGTCTTTAACTTATTTGGAAATATTTATTAGATTTTTTATAATTAACATTTACATATGGGTTTCCTTTGTTTTTGATACACCCTGTACCGTACATGTAATGTACATGTACCAGTAGTGCCAAGACGAACAGAGTCAACCCCCCCCCCCCTTCAAACACCCCCCCCCAAAAAAAAAACCCCAATTATCTCAGTCAGCACTTGCAGCATCATTTGGCAAACGAACCACCAAATCAAAGTCACAGAACATCACCGCCGGGCATTGCTAGTGGGCGAGTATGACACACCCTCAAACCCCTCCCCCCCCCAAAAAAAAATTATGCCTGTCAGCAAATATGCCATGACAAATAAGTTCCTCCACACGTGTTCATTAATGATAGTGTCAAAAAAGATTGTCCACTTTGAACAGCGACCCTATAAGTCAGATGGTGTTTAGCCATCCTCCCCCCCCCCTCAATATTTTAGCACAGATGGCCTTTCAGCAACTTGTTCTTAAATTCCCCACCCCCTTCAAATTGGTCTGGCAACGCCCCTGACACATCAGACACTGCTCAATGCCTAAATCACACTAGAATCCGGACATACAATGTAAACAGTCATGATAATACATGTACACAAACACCGGAAAATTAAAGGGAAAATTCAACATTTGCAAACATCGAAAAATAAAACTACTAAGTTTTTACGAAATACCTGACTAGGATGTTGGTAAATGACAGTCTAAAGCATCCAGTAAAATTATGGCACCTGGTGTGAAGTCATTTTCAAGAAAATGATATTTTTGTACACATTTCCAACGGTGGTCGGCCGACCACCGTTGGAAAAACCTAACTATTTTCAACTACTGCTCCAAATTACCATTTTTTTTCAGTCCAAATTTTGTTTGCTATTGGTTACATGTTCATGAACGGGTGCAGGCCAGCTAGACTGGTTCCCTTACCTTACAATTTCCCGGCATCAATACATTGATCCATTTCATCTTTAGTGGAGTCAGGGAACCAGACTACTTGAACAGTTTTGTTTTTCTTGATTTTCCAGCATTTTCAAACACAAAACTTCAAACATGTCAGTGTAACAATATTTGAACTATTATATTAACCCCTCAAATAGTTCATTTCTGAAAATTACAGCAAAAGCCAATGATGTACATTCCCTTTAATAGAAGAAAGACAACATAATAACCACATAGAACTGAAAAACTCAGTTGATTTTATGCAGGTACAGTGTTGCAGAGTTCACTGGTTCAAATCCCACTTCAAAGCTAATTCAAATACAAAGGTAAAGCAAATTTGACAAACCTGAAATATTAAAGTCAATAGGAGTTTAAATGTGTTCATATTGGACAAATTCACCGTTGAAATGGCCGGTACCGGTATTACAAACTTGAAAATTCCCAATTGTGCAAAAAATATGAACCAACATTCAGTTAATTTCTTTGTTCAACTGAAAATTATGTAGTGATGATATTACATAAAAATTTTATGTTCTCCATCATTAATGTACCAGTAGAACAGGTGAAATGCTTATTTAGGAATTCACAAACATCCATGAATGCCAATGTACTTGTACCGCGTACATGTACATGTATGTGCTGTCCATGTACTATGTACAATAGACTAACAATTGTTCATAAATTAACATGTAACATACATTTTGTAGCCTTTACAAAATGTACTAGTAAAGTTGCCTACAGTGAAATCTCGATTTGTCAAACTCTGATAACTCAAAACAACTGTTAAGTCAAACAAAAAATCCATTCCCTTCAGAAGTATAGCAATGACACAACCCTGCTTAACTCAAAACTCTGCTTAAGTCAAAGTTTGAACCTCTTCCCTTGAGTTTGACTTATATCAAGATTTCACTGTATTCATGGTATTTGCACACAGGTGACTCATGTACATACATACCTGTACATGCCTTGTGCCCGCAAAATTCCAGTCAATAAATAAAAATCTGAACCAGTCTTTCAGGTACTATACAAACAAAATATTCAATGCAGCAGTCTTAAGGCCTACAGCAAAATAGCTTTAAAATTATTGTTGCACTTCAAAAATTCTGTACATACCGGTACCTGTGCATGTGTGCAAGTAAATGCAATGATCTCTTCAAAAAGACATTACGACAATGGGTCATCAGAATGCTAGGATGATTCAGGCAGGCTGAGTGATGAATGTACGAACATGCAAGACCTGCACAGACATGCACATACAGCATTGTTTCTGTGTCACTAGAAACAGCATGCTAAGTACATGAAGTATTGAACATGTCCCCGTACCATGTCATAATCCTTGGATGTTCTCATTCTGCGTAGGTACCGGTATCAACCTCCCCCAATCAATAAGCAGAGATGATTACTCATCCTGACTGCATTCTGAGTGTTCTCCACTTGTCTCAATACACACAAAATGTACACTGTATGCATCACGGTATAGTCTGGTTCAACCTTCTTGACCCTAACTCCTCAGGCATTTTGGGCTGAATCCTCCAAAATCCTCTGCTGTGCAGGAACCTAACGGCATATTCTTTCTGGTTGTCTTTTTCTACATTAAAATGGCTACAACTAGTGGCTAGGCTGTGTGCATGTGTACCTTTGTCAATCCTGCAAAATCTTCCTGAACCTACAGGATTTTGATAGGATTAGGGTTAACCTACTGGTATTAGAATTACTGTGATATTCATTTGAAAAAAACATGGCTGGCTTGGATCCTGGGCATCATCCTACAAAGGTTGAGTGTTTGGATTCTAAATTAAAATTTTCCAACCACCCCAACCCTTCAAATTCCAACTGGCAACTGCATGTTTTTTTAAAATCTGTTGGAGTGAGTACTGCACTAGTAATTAACTAAGTGCTTTACATAGGGTCAGGCATACCACCATAATCAGAGTCCAACAGTTTGGGTGTGGAGTTTACCAGGTGTTGGAATTTGCAAGAGTCAGGAAGGATCCTTGCAAATCACGAAAGGGGTTGGGGTTAAAATGCGCTTTGAGTCAAGCTACTGTTCCACGGGAAAAAAATACAATTATTACCAAAATTTAGTATGCCCCTCTTGGCGTGCTACCCACTGGATTAATCACGGCACGGTACAAAAAATTGTTGTGAACACCTTTTCTTCAATGGATTTTAAACCAATAATATGACATGTACAGTGTACATTGTACATGTGCAGGTACATGTACATGTACATGTCAATGTACACGCACATGACCTTTACAGGCCTCACACTCATGCAAGGTATGCCTGATAAGGTTTGATGTAAAAATTCATCTCATAAATAGAAGTGCAATTATATTTCTTTACAAATCGGATTCAGCTTATAATCTGTGTCGGTATCTCCAGATACCGGTATATCTTTTCCTCTAGGCCTATCAGCATCAATACTCCCACTAACTTCAGTGCATTGCTCCCAGGACTGATCAGTGATAAGGCAAATAAGCTTGGCACACCAGGTGGAGCTGACTTTTGACCTTTGACCTTGCAAGCTGTAAAAAGCGCTGGAATATATACCTAGCCCCTGCTTGTCTATTAGGGTTTACTTTACTTAGAGATTAACTGTTTTAAGGATGTGACATTTACAACACGTTTAGACGTTCAACCTAAAAACAAAATCTAAATCAGTTTATAAATTGTCCAAAACGTTTAAAGGGAATATATCATTGGCTTTTGCTGTATTTTTCAGAAATGAACTATTTGAGGGGTTTGTATAATAGATCAAATTTTGTTACACTGACATGTTTGAAGTTTTGTGTTCGAAAATGCTCGAAAAGCCAAGAAAAACAAAACTGTTCAAGTAGTCTGGTTCCCTGACTCCACTAAATGTAAAATGGATCAATTTACAGATGCCGGAAAATTGTAAGGTAAGGGTACCAGTCTAGCTGGCCTGCACCCGTTCATGAACATGTAACCAATAGCAAACAAAATTTGGACTAAAGTAATGGTAAATTTGGAGCAGCAGTTGAAAAATAGTTAGGTTTTTCCAACGGTGGTCGGCCGACCACCGCTGGAAATTTTTACAAAAATACCATTTTCTTGAAAATGACTTCACACCAAGTGCCATAATTTTACAGGATGCTTTAGACTGTCATTTACCAACATCCTATTAAGGTATTTCGTAAAAACTTGGTAGTTTTATTTTTCGATGTTTGCAAATGTTGTATATTCCCTTTAAACAAAACCTGAATTAAAAGAAAGGAACCTATGTTTTTCCTTCCAGTTAAACATACACTGACTGGCATGCAAATGATATATGCACCAGTTGTACTATTTTTAAAATTAAAAATATCATGGATGGTCAATACATTTCCAAACCCGTGTCTTGTGTCATTATTTTGGTCAGTAATATTCAAGTTTTCAACACTAAACATCCTTTCCTTCATTGAAAAAAAAAACATGCTGCTTCTCGAAACCACTTCGCGACGTTAAACCGCCATCTTCAATTCCATATTCATGAGCTCATGAATATCGTTATTGTAACCAAGTAGAAAAGATGCCATTTTATTTTCTTTATCATATTTTTGTAAGTTAAGAGAATGTACTCTCCTCAAGTACATGTAGGTATTTAATTATTAAATCTTGTCAAAATTTGGGAACAATGGTTTTATTTAGGACCTCTGACTGACAATTGTTTTTATTAGAAATCAGTGTTTTTACTCACCAACATCCGATTTTCAACCCACAGGCAATGGGATTGTGGCGTTCAGGAACCTGTTCCTGTGAGAGAACGAAAAATCCACTTTTAACTTTTTGGACCCCTCTTAGATGGCAATGACACCATGTTGAATATCTGCAGGATTAATTTTGTGGAAAGAGGGCAGGGTTTTGATTTTTGAGGGACATTATGGGGTAAAAATGACGACAGCGACTATGCAGCAACAAACACACACACTGAAAACAAACGTTACGACAGCACGGTTGCTACTGGAATATCAGGTAAGAAAGATTGAGGTACTTCATTGTATTAACTAAGGTAACTTACGATCTGGATGAAAGTGAAATTTACCCTTTAATTCCAAAGTCTCCCAAGCCTATGTTGTCGTTGCTGAGATAACGTTCAAAAGCAAAGATCGTTGATGTAATGTACATCATGCATGACGCACGCGGGTGTGTGTGTGTATCCGTTCCCGAATCGCGGTACCCGACTCGACCTTGTCATGTCATGAGCGCGCGCGTCGACATAAGACAGAGACAAGGTTGAGTCTACGACGACTCGGGGACATGTATACATACATGTACATGTACATGTACGTGTACACAAACCCGCATGCGCCATGCATGATGTTTGTTACATCAAAGATACAATCTTTAATTTTGAACGTTGTCACGACGACAACATGATGGGCTAGGGAGAGCACAGAATTCAATGGTAAATTGTACTTTCATCCAGATCGTAAGTACCATGATCTTAGTCCCGACTCCACCTTGGCGTCATGTCATGAGCGTGCGCGTCAACATAAGACAGAGACAAGGTCGAGTCTACCATGACACGAGAACATGTATACATACGTATACACACCCCCGCATGCACCATGCATGACGTATGTTACATCGAAGATATATACAATCTTCAATTTCGAACGTTATCACGACGACAACATGATGGGCTAGGGAGAGCACAGAATTCAATGGTAAATTTCACTTTTCATCCAGGTCGTAAGTACCTCGATCTTAGTCATTGATCTCTACTTGTGTCTCAGGTGGCGTATTTAGTAATTCTATGGCCATTTTGAGGGTCAAATCTGATGTGTTTGTTGGCAAATGGTTGGGTCGTTTTTTTTTATTTAAAACGCCATGTCTGCCAATCCCATTCACTCAGACCCTACTAATAATATTGCCAGACCAGACCATGTCCGAATGTTAAAAAGTTTGGTCCAAGTTACTCCGATTAGGAAAGAATGTAGTATTCTTACGCCACTTCAGCAGTTGTGTACAAAGTCTATGGAGAGTCCAAATTTTTTTTAAGTATTTCCTAACAAAATTGGAAATGTTTCTCAGTCCCAGATTCATGTCTTATCATCATTTTTGCAATGACTGACCTTTGCTGAGATGATATATGAAGATAAAAGTGGCGTCAGGTTGCAACATTCTTTTCTAATCTTTCCCTGCAGTGACCTACTGGTACATATGTGTTAATCACCAGCCATCAGAAAGCGATAACTTGTCCTAAAATGTCAGGAAAGATTCCCATATCTGGCCATCGCTTGTCACCCTGTGCCCAAACCCTATAATTATAAAGGCTAATCGCAAATAGCAATATACACTGCTGCGCAAAGCATTATGGGCAGGATAAGGGGGCAAAGAACCACGCACGAACGCCAAGTTTGAACGCGCACACCGTCGCCGTTGTGATGCTCTCGGATTTTGCTATTTGCGATCACTCCGCCGCCGGATAAGGCTTATGAGACTGGCCTGAAAATTTGTTTTCTCACTAAATACTTCAATATTTTCCCTGTTAATTTTGACTTTTTAGGACATTATTATCACTTTCTGATGGCTGATAGCTCACTGAAGGGAAAAATTAGTGATGGCCAGATAGACCATGGGAATCTTTCCAAAAGTCAAATTTAGCAGGGAAAATATTGAAGCATTTATTTCAAATTTAATTAGGCCTAATTTTTTTAACCGAGAAAACATTTGGAATTTTTCAGACAAGTCTCATAGGGTTTGTGCACAGGGTGTCAAGTGATGTCCAGCAGGTATGAAACTCTTTCCGGTCCAAAACCATAATTTTACCCCTGAGAAAGAGGTTGTCCGGAAATTGGACAACTGATATGAATGACATGAGCCAATCAATGGCACGCATTGTATGCAAAGCCAAGGCAAAGCAAAGCCAAAGCTGACAAAAAAACATTAAAAAATGGGTGCAGCATTCGATCAGTATTCAGTTTTTCACCAAGTCACAAAATAGGTTAAGAGTGACATGCAAGCATAACCTACCTAACGATGAGAATATCTTGCTGACTTTGAAAATCTTGAACTGCGTTAACTGGATAAAATTCAGGATGCGACGACACACACCAACTTCATTTTATCGGCAGCAAGAGACGGCCATGTTGAAGGATGACGTCACCCCACTGGGATTTCGTCACAGACGTAGACCGAGTGGCGATCTGCGCGGCGGTGCTGCACTACAGCAAATTTTTGACAATTTTTCACCCTTTCTTTATTTATCGTCAACTTTCTGTAAAGAAATTGCCCCAACTGAAAGCACTTACTCACTAGTTATGAGTTTGCTGATTCACAATAATCTCAAAGTTTTACTTTCTCGGACTACATGTATGTAGGACTAGTACTGAAATTGTCATTTTAAATTAAATTGTCCAGATATCGCGCCTAAAATATTCACCATAAGGTACCAAATAAACATTTACACCGAGTTTCTTTTTCGAAGTTTGAAGAACATCTGATTTTACTATGCATTAAAAACGTAAAGTTAAGTTCATACTTTATTGTTCTTTCGCCAAGGTCACAACCATGATGCATATAGGCTAGGCCTAGTCAGCTAGCTAGTTCTTGATTTAAGTTTGGGAATCCACTCAGGCCTTTTTGTTGACGCAACCTTGCACAATTTCCACTCGCATATTGCTGCGAAGTCAGGGACTAGACAAAATACTAACCCAACTGATATTCAAGTCTTTTTTTAGATACTGCAAATATTTACGTTGGCTTCCATTTATATTTTCAATGATTTTTTTTTCTTTCCTGGAAAGCTACTAATAAGGTTAATCTTTAGAGGTCCTTCCCGTGACATGCATGCAGGAGAAGACAAACCAAATCATAAAAACATCACACCTTAATTATACCAAATGAAAAGGCGCAAACCGTACCTCGACTTTATACATCTTCAAACTTTTATGACAATCATTTTCCACTAAAGTTCCAGAAATAGGTTCAACTGTTCCGCTCCAAAGAAAAGAGGAAAATATTCGCAAAAATTGTGCTTGACGTAAATCAGATTTGATGTCCCCTTCAAACGAGTGTTTTTGGGTTGTTTTTTTTTAATTAATAACCCTAAAAGGACCGGGGCGGATCCGCCCCTCCCCCTCCAACTTTTTCCGCGATACCCTTGCAACAAAAACAAATTTTCCCGACCCGAGCTTTCCTGACATTTTAGTCTCGAGTCTTACCAAAAACATAAATTTCCGAGCATGGGTTGCCTCGCAGCGAAAAATGCGCGCCCCGAAAACTGAATTTCCCCGGTACTACTGTACACAAAGCAGAATTACCATTGGTGCCGTAATGAATAATTAATTAGCCAATAATTCCAAACCCTTTAACCCATAGTAATGAAATTTCTTGGGTATGTTCATATTAAGTTTTCTATGCATGCACCACCAAGTTTCATCAATTTTGTCACTCAGTGGCCGAGATCTGAAGGGCCCGGCAGGGGCGGATCCGCCCCCCCCCCCACTCTGGCAAGAGATGGTCAAAATAACCCGGCTCCTTTTATAGGGTTAAACTAGAAGAGAAATGAAGACGCCCATGGGCGTCGCCAGGATTATTTTCTAGAGCGGGGAAAAGCACACACCCCCCCCCCCCGAAATCCCTGTATTTTTCTATAGCATATTCTCGATTTATCATTTTTCGAGGGTGGTCCGGACATTTGCCCCCCCCCCCCCAACCCATTAAATTAACAGCAATATGACCTTGCGTCTCTTTTTCTTTCTTTTGTCCCCTTTTTGTTCTCTTATTGTTCTCTCTTTTTTTTCTTCTTTTCTTTTGCTTTTCCAGGAGGGGGGGAAGCCGCCCCCTTGCCCCCCCCCCCCTCACGACGCCCATAAAGACGCCTATTTTAAAACCGATGTTACTCACAGCTTTGCAGGTCAGTGTGAAGCATGAATAAAAAGATATAATTGTTTCTAAAAAGTGGCACATTTTTCGTTCGTAAAAAATTGTTCAAATATAAGCAGACGAGGGCCTATAGGGTGTCGATTATGTCAGTTTTGAATTGCTACCGGTTACATTTTCGTTTGAAAAAACTATGATCGTGGCAGAATGTCGCCGGGGCGAGGGGAGGGACTTTTTTGCCGCCATAATGCAGTTCTCCTCCCCTCTGGGCAGGCGCGGTTCTACGGGGGGGGGGGGGGGGGGGGGGGGGGGGGGGGGGGGGGGGGGGGGGCTAGGGGGGGGGCTGTAGCCCCCCCCCCCCAAAAAAAAAAATTCCGTAAAAAAAAATTGCATTAGCAAAAAGAAGGATTGTGATGTACATGCGAACGGTCTCCCCCTAAAGAAGAAATAGCCGTGACAAGGGTGCATTAGTTAATATAGTGTGAATGATTTTAGGATTTTATTGGCGCTCCCCATTGAAAATATGGCATGAGCCCCCCACCTATTGATTTTCGGAGGCCTAAGTGTCTGGAAAAAATAGCCGGTCAACATTTCAGCACGTCTCCCTGAAAAAAATTCTGGATCCACCGTGCTAGCCCCCCCCCCCCCCCAAAAAAATATTGGTTCTACCGCGCCTGCCTCAAATATGTTTATGAAAATATCCAGACAAATTATCATAATACGCTCACTGGTAACTTACTTATAGTTTATTTAAGTTTTGTCTTGCAAATGCAAGCAATCGCAAAACAATTAAGGACATTGGCGGTGCGGTCACGGTGGACGATCAAATTCTCGTTCTGTACATTTCCGAGCAACGTTTCAAATGCAAAGTTGACCTTCGACATGCAGGCTTCCCTCGTGTCCCCCCCCCCCCCCCCCCCCACCCACCCACCTCCACCCCTCCCCCACCCACGTACTCCCCACATCCCCACCCGATGTATGCAGCGAATGAGCTGATGATTCGCCCAGTGTATAGTCTACAACTGGCCGAATTTTTGGTTTGGAAAAAAAGGCATTATGACAAAAAAGGTCTTGAGAGTGCATTTCAATAGCGCCCTCTCATGGCAAGAGAATGTCCTGTCATTTTTGTCAATCTTAATTTTGGCCGACTGTACTGTGCATGCGCATCTGAGGGTGATCCATCGCATAGCACAATTTCGTAACATTTAATTGTTAAAACAATAGAAACGATTAGGACCCCTTGAAAATCGAAACTTGGGAAGTTCCCTGATTCTAAAAATAGCATATGACGTCCACCACAAATCAATATTTAATTTGCGTTCAGTGCATGCTGCATGCAGTGCCAGTGTTGCACTTTCGATTTGCCGTTCCTGGTGAAAAAACAACATGGACTCGGGACAATTCCCCGTTTGGTTATTTCGCCAGTTCAACCTCAAATCTTGCGGTTTGTAAGCTTCGCCTGTGGAGTTTCCCTCCAAACAGACGAATGCTAGACAGGCTGGGGAGTACTTGCGGTTAAATTCTGACAAGGTAGGTACGTACGCCACGCTGTTGAAAATTTGTGCATATGTCATGGAGTAGGCATTACGTGTACGTTGCTTTGTGTGCAATTAATCATGGATGCATCAGTGCGTTTGGATCCTTGGCTGTGTGTAAACCAACAAAGACAGCCGCTAGGGTTTGAAGGTGCTAATTTAGTAAACAGGATTAGTGTAGTAAGTCCAGGTCAACATGCACATATGGGCTAACTGTTTCCAGTTATAATAATATGACCAACAATGAATTGTGGTAAACGTGATTGAGCTATTATTAGTATACTAATACTATAGTATTACAGACATGTCAAATGAGTTGAAGTCACTGCTTTGTAAATTACTTCACCAGTTTGGTATGGGAAGTTTTGAGAAAAATATACTCAAAGGCTATTAAAAAAATAGTATGAGAAAACTATAACAAATCGGGAATAAAGATTTGTTCCAATTGTCTAGTTCAGTTTTATTCTCATAGAGGAATACATTTTCCTCCATGGTTAACTCAAGGCAGAATAGCGGTAATTAATCTTCTGCTGAGTTTTGTGTCAGATTAAGTGTCACATTTAGACACAAATATACTTTCCACCACAGCATTGCAACTTTACTTCCCTGTTGATTGTACATGTAAGTCAATACTAGCAAGTTGTCCTGCATGGAAGATCGAGACGATTGGCGGATCTGTTGTAAAGCCCCGGCTGTAGTGACTGTGCATGGCTGACTGAGAAGTAGTACACACTGTAGGTAGTGTAGTGGTACACAACACAAAATATCCCCAAATTCTGCCAAAACTGAAGCTTCACAGTTCGCAAAAAACAGAATCATTTGCATTGTTTACTCTGCAGGTTAAGAGTAAATTCTAGTTGCCAACCATCAAGGGCGTCAATCGCTTCTGAAAAGTGTGGGGGAGCATACCTTGATCAGAACTAATGCAAGCACGAAGCCCTAAAGCATGGGGTTCAGGGTCCTTAAGGATTCTAGATGCTCTGGGGTGCGATCTGAGGCAGTTTCTGATTACTTTTAATAACCTTTTTGGGTTTTTTGGCAAAGATTATCATTAAATTAAACAGCATTTTCGAGTTTGGAGTCGTTGAATTAGCTATTCTGTGCTATAGAATCAAATGTAGGCTATATTTTTTCGAGGTCGATTCCCATGCCAACCATGCAAAGGGTCGGCATCGTTTCAAAGTCCCAAATAACATACATACGGTACTACATTGTTTGTGCTTTTGAATTGCTTTTTAATGCAGGATCTGAAGATACCTGGTGAGGATGGTCATGTTTGGCAATTACGGTGTGTCACAGTCGTATCTACATAGAGTGACACCGCAAGTCAGCGCGATGGCAGATCCCGCCAACTCTCAGATAGACGGAAGCTGTGCTGCTCATGCAAAGGCAGACAGTGCCGAGACCTCTACGCCTCCAGCGCATTGTGAAACACAGCAGTCTGAAAGAGCAGAGGCTGCAACCAGGTCAACCTTTGCCCACCCACTATCTACTGAAGAGGAATTGATGGCACTGGATGTTGGCGTGGATGGTCAGTCGGTACCAGAAGGCATAAGTGATCTCTCTGAGCCATCCAAAGAGAGTGAGACATCAGTGAATGTCGGGGCATCCCTCTCTTGTTCTTCTGGGACAGAGACGCTGAAATCTGCTGATCGGACTCCCAAGAGCCATCGGAAAGCATTGCGGGACAACGCTCTAGATTCTGAAGCAGAGGAGGTGCAGCTTTCTCAAAGTCAGGGTTCTTCTAGTTTGTCGGAAGCCGTTGCAGCACACAGTACAGCAGGGTCTGATATGGATGAGACACTAACTAAAAGTGCAGAATCTGCTTCTAGTCTCCATTCAAGCAGTCTTGCAAAATACGATTTTGTGATGTGGTACCATCCAGACGATGACTTGGCAGCCGAAAGGATCTATAAATTCTTGGAAGGAGACCTGGGTCTGAAAGGATACAGATATTGCCGGGATAGATCGCTGGGGAAGTACAAGTTGAGTGAAATGGCTGAGGCCATAAGGGATTGCAGCAAGGTGCTCTTGTTTATCACGCCTCGATCCAATGACTGTGGAATGTTTGAATCACAAGTGCACAACAGTTTGAATCACTCCATAGAATCCAATCGTAAAAAATGTCATACCAATTTATTGGGAGCTAAATCCGCATCAGGGTCCTAATGTTGTAAGGGGGATTCAAAGTATCGTTTATCAAGACTGTAGTGAGAAATTCAAGAAACAAATTGCAAGGATTTTTAAATTATCTTACCCTGAGTCATTTACTGCATCAGTGCGTAGCAACTCTTACTCACCCCAGTCTGTTAAATCATCAGTTTTACCAACTTTCACACAGTCATTGAGTGCACCTTGTGCTCCAACACAGAAGAGTTTTTGGTCCCGCTGGTTTTCTTCTAAAAAGTAATAACTGAAATTAATTTATAAAGGGTGTATCAAAATAAAGGTAATCCAAAAGTAATGGGTTAATAGTTAATACATAAAAGTCATGAAGTTGAAGGGTAGTTCATTAGCTTTTCATTGATATATTGTCATGTCAGTGCAACAAGGTTGTATCTCCTAAAATGGGCCGTACATGAAACGTTAGTTTCAGAATGTCAAAAGGTCGTATCTCAATTAAAATAACCCGGATGTACACACAAAGTCAATAGACGTCGAGATACAACCGTGTTGCACGGAATGTTTCGCGCGAGATACAACTTTGTTGCAGAATGCAGCATTGACAGAGCAGCATAATAAACCCATGTTTTCAAGTTTTTGCTGTACACGTGGTGAGTTAAGCTATCGGATGAATGTGCTGATGCTGTGGACAGTACGTTATAGGAGGGTACGTTTTAGAGATGTTGGTGCTTAAATTGGGACATCATAATGTTGTCCATAAATAAATAATCATGCCAAAGATTTTGTTTTTCATCACAAATTACTATACCTCATGATTAGTCATCAGGCAGCCACGGCATTTCATTGGTCCATTCCAGCAACTCAACCGTGTGAAAGTTTTTACTATTTCCCCGCGTCTCCGCACGCGCGCGCGTGACGCGTAAAAAACAGGGAGGTAGTCTAATTCAAAATGATCCCACAGCACCGTAGGGCTGTCTAGTCCATTACGGTATACATTGTACATCAAAATTGCAACCGGCATGACCGGTATGTTCACTTTGCAAGTTTTACCGAGGAAGAACTGGGTGAAATTTTGGACAATAATAATAAATCCAGTGTTTTGTGTCAATATTAAAGTTATTAAAATAATGACACAACAGTAACTTTCTATTCTATTTGTCTCCTTAAATTAAACTTAACGTTTCAGTTTATCCAAATAAGCCTTTTCGGAGTTCCAACTGCGCATTCATAACCTGTGACAACGCGCATTGTTTGTCTCAAATGGCCTTTGACATCATCGCACCACTGACTTTACAAAAAGGCTGTTTGTGCATTGTGGGTACTGTCAAAGGGCATTTGAGACAAACAATGTGCGTTGTCACAGGTTACAAATGCGCGCAGTTGGAACTCCGAAAAGGCTTATACTGCACAATGAAAAACATGGTGAAATGGACGCAGCTGCCTGATGAATATTTATGAGGTATAGTAAAACAAATACATGGTGTTTTTTGCAGAAATAGTGAAAACAAATGATCCCTCTGTGTTGGATGATTGGGACTATGTCCCTCAGCATACCATTCATCCAACTCCTCAGGGTCACTATTTCCCCACAAACCATGTTGTATTTGTATACTAGCAATCCCAATCCTAAAGTCTTTTTAACAGCTTGCAATGGGCACGGCCAAAGCGATGGCAAAGTTGGGCCGACGCCCAAGCTATGTTTTGAGTACATTTTGTGTGTGCAATAGGTAGTTGTTATTTTAATGACTAAACATAATACATGTATCCTTCAAATGATTTTTGTTGTGCGATAGGTAGTTGTTATTTAATGAGTTAACATAAGGCCAAAAAAAAAAATATTCGGTCTCTGGTCAGGCCAAAGTTCCGGAATTGATGCGGCGACGCTGCTTTTTTTTTTTTTTTTCTTCTTCTTTTTTTTTTTTTTCAAGCTTGGATTGTACAGACACGGTGGGGTACTATTTTGCTTTTTTTTGTGTCCTCATGTACATTGGTGCCCTCGATCATTTGCCTTGGTGCAATTTTCCATTCCTTGGTGCTCTGTGGTAAAATAAAATTGAGGAGGTGCGGCAATAGAGGGCGCTGTTGGAGCTATCGCGGAACATTTTGGGAATAAAAAAGGTTGACGAGCATGATTAAAATTAACGCGCGCGCTGACCAGAGACCACATTTTTTTTTTTTGACCTAATACACGTAAAGTTCAAATGATTTTTTGTGTGCAATAGGTAGTTGTTATTTTAATGCGTAAACATAACATCTTTGAAATGATTGATTTAGCCTAATAATGAAACTTATTCTATTTATACTCGAAACATTTTCAGCATGTCTTTCTCCCTCCCCATTCCACAAGTAATCTACTACGACTGTGAACTTTTTTGGACAGCTCACTTCACAGCTGAGCACAGCTTATATTAACTCACCACTTATTCAGCAAACTTGGAACATGGGTTTAGTAGCCTCTTTTTTTTAAATCAATGGTGCTCGGTCATCCGTGACTAAAGAGATGCATATGAGATATCAATGGAAATCTAGTAATAACCTACCCTGCAAGATGGACCCACTTAAACAGTGTTCAAATTTGCACCTTTTATTATTAACCCATTACTTTTGGATAACTTTATTTTGATACACCCTGTATTGAAATTAAGTATATTTTACTATGAATTTGTTTTCTGAAATGTGTGCTTCAGGTTATGCTGCATGGACTTTCGACCTGTAAGCATGGCAAAGACAGATACTTCCATGTTTTGCCAAGATGTGAAACACCTGATAAACAAAAATATTTGCTGGCGATAGTTTTGAGTAATGCAGATACTGACAGAATGTGTGCAGTTGAAGCAAACATTGAGCAGATGTTGCGTTCAAAGTCTAGTACTGAAACCAATAATCAATGTCGACAATCAATGGCACGCAGGCATCAGCCTTTGTGTGTAGTTGTGTATAGTTATGCATCATTGAATGACAAATAAACAGTCTGTGGTCTGAAATCAAATATCGAAATTGTGTTTGTATGAAGAACGGCACTCACAGGCTTATATATGTTTTCATTTCTAGAACAATTATGGGTATCAATGGGGGAGGGGTGTTGTGTTAGACTAGGTGGACATGTCTCCTCCCCCCCCCCCCCCCCCCCCCCCCCCCCCCCCCCCACACCCCCACCTCAATAATTTTGGGGAGAGGGACGCCAATTTTAATGCCTCGATAAGTTATTCCCTCGATAATTTATCCCCTCGATAATTTATCGCCTTGATAATTTATCGCCTCAATAATTTACCTTAATCAACAAAATATGCTTTTCCTCATAACTGACATGCATCACTAAATCGCAACAAGAAATTGCTGCTCTGGAAAACTACAATGTAGTTGGAAAACTATTCTACCGGCCAAGTTCCACTTATGTCATCTAATATTTTTTTTTTTAAATGATGCACAGTTGCGGGGAAAAGTTTATTTGGTTAATTCAGATGCACCTAAACTGGTCTTGTTTTGAAAATTGATGAAGTGCTCCCAGTTCTACCCATGGCCCAAATAAACCTGTTTTAATAAGCCTTTAATAGGCACCACTACTTTGGCTAAATTTTTTTCCATTGTATTTGTAATGTAAATGGAATCTCACCTCGTGTGGTTGATTTTATCAAAGAGAGTGCTCTTAAGTCTTATAACTCTGATGACCAGAAATACTTCTCAAAGAAATTCATTATAGTTGTTAAAGGGAATATACATCATTTGCTTTTGCTGTAATTTTCAGAAATGGATGGAATTGGGGGGTTGGAAATATATAGCAAATATAGTTACACTGACTTTTTTGAGGTTTTGGGTTCGAAAATGCTATAAAAACCAAGAAAAACAATCATTTTCCTGTAGTCTGGTTCCCTGACTCCATATAAGAAGAAACAGAGCAGTTTACATACATTGGGGAATTGTAAGGTCAGGTAACCAGTCTAGCTGGCTTGTACCCGTTCATAGGTTTGTTATCGATTGCAAACAAGTGCGATGGTCAATTGGGGCCAGTATTTGGAAAAAAAAACAGTTTTTTCCAACGCTGATCGGCCGATCAGCGTTGGAAATTGATACAAAAATACCACTTTTCTTGAAAATGACAGTATACCAGGTGCCATGATTTTACAGGATGCTTTACACTGTCATTCACTAACAGTCCAGCAAGGTATTTCAAAATGATTTGGTAGTTTTATTTTTTGATGTTTGCAAATGTTGTATTTTCCCTTTAAGAGTTTCAGTCTTTAAATTGCTTTCTTGAAACTTTCAATCACTAGAAATATACATCCATAAAGAAATGTGCCCCTTATAATGAAATTAATGGTGCCGTTGTTTTTATCTGACCTCAAAAGTAGTAGTATGTTTTTCTTTCAGTTCTGTATACGCAACTTCCTCATCTTGGCCAATTATGCAATTGTGTGGGGGTGGGTATTCCTTTGTGTACATTTCTTGCTTTACCGATGGGATCACTGTTCTACTGTTTTGCTGAAACTTTGTGCATCAGAAAGATTCTGTGCCAAGGTGTACTTCCTGTCAAAACATTTTCAGGAGAAATTACTTTAATAATGGCCTTTAGGTCTGTGGCAATACATGTTTAACAGAGCTCCTTCATATGTTGGATCTTGGTTAGGACCTACAAATGCTGAAGAAAACAAGATTAGGACTGGAGCTGGACCCCAAAATCTCAGTTGAGGACACTTTACACTCGGTCAGAACTCAGTTAGTCAGTGACTCGGGGAGTCAGCCAGTCAGTGACTCGGCGAATCAGTTGGGGAGTCAGTCAGTGACTCTGCCGGGGAGTCAGTCAGTCAGTGACTCGGGGAGTCGGCCAGTCAGTGACTCGGCGAATCAGTTGGGGAGTCAGTCAGTGACTCTGCCGTGGAGTTAGTCAGTCAGTCAGTGACTTAGGGAGTCTGTCAGTTGGGGCCAGTCAGTCAGTCAGTCAGTGACCCCATCGGGGAGTCAGTTGGTTGGGGAGTCGGGGAGTCAGCCAATCAGTGACTCAGTCGGTCGGGGAGTCAGCCAGTCAGTGACTCTGTCGGTCGGGAGTCAGCCAGTCAATGACTCTATCGGTCGGTGAGTCAGCCAGTCAGTGACTCTGTCGGTCGGGGAGTCAGTCAGTCAGTGACTTGGTCAGTCTGTCAGACACACAGTCAGTCAGTTGAAGGACAAACGAGTCGGAGGAATATAGGCTGGCCTTTTGGGTACAGCAAAAAAAAAAACACCCACAAAACTCCAGAGTGGGAAAATGAATCAAATCTTCACTGCTTACATTTTTGTTTAAATCCCCAAAAGCAGGTCCTCCCAAAAGAATTAGCCCCCAAATTTGTCAGACTATAATAAGGGGAGAGGAAACTGACAATAGATAACAATTCATTACATAACTGGATACAAATCTGTTGATTTCAGCTGTATTTTGGTAACTACCCTGACAAATGAGGGCACAGACGCCCTGGCTCTTTATTGGAACAAAACACATTTTTCCCAGAAGGTGGGAGCAAACACTCAGCAATGTAAGTCTACTTTATAGTTGCTGTTCCAACACTGACGATCCATAAAACAATTATGTCTTAACACAAGCTCACTTCTACATACACGCATTACAGATAAACTCAGATAATACAAAAACAAATATTGGCTCAGGAAGTTCATTGATTGCTCTATGCTTCAATCAAGCAAATGTTTTGTAGAATTGCAACTATACATCACCATTTTACCCAACAACGTAGAGAATTTCACTAGCCATTTGGAAGGAAAACTGTTTTTCAAACTTAAATAAAAAAGAATAAAAAAGAATGTAAGGCCAAAAAAAAAAAATAGTCGGTCTCTGGTCAGACCAAAGTTCCGGAATTGATGCGGCGATGGGGTTTTTTTTTTTTTCTTCAAGCTTGGATTGTACAGACAAGGTGGGTACTATTTTGCTTTTTTGGTGTCCTCATGTACATTGGTGTCCTCCATAATTTGCCTTGGTGCTTTCGATCATTTGCCTTGGTGCAATTTCCCATTCCTTGGTGCTCTGTGGTAAAAAAAATTGAGGAGGTGCGGAAATAGAGGGCGCTGTTGGAGCTACCGCGGAACATTTTGGAAAAAAAAAAGATCGACGCGCATGGTTAAAATCGACGCGCGCGCTGACCAGAAACCGACTTTTTTTTGGCCTTATTTTTTTTTTTGAGATGCAGTAAAAAAGAATAGAGTAAAAAATAAATGAATGAATTGGCCAAGATATATAATATTTAACAGTTAACAAACACCTGGTTCTTCAAAGTATTAACATACTTATTAACATAAATTCAGAAACCTATTCCCCCAGTACTGAAGTTTCAGCTTGATTACAATAAAAAAAAAAACTAGAAAAACGTACCACTAAAATCACAATTCTTTGAATACATCCATTATGACTGACTACCGGTATATAAAATGAAAATTGGTAAATACCTATTTCTGTATTTAATACACATACACAATGTTTCACACTGTTTTAAACTTGGAAAATTGCCAACATGGGCAGGGTAAATATAATTTAATTTTTTTTATGGAATTCAAAAATAAAGGGTTTTAAGACTCTGCACAGAACTCTTGTTCGATGTTCATACATTGCCTAATTATCAAAACTATTTCAGATATTTCAACTATTACTGTATTTCAGTCAACAAAGCCTCACAGAATCATTTGCAAATAATTGTACCCCAAAAATAAATGAACATGCATTTGGTATTTGATTTTGTTTTTTTTTAAAGGTATTCAATAACATTAGTAATGACCCACTAATGAAACTACCTAATAAATGAGAAAAATCCTGCTCAAAGTAGGACTGGTATCAAATACCCTGTAAAATTAAAAGGGTATCGTTCATTAATAATAATTAAATATTATTATTATTATTTATTCAGCCAAAGAAAAAGAATACAAATATACAATAGACTTAAACTACAATACATACATTAATGCCCAAGAGAAAACAAAGACAGTAAAAAAGCTAATCACCAAGATGAGATCTATTTATAACAATTGATAATTACCCGAGCCGAAGGCGAGGGTAATTATCAGCATCCAGACTCCAACTGGTCTTAAACATAGTGTTTAACACCGACCAAGCACATATTCATTCCCATTCTTAAATACCTTTTCGGTAAAACTTTTCGGTCCACAAGAGTTAAAATAAGTCAAAATTTTTCAATTTCCAATGATTTCGTTCAACCAAACACCCCTCTAGTTATACAATGGTAAGGCCCTCTGGTACATGTATTAGATCTCCTTATACATGTATGGAGATTGAATAAAAATCATGTCCGAATGCTGATTTAGGGAGTGAACACACAATAATAATAATAATAATATAATAATTTGGGAGGCTAATCATCCTTACTCGCAGCTGGTATGCTGAATTGCGAAGGACGCGGCTACAAAGTGGTCGGGCCGCTGGCACGTAAAGGTGCATATGGCTGCCGGCCACATCGACCCATATATGACCACAGAGCACAGCCTGAGATCAAAAGTGTTTGATTTTTTTCGGAGGGTGGAAAACCGGAGGGCCCAGAGAAAAACCCTCTTGGCACAGGAGAGAACCAACGCACAACTCTACTCACATGCGATCCGCGGCCAGGATTCGAACCGTGGTCACCTTGGTGAGAAGCGAGCGCTTTACGCACAAGCCACTCATGCCACCCATGAAGGGTGCAACTCAAAATACCAAACGGCAACTTGGAAACGTAAACTGCGAAATCCACCGATGAGACCAAAAAGTTTTCTCTGTTTCCCCAATATAATAATAATAATAACAAGCAGAAACTTAAAGGCAATACACCACATTTGCTTTTGCTGTAATTTTCAGGAATGGATGGACTTGGGGTTGAGCATTTGATAGAAAACATTGTTACACTGACCTGTTTAAAGGTTTGTGTTCACAGATGCTGGAAAAAACCAAGGGAGAAAGGCTGTTCTTGTAGTCTGGTTCCCTGAATCTACTTCAGACGAAACTGAGCAATTTATAGACATCGGGGAATTGCCAGGTCAGGGGACCAGACTAGCTATCTTGCACCTGTTCACGGATGTGTTACCCGATTGCAAACAAAATGCGGACCAACTAAATTTGGTAAATTGGGGGCAGTATATGAAAACAATTCAGTTTTTTCAAATGGTGATTGGCCAACCATTGTTTGAAAATTGATACAAAAATTCAACTTTTCTTGAAAATGACAGCACACCAGGCGCCAAGGATATTACATGTATTCACTTACAGTCAAGTAAGGTATTTCACAATAATTTGGTAGTTTTATTTTTTGATGTTTGCAAATGTTGTATGTCACCTTTAAATGTTCTGAGTCTGAAACTATTACTTTCAGAAAAGCAACTTAAATTTGGTGAAGCAGTTACGATTTAGCACGAGTATCATCTTTGGTTGGATAAACGGCTGGATTTGATTTTCATGGATGCATGTTTAAATTTACTTTTCAAAAGATGAAAGTACAAAATGAAAATTCACGGTTTCTTGCACATCAAATGCATGGATTCTGTGGCTATTTCAGTAATGGAAATCACTTCAAAGTTGGCGGTTTCTAGCATCTTTTTACCCACCTCCCTCCCCATGAATGCTCCTAGCCCCGCCCCATCTTTATCTACCAGAGATGTGGGGAGACAGTTGAAGAGACTGTAGGTGAAATCCACGCAGATCCTGTCCTGATCCTCGAATGCCAGGTTGTCTTGGAGTTTGGAGTGGCTGTTGACCTCGATGATGGATAGGGTGCCTCCGGACTTGAGCACCCTGTGCATCTCACGGAGTGCCTTGTCAGGGTAGGTCAAGTCGTGGAGGACGAAACTTATGAATACGTAGTCAAACTTGGCGGTCCAGTCGCTTGGCAGTTGGGTTATGTCGCTTGCAAGGAATTCCACGTTGCTGAGGCCCTTCTTGGTCGCCATTTCCCTCGCCTCGAGAATCCCAGGCTTGGAGAGGTCAATGCCAGAAAACCGACTCTTGGGAAAGTGACCGGCTATGATTCGCGTGGAAAGCCCTGTACCGCAGCCAGCATCCAGAACTTCGATTCCATCGTCTGGAAAATAGAAAGATCAAGTTAAGATGTTAACCAGTTCACGTGTATAAACACAAAGGCTTTGCGGTATTCGGAACGGATGACGCTGGTAAGTTCAGGTACCGAAAAGTGGACACAGTTGCCCAAGCCAGATATTCAGGGGTTTTCGGGTCGGGTCGGTTCGGTTTCGTGTTAGTTCGGGTCGGTTTTTCTTGAATATTTGTTGGGTCAGGTCGGGTTGGTTCGGTTTGCAGGGGTGTGATTGGACAAAAATGAAAAATCCACGAACTTCGGTTGACATGTAATATACATGTACATGTACATGTATTATTGTACATGTACTTGTATAGATGTACATGTATACATATGCATGCACGTATGTCCATATATAGGCCTAGGGCATGTACATTTTATGTACTGTAATTTCTGTAATGTTAGTAAATTTTGTCGCTTCAGTAAAGAAAACAAATGGGGGAAAAATTAAGAAAAAACGTCTGGTCATTAAATAATATAATCCATATGTGATTGATTCATAAAGGCTTTTTCTGTGTGTGATGTTATTACTTTTGCATGTTGCAGAGAGAAACGATTCACACAAAACAATATGAACGGTGCTGAAAAAAGTTTAATCTTACTTTAAACTCCAGTCCCAGCCCCAGGCTTCCAAAACATTTTTGAAATTTTGTGTTGGTGGTGGCTATTTTTCAAAGCACTACTGCAGCTCAAACTGATTTCCATCCACAGTGACACTTTATTACCAGTTCTTCCAACCATACTCTTGAATTCCTTGACAAAATCGCGGCAACACCAATGTGTTTGCGAATTGCTAGCACACGATCGTCACTGCACACTACATGCACAATACACACACACATCCACACGCGAAAAGAAACACGAGGTGCTGCAAACCCATTGAAAATTATTTTTAGTCTGGTCCTCAAGTACTCCACTGCGCATACTGCAATAATGTCTATTAGGTTCTTGACCGCACTGCATTAGACTTGTCACCAGTCCATCCATTATCGTAAATTAGAGCCTATATTTCGCCAGAAGTTTTTAGGCGATATTATTACGGAAACAGAAAACGTTAAAAATCCGGAATCCTCAAAACAATTCCGCAGACGTTAGATAAAAATCCGGAAATCCGGAAAAATCCGGAAAAATCACACCCCTGGGTTTGGGTCAGTTTTTCCTGCATGTTTTGTTGGGTCAGGTCAGGTCGATTCGGGTCGGTTCGGGTCGGTTTTTCTTGAATTTTTGTTGGGCGGGTCAGTTTTAGGGATTCAGATCAGTGTCGGTTCGGTTTCGTGTTAGTGCGGGTCGGTTATTCTTGAATATTTGTTGGGTCAGGTTGGGTTGGTTCGGTTTGGGGTTGGTTTGGTTCGGTTTTCCTTGCATCTTTTGTTGGGTCAGGTCAGGTCAGGTCGATTCAGTTTCGAGTCGGTTCGGGTCGGTTTTCCTTGAATTTTTCTTGGGTCGGGTCAGTTTTAGGGATTCAGATCAGTTTCTGTTCGAATTTGGTTTATACATGAATCTATTATGTTTCGGGTCGGTTTGGCCTGGTCAGCCCGACCCGATGCACAACACTAGTGTACATGTACTTACTGAGTTGTTTCTGTATCTGAGGCATAGAGGGAATGAACTCCTGAAGGAACTTGTTGTGGAACCATGGCCCTTGAGTCAACTCCATCAACTCATCAAATTTGGGATATTGACTGTTTGAAACTCCTATAAAAAAAAATAACAATGGTGAATATTATCACATTAGCCACTGTACTACATTGTTTGGCAATGTGTTTATTCACAGATAAATCTATCAAAGTATTGAGTGCTCAGTCAGTTTGGGGCACTACAGTGACAGTTTAATAAATGATCCTTTCTATTAGGCCATCAGCCTCGGTCCAAAATTTTTGCCACCGGTATCAAATGAGGGGAATAATCGTTATCGCGATTTTTGGCAAGGTATACACCTCCAGAGTTGGAAAATATGTGATAGCATTGCAGCGGTGGCAGCTTTTTGGGTGCCATCACCCTTTTTTTCAAAATGTCTTTCAAAATGCTTGTTACCACTCTAGGGGCGGTATACCTTGCGCTAGTCCGAAAATGTGGGACTCTCAATACTGTGTATGAGAGTCCCAAAACTTAAGGTATTGAAAACATGCAAAAACAAGAAAATAGACTGGCACCTAAAACAACCAGTCCAACACAATCAACCATGCCAAAAGAATTTAAGAAACATGTGGCATGAAGCGGGAACTAGTCTCAATTTACTACACATTTCTCCATAGTCAAGCCACCAGACTATTGACACTGAATGAAGAGGTCAGTCTTTTCAAATAGTTGGACCATGGTTGGACTTGTACCAGTCTAGTATTTAGCCCCACTTTGAAATCACTTGACTTCCCTCTCATGTGCAAAATATTGAAGAAAAGTCTCAAATTGAATTGAGTCTGCAAACTTGGTTGGTGAAATATGGAGGACATTTTCTTTGCCCCAGTGGAATTTTGGAGAAATTTGCTGGCTAAACTGTGAGTAAAGTGGGCCTGATTTAGTTTTGCACGTTTCAGAGCACTCCAGAGCCCTGTCTGACCTTGCGCATGCGCACTATAATCATTTATGCCCTGATTTGATACTGACCAAACCCCAGGCTGATGGCCTGTATGGCAGACATCTTAGAGGTTCACTGTTTTTCTTCCACATGCGTCATTCTAAAAATTGAGGGTGCAAAGGTTGACGTTTTCACGTCCCTGTTACTTGGTGCTTTGTAATTTGCCATTCAATTATTATAAGCCAGTTGGGTATTTCAATGACTCGAGGTCATTCGGGATAACATCACCGACATGATGTTACGCGATGTTACGCCCATTCTGCTGGTAATTTACACGCAAGCGTTGTGCCCCCACATTTATGTGCCTTCTAAACGTTCCGTTATCCCAAATGACTCGTGATCCATATCATCGTGCACATGCGCAGTTGAAATACATTCAAAAATCATGAATGATTTCAAATGATTTTGTATTTGTTGGGTATACTATAAGTAGTCTGCTTTCTCATAACCATTCTTGGAGCGCAATTGCATTAAGGAGTGCATCAGAGTCATAACATCCTAGATGTGAGATGTAATCAGGGGCTGCAGAAAAAAAGCGGACCCCAAATTTAGCCTATAGAATGATCCACAGCATGACTAACAACAGTGTATTCATTTCCTTTTATTTACAAATCTCCAAAAACAGCTGCTGTGTGCAAAGCTGAATGTTTGATATGGCAATCAGTAATTACAAAATATGATTTACAGCTGATGCACCCACAAAAAGTTATACACAGTAGTTGGAGATCAAAATGTTTGATTTTTTCGGATACCTGGGGGGCCATTTCTTTTGAAACATTCTGCCACCTGAAGGAAGCCCCCACAAAGAATAGGTGCGCTCATAGCAAGGCCCTTCAGCTCCGTGATGTTTGATCGATGTGCAGGCAGCCAGTACTTCTCCTCCTTGGGGTCAAAGTTGACGACTCGGGCAGAGGTCATGCATCCTAACCACTCCCTGACATATCTGCATGCGGGAAAAGACTAGGTTAGGGCTAATAATAGACCCTTTAAAGGGAATATACATCATTTGCTTTTGCTGTAATTTTCAGAAATGTATGGAATTGGGGGGTTGGAAATACATGTATACATATATATAGCAAATATAGTTACACTGACTTTTTTGAGGTTTTGGGTTCGAAAATGCTATAAAAACCAAGAAAAACAATCATTTTCCTGTAGTCTGGTTCCCTGACTCCATATAAGAAGAAACAGAGCAGTTTACATACATTGGGGAATTGTAAGGACAGGGAACCAGTCTAGCTGGCTCGTACCCGTTCATAGGTTTGTAATCGATTGCAAACAAGTGCGATGGTCAATTGGGGCCAGTATTTGAAAAAAAGCCAGTTTTTTCCAACGCTGATCGGCCAATCAGCGTTGGAAATTGATACAAAAATACCACTTTTCTTGAAAATGACAGTATACCAGGTGCCATGATTTTACAGGATGCTTTACACTGTCATTCACTAACAGTCCAGCAAGGTATTTCAAAATGATTTGGTAGTTTTATTTTTTGATGTTTGCAAATGTTGTATTTTCCCTTTAATGGATAGCCACAGACCGGGATTGTGCAGTGAAGGTATATGTTATGCTGCATGCTGGAACAGTTAGTACTGCATAAAATTCACGTTCGTCGCGCAAACTATATCCCAAGATGCAACGCGCAGCATACCTTCACTGCACACTTCCGATCTGTCTATAAAAAGGTCCATGGTGCTTTCTCAACTTTAAAACCAAGTAAAAATAACAAAAACAAGTTTCTTGTCCCCGCCTGCTTCCTATATCATACATTTGCAATATATTTGGTCTTTGTAATTTTTTCGAGCAAAATTGTAACTCTTGCCTTTGTATTTACAGCTTGCAAGTTCAAAATCTGGTAGAAAAGGGTATCAGCTCCTTTGGTAACATAACAAAAAAGTCAAGAAAATCCATCCACCATCTTGGAAATTTTGCAATCTTGGGATGGAAAAGGACGCCTCCTAAGTCTTTTTTTTCTCTTTTGCTTGGCCTTAAAATTGTACACTTTGCAACCTCAACTTACATTGTGGTTTTTATGCAATAAAATAGGCCTACCCAGTACCGGGCATGCACTAGAACACAACAAATTTCAGCATTCTCCAAAAGGTTGACGATTATTTTATAGCCACAGTAATCAGTATTAAAACAAAATCAGCTGCTATTGTGCCAATCATCTGCTCATTCATTAATTCAAATCCATTGTTTCTTTACCTTTCTTTGAAGTTGCCAGCATCTGCAATCTCCTGGCTGGTCTTAGGTTCTCCTCCCAGCGAGATCATGACATCAAAGAGCCCTGTCTCCATCCCCATGGCAACCCCAAGGCCTACCATTCCACCCACAAGATTCTTCTCCATGCTTGCCAAAAACTCCTCGGCAGTTTCGCTGGATAGCTGCTCACAGTTAGCCATTTCAAGGAACAGGGCTGCTTGGCCTAAACTAAATCTAGTTGTGCAAAGTCAGACTCAGACTTAGTCAGAGCAACTGATGAAACTTCGGCCAATCTTTCGACCCCAATTTTCCTTCCTAAAAATGGGCTTTAAGTACCTCTAGATATACATATAGGCAACAATTGCTACATCCCAATTTTCCTAGGCTTGGTGCTGGGGCTGCCCGCTGGGAGAAGCTGAAACGAAGCTGAAATTTCTCACGTTCGCGGTCCATCTGTCATGTCATGCATGTCTAACATGTCTAGTCTAACGTTTCGTTAGTCTAGTCCGCTTCGGTTAAAAAGAGGGCGCTCAGCGCAGCAGAGAGCATGTTTGCTCGTACCACTGATCTAATACACCATCCACACAGTAGACTTTGCATATTGACCAATTCGCCCCCGGTCTCACGAAGATGGCCAGCGCGCGTTGTATCAGCAGTTGACGCGCATTTTGGTCACGTACACATATTATGATGTTCTAAAAAGGACACATTTCCGTAGTGATTATTATTTCCAAAATGCAGAAAAAGTGAACTGCGGCATTACAAAAGTAAACCACGACGTTAGAAATATTGTAAACCTCGGTCAGTTGTGGTGATCAAAATATAAGTTAAGTGAACCGCGATGTAACAAAAGAAATCATGCCGTCTATAAAGACGGTATACAACGCCACGTTCACGGGTCTATAAAGACGGCAGCTTGTCCTTTGTAGATCACCAGCCGGTCTCACCGGTCTCACCAATATGGCGTCAAATTCATTCATTGTGCGGCTCTTTATCGCTATCCAGTCTTTATAATAGAGATCAGTGGCTCGTGTCCCCCCCCCCCCCCTGCAAATTTGCAGGGCGCAAACAGAGGACGCTGGGAGGGGCTGACGAATTAACGCTCTGATTGGATAGATTTTGCGTGACCTGTGACCTGCAAGTCATCTCGACCACGACCCTGCCAAGGTTTCAAACGGCCGTACGGTATGGTTGAGTCATTCATCACTCTTTTATTCCCATTAATAAATGATGTGGCACCCTTTTTGGTTGAAAAGCACAATAATGTAGGAAAATCTGTTGTGTAAATTGTCAACTCCCGACAGTTGCTCAGGCTCCGTTTCGAATTCACGAAGGGTCGAAATGCATATCATTCGACGCTCAAAATTTGTCCACATGGTCCGCAATGAAAAAGAAATCACATCCGGTATGGTGTGTATGCAGTTCTATAGCAAACTTTTCGGATAGTATTTGCGCGCATTGGCTAACCGCGGTCTACAGCTGCAGCCAGATGCTTTATACATAGGTCATGATATATGACCCAGAATGCCGTCCCTACTTCCTTCACAAGATTATGTGAAGCTCATCTGCCCTTCCCAGCGCCCTGTTTGCAGGGCGGGGGGGGGGGGGGGGGGTACGAGCGAAGCCTGCAGCTAGCTGGTCGGTCAGGCGCGACGGCCGTACCGTACCGCGGTGGGCACCAAAGAAAAAGCGCCGCATATAATAGCGGCGCTATAGGATCTTTGGTCGGCACTCGGATCGGTCGGTCGGTCTGTCGGTATTTTTTTAGGTCTCACGACATCATCGTAAATAGAATGTCTGGTTGATTCGGCCCGTTTTAGTAATTATTAGCAAAGTTCTGGTTTCTTGAACTTAACACATTAAACATGTCTGGATCCTATACTCTTTATTTTTCGCTTATTTGCTAGCTTAGGCCTAGGCCAAGTAAAACTTATAGTTATACACCCGAGTTGATCGTCCGGGATTTTTCATCACTATATAATAGCATTTACCTTTCTTTGAAATTGCCAGCATCTGCAATCTCCCGATTGGTCTTGGGTTCTCCTCCCAGCGAGATCATGACGTCATGACGTTGATGCCGCCTCAAAAAAGGGAAGCGGGCGGGGACAATCAACTGGTTTTTTTTTACTTGGCCTTATAGGTTTGTAGCACTGTGCCGGGAAATCTGTTGTTCGTCCGTCACCCTCATATCTTTTCAAGATCTGAGAAGCACACGAAACACGCTCTTCACCAGAAACTCAAGACATCTTTTTATACAAGCCTGATCCCATCAACAGCTCAAACTTTAATATAGGCCACTGTTTAAAGATCTCTCCAACTATCATAACTATATATTATTTCGTAAGAAACGCATTTTAGAACCCAAGATTTTTTTAAAGGTTTGTGGCATAGGTAAAGTTCAACAAGATTTCCCAATTATTTCTTTTTTGCACAGTGAAACAAAAATAGTGCCAAAAAATAAGAAGAAAAAAGAAAAAACACGAATATGGCTATAAACCTCGAGCCCCCAAAAGGGACCTATAGGATACACAAGAAAAAGCAATGTGACCTGCAGTGATAGCAGCAAGAAGCCCCAGATATTATTTGGAACAGAAACCCATTTAGGTCATATCATCTAGTGAAGTCACGTACCCATGACATTTTCGACAGGACAGTAAGTTCGACGGTGGTCATTGGTGTAATAAACAAGAATCTTCTCAGGACGCAGAGTGTGAAGCAGTGTGGATTAAGATATCCTCTTCAGTGGAAACATCGTTTTATAGACGGACTAATGATGATCCTTCATTCCTCATAAAACTGGACGAAACCTTGAACAAGTGTGAGTGCAATAAGCTCTGGCCGTGTTGCAAGAAGTCTTGCATGAAATGATTGCATAAAAACGATCAAAATGATCCCTGCCAGAGCTGAAAATTGCGACGCCGGATGGCACATAATGGACACCATACTCATTTTGGTGAATTTTTGGGACAGACAGTATACAGACCGACCGACCACCAATAATTAAGTGTCACGGTATATATAGAAGCTCCTGCTAGAGCTTAAAAAAACTGGCTGGAAAGGCATCGTTGCTAAAATGTCATCTTAGCAGGTGAGTTTAATGTACCACATAATATTGGGACCGGAGTTAGGAGAGTGTGGCCTATATAGGGTTCGTGACTCATGATCAGAGGGTCATCGGGGGTTCGAATCCAGCTGCTGGTTATGTTCTTTGGGCAAGCCAGTTCACCCCACTTGCCTCTCTCCATCACCCAGGAGTATAAATGGGTACCAACATTAGCCGGGGAGTAACCTGTGATGGACTAGCATCCCATGGGGAGTAGAAATATTCTCAGACTGAAACCAGAGATAAACGTAACGCCGGCCTGATGGGCCACACACATGCATGGGCGTCGGGGGGGGGGGGGGGGCACTTGTAATCACTTGAAAATAGTAATCCGCCCGGGCGAAATAGAGGGCCGGAAATTCTTTTTTGGTCATGTCCTAAATACACTTCCGTAACTTTGGGCAACACCACCATATTGTACATAGACATCACTGCAGTATGCCAGACGGCTGAAATGCAGCATACTCCCTCACGGGGTGAAAACATTATCTTCACAATCATACCAGTCAGTATCAGAAAGGTGGAGACACTCTTCAGATCACGATGCGGTTGCAGTGCAGCTAGATAACACTGTGAAGTACTCCGAAAGGAGATGGAGATGTATATAAAAGGACTAATTTGAGTAATTTCTTCAGTTTAATGATTAATCCCATGGGTCTGGAAACATTAGGAAAGCTTTTAACATTATTGTGTCCACCACTTACGCGCAGGGAAATTTGCCGCCCTTGCTCGGCCGGCCCCCCGCCCGCATAGAATAACAACATCGACTTTGATATGAAAAGGCAGATTTTTTCAAAAAGTATTTTGGAGTAAACCATGTGCAGTCACAATGATACGTAGGCTACCATTATCATATGGCGTAGTTGTTACCAGCATCTGCATGTACATCGACGCAGGTTCACTCATCAATGTCCACTTCGGGATGTTGACGCTGAGCTGTTCTTCTGGATGTTGCTTAAAGCTATCCGGTTCGTAAGTGACTTCGTCATACACGCGCACGCACCACTGATTACGAGCGCCCATTGGATAAACACTCAAGTTGCGTTAACTTCCGGTTCCATTGGTGCCATGCTACACCATGTACAGTAAGTTGAGATGACGTCACACTTACGAACCGGATAGTCCATCATTTGCAGCCATCCGAAAAAGTAACTGGCGTATTATTATTGAAAAACATACCTGGTTGAAAGATAGTAAGTGGACTAAACTCCCTGTGAAATTAATCTTTCTGGCAAGCTATCATTTTGAAGTAGTCAACGAAAGAAGGCCTTTCCAACGGTGCGTCTTAAGACGCACTGTAGGAAAATTTAAATTAGTAGTTAGGGTTTTGTTATTGGGCGAAGCGCGCGCAAAGATTGGCACGACGCACGGCGCTAGGCGCGCGCGGTTGCTATAATTCGTCGGATCAGTGCGCGACATCGCGTATCATCTTGCAATTCAAAACAATTCAAAACATGATTCAGCAACTTTTGATTTGAAATTGAGATCCTAGAATGCTGTTTTTCTCGGAATATACAGCTGAAGCTGAGCTGAATCTTCATCAGGTTAGTTGTTTAGTATCCTTCATGAGGTTTTGAACACTTTTGTTGCTTCAAACGAACAAAATGGACAAATTACCAATGATGGACTATATCTTTAAAGCAGCCCAGCCAGCCCTTTTTTTTCTGTGTGTACTGGTACATTGCGTGGATTACATGGTCCATCATAGGACTAGCACGGAGGAATAAGAATAAAATAATGTCCATGATGAAAGCAGTTAAAGTTACATGTCATGGACATGTGTGATCTCCACGTGGCCGAGCTCAGATCCGCCCCGCCCCCTTTAATTAAGCGCGGTCGCCGTTGTATGAAATGTCGCCCTCTATTGACTCATTTTTGTCCTCTTTTTTTTTTTTTAATATGAAACCCAGACGTCCTTATAGGCGAAAGTACAGTGACTGTGTACAGACTGGTGCAGTTTATTTTGGTTTAACTTCAGTTTTGAGTTACGTGTATTTAATTACGCGAAGTTTACTTCCCGAAAGTCCTGCTAAATTAATGTAAGTGCAGTGGAATAAAAAGTGTAGATTAGCATGAATTGTGTTATTTAATCTCGATAAAGAAGACAGCAGGCCTACAGTGCAGCTGTTTGCAAAGACTAAGAAGTAAGATGTTGCATAGAATTTAGAAACAAAATTTGGAAATGAACTGCACGTCACATGATTTTTAATTTTATTGATATGATACTGGATATTTTGCAGAACCATTCTCTTAGTTTGAACATTTGGCAATGACACCTCTTGAATATCAGTAGTCCGAGTAACTTGGACCCAACTTATTGCCTTTTTTAACATTTGGACACTATCGCCAGACCATGTCCAAATGTTAAAAAAGGCGATAAGTTGGGTCCAAGTTAGCCCCACTAGTGTGGCCGTCGGTATGCTGCGCTGAACCTTTGGCCACACACCGTGGTACCGCGCGCTACTGAGGACGAAGTTTTCATAAAAATTCAGGGCAGTTTCTTACATTCTCAGTTTCTTACTTTCTTATGGTTGTATTCTATGATGTCTCACCTGTCACTTCTGGGATGCTTAGGTCTAATGATGTTCCATTTTCCGAGATATTCTTCAATCTTTCTGGAGCCCATATGCACTCGTGAAACGTCTGGTGGTGGCAGCCATTTTGAATGGGACAAGAGATGACCTCAAGCTGTGACGTCGCGTTTATGCAAATTGCTTGTCGAGCGCGCGAGGGCGCGAGTTGCAAATGCGACGGCTGTTTTCTGTGCCGTAGATCCTGAATAGAGATCGGTGCACGTGGCCCCCTGACGATAAATGCATGGTACAGGAAACAGCCGTCGCATTTGCAACTCGTGCCCTCGCGCGCTCGACAAGCAATTTGCATACACGCGACGTCACAGCTTGAGGTCATCTCTTGTCCCATTCAAAATGGCTGCCATCACCAGACGTTTCACGAGTGCATATGGACTCCAGAAAGATTGAAGAATATCTCGGAAAATGGAACATCATTAGACCTAAGCATCCCAGAAGTGACAGGTGAGACATCATAGAATACAACCATAAGAAAGTAAGAAACTGAGAATGTAAGAAACTGCCCTGAATTTTTATGAAAACTTCGTCCTCAGTAGCGCGCGGTACCACGGTGTGTGGCCAAAGGTTCAGCGCAGCATACCGACGGCCACACTAGTGGGGCTAGGTCCAAGTTACTCGGACTAGAATATCAGCAGGTTTGATTTTGTAGAAAGAGGGCAGGGTTTTGATTTATGAGAGGTTAAAGACGACGATGACAAACAGAAAATAAATTTAAAAAGCAAGATGGCGAACTGCAAAAAAAGGTAGGAAAGTCACATTTTCGTTGAAACATGGAGAATTTCTCCATGGTTGAAAGTGCTTTCAAAATTATAACTAACATGAGTTTGTCTGAAGAAAAAAGACTTCTTCAGCCTGCAAAAGTCACTTTGGTACTGGACAGTCATCTGCAAAAGTCAGATTTGAACAGAACTCGTACAAAATTGAGGTGTCCTAAAAGTAAGGATTACCACTAAAGGTTTGCCGGCGGCAATCTCTATCAACAGAGGGCGCTGTACTCTCTAAGATAGGGCTGAATTAGATATATTAACATGATTGTGTTACAACTGTGGTCTAAATAATGAACGCAGTGGCTATTGTTACGGCAGCCGTAACGCATTTCCCATTTTCTATCGTTACGGTAGACTGCAACTTTTATAAAAATATGACAAGAAAATATAAAATTAGAAGGAAAAAAGTGAATTTGAACGTGATGAAATTCGGACTTTATTTCCCTTTAAAAAAAAAATCCTCCAAAGCCTCAATTTAGAAAAGGGAAAAAATTCGAGTGCCAAACCGAGATTCGAACCCGCAACTTCGCGGTGCAAAATCCTACCCTCTATCGACTGAGCTGTCGCACTGCTCGCTAAAATGTGGGGAAACAAATAATTATATACCTGCGTGTGTATCAAAAAAGTATCGTAGAGGGCGCTAAAGAACGACTGCCGTACCGATAGCCACTTCGAATAATGAAAGGTTTGCGGAAACATGTGCGAATAATTTCTCAACTAAAGAACCAGAGGTATACCTCTGGTTCTTTTCAGAACCATTCTCTTAGTTGAGAAATTATTCGCACATGGTGTTTCCGCAAACCTTTCTGCTTTCATTATTTAGTATCTCCTCCATGCAATTGCAAAGCCTCAAATCTTACTTAACTGTGGTCTAGTGGATAAGCAACGGATCTCATGAGCCGGAAGACCCGGGTAAGATCCAGATCCCCGCTGGCGACATTTCTAAGGTTTTTATCCCCCCATCCCCAAAAAATAAGAATATTCTTCTTTTATTATTTTAACATGTCTCATTGCAGAGTAGGCCCTATTAGTATTACATTTTTTTTTTCAGATTTGTGGCTCTGGAGGATTTTTTAAAAGGGAAATCCGAAATTGTAAAATGGTCTGATTCCCATCTTGTGAAAACGAATTTACATCGATAATGTTGGCTTGGAGCCAGACTAAACTTTGTCACCGGAAAATGTTTAAATAGAAAAAAGAAGTAACTGCGCATGTTCAGTGCATATCCGGCAAGCTAACGTTTACTAAAGGTTTGCCGTAAATACGGAGGTACATGTAGTCCAGTCGATTGGCCACATTTATGGGGCTACCCCCTGCCATGCCGTAGGCATTGCGCTTTGTATCTCCCCCCCCCCCCCCAAAAAAAAGGCCATCCAATGTTGGCACCGCTCGAAGCTACCAGTGTGGTTGTTGACAGTGCGCGTTTGCCCTGCTGAACGCTGCGCCCGTGTGCAACGGTACAGCACGCGGAAAGAATGTTGCAACCTGATGCAGCTTTTTTCTTCATATATCATCTCAATGAAGGTCAGTCATTGCAGAAATGATGAAAAGACATGAATCTGGGACTGAGAAACATTTCCAATTTTGTTAGGAAATACTTAGAAAATGTTCTTGACTCTCCATAGACTTTGTACACAACCACTGAAGTAGCGTCAGGTTGCAACATTTTTCTACCCAGCACGCTACGCTCTGTTGACTGGTTGACAACTGAGTTTCTACGCTCTTGATTGTGCGGGAACCAGTGAAATTGGTTAAAATGCCCGGATGGGGACAATATCAACAATAACATTGTTCTCATCCGGGTTCTTTTACCGACATAATATTGCAGTCATCCGGGTACTATTTACGAAAGCATAAAATATGCTGATTTATTTTTACCACTGCAAGCCTGATATAAAGAATAATGGTTAAGTCAATATTGTCAATTAATTTTTCCTATTTGTTTTTCTCCCTTCTATTTTTGTTCTGTTTTATGCAGTTGCTACAATGATCTATGTGTAGCTTGACTCTTTCAAGTGAATGACTACATATGATGATACACCATGACTTCCGTCATAGCTCGCTCACAGGAGTACCTGAGTTTCAGAAGTACTGTATCATTAAAAAAAGTAAGTGTGATTCTCCATTAACCCTAACCCCTTGAGCACTTTTACTAGAAAGTATCCTGAATCTGCCAAAATCCACCAATTTTGTCATGCAAAAAAAATGTTGGTGTCCTGAGTCCATCAGAATCCACCAGTGAGTCCATCAGAATCCACCAGTGAGTCCATCAGAATCCACCAGTGAGTCCATCAGAATCCACCAGTGAGTCCATCAGAATCCACCAGTGAGTCCATCAGAATCCACCAGTGTAGTACATGTACAAGTACCTCGTACACACCTACTGTTGTAGCATATAACCAAGGATTGAACTGTTGAGATCCTGAATCCATCAAAGTCCTCTAACTGAGATGGAGGTCCAGTGTTGTAGTTGAGTACTTTTTTCCGAGTACCAAGTACTGCAGAGAACTTAGGTTGCCGAGTAAGAGTACAAGTACTTGTACCACCGATACAAGAAAGGGTCTCCGAGTACGAGTACTTGTACTTCCGGACGTGCACAGAGGAAAATCAGGAAATCTCGATTTCTCCACAAGCCAATCAACCATTTCAAACTGAAAGTATCGATAAAATAAGGCCATGGTAAGTGAAGCTATAACATTTTCCCCCCGAGTACTGCTATTCGAGTACGAGTACTTTAATGATCGAGTACAATTTCGACATGTCGAGTACGAGTACTTTGCTGCCCGAGTACGAGTACCGTCATTTCGAGTACGAGTACTTTGACATTTGAGTCCGAGTACGAGTACTACAACACTGGGTATCTTGAATCCATCAAAATCCTGCAGTAGCGCTAGGCTTACTGTCCTGAATCCATCTAAATCCCCCAACTTTTTCAATATGGAGGTATCCTGAATCTGCCGAAAATCCTCCAAAAAACAGGGGTGTGGATTTTGATGGATTTAGGTACATTAGAGTTAAGGCCGAGTAAAAAAAAAAGACGTAGTTTCTCATCCAAGTTTTTTTTTTATAAAATGAAGGAGGTAGGTAGTTGTTTCTTTCCTTTTTCTTCCCAAGATGTTAGATTTCCGAAGATGTCAGATTTTCCAAGATGTCAGATTTCCCAAGATGTAAGATTCTCCAAGATGGCAAAGAGATTCTTCCTTTTTCTTGACTCTTTTGTTGGTGCAACATTGTGTCCAAAGAAGCTGTAAAAAATTTTTTTGTATGTAGCCACAATGTTGTTGGAAACAAATAAAAAGAGAATATATGGACTACATGTACATGCAAAATACATGGCAATTGTATGAATAAAAAAAAAAGCGCGAGTGCACAATAAGCTCTGGCCCGGTTCCGGAATGTCTCACTTCATATTCAAAATAGATGCGCATCGATTGAAACAAAGCTGGTCTTCCGAAACCTTTGGGCAAGAGTGCATTTATGTGACCGCGGCATTGGCATCTGGTAAATTTTTGGTCAATTTTCGGGGACAGACAGACAGACAGACCGACCGACCACCAAGTGACATGTAGAAGCTCCTGCCAGAGCTTAGGCCAAAAAAAAAAATAAGTCGGTCTCTGGTCAGCGCGCGCGTCGATTTTAATCATGCGCGTCAATCTTTTTTTTTTTTCCAAAATGTTCCGCGGTAGCTCCAACAGCGCCCTCTATTTCCGCACCTCAAATTTTTTTTACCAAAGAGCACCAAGGAATGGGAAATTGCACCAAGGCAAATGATCGAAAGCACCAAGGCAAATTATGGAGGACACCAATGTACATGAGGACACCAAAAAAGCAAAATAGTACCCCACCTTGTCTGTACAATCCAAGCTTGAAGAAAAAAAGCAAAAAAGCAACAAAAAAAAAAAATCCGCGTGGCCGCGTCAATTCTGGAACTTTGGTCTGACCAGAGACCGAATATTTTTTTTTTTTGGCCTTAGTAAGTGAATGCCTTTTTCCCCCCTCAATCAGGTGGCGGTGGATGATGATGACAGCAAGTACTGGACTGTCTACGATGTTGGACCTCGCTCAGTCAAATGCCCCATCATCTTCTTCCCTCCGGTCAGTGGTAAGGCTGATGTCTTCTTCAGACAGATGCTTGGTCTGTCAGCCAAGGGCTACCGAACTATTTCTGTAAGTGAAAACAAATAAGGAAAACAAAAAAAGAAGGTCATTTCCAAAGATGAGTTAAAAGTCGCGTTTTGTGGAAGTATCCGTAGGTAGTTGGTTTGTAATTGGGCGAATCTGTGAATGGGTGTGCGCAAGCATTGACATGACGCACATACGCGCGCGGTTGCTATTATTTGTCTATTGCTATAATTCATTGATTGAACCTACATGTAGATCACAAATGCTAATGAAGGGGAACTGTGACCTGACTTCAGTTGAGTTTCCCCGCAGTTGAGTTTCCCCGCTTTTTTTATGTTTGAGGTTCACTCTACTTATTCCTTTGTTGCCTGGTCTGATCTCTCGTGACAGCTTGAATACCCCATACATTGGACAATGGAAGATTTTTGCATCAGCTTCAGGAAGCTGTTAGACCACATGCAACTGGACATGGTAATTATATCCAAGTCACTTTAAAAGAAATTTGTGGTACGATTGTTTCTTCATGTTTCTTTTGGGAGAATTGGTTGCATGTTTGCATCACACAAGCCATTTTTACCGCTCAGCCGAGAGGCTCGAGGGGTATTGTCATCGCCTAGGGCGTCCGTCCGTCCGTAAGTGAGTATGCCCGTCCGCACTGACAGACGGACGTCCGTTCCAGCCAGACGGAATTGTGGGGTGATAGCATTGTGTTCCCATTATCCCTTTTTCTAAAGATTCTCTTCTGGGGTGATGTTTTTCTATTGTGAAAATAGTGGGGTGATGTGTCCTGAAAGGAACATCACCCCACAAGGGTGGTATGGTCAGAACGGGCAGCTTAGTTTCCGGATGATAACTTGAGTTAGAAATGTTGTTTGGGGTTGTAACTTCGGTAGGGGGTTGCCCTTAGGAGTAGGCAAGTTGGGATTGGTTTTGAGGTCAACGGTCAAGTTGTTCAAATGAACTGTTTTGTTTGTGATCGTGCTTGCAAGTTGAGTTGTGATGTACTTGTGGTCATACTTGTGATGAACTTATGATGGACCCTTCTCAAGATACACATACGAGTGTGCACCGAAACTTACCCGAGTACCCGACCGCTGATGTCAGGAACCGGTTCCAGATTATGGGATTGGGTACCCGTAACCAACTTTACTTTTTAGTAACTTCTCAGACAATGAAAAAGAAAGGTTTGGAATGCCATTTCTTGGGAATTTTCATAAAGAAAACCAGGCTACACGGAAAACCAAAACAGATGTCACATCTTTGTGCATTTTAACGTGTGACAGATGTGGCTCGTGAAAGTTGCAGTTCTCACCATAAAGCTAGCCATTAAAGCTCTTTAGAACAACTTCCGGGATTTCAATTTTGGGGTTGGGTTTCATTTACGGGTAATCGGGGTACCCGTGTTTTACTTCAGTAGGGTAAGCGGTTTCCATACTACCCGTAAATGTACACCACTAGTTTCACGTGACTCTTCCAAGTTTCACGTTACAGTCTGCCCTGCACCCGATTTCACGAAGCGCTGCGACGCGTCGCAACTCGAGTTACGACGTGTAACACATCGCAACTCGCGACGCGTCGTATCATCCATTTCACGAAAGTTGCAATGTGTTGAACGCGTCGTAAGTTCCTTGACAACGGCTTAAAACACGTCGCAAGTTACGATGTGTCTAGTGGTCATCGCAAAATAAGATGAGTCCCTTTCTTAGCCAGTTTAATGCCATAAACATTACATAAACGAGATTATAATACCGAGGCAATGTGTGTAAAGTTGTAAATAGAAAATTCATTGAATAATTATGAATTAGACTGGAATATTGCAGTTGAAATTTCAAAGTAGCTTTACAGTCCACTGAGAGCTTGTTTTCCTTCAAAATTGCATCGCACGACCGCCATTTTGTTTTACGTTTTAACAAATTTCGAGCTGAGATCCAGCGACTCTTTGTTGAATATCATACGACTATTTACTGTACGCTGACTAAAGACATAAAACAGTCACCGAGTTGTGCTATAAATACACCTACGACGCGTCGCACTTACGACGTGTTTAGTGAAATGGCTCGCAGGATGCGTCGCAGCTGCGACGCATCGTAGAGATACGACTGCGATGCATCGTAAGTGACGAAGAGTTTGATGAAATCGGGTGCTGCTCTGCTATTTCCCCAGGTCCACATATTCGGCTCTTCATTGGGTGGTTTCGTAGCCCAGAAGTTTGCTGAGTACACCTACCGGAGTCCCCGCATCGTCTCCCTCATCCTCTGCAACACGTTCATCGACACAGAAGTCTTCCAGCAAACAGGCGCCGCTCAAACGTGAGTGCTTGGGTTATGTTTATGGTGTCAATTGAGGACACACATGTGCAACATCATCGATGAATGGAGGACAGGAACCAAATTGAGGACCACCTCGATTAGAAAACGTGTACAAAACCAATGAGAGCTGTTGCAAAAAAGTTACAAGCAAAGAAAGAGGGAAGAGGAACAAAAGAAAATCCTCCATTTACATCATAAACAAACGTGTCTGGGTAGCCGTGTGTGGGGTTTCTAGTTTGTCTTAAAAATACTAGAATTTATTTGGTTTCGAAAAGAAGAACCGAAGAAAAGGTTAGTTCTTCCTTTTTGCCTTCCAAATGCTTAAAAAAGTCTTGAAAAATTCAGATCATCACAAAAAATGCCGTATATTTTGCCAACCCTCTTTTCCACATGTTGACCAGCTGGCAGCTTTCATATTATGTGATTAAATAGATGCTTTGACATTTGTTAACCCTCCTGCTGTTTAAAAGGTCTCAAATGGTCAAAATTTCCTTCCACTTCCCCTGGTACCCTTTGTGCAAACCTATGGGCCACTTGACCAATATTGACCCAAGTAATAGCATGGCTCAGAATGCATGTTTTCATACATGTAGGAGGGTCAGAGTCCTTGAAATCAACAATTGTGCATCTTGCGTCTAGCACAGTTCTTAGCCAAAATGCCCCCAAGTTACAGAAAACAGGATTAAAACTGACCCCAAATCTGGGAATGTTGCTTCTAGATTTTGCATATTAATAGTAGCCTTCCGAATTTCATAGTACATTGTACGGTATGTATGATAGCAACAGACAGTGTGGACTTTTTTTGGAGATCCTTTGAAGTTTGTACACATTTATAGTGGAAAATTTCTACAATTCAAACGCTCATTTTTTTCATAATTAAAAAAAATTAGATATAAGGCCAAAAAAAAAAAAAAAGTCGGTCTCTGGTCAGCGCGCGCGTTGATTTTAATCATGCGCGTCGATCTTTTTTTTTTCCAAAATGTTCCGCAGTAGCTCCAACAGCGCCCTCTATTTCCGCACCTCAATTTTTTTTTACCAAAGAGCACCAAGGAATGGGAAATTGCACCAAGGCAAATGATCGAAAGCACCAAGGCAAATTATGGAGGACACCAATGTACATGAGGACACCAAAAAAGCAAAATAGTACCTACCTTGTCTGTACAATCCAAGCTTGAAGAAAAAAAGCAAAAAAAAAAAAAAAAGCTGCGTGGCCGCGTCAATTCAGGAACTTTGGTCTGACCAGAGACCGAATTTTTTTTTTTTTGCCTAACTGCTCTACATTGTTTCAGTTATTTTTGAAAAAAAAAAATACTGAAACATTTCATGAAACATACCTGTCTGTTTGTTATCTCGTGAAGGTTTTGGATGGTTCCGGGATTCCTCCTGAAGAGGATGGTATTAAACAACTTCAGCCGAGAGCAACACGACGCCGACATAACCAACTCAATCGACTTCATTGTAGAAAGGGTGAGATGTTTGCATCAGCATGGAGCTGTTTCATCCTTTGTTACTTTTCGCAAGTGGCAATTGAGTTTGTTTCTTTCAAAGTGTATTGCTTTTTTGGTTTTGTACCAATTGAATTCTTGAGCTACACTGACTGCTTACTTAGAATATACTGACCACTAGGTTTGCTTTAAAGGGAATATACATTATTTGCTTTTGCTGTAATTTTCAGAAATGGATGGAATTGGGGGGGTTGGAAATATATAGCAAATATAGTTACACTGACTTTTTTGAGGTTTTGGGTTCAAAAATGCTATAAAAACCAAGAAAAACAATCATTTTCCTGTAGTCTGGTTCCCTGACTCCATTTAAGAAGAAACAGAGCAGTTTACATACATTGGGGAATTGTAAGGTCAGGGAACCAGTCTAGCTGGCTCGTACCCGTTCATAGGTGTGTAATCGATTGCAAACTTGTAAGTGCGATGGTCAACTGGGGCCAGTATTTGAAAAAAAGCCAGTTTTTTCCAACGCTGATCGGCCGATCAGCGTTGGAAATTGATACAAAAATACCACTTTTCTTGAAAATGACAGTATACCAGGTGCCATGATTTTACAGGATGCTTTACACTGTCATTCACTAACAGTCCAGCAAGGTATTTCAAAATGATTTGGTAGTTTTATTTTTTGATGTTTGCAAATGTTGTATTTTCCCTTTAATGCTCATAAATATGCTTGAAATGTTATGGATTAGTAGCTTTCGTGAAGTCTGATTGCTGTTTTGGGATTTTCATTTTCTTTTCTCTAACCTGTAGCTGGAGTCTTTGAGCCGGACCGATCTTGCCAGTAGACTTACCCTGAACTGCACCAGTGCCTACGTTGAGCCTCAGAAGCTGCACGCTCTAGACATCACCCTCATTGACGTGAGTTTGTGACAAAATGAGATTGTTGATATATCCCCGTACATGTACGTCACACCTGCACATGGTTCACAAGTTATGGCTAATATCATGCTGACAGTTAAAGCTATATCATTTGCAGTTATCCGAAAAGTAGCTGGCGTAATTATTGTTCAAAAACATACTTGGTTGAAAGATAGTAAGGGGACTAAACTCCCTGTGAAATTATTCTTTCTGGCAAGCTGTCATTTTGAAGTAATCAACGAAAGAAGGCCTTTCCAACGGTGCTTCTTAAGACGCACCGTAGGAAAATTTAAATTAGTTGTTCGTTTTGTTATTCGGCGAAGCGCGCGCAAGCATTGGCACGACGCACACGCACCCCCGGTTGCTATAGTTCGTCGGATCAGTGCGCGACATCACGTAGCTGCAATCGGCTCAGCGAGAACGTGTCTCGAACGCTGAATTCAGGCGCAATTCAAAACATGATTCAGCAACTTTTGATTTGAAATTGAGATCCTATAATGCTGTTTTTCTCAGAATATACAGCTGAAGCTGAGCTGAAACTTCATCAGGTTAGTTGTTCAGTACCCTTCTTTAGATTTTGAGCACTTTTGTTGCTTCAAACGAACAAAATGCACAAATTACAAATGATGGACTATATCTTTAATTCTGGTAGAATGGACCATTTGTCATTTGTGTATTTCTTGATTGAAGCCACAATTGTGCGCAATATCTAAAGACGGGTGCTTAACAACTAACCTGATGAAACTTTAGACTAACCCCATGAAGTTTTTGCTCTGTGAATGCTGTGTATTTGGAAAAACACAATATTGAGGATTGTTGACACGTTGATAATACAAACTGTAGACGGCCATAACTTGTCAACAGAATGTCCGATTGAAGTGCAACAAACAGTATTGTAAGGAAAATTGTATTCTCTTTCCTAACACCTGCAAACCTTCATTTCGACCTCTGCCCAATTCTTTCTCATTTTGCCAGAATGACGCAAAGCCTTTTAAAAGATAAGCTTTGTTTTTTTTTACAGAAAAAAAAATTCGACATCAATCCCTCAAATACAAAGAGAATAAAAAATCTCTGATTATTTGTCACTTTGTTCAGCGTTCGGCAATGTAAACAAACAGATGTCAACCTTTTCTGATGATGCATTGCTAAAGCAGCATTTGCACCTAAATGCTAGCTTTTTGTGCCTTTGTATATTTCATTCAATTGCTTAAAGCTACAGTCCATCATTTGCAGCTATCCAAAATGTAACTGACGTAATTATTGTTGAAAAGCATACTTGGTTTAAAGATAGTAATAGGACTGAACTCGCTGTGAAATTATTCTTTCTGGCAAGCTGTCATTTTGGAGAAATCAATGACAGAAGGCCTTTCCAACGTAGGAAATGTGCGCGACATCGCGTAGCTGCAATCGGCTAAGTGAGAACGTGTCTCGGAAGCTGAATTCAGGCCCAATGACTCGGCAACTTTTGATTTGAAATCGAGATCCTAGAATATTGTTTTCTCGGAATATACAGCATTCACTGAGCTGAGTCTTCGTCAGGTTAGCTGTTCAGCACCCTTCTTTAGATTTTGAACACTTTTGTTGCTTCAAACGAACATAATGCACAAATTACAAGTGATAGACGCTACTTTGAATTTCCCCCACCCCAGGTATTTGATGACTGTGCAATCTCTCAGTCAGTCCGAGAGGAGGTCTATAAGTGCTATCCTGATGCCAAGAGAGCCCATCTCAAGAGTGGAGGCAACTTCCCCTACCTCAGCCGTACTGATGAGGTCAATCTTCACATTCAGGTCAGGTCAAACCACCCCCCCCCCCTTCATAAAGTGGTGCTATAATTGCGTTGGACACTGTTATTGTACTGCTTGGCCTAACACTGTGGCCAGCAAATTCAACAAAGCCATCCCATCAGTCAAAATCAGTCGAGTAACTGTTTTTATCCCCCTGGCTTTCAAGCTAGACAGGGGGATATTGCGATCGCGTATTCCTTCTGTGTGTCCGTATGTACGTGTTCATCTTTTCAAACCCTGGACGAAAAATACCAGAGAACAAAAGGGAATAATATCGTCCACGATTCCCACCATACGTCTGCGATTGGGTTTGTGTACAAAACCTATGGAAGTCTTCCTAAAAAGTTAGAGTACAAACAAAAGAGGGACAATAGGACGTCCATGATCGACGGTGAACACACGTTTGGGTGTCAATGTGTGTGTGTTCCAGTTAACGGTAAGGTTCAGTCATCAATCTCAACCAAACTTGAAAGGTGGTCTGTGGGGAGAAGGCCGACATCAGAAAAAGCCTTTCCAATGTGGATATTTACGAGGTCTCTGGAGAGCTCAGCTCAGTATTACTAATGACTCTAACATGTGGGCCTTTCCATGCTAAGGGGTACAAAAGTGTGACATGGGATGGGAAATGAAGCAGGATAATAACATCAAGTTGCTTGTCCTATTTTCCACTTGTACATTCCCACCCCATTGTTGAGGATTGTGCTTTTAAAGAATTAAAGACTTTCTTGACAAGATATTTATGCTCAGGCTCACAGTGCTACGTGCGTAACATGGACAGAAAGTTTGCCAGGCAGATGGCGCAAGCTTTACTTGCAGTATTTTTAACAGTTGAGTGCTCCCTGTGGAGGCAGACCGTGTGTTGACATTGAACAAGGCCGCTGTGCACGACCTAGTATTGTTCTACAATTTACGCTCCGTGAGCACACCCCGGAGTGTTGGAAAATATGAGGTTTTGGCAAGATATATCGTACAAATACTGTTGAAATGACTCTTGCGAATCAGTATTTGTGGCGTTTGGCTGTATATCAGAAGTTGCTGCTATATTTTGCATTTTTCGAAAAATAGAAATTAATAAGCGGTTTAATGGATCGGTCCATTCTTGGATCGTGTACAAGGCCTTCTTTTTAAACTTTCTTTTAATTTTGTGATTTCCAGATTCATTTGAGAAAGTACGCACAGTCCCGTTACGACGCCCGGTCCCCGCAGGACGAGATTACTGTCCCCAGCATCACCAAGGCGATGGGAAACCATGGCGACAGTCGCCAGGAGACTGAGGACAATGGAGACAGTGCAGGGGAGGTAGGAGACCATGGAGATAGTACCGGGGAAGCCACCGACCCGTTAGGCCTAGTGCGAGAAGACTCATTCTCAGAAAAGCACTCGCATGATGACACGGAAGATGATCTCTAAACAGTACGTCTAGCCTTGTTCCCGCTGCAATTTGAAATATGAAACCCTGACTATTCCAGATTCTGAAAATCCAACGTTTTTTTTCTTCAGTTTCTTGCATAACTTTGAAGGATTCAGTTAAGTGGAACCAGACAACAGAGGTGCGTTCCAGTCACGGGAACGTGTTAGCGTTTATTAGCTAGGCACTACAAACATGCCAACCCCAAATGGAATGATACAGTGCAACGCCGCTATGAGGAACATCGCGGGATCCACAGAAATTGTTCGTAATAGCGATCATTCGGTGTGGCGCTTTTAAGGTGGCGATGCGTCGGTACTCACTTTTCAATAAATAGCGCCCTTCATAACTTCACCCTGCAAACCCTGGTAGTTACTGAAAGACGACTTTGAACACGTGCCGACTATTGCATTATGTATATTACACTTTTTTTTTAGCTTACTAACATCGCCATTGTTGGAACTCACCCCAAGACATGTAGTTTGCATGGGCACGGTGTGTCACTATTTTTTTTTTTTTTGAGAATATGGATTTGTGCCAATGGTTTTGGATTTTGACTGAATTTGCAAGACGAGAGTCCAGGTTAACTAACATTCCGTTACATAAATTCAGCTTGGATTTTGTCAAAATATTTTGTGACCAACGTAACAGTGGGTTGAGTGTTTTATAAGTTTATCATACTGCATAGAGGACTATGTACATTGTACCAGTATTATTTTGTTTAATATCTAAATATCGCCATTTCATTCAGCAATGTCATGTAAGCGGATCTTTTTTGAGTACACACCTCGTTGTGGTAGCTTATCAACTCTATTTAAGAATTAAAAGTAATGGACACCATTTGCTAAAAATGTGTTTTAGCTGATTCAAGGAACATCAATACAATCAATCTGAAGGAAGTTATAAAAAAAAAAACTAACCTGTCGAAATTTCAGCTCAGTAGATATACTTTTGACGAAACTGTAAAAAAAGTCTTCATTTTTTTCCGATGCAAAGCATAGGTTTCCAATGAAAGCGCGATGGTTTGGTCCTAACCAGTGCAAGGAAATGATGTTGATTACTATTTTCTTGAAAATGACAGCTATACTAGGCGCAATGATCTCATAGGATGCTTGATCCTATTATTTACTTACAATCAAGTAGGATATTTCATGATTTTCTGACAGTTTCATTTGTTAATGTTTACACATGGCGTCCATTGTCAAAATGGTTTATTTCAATGGTATTTTCGTTGTATCACAGTCGGGTGCCTGGCTCAAAGAGTGGGCTATTACAGTTGTTCGTAACTGGGAACTCTACGGGCTTAGAGCAGCGCGGCCACATTGTGTGGTCAATCGTTATCATCACGTCACGCTGTGTGTATGTATTACATGTATGTACGTACATGTGCGCTGCGGTTTGTACAGTGCATATACTGGGTCCGCTCGCCCGCGATGTGTGCACGCTTCTGTCCGCATGCTTCTGTCCACGAAGGGAATAGGATGTATATCCCAATGAGGGTGGTGTGTTTATGTCGCCCCCCCCCCCCACCCCCTCTCCTCCCCCACCCCTCTCCCCCACCCCCTTCCCTACCCCCTGATACTTCATAAAGCAATCATTTATGATTTGCAAACAAATGTTCCTCCTCTGTTGCTATGTTTGGTGTCGGTGTAGTGTAACGAATTACTGCATGTATAGTTTATGTATAAAGTGTAAATATGAAAATCATAAAATTTGGAAAACATGATTAAATTTTATATGACTCAGTCTGTAAACCTGTATTAATATGAAATATTGGGAAAATGTGTCCATCACATTCCCTCATGCAATTTTTGTAATATTGAAGAAAATATTTAATCCCATTTGTTTTTTTTTTCATTTCTAATTGTTCTGACTGATTCGTCTGCAGAGTACATTCAGATAGGAGTGATTTCTGACTGAAAGAGGGCTGGCTTTACAGTTTTAAGATTTCTTCGCATCTTTCTTTAATTTCGCCAGTTTATATTATGTACATTTAATTTATATGTTGCCAATTTATATTATATGTGTGTAATTAGTTTGAAGAAATTGTGACCATGGCATAGACGACTCAAATTATTTTAAGCATTTGCATGTGTGCGCCAAGTGCCATCGGCAATGCATTTGAATATGACTCCGCTTAAGTAACCGTTAAGGCTGTACTTACGCACAGAATTTTGGAAGTTGGAGTTGCAAATGTTACGCTTGCCAGCTAATTATAGCAGTCTGTTTATTTATGTCGCTTTCTCTGAAAAGATAAATGTAATGGTTGGGGTGAAGAGTATAGTGCTGTCACGATTTTCGCTGCACAAAATCTGTTCCCAGTATGATGAGAAAGTTGTATTGATTTTACAATTTATCAAAAGCTAATTAACGCTTTGCGTAGGTACACATTGGCTTGGACCTCCCTTGTACTCATGGTGTACGTAATGTTAACATGTCCTCCCCCCACACACACTTTGTACGAACATACTTTATGTACAGCCCTTTACACATTAAGACTTCCACCTGTAATTTTTAACCCCAACATATGTACCTGAACCCATCAAAATCCACACCCCTGTTTTGGGAGGATTTCAGCGGATTCAGGATACCTCCATATTGGAAAAAGTTGGGGGATTTTGATGGATTCAGGGCAGTAAGCATAGCAGTACTGTAGGATTTTGATGGATTCAGGATACCTCCATATTGAGCAGTTGGGAGACTTTGATAGATTCAGGATCTCAAGTTTAACTTCTTGGCTATGTTTGGTGTGTACGAGGTATATATACACTGGTGGATTCTGATGGGTTCAGGACGCCAACATTATTTTGCATGACAAAATTGGTGGATTTTGGCGGATTCAGGTTACTTTCTTGTAAAAGTGCTCAAGGGGTTAGGGTCAATGAACTATCGTTGGACCAATTCCACAGAACTTTAGAGCAACAAATATGTTCGAGACTTACCCTTGTTTTCTGTACACCAAATGTTGAGATTGATTAATACTTTAAAGGGAATATACATCATTTGCTTTTGCTGTAATTTTCAGATATGGATGGAATAGGGGGGTTGGAAATATAAAGCAAATATAGTTACACTGACTTTTTGGAGGTTTTGGGTTTGAAAATGCTACTAAAACCAAGAAAAACGATCATTTTCCTGTAGTCTGGTTCCCTGACTCCATATAAGAAGAAACAGAGCAGTTAACATACATTGGGGAATTGTAAGGTCAGGGAACCAGTCTAGCTGGCTCGTACCCGTTCATGGGTTTGTAATCGATTGCAAACAAGTGCAATGGTCAATTGGGGCCAGTATTTGAAAAAAAGCCAGTTGTTTCCAACGCTGATCGGCCGATCAGCGTTGGAAATTGATACAAAAATACCACTTTTCTTGAAAATGACAGTATACCAGGTGCCATAATTTTACAGGATGCTTTAGACTGTCATTTACCAACATCCTATTAAGGTATTTCGCAAAAACTTGGTAGTTTTATTTTTCGATGTTTGCAAATGTTGTATATTCCCTTTAATTAAACGTATAAGTATACCAATGTTTCACATACATGTAGAGGCTGCATATTGTATATCCAAAGCAATGTTAAACTTACAAGATTATTTAAGTTCCTCTTTTTTATATGGATATATAAACCATTTTCCCGATGGCCAAATTTAACAAATGTTCATCATTAAATTACTTACAACTGTTCAAATTGTACTCTTCCTTAACAGTGTTTCTCTTTTCTATTGGGAAAATGTTCTGTGATTGTAATAAAAACAAAACGGATTATTTTGATATATACATTCTTACGGTTTGGGTTGAATTTCTAGAGTATTACAACACAAGAAATTTAAATGAAGCATAGAGGTCGCCACCATGCTGTTCTTTTATTTAGGAGGGGGGAATTTAAAAGTTAAATCTGGAATACCGTAGTGGTGCTCTACCAACCGAGCTATCCAGCCCTATGTTGACAGTTTCCCAATCAGTCCATATCTTTGTCCAGGGCCCTAGTTGGAAGCCAAAAACCCATATTTACCATGGGAAATCGCCATCATACATCTGGAAGCTCAGTTGGTAGAGCACCGGAACGGCAATCCGGAGGTCGCAGGTTCAAACCCTGCTCCTGTCAATTTCTTTGATTATTATAATGCACTGAATGGGTTTCCCTTTGCGGTTTATTTAACCATTTACAATGTACAATTACCAAGCTGAGTAATTTCCAAAACCGATCACGTCCAATGGGAGTGTTGTAATATCAGCCTATGCCCTTCTCCTGTTAGGGGGGTCCTGGTCAAACCAAAGCCATGAACAATATCAGCGGACTTGGATGTTAACTTCGGCCTACAATGACAGCACCTCGGCACACACATTCAGATTGTTGGGTGAATGTGTAAGAAACACATATTCACTTTGGGCAACCCCCAAAAAGCTTTGGACAACCCTCAAACTGGTAGTATGTTTCACCCATAGAGCTATATTAAATTACTAGAGCGCTAACTTCGTGTACAAACTAATGCCTGCTGGGCGCATCCATGTTTGTGCACAAACCTATGGAGACCTAGACATTTTGTACGGCTTTTGTACGGCTATTTGCATACGTTTGTATTCCATACCAGTGCGTTATCGAAGCCAATACGCCCAAAACCGAAACTCACGATCAGCAAATGAGCATGTCATTTTGCTCTACACTAACAGCGCAACGTGTGCGCGTATTCGCTGCAGATGCTTTTTGCCGTCACGTTTTTTTTTAATGTCAATGACGCGCTTAAGTTATTTGCGTATGTTCTACTTGCGCGTTGCATGTAGAGTACACTTTCAAAATTAAATCCTTCTAATTTCATTATGTTCTACAAACGCACATGAATTCAAAATGTCTGCCCCCAGGACGGCTTCAAAACGTCTCCGCACGCAGAATGACGAGTTAGCGCTCTAGTAATTTAATAAAGCTCTATGGTTTCAGCCAAAAACGTCTATCTATCAGCACAGAGCAAGTTCCAGTGAGGACTATGGTGCACCACAATTTGACTAACGTCACTCGAACATAGAAATGGTTGGACTAGTTTCAGCCAAGTTCGCGCAAGGACTATAGTTGACCGATGGTTAACTAACATTTGCCCGAACTCTGTCTAGTCGACGATGGTTGACTACGCTAGTCGACTATTTGGAACCAGCCTACTGGGGTTGGTTGCTTCGCTGGTAACCAATAGCCGCGCGCATTCATAACGCTAGCAGAGAGCCAGGATCCAGAAGTTTTGCGATGACATTTTGACCAGCGTTTGACTAGAGACGTTCGCACATTGCTACCAGTGCGCAGGCGTAAGGTACATCACAAATCAACCACTATTCGACTAATGGTCCTTGCCAAACTTGGCCCTAGTTGACGATTTGGAACTGGAGCTCGGGCATGGTTCCGTCGCTAGTTACTGATAATAGTCGCGTATGTCACAAAGCACAGCTGGAAGTAAGGGCCAAGAAGTTTCATGGTGACGTTTTGACCAGCGTTTAGCCATAACGCACTTTGGTTTGACTAGAGGCGTTCAAACGTTGCTATCACGATGCAGGCATAAGTTACGTCACAAATCAACCACTAGTCGACTAACGGTCCTCGCCCAAAATTGCTGACAGATGAGCACTGGCATATTGATGTCTCTAGAGGGCACTGTTTACATGATTGATAGCACCCTCATCAGTGCGTCAGCAATCGTCTCCCTTTCAGAAGCCGTCGCCAGATCAGCTGGATTCCCGACTTGCTACTCATCCGTTGGTGGAAGCCGTGCTTGCGTTTGCGTTTGACGTTGCTGGGCTGGTAGGTGTTGCCGCGGGCCTTGAAGCAGCACGGCACCAGTGACGGCGTCGGGTGATGCTGTAACAGTTGCTGTCTGGGTGTCTGGTTACCGGCTGCCAGCCACCAGTGAGGTGCTGTAGTGTTGCAGGGTCCCGTGGTCAGTGTTCTGTGCGTTGTCAATGTAGGCAGCTTGGCGGTTCTCAGACACATGAAAGCGCTGTCCAAAACAAGAATTGTAAAGGTGTAAGTACAATGTAACAAATAAAAAACGTATACACTGGAATGACTGGATGTTGATCATTAGCTTTTTGTGCACTTTTTGTTTGTTTGAAGCAACAAAATTGTTCACAATCATAAGTCAGTTTTATAACAAATAACCTGTTGAAATATTAACTATATGTGTCGAGAAAACAGTGGAAACATGGTTTCCAAAACTGAAATAGCCTCAATCCTGCAAAATCCTCCATTATACAAAGCGGATTTTGGAGTATTTGGAAAGGTTATGGTTAATGATGTTACACATACCTATTAAACTTCCTAATACCATTGTCTATTCCACCAGCACCACCAGCAGTGGCTGGCCTAAACAGACGACCAATGGCTATCCTGGTTGCAGCTAGGAATGTAGCCGCCATGTTGAACTTCTTAGAGACTCTCTATGCTCACTGCATGTAAAGAGAGAATGAAAAAAATAATTAAAGGGAATACACATCATTGGCTTTTGCTGTATTTTTCAGAAATGAACTATTTGAGAGGTTAGTATAATAGATCAAATATTGTTACACTGACATTTTTTAAGTTTGGTGTTCGAAATAGTTGGAAGAACCAAGAAAAACAAAAATGTTCAAGCAGTCTGGTTCCCTGACTTCACAAAAGACAAAATGGATCAATTTATAGATGATGGAAAATTGTAAGGCAAGGGAACCAGTCTAGCTGGCCTGCACCCGTTCATGAACATGTAACCAATAGCAAACAAAATTTGGACTGAAAAAAATGGTAAAATTGGAGCAGTAGTTGAAAACTAGTTAGGTTTTTCCAACGCTGGTCTGCCGACCACTGTTGGAAATGTTTACAAAAATACCATTTTCTTGAAAATGACTTCACACCAGGTGCCATAATTTTAAAAGATGCTTGAGACTGTCATTTACCAACATCCTAGTAAGGTATTTCGTAAAAACTTTCGTTTTATTTTTCGATGTTTGCAAATGTTGTATATTCCCTTTAACATCTCATGAATTTTTTGTACATTTATGTCAACTTGACCACTGAGTTCACAGTCTTGAGTGGAACAAATTCCAGTGTCTTGGAAAACAGAATGGGGACAAGGAATAATCATTTGTGATACCTACAATGGACAATAGAGTTTATACCTCTGGTTCTTTTCAGAACCATTCTCTTAGTTGAGAAATTATTCGCATATGGTGTTTCCGCAAACCTTCCATTATTTACAATGGATTATATGGTAATCGTGCAGTTTAGGACCTGTTCCATATCAGAGAACCAAAAAAAAAACACTTTTAAGTTTTGGGACTTAACACCGAAACATTTGCCATGTTGCTATCCGGTTCGTTAGTAAAAACGTCATACACCATGTACACGCACGCTCACCACTGATTACTAGCGCCCATTGGCTACAAACGCTCGAGCTGCGTTAACTTCCAGTTCCAATCGTGCAGAAAGTCCTGGAGGTGACGTCACACTAACGAACCAGATAGAAGCAGGAAACGTCACTCTACGTGTTTGAAATCATCTAAATAGTCACAATCATACAGTAATTTTGGAGTGTGTCTTGGGGTCAACTTTTGGCAATCGTGTTCAGGTGGATGTCTTGACAAATTCTCCCAACTCTAAAATGTATTTAAATGAAAACTAAAGTGCCAATAAAATTATATGTGGTCGACAATGCTCCACTCCGTCCAATGGTACAATTTTTGCTAATTGGGTAATTTCGGTCGCGCCCTCGTACTAGTTGGCTGGCGTACGAGTTGCTGTACGAGTTGGCCCACGTATGAGTTGTCTCGCGTACAAGTTGTCTTGCGTACGAGTTGGTTCACGTATGAGGCTGAATCGATCTCACGTACAAGTTTACCAATCTGCGAACGAGTTGTCCTGTGTACGAGATGGTTCGCCCTACGAGTTGCCCTGTTTCCGTTCAAAATCGCATTGCCATTAGACTGCAGCTGCCGTCATGACCGTCAAACGTCAATAATAGCCACTACGAACATGACGAAAATGGAATGATTGAAAGATATTCTCCGCTCTAGCCTAGGCCTATTTTATTAAATGTAATCTTAAATTCCGTAATTGACCTAGGCCTATCACGTTTCACTCTATTAATTTTTATAACCTAAAACAAAGTTGAAAAAGCGCAGTGGCTATTGTTACGGCAGCCGTAACGCATTTCCCATTTTCTATCGTTACGGTAGACTGCAACCTGGCAACTTTTATAAAAAAACATGACAAGAAAATATAAAATTAGAAGGAAAAAAGTGAATTTGAACTTTATGAAATTCGGACTTTATTTCCCTTTTAAAAAAAATCCTCCAAAGCCTCAGGTTAGAAAAGGAAAAAAATTCGAGTGCAAAACTGAGATTTGAACCCGCAACCTCACGGTGCAAAATCCTACCCTCTATCGGCTGAGTTGACGCACTGCTCGACAAAACGTGTGGAAACAAATAATTATATACCTGCGTGCGTATCAAAAAAATATCGTAGAGGGCGCTAAACAACGAGTGCCGTAACGATAGCCACTTCGTTGAAAAAGACGACGAAAACGGATGAAAAATCCACCTGCCGATAACGAGGTCTTGTTCCCTTTTCACTGTGAATGCTATTTAAACAAGACCATGTGGTACCCAACTAAAACACTTCGAACAAGGTAGCCGCGGATTTGCCCGGATGTCTGGCTGCGTATTCAGCGAGTTATTCAGCCGCGGATTCAGCCGCGCATTCACCAAGTATAGTACATGCGGCAAAAGGTGACCATTTATTCAACGAATTTCCCATAAGGCCAAAAAAAAAAAATCTCCGGTTTTTGGTATGCGCGCGCGTCGCCGTAGCCATGCGCATCGGCAAAATGAAAAAGTTTTTTTTTCAATGAAAGATGATGTCTCAAAACCGCCAAACTCACTGGTTTGACTGGAATCCTGCTGCTGCACAATTTTAACGTGTTTTTAGATTGGGTTATGGTCGAGAATAAGCTTTATTTGGCCTCTCTGGACTCCCACATATTTGCACTAAGTTTAGTCGGGCACCACTTGCAGTCATCAGCCGACATTTGAAGCAAAAAAATCAGGTAAAAAAAAAAGCCGCACCGCACCACTTTTTGGGCAAGCTCCATACCAGAAACCGGAGACTTTTTTTTTGGCCTAATAAACGACAAAATAACAATATTTTTTTCACGCCATATAAAACAACCGGCGACATAAGCAACCGTTTCATCCACTTTTTCCGAAATTTTCGATGCAATAATTACTATTAAATGAGCTGCATAAAGGGAACAATCGGACATTTCGCGTTATTTTTCTACGCTTTTTGAGACGTTTGAAAGTAAGTGCATCATTAGCTGGAGTTACCCAGCCCTAAATTTTATCATTGGGGAAATGACAACCCAATGATAAAATTTAGGGCTGGGTAACTCCAGCTAGTACATCATTTGAAACAAAGTGTACCACACGCAATATTAAAAACTCACAATTTTATTTCATAATCTACGAGATAATGTTACTGGGTACACTTCATTTTTGGTGTTGGCTTCAGCTGAACACCAATTACTACATGTTGTCACAATCTTACAATTGTATTTCGTGATCTTCGAGATCATGTTACTGGACACACTTGATTTTGGTATTGGCTTCAGCCGATTGCAGGTCAACTCGCCCCCTGGCCGACTCGACCCCTACCGACTCGCTCCTTACCGACTCGCCCCCTGACCGACTCGCCCCCTAACTGACTCGCCCCTTACCGACTCCCCCCCCCCCCCCGGCCGACTCGCCCCCTAGCCGACTCGCCAACTCGCCTCCTAGCCGACTTGTCCCCTGACCGAAAGACAGTGTGGAGAACACAGAGGGTCCAGCAAATCAGCTTCGTTATCTGAGTTTTGGGATTGAACTATAATTGCTCAATTCAAAATTTGGTTGTGAAAGTTCCATTACTGAGCCTCTTTTATAACTTTTTCACAACCATTCGGTATGTTTGATAAGAACACCACTAAGGCCCCCCCCAAAAAAAATATTCGGTCTCTGGTCAGACCAAAGTTCCGGAATTGACGCGGCGATGCGGCTTTTTTTTTTTTTTTTTCTTTTTTTCTTCAAGCTTGGATTGTACAGACAAGGTAGGGTACTATTTTGCCCCCCCCCCAAATTTTGTCTAGCCCCCCCAAAATAAATTCCGTAAAAAGAAATTGCATTAGCAAAAAGAAGGATTGTGATGTACATGTACTTGCGAAAGGTTTCCCCCTAAAGAAATAGTCGTGAGAAGGGTGCATTTGTAGTTAATATAGTGTGAATGATTTTAGGATTTTATTGGCGCTCCCCATTGAAAATATGGCATGACCCCCCCCCTCCCCCTCCCCCTCCCCCCCCCCTCCCTCCCCCCCCCCCCCCCCCCACCTATTGATGTTCGGAGGACTAAGTGTCTGGAGAAAATATCCGGTCTACATTTCAGCACGCCTCCCTGAAAAAAAATCTGGATCCACCCTGCTAGCCCCCCCCCCCAAATATTGGTTCTAGAACCGCGCCTGAGTCACCGTGAACGCAACCTCGTCCCCAGTGCTCACTTTCGCGAGCATTCGTCCACGCCTTCTCGAAAATACTAATTTCCTTTCCAGATTGCTCATATCAATATGAAATGTGATACTGCATGTTGTCTTGATATTAGATCGTTACTGTTTAATTAAAAAAATCGTGTTTTCGTATCTTACGCCATGCTCGCGCTGCGACGAATTGACTGTTTTTTTTTACCCCAGACACCGCATACAAAAACAAACGCTAATGTAACGCATATCCAGGCACCAGACTGTTCCTCATTTGCATACGTGTTCAAAAATCTTGCACATGCAAATGATCCAATACCAGGGTGAGAGAGCAGGTAGTGATGGGCGCGTACTGTTCGACACCCTGGGGACGAGGTTGCCGTGAACGCTACGCGCACAGGCCCAAGGGCGGATCCAGAACACAATTTTTTTTTGGGGGGGGCCAAACAAATTTTTGGCCCCCCCCCCCCCAAAAAAAAAAGTGGGTCCAAAAATTACGGCGTGGGGTTCGGGGCCCGCTTAACGGCCCCGAAAAATTTTTGGATTCTAGATGCTCTATGGTGCGATCTGAGGCAATTTCTGACCACTTTAACCAATGTTTTTCGAGGAAAAGATTTTTTCATTGGTATCGGAAATCCTTCAAACTGGCGTTTGAATAATTTGACTCCATTAAGTTTCACGTTGCGACCGGGCATTGTGCTCCACTGTCTTTATTTTTATATCACGATGTCCCCGTACGGTGCTTAATTTTCAAGGGGGCGAGTCGGTCAGGGGGCGAGTCGGTCAGGGGGCAAGTCGGTAAGGGGGCGAGTCGGTCAGTTGATCTGCAGTTGAATGGAACGCATTCTAATTGCAATTGCTCAGTAAAAATTGGGTCACTTTAACGGGCTAATTAGACACTAAGTAGTGTTCGGCTGGAGCCAATACCAAAATCAAGTGTGCCCAGTAACATATTCTCGTAGATTATGAAATAGAATTGTGAGTTTTTGACAACATGTGCGGTACACTTTGTGTTGAAGAGGTCTATGCAGCCTAAATAGAACCAATTAATAATAGTGCATGGAAAATGTGGTCACTTTAACGGGCTAATTAGGCACTAATTAGAGTTCCTGAAGAGTTTATTCTTTAAAATTTCCTAAAAATCAAACGTTCTTGTGTTTTCTTATAAATATACAATGGAAAGAAAGTCACGTTTTAGTTAAACCGACGTCTTGTTAAAGACGTTAAATTTAAATAAAGTTTGTTACATTTCTTCAGTTTTTAAACAATAAATTAATCCTTTGTGAAATCTTTCCAAACTCTTATGACTTAAATTGGTTTTCTTAAAAATGCACTTTCAATATCAAATTAAAATTATAGAGCAAAATTCTCCATTGTCAACTGAACAAAAAGCAAATAGAAAGCCTTAGGCGAGACCTCGTTTATAATTTACCGAGAAGATCCAATTGAATGCATTAAAGGTAAGGAGTATGAAATCATTAACTTATTGATGCAATAATTTTGGATGACCCAGGACAGATCAAAGGAACATCCCTTCTCCCAGACATGTCACTGCTAAAAAGCCAGTGACAAATCATTACCCTTACAATAATTTTTCAGCAAGTTTCCATCAGGCCAAAAAAAAATAAGTCTCCGGTTCCTGGTATGGAGCTTGCCCAAAAAGTGGTGCGGCGACGCGGCTTTTTTTTTTTTTTACCCGATTTTTTGCCTCAAAATGTAGGCTGATGACTGCAAATGGTGCCCGACTAGACTTAGTGCAAATATATGGGAGTCCAGAGAGGCCACATAAAGCTTATTCTCGATCATAACCCCATCTAAAAACACGCTAAAATTGTGCAGCAGCAGGATTCCAGTCAAACCAGTGAGTTCATTTTTTGGCGGTTTTGCGACATCATCTTTCATTGAAAAAAAAACTTTTTTATTTTGCCGACACGCATGGCTATGGCGACGTGCGCGCATACCAGAAACCGGAGACTTTTTTGGCGTTATTGTCCATTGTTAACTGTCTGTTGCAGTATCCGGTTTAAGATTATTTTAGAGGCATAAATAATTTAATGAAATCAAAATTACTTTTCATGTTATTTTAGTGTTGTTGCCTTAGTGTATAACATTAATGACGTTGCATTATGCAGTCGATATATCATTTCATATTGTGCAAGCTAGTTTTTTTAACTCAAGTTTCCGATGAGGGCATCCTTGTCCAGTAGAGCAGCTTCGTCATTGTCCAGTCTCGTCCAAGCTTGGTGGCCCCCCAGTCGCCCCCCCCCCCCCACTGAGATTTTGAGCTCCTAAAAAAATGATCATTGATCAACATGACGACCCCCCCCCCCATGAAATGTTCCAGCCCCCCCCCCCAGCGCCCCCCCCCCCTCCAACTGAACAATTCCTGGCTACGCCACTGTCTGTCGGTCCTCCTTCCTGCTTCCGGTTCCTCGAGTTTCTGTGTGATGAGGCTGTTGGAGCCTTGGAGGGTTCATTTTTGTCATAATGTGCCGACGCTGATAATGGCAGGTTGTTTTGGAAACTGCATATAACTCGCACACTATAAACAACCATTAAAAGAAATTCACGTGAAATTAAGATGACAAAATGCCATCTTAATCCTTGCCGATCCCTTCCAAATCGGACTTACATTGAACATAGTATTATACGGAGGGAGGGTTACACGTAGGCTAAAATCAACAAGGAAATAGTAGTTTTCTATGTTACTCTAAACCTGTCGCATATCTTGAAATGCTTTCTTTTGAAATTTACGTCAAGTACGGTATACTCGTAGCCCACAAAGATTTGATCGTGAAAGACTATATTAGACCGATCTCTTTAACTACTGCAACGTTTTTTTTCCGTTATGGTTTTCGTGTTCTCCCCTTCAATAAAACAGCACTGTCGACCTTATACGTTATCACAGGTCAAAGTAAGACAACCAAATGAGTAACTCAAAGGAGAAATATATACTTGAAAACATGTATCCCTGCCGATCTTTCCAAATCGGACTCACATAAATGATGTAGATTAAGTTTAAACCTTTACAAAAACAGGAAGAAATGTCGCATGCGATAGTAAATATGTCGCATGTCTTTATACAGCCATTTTCCCTATCGCTTTGTTGATTACACTTAAGTTGTACCCTTTCACATGCATAAACCTGGCTATTTCTGGCCTTTTTGAAGGCAAACTTCTTGACAATGTCACAAATTGCAGTTTTTTTCGCTGACGAATAATACTTAAAAGATGTGGTGTAGGCCTAGAACTTGGGGAATGCCTTTAACATGCTGCTTTAATTTAAATTCAGTCATTTTCTTTACATCGATATAATGGGACTTTTCCTTAAATTCCGTCATTTTAAAAACTTTTTTACCCAAATTCGCTTTCCGACTTTTTTAAGCAGTGTAGTACCGTACCGGAAGTGGCTGCCGATTATAATTTGAAATGTTTTTGTTAACATTATTTCGGTCATTTTCATTTCGGGCATAGGGCCTACAAGTTTAGAAAATTACCGATTTTCAAATATTTATTTCTTTCGCTGCCGTTGTTAATCTTTTTACCGCAATTTTCGTCTCTTTAATTTGGTTCTTCCGCAATCGAATTGTTTTTACTTTGTAGGTAATAAAAATAACACTGATATCAAGTATTATTTCTCTCACTAACGCTGTGATTTTTTAGCCGTGTAAACTATGTTTCCTCACTTCACTTATATGCCGCGTTGATTTTCGGTGTAATTTTCGTAATTTTCCCCTAGCTACCTGTGGAAACACAGTGCCGTGCTTCGAGAAGAAACTCCACGTACTATGTGATTTTCGTTGTAATTTAATTTGGACCGATTTGATTTTTGTTTCCACGTTTCGTCACACGCGTTTAGTCAAATATTTCAAGTAGGTATCGCAGTAAAGGTAAAAACAACACTGATTTCAGTTATTTTCGACGTAAATTTCATAATTTCTCAGCCACTTGTTGGAAGCGGAGAAGCATTTCTGTGAGAAGAAAATCCGCTCATGATTTGATTTTCACTGCAATGTATTTTACACACATTTGACCTTTTTTCTTCAATTTTCGTCATATTCGTTGTCACATATATTTCAGGTATAGGTTTCTCAGTACAGTTAACAAGTAACAGTGATTTAAGCTATTAATTCTTCCAATTACAGCGGTAACTTTGGCGTAAGAATTCGTATTTTCGTCGTTTTTATGTTTTATAATATTGCAAAATAATATGCAGTCTGCTTTTTGATCCAATATTCCGCAAATTGGAAAGTGTCTGATGAGGGCATCCTTGTCCAGATAGAGCAGCTTCGTAATTTTCCAGTCTCATCCAAGCTTGGCGGTCCTCATCTTCTAAAACATGACAAAAAGAGTAAACTAGCAAAATTTAGAATTAATATTTAAAGTGGAAATCAAGCATCGTAAGAGGTGACATAGTATTAAAGGAATAACAAATTTAAGAGTAGGCCTACATATCCCTGGTCTCTTTTCAAGTAAACATACCTCAAGAATTGGTAATGGTCAACCAAGCAGGCAGTGTCAGTCAACCGTCGGTCCTCCCAGCTTATGGCAGCTTGAGGCAGGCTCATCCATCATAGGGCAATTCCCTCACCAGTCAGTGGTCCTCATGTCTGTAAAAAGATTAAAATGACAAAGGAAAATATCCGAATTATTATTAAGAAATATCTGAAAGGTAGAGCAAGAGGGGGGGGGGGAGAAATGTTCGAATTAACCCCACAAAGCAGTGCCCCACTACCAGCACTCTTTATTTGTGGGAGAACATAGAAGAGCGCCAAATCACCCATTTTGATTACTTGTTTCTGCTTATTCTTTAGGTATATATAACTAAAAACTAACCTCACGAATCAGTAATGGGAAGCCCAGCAAGCAGGTCATCAGTTCATCCGACGGTCCTCCTCCCTGCTTCCGGTTCCTCGGGTTTCTGTTTGATGAGGCTGTCGGAGCCCTGACGATGTCTTGAGGCAGGCTCATCCTCATCTCAGTAGGGTAATTCCCTCATCAGTCAGTGGTCCTAACTTTGCTGAAAGGATTCAAATAACGAAAGGAAACATTTGAATTATTTAGCTGTATTCGTGCCATGGCTCGAAAGGGGAAAGAAAACATTGAATTAACCCCACAAAGCAAAGCCCTGCTACCAGAACTCGTTTGTGGACGAACATAATAACAGAGTCAGATCGCCCATTTAAATTAGTTCTGTGACTTGATTGTTCCTGTTAAGAGGAGGCCTACATGTAAACTAACCTAATAATCAGGAATGGGAAGCCCAACAAGCAGGTCATCCGTTCATCTGTCGGTCCTCCTCCCTGCTTCCGGTTCCTCGAGTTTCTGTTTGATGAGGCTGTTGGAGCCCTGACGATGTCTTGAGGCAGGCTCATCAATCTCAGTAAAGCAATTCCCTCATCAGTCAGTGGTCCTCATTTTTCTGAAAGGATACGAAAGAAAACATTTGAATTATTGAGCTGTATTCGTGCCAGGGCTAGAAAGGGGAAAGACAACATTGAATAACCCCACAAAGCAAAGGCCCGCTACCAGAATTCGTTGTTTGTGGACGAACATAGAAGAGCGCCAGATCGCCCATTTTGATTAGTTCTTAATTGTTTCTGTTTAAGTAGGCTACATGTACACAAACCTGATAGTCAGTAATGGGAAGCCCAGCAAGCAGGTCATCCGTTCATCTGTCGGTCCTCCTCCCTGCTTCCGGTTCCTCGAGTTTCTGTGTGGTAAGGCTGATGGAGCCTTGACGATGTCTTGAAGCAGGCTCATCAATCTCAGTAAAGCAATTCCCTCATCAGTCAGTGGTCCTCATTTTTCTGAAAGGATACGAAAGAAAACATTTGAATTATTGAGCTGTATTCGTGCCGGGGCTAGGAAGGGGAAAGAAAACATTGAATTAATCCCACAAAGCAAAGCCCGCTACCAAGAACTCATTCTTTGTGGAAGAACATTATAACAGAGTCAGATCGCCCATTTTGATGAGTTCTGTGACTTGATTGATCCTGCAAAGAGGAGGCCAACGTGTAAACTAACCTAATAATCAGGAATGGGAAGCCCAACAAGCAGGTCATCCGTTCATCTGTCGGTCCTCCTCCCTGCTTCCGGTTTCTCGAGTTTCTGTTTGATGAGGCTGTTGGAGCCTCAGTAGAGCAACTCCCTCATCAGTCAGTGGTCCTCATTTTTCTGAAAGGATAGGAAAGAAAACATTTGATTTATTGAGCTGTAATCGTGCCAGGGCTAGAAAGGGGAAAGACAACATTGAATAACCCCACAAAGCAAAGGCCCGCTACCAGAATTCGTTGTTTGTGGACGAACATAGAAGAGCGCCAGATCGCCCATTTTGATTAGTTCTTAATTGTTTCTGTTTAAGTAGGCTACATGTACACAAACCTGATAGTCAGTAATGGGAAGTCCAGCAAGCAGGTCATCCGTTCATCTGTCGGTCCTCCTCCCTGCTTCCGGTTCCTCGAGTTTCTGTGTGGTAAGGCTGATGGAGCCTTGACGATGTCTTGAAGCAGGCTCATCAATCTCAGTAAAGCAATTCCCTCATCAGTCAGTGGTCCTCATTTTTCTGAAAGGATACGAAAGAAAACATTTGAATTATTGAGCTGTATTCGTGCCGGGGCTAGGAAGGGGAAAGAAAACATTGAATTAATCCCACAAAGCAAAGCCCGCTACCAAGAACTCATTCTTTGTGGAAGAACATTATAACAGAGTCAGATCGCCCATTTTGATGAGTTCTGTGACTTGATTGATCCTACAAAGAGGAGGCCAACATGTAAACTAACCTCAAGAATCAGTAATGGGTAGCCCAGCAAGCAGGTCATCCGTTCATCTGTCGGTCCTCCTCCCTGCTTCCGGTTCCTCGAGTTTCTGTTTGATGAGGCTGTTGGAGCCTTGGAGGGTTGATTTTCGTCCAGACAAAGCAGCCTAGCTCATCCATGCAGTCTCAACTTTTAGATCATCAGTTTCTTTGTTGAAAGCTGCAACTCTTTCCTAAGTGAACAGGGTTACGAAAACACTGGGCCTAGCCCATTTGTTACTGAAGTGAAACATTTCAAAGCATTATGTCTATAAGCCTACCTGTAATAAGGCCACTTGTTACCAAATAAAAACTAAACGATTCTACCCATGTTTCCACTATTTACTTTTAAAAACAGACATGATCTTTTTTGTCATAATGCACACGAACATGTGCCGACGCCGATATTGGCAGGTTGCCAATAAGTTGTAACCTTTCACAGTGTACTTTTTTGGTGTGTGTGTGTGTGGGGGGGGCAATTAGGTCTTTTTGAAGGCACTTCTCGACAATGCCAACAATTTTGATGTTTTTGAAATGCCGCTGTATATAACTGAAATTCAGTCATTTTCTAAACAAATATTTTGTTCATTATGGTGTGATTTTTTTTCTCGTAATTTCGTCAATTTCATTTTCTTTTGCTGCCGTCATTTTCCCACCGTTTGCCAAAATTTGCAAGTACATGTACATGTATTTACTTCTCTCGTTGCAGATGATTAATTTCTATGCCGTTATTTTCGTCATTTTGATTTGTTTTTTCCATAACCCATTTTGTTTACTTTGTGGCAAGAAAAATAATACCGATTTCGGGTATTTTTACTCTCACTAACGCTGCGATGTTTTCCTCGCGTTATTTTCATCATTTTCCTAGCGTGTAGGCCTACACGTAGAAAGCGGAGTGATTTTTTTTCGGAAAAAAATTTGCTTACGATGTGATTTTCACTACAATTTATTTTGGACCGATTTGAATTTTGTTTTCAGTTTTCGTCATACGCGTAGTCAAGTAAATATCCGGGTAGGTATTTTTTAATTTGATTTTTAAAGTTGATTTCGTATTTTCGTCAATTAGAGGCTTGCCGCTTCAAAACCGTAACATTTTTTGCCCGACGTATTGCAGTTGAGAAAAAAATAACACTGATTTCAAGTATTATTCCTTTCGACATCTGCTTCGATTTTGCTTAACGATTTGACACTTTCGTAGCCGCAACGATTAATTTGATTTAAAAACATTTAATTTTGTCTATTGTCAGAGACAACAGACGGATACCATTAAAAAAATCACACCACACAGAGAGCAATGCACACTAAGGCAAAAAATCAAACATGCAACATTTACAATGAAACAAAATACAATCTACTTTTGAGTTTTTTTCCCCAAAAGTCATTCTCTCTGTAAGCATTTTTTTTTACTCACAGATAAGTTTATCTTTAAATAGTTACTTAATAATGAACCGAGCTTAAAATATCTTCACAGAATAAAAATGTCTTTTATATAAATTTATGCAAAGTATAATTAACCAAAGTTATGACTTTTGATTTTACTACGATCATTAAAATATGGTCAACTGTCAACTGTGCCCTCACTGCTCACAGACTAGCGAAGTATAGACAATGCGGCGCTTTTACAGACGCTGTTAATCCCAGATTTTTTTTACCTTTTAGTGTTACTATAAGAGCGTATATGTCACCTTAACAGAGAGCTCATTTAGGAATTAGCGTTAATTATTAACCAATAGTTTTCTCTGTATGGCTATTTAAGTAGTAACGTCCTTCCGTGTTTTTGTTAAATGGTCTAAGTTTTAATGTTCAAGTTCTTCTGATGGAAGGGGCCTCTTGGAAATCGGCGCTATACTAATATGCACCGAAGAGGGTATCCCTTACAAGTGGCACTGCACCAGGCATGGTCACTGTCAATGGCCTAGATTTTATGAATCTTGTTTGCTCTTAAACATTTTATACAATCATAAAGAAATTATATCGTCGTTGGTGGACAACGCACCAGGCATTGCCACTTTCTGTAGTTGTTTCACTAACTTTGTTTAATTATTGTTTTGAGTTTGGCAAAGTACCAGCCAATGTCCGTATAGAGGGCAGCATTCCAGTTGATCGATAAAACATCACAAAATGACTCTCAATCAATTACCAAATCGACTTTAAATTTGGAAGTTTCTTAATAGCGAAAATAAAATAAAATACACCAGTACTTTGAAGTTTAGGGGACAGTGTTATTCATTAGACTGATTTTCGTTTGCATTAAGTTAGTGTTATTTTTTTTTTTTTTTTTTTTAGAAAACTTCTAAAACTCCCCATGGCACTGCCTGCAGGCTCAATGTGCGCATGCTCGCAGCGGGCTATGCTTGCTCCCTAATTTTCGTTTGCTTCATTTTTTCCTAACACTGTTCATTGCACTTTGCTAAACAGTTCCCTAGATTTTATCACTTCGAAGTATGGTACACGAAATCGCGCGATTACGCAGGTACGTGGATATGCGGATATGCGGATACGCGGGTACGTGGGTACGAAGACCAAGAGGAGATGAACATATTGTTCTTATTTAGGGCCTACTACTATACATATGACAATCACAACGTACGTACGTGATGCAATTAAATTATCACATACGTACGTGTGATAATATAATATTACGTACTTACGTAATATTAGTATTATTATTGCGCACATACCTGATAAATAAGTACATATTACGTACGTACATGTATTGCATATGTAAGTGATATTACGTGTATCCTTAAACGAGTATACGTACTTAATAATTATCACGTGGGCCCTACGTACGTAATAATTATCACGTGGGCCCTACGTGATAATATTACCTACGTACGTGATAATATTCAAGTACGTGCGTGAGTTACGTACGTACGTGACAATAACACATACGTAATATTATGAAAATTAAAAAAATAAATAACTCCCAAGTCCCTTCTCGGTCTTCGTACCAAACCGTCTCCGGTCTAGCCAAACAAAACCCCAAAAAAACAAAAACACGAGTTTGCCGAACATTACGTATTAATATGCCTTATTGTCGAACGGAAAAGCGATAGAACGCGGTGCGGAGGTTTCTAAACGCGTATGAGAATATTTCGCCGAATCTAAATGCCTATAACATTATCCTAACACTCCTACAGATCCAGCAGCTGCTTTGCTTTGCGGATGCTGCATAATGCACGCCTGCAGCGTCTGCACTCCTCCCAACTTGACCTACAAAAAAACCCTAATTAATTGTTTGCATCACTTGCACCAACGTTTTGCCCAGAATGTTGATTAGGTTTTATATTGTTTCAATTTATTTTTTAGTTTCTGAGACTGAGGTGGAGAACGTCTTTTAACCTTCTCCAGAAAGGGAGTTACACAAGACCTGCAAGTCAATGTGACAATGAAGGAGACACTTGTCACAGGTTTATCATTGAAAGTACTGGTGTAAATTAGCGAGTTGAATTATTCAGGGACAACAATTTGAAAAAAAAAACTTCCACTGGAATGCTACCCTTCAACTGTTCCACGTGCGAACGCAATGTCACTGCACGTATCAAATTCCTATGCAAATTAACTCACGTGCGAACACAATGTCACTGCACGTGTCTGACGAATTTCTATGCAAATTAAGTTATACTCAACGTGCGAACGCAATGTCACTGCACGTATTTTATAAATTCCTATATGCAAATTAACACACGTGGGAACACAATGCCAATGCACGTGACAAATTCCTATTGGCATTGCATTATTATTGAATAAAATAATCATTTTCGTTCAACCTTAATTCTGCTGTAATTTACCTTCCATGTAAACTTTTTTTAACATCCAATGAAATTTAAGGAGTTCTCTGTTTCAGGTGACAAAACTCTCTTCGGAGCTTCCCCAAAAAATTAAAGCATTTTACTGCCTTGAAATGAAGTTAATTATCCGCTCAGCCAGAAAATAATTCCTGGCCGGCCAGTGGCTTCTTGCAGTCTCAAACTTTATATCTAAACTGCTTCGGATTAACGGAGCCTATAGCCACGCCCCATTTTTATTTACAAACGTGCGAACGCAATGTCACTGCACGCGTCTTCCGAATTTCTATGCATAGATATAGGAAAAAAAAGACTACATCGGCAGCGCGTCCACACGCGCCCATTCATTGTGCGATAAATCGCCGCCTTTTTTTTTTATTGTGTTTCGTGGACGCGCAACAAATTAACGTAAAGTAATGGAGCTAAATGTATCTTTCCTCTAGCACCGTGACCAAGCTCAACGCAAGCGAAGCAAGAAATACGCACCGAGTATTTACGCGATTCGCCCACGCGTTAGTGATAATGGTGCACTGTGCGCGTAAACGGCGTTGCGTTCGTCACGTTTTCGCGCATCATTTGAATCTTTCCTCCAGCACGTGACCCTCCATGCAAGTCCGCGCGTGTGGACGCGCTGCCGATCTAGTCTTTTTATTCTATATCTATGTTTCTATGCAAATTAAACGTGCGAACGCAATGTCACTGCACGTGTGAGATGGATTCTTATGCATTTTTTTATTGTACGTGCGAACACAATGTCACCGCACGTGTCTGACGAAATTTTATGCAAATTGGTTTTTATTCTACGTGCGAACGCAATGTCACTGCACGCGTGAGACAAATACCTAATCACTTATAATTGCTTATCCCAAAGTTATACTTAATACACAAATAAAGGCCTTACACTTATTTAAAGATATAGTCCATCATTTGTAATTTGTGCATTTTGTTCGTTTGAAGCAACAAAAGTGTTCAAAATCTAATGAAGGATACTGAACAACTAACCTGATGAAGTTTCAGCTCAGCTTCAGCTGTATATTCTGAGAAAAACAGCATTCTAGGATCTCAATTTCAAATCAAAAGTTGCTGAATCATGTTTTGAATTGTTTTGAATTGCAGCGATGTTGCGCACTGATCCGACGAATTATAGCAACCGCGCGCGCCTGTGCGTCGTGCCAATGCTTGCGCGCGCTGCGCCGAATAACAAAACGCACAACTAATTTAAATTTTCCTACGAAAGGCCTTCTTTCGTTGATTACTTCAAAATGATAGCTTGCCAGAAAGATTAATTTCACAGGGAGTTTAGTCCACTTATTATCTTTCAACCAAGTATGTTTTTCAACAATAATACGCCAGTTAGTCTTCGGATGGCTGCAAATGATGGACTATAGCTTTAAAGTGGCCCTAGATTTTGTAGGAGAACCTTATACACATGTTCATTAATCAGAGACATGTAACGTACCTCTTTCTACTCTTGAAGACATTGCCCCTCTTGGTGTTGATCTTGCAGTAAATGGTAACGATGTCTTTGTTAATACAATATAAATTGGACACAATGTGCACGTTCAATTAGGATAAACAATTTTATATAGAGCCAAAATGATAATTTTGAACAGTGTAATGAGTTGCATGCAGTGAGCGTGAGGAGCACAACGACAGTAATGAAGGCCTAGCCCAGCACCGAAACAACAGCTAGGTCGCTGTACCATGGTGATCAGCGAGGCATGAATGTAACAATAGGGTTGGAGTCTGAGTGGAAATCTTCTAAACACGTTATTTGCATAATGTGCATTCAGCACAAGCCTGGGTTAGAAATGAGAATCGGATAGAATGCTAATGACGTAATTCCGATGGGCGATTACATTTTGGTCACGAGCCCCTTTAGAGGGGTGGCACAGTTTCATACTGATCAACTTGAGTTGAAAACAATTGCCTGTTTAAATACATTTGTGAAGGACGAAAACAAAAGGTACTGCACTCACTTTTGGGGGTTGAAATTTTGGACTGACCGGTTACAGTCGAATCAACGGGGCACTTGCTCAATAAAAGGCATCTTCCGTTGGTGTAGCAGCAGTGGCGTAGCCACCGGGGGGGGGGGGCCTTGGGGGGCGACCGCCCCCCCCCCATGAAACATTGTCGCCCCCCCCCCCCCCACTGAAATTTTGAGTTTCAAAAAAATGTATTATTGATCTACATGACGCCATGGGCGTCAATCCTGGGGGGGGGGGGGGGGGACAGGGGGACATGTCCCCCCCCCCACCTTTTGAAGGATGGGGGACACAATATCAAATGTCCCCCCCCCCCATTTTTGAACTCGCGTCTCATTTACAGGGCCTATTATGTACTACAATGTATCTTTTGCTTAGAAAATATTGGTTAAAGTGGTCAGAAATTGCCTCAGATAGCACCACAGAGCATTTAGAATCCAAAATTTTTCGGGGCCCTTAAGCGGGCCCCGAACCCTACGCCTATAGCTCAGAATTCTGGTAGCTGATTCAATGACTCCAACCTCGAAAACAATGTTCACAAAATTTTCTTATGCCTTTAACTGAGAAAACCTCCAAAATTATGTTTAAATTATTATCTTTTGTGCTAAGATAATCATTGATAATCATTGGTTAAAGTGGTAAGAAATTGCCTCAGATCACACCACAGAGCATCGGAAATCCTATTTTTTCGGGGCCCTTAAGCGGGCCCCGAACCCCACGCCAATAGCTCAGAATACCGATAGCTGATTCAATGTCTCCAACCTCGAAAACGATGTTCAAATAGTTATCTTTTGCCAAGAAAATATTAGTTAAAGCATGGAGGAAAGTGGTAAGAAATTGCTTCAGATCACACCACAGAACATCTAGAATCCAATTTTTTCCGGGGCCCTTAAGCGGGCCCCGAACCCCACGCCGTAAGGGCTTCGCGCTTCGCGCTTGCATCAGTTATGATCAAGGTATGTCCCCCCCCCCACTTTTGAGAAGCGATTGACGCCCCTGCTTGACGCCCCCACATGAAATGTTCCAGCCCCCCAGCGCCCCCCCACTGAAAAATTCCTGGCTACGCCACTGTGTAGCAGCGTATCCAGCTTTTTTTTTGGGGGGGGGGGGGCACATCCGTGCTGAACTTAATGTCAACATGTTTTTTTCACCGGACACTTGGCCTCCGTAAAATCAAACGGGGGGGGGGGGGGTACCAAGTTTACAGAAATTGGAGCGCTCTTCGAAACCGGCCATTTTATTCTGGTTCTGTATCTGGTAGAATATGCTGCATGCATAATCTCATCACAATAATGACAGTGCGGGAACACATTGCCCGATCGCAGCATGAAACCCAATGGAGCCAAATTATTCAAACGCCACTTTTGAAGGATTTCCGGTACAAATGCAAGAAACTGTTGATCTTTTATGAAGAATTTGTGTTGGAAACACATTAGCACAGCTGTACCGATATTCGCGGAGTGCCCGGGGCCTATCACGCTTAGCAGCCGGTCTATTCGCGGTCCGTTAATGGTGACTGCGGGCGCGCGGCATGTACCGCGTTCACCGATTGTAAATCTCAACTTTAGGTCCTCATCAGTTTCATTAAAAAGTATTTTAAGAATTAAGGATGTATATTGTGAAAATAAAAAAATAGTTATTTGTTTGGTGTTCTTTAAATGTTATAGGAGGATCTGAGGCTCAACTTTGGGAATCAAAACCGAAACTCAGATAACGAAGCTTAATTTGAACGTGATTTACCCTCTTCTCTTGCGGAAAGGGATTGTTTTATTTTCATGTGTGACCTTTTTATTATTGGTTATTATTACCATTTATGATAATAATTATTATATTGTACCAGAAATCATTTCAAATGGCGTTTGAATAATTGGCTCCATTGAGATTCCCGACACGACCGGGCATGCAATGTGTTCCAGGGGACAAGTCGGTCAGGGGGCGAGTAGGTCAGGGGGCGAGTAGGTCTGGGGGCGAGTCGGCTAGGAGGCGAGGGGGCGAGTCGGCTAGGAGGCGAGTTGACCTGACACCCTTCAGATTGCCGAACACTAATTAGTGCCTATAGCCCGCCAAAGTGACGCCATTTTCCCTGCACTGTTAAAATTGATTCGGCTGCGTATAATGACTGCCTCTTTAAAGCAAAATCAGTGAGTTTTGACATTATGTGTGGTACACTTTGTTTTAAATGATGCACTAGCTGTCATGATTCCCATTATGCAGCTAATAATTTAATCGTAATTTTTGCATCAAAATTTCAAAAATAGTGGATGAAACGGTTGCTTATGTCGGTTTTTTTTTATATGGCTTGACAAAAACATTGTTATTTGTCGGTTATTATGGAAAATTCGTTGAATAAATGAAGTTATCTTTCTTGAAAATAGATCACCTTTTCCCGCATGTATTATAGATTTTTTTGTCTTTAGGTGAATGCGCGGCTGAATCTGTAGCTGACTACGCAGCCAGAAATCCGGCCAAATCCGCGGCTAAGTTGAGCCAGGTATTGTCTGGTATCTGCCGCAAAATTTGTGCACTGTTTCACGATCGTTGTGAAGTTATCCAGACTTCAATCAACAACCCTATGGAAACTGAGTAAATACTGGGTTGCACCTGTACAATAAACTCAAGTAAAATCTGCTGAAAATTTGATTAATTGATTGACAGATCCCTGTAAGTTAGTGCATTTTGTTGTTTGAAGTTCGAACATATAAACTTCATCTTGTGTTTTGATGTTGGAATCATTCTGTTGTAGAATTTGGTTGGAAAAGAATGTTTCATTTTGACGCCTAATCATTTTTATTTTAATGACATTTGATTTATTATTACTTTAGCCTAGGGCCTAATTTATATTAATTCGAACATTTTATTTGTTCACTGAAGCTTGAAGTTGAACATGAAAAGAGTAGGCCTATAACTTTACATGAAGGCAAGGGTGAAAACATAAGCTGCACAAAATTTGAAATTATTTTAAGACATTTAATTATGATTTTTGGAAGATTGCATTAGTCATGTTACTTAGTCTTACTAGAAACAAAAAATGTTCACACATAACTTGCCTGTAATACAAATATGCAACTTTTTTCCCAGCATCGTTTGTCATACATTGCATAATTCCGTACACATTATAGGCCCCCTCATTGTTTTTGGCCAAATTAAGAGTTTGGCTGGATGCCTATAAGTGATTTCTGTACTGATTAGTCATTATTTGACCAAGAGGTGCTCAGTAGTTTTTGAGTCGTACTGAAAAGTATAGGGGGACTTTCATTTTTGGTTGAGTGTTTTATGGTGAGAAAACGTGGCATCAGGATGCAACAGTCTTTCAGAAAAAGTTTCTCCTAAAGTAAAAACTGGTAGAGAAACAAATCTTTCAAAACAATATCTGTTGTAGTTAAAAACTTTCCTGTAATTATTACAAAATTAAAAATCATTACCCTTGAATCACAATATCTTGACCTATTTATGCAGTTGCATGTATGTCAAGAGTATGTTTTTTTTTATATCGTTTCGGTTTGCGGTAACACCATGTGGTAATAACTACTGCTTAGCAGATATTTAGTTCTAAAAAGAACTTGTCCTGCTTATTATCAACTTTCGCTATGTAGTTTTTGACTTTTAGTATTTTTTTACTTTTCAAACTGAACACCTTTTTTTCCTGGTCTCTTTTGCAGAGGAAGCTGAAACATTGTTCAACATGCCAGACCCTTCCTTTTGAGCTCAAAATTTTGGGGTGTACTAATGCCCATTTCTACGCACAACGCGATGAGCAATGACGACCAGGTCCAGCTCATTCGGCCCGCAGAGAAGCCATCGCGTCGCCCCCGATCCGTCATCCAACGAAACCCTCAACATCATTGAAGTACGCAAGGGAAGATGGCTGCATGTCCAACACATTCTGCCCGAACAGAGAAAGCAAACCAAGCGACAATTTGTCGCAGCCCCAGAACTCGAAGAACTTGGCGAGACTGCGGAGGAATGCAGAGAGCATGATGGGATACGCGGACCTGAGAACGATGTAAACTGTCTGGCATCCAAGCCGTGCAATGTGGATTTCAACGCCTCAACCCGGCAACAGACTACAGCGACCACTAGGCAAATTTCTCTGCGCGACCGCAACCTTGAGAAGCTTGCTAGGGACAGCGATGGTAGCATCCTAAGCAATCAATCCTATCCGGACAGTGCAAGCCAGAGCTCACTCCATTCAATCATGGAGGACGGCAACACAGCGTTCTTCTTCATCCACGGTGTCGGAGGCTGCTCAGACCTGTGGCGTCACCAGATTATGTACTTTGTCAGTCAGGGTTACGAGGTCATCGCCCCTGACCTCCTAGGTCACGGTTTCAGCCGGGCACCCCATCAGTCCAAGGCCTATTCCTTTGGCGAGCACGCTGATGACATAATGACCGTATTTGACCGCTACTGCAAAAAGAGGAATGTCCTTGTTGGCCATTCTTACGGGTGAGTCTTGTTTCCATGAAGTTGTGATCCAGTATCTTGTAAAGTATCGACACGTACACAAAATGCAAAGCATGTAATTTTTAGATACTGCATACTTTGTCATGCAAAGTTACAGGTGTTGGGCAGAATTATGTGGACTGGCAATGCAGTCACTGTGTGGACCTGCGTACAAAAGATGTCCCCACAGTGCAGGTAGTTAGGACGTTGTGTGGACTTGCCCACGTCCACACAAGGTTTCCCTATCTCTGAAAAACAGTTTTCGAGGCATTTTGGGGTTAGGGTTGTCCATCGCAAAATGAAGAGGAACACACAAGGAAATCATGATCAAAAATATGGGTTAAAAGATTGTTCACAGTGGGAGTATAATGAGTTTTTTCTTTGTTTTTCTTAATTATGCGAAAACAAAGGAATGTCCACATGCCGTGACCTCGTGGTCTGGAGCATTGAATTCACGGTCTGCGGGTAATTCTGCAGGTTGTGGGTTCGAGTCCAGCCTGGGGTTGTGGTACGTGTGCCCTTGGGCAAGGCACTTTGTCACTCATTGCTTCTCCCCACCCAGGAGTAAATGGGCACCTGTGAGGGTAGAGATGGTTATTGTAATTGATTTTAGCTGCTTTGCGCCGAATTGGCAGCATGGAGCTGTATATTCCCCAGGGAGCTGAGATGGTTTTGAGATATTAGATTGGCCCAATGATCAGGGGTAATAATAATGTAAGCGCTTTGATCTTAGTTAAAAGTGCTGTGTAAGAACCTGGTATTATTGGGTATGTAAATGTGTGAGTTTGTCTTACAGTCACTATGTGGACATGTGAACAAAAGGTGTCCACATAATGCAGGTTGTGTTGACCTTATGTGGACTAAGCTGTGTTCACATAACGTTTCGCCCTCTCGGGAAAACAGGTTTAGAGGCATTTTCGGGTTAGGGTTATTTGTCGCAGAATGAAGAGAAACATTCAAGAAAATCCAAAAAAAAGGGGAAAAAAGGGGGGGGGGGGGTTGAAAGAGTTTTCACAGTTTGAGTACAGTTATTTTTTGTACCGAGTTTTCTTAACTACACGGAAACAAAGGAATGTCCACCTAGCGTATACATGTAAAACAAACGTGTGTACGGTCAAATTCACATTTCAGTTTTTTAGCTTTCATTGTCTAGTTTTCTGTTTTCATTACAACTTATTGATCTCCCTGATATCTTTTTCCCTGTTCTGATTTCACAAGCACAGAATTTTGTTTATTTGTCTTTGTTTTTTTAGGGCCTGTTTTTGTGCCAAGATTGCCCGTGAGCGTGCCAGGAAGGTCGCCAAGGTGGTCCTTATCAGCGGTGGTGGGCCCGTCCCACTCCAACCGGAACCCTGTCAGCTGTTCTGCCTGCCCAGCTGTGTGCTGGCTTGCATCAAGCCAATCATAACCAGTTGCTTTGTCAGGTAAAGACGGATGGAAGATTCTGTACTATATTTGAAACTCCATTAGACAAGTGCACTGTTTTATGATGCCAGACCCAACCTAGGTTTTAGACAACAAAAAAGAAAGTACCTAGTGGCTTTACTAACGGTAGTGTATATCATTTGCAGCTGTCCAAAAGGTAACTGACAAATTATTGTTGAAAAGTAAATTTTTAATACTTAAAGTTTCAGGGTTCATTCACAGAAATGTTGATTTCAATGAATAAAATGGGGGAAAAAGCACAAAATTTACCACAGAGCCTGCTATTTCCAAGCCGTTTTTTTTCGGTTGTGTAATTCGAATTCCAAGGAAGTAATTATTATGCAAATGTGTCATATCTCCAGAATGGGAGGGGCTATGGAGCTCTATTATGAATGAAAGCTTACGTTGTGGGCTTTCCACCCATGTATATGACCCAATTTTTTTGTTGCATAATACCCTTTTTGTGGAGAGTGGGTCACATAGTACAAAAAAATACTGGAGAATAAATTGATATAAGCAACTAATGTAAAGTAAAATACCAGCAAGGGGGGGGGGGGAGCAAAGACGAAAAAATAACTCAAAAATGAGTTACCTTTGGTGATGTAGATTAAGTTAAAGGAAACATTCACATGCAGTGAAAATTCAGCTCATGTTGCAACAATACATATACAAGATCTTAATACTTGTTTTCAGTGACAAGAAAGTGGTAGTTTTTCAGATATTAGCAAATCCTTTTATCAATACATTTAAGAGGACGCTATTTTGCTTTTGTCACACAAGGTACTCCTTTTCAAAAGAATATGTGAACAGTACAAAAAATAGTCCAAATTACCCTCCAAAAAGTTTGGAAGAAACAGTGGCCACTACTTTTGTCCAAACAAGCTGTTTAACATGATAAACAAGTAAAAAGGGAACTTTCTCCAAGAAAATGAAAACAGTGTGATATATTTGTACACAAAGCTATGGAGACACTACTGGTCTGCCTTGATAGACATCACGCTTTTGCTCATGAATATGGAAATTGACATTAGCATAAAACTAAAATGTTGAAATATCTCCCTTTTACTGCTACAAAGGAGGTGGAAAGTCATAGTAACATGGCAAGAAAGCTGTTTTAAATGTATTTAAAGGGAAAATACAACATTTCCAAACATCGAAAAATAAAACTACCAAGTTGTTACGAAATACCTACTAGGATGTTGGTAAATGACATGCTTAAGCATCCTGTAAAATTATGGCACCTGGTGTGAAGCCATTTTCAAGAAAATGGTATATTTGTATACATTTCCAACGCTGGTCGGCCGATCACCGTTGGAAAAACCTAACTATTTTTCAATTACTGCTCCAAATTTACAATTTATTTTAGTCTAAATTTAGTTTTGCTAGCTATTGGTTCCATGTTCATGAACGGGTGCGGGCCAGCTAGACTGGTTCCCTTACCTTACAATTTTCCGGTATTTTTGATCCATTTCATCTTTAGTGGAGTCAGGGAACCAGACTACTTGAATATTTTAGTTTTTCTTGGTTTTTCCAGCATTTTCGAACACAAAACGTCAAACATGTCAGTGCAACAATATTTGATCTATTATACTAACCCCCCAAATAGTTCATTTCTGAAAATTACAGCAAAAGCCAATGATGTACATTCCCTTTAAGTCATAAATTTTGTTTCTGTAGCCAAGCCTTCCACAAAGACAGCAAGCATTCGAAAGAGGAGAAGAACCACTCCTTTGACGTTCCGGCCTACGTGCTACGTGCGACCATGCAGGGTCAGAACTGGCATGAGGGTAACGAGGAGTACCACGCAAGCCTCCGTGCTAGCGTGCTGCTCATCTACGGGATGCAAGACGACTTGGTGCTCCTCGACGACGAGATATGGATGAACGAAGTGAGTGAAGTCAAGATGATTATCGATAGAATTCCTGTCAGGGCGATGTTCATTTCAGTAGTGGGTGTTGCTCTCTACCACTGCAGCTTTATGTCGCTTAACAATTAACCCTAAAGCCCGGTTCATACTTCACGCGAATGCAAATGCGAAGCGAATTTGATGTCATAAAAGCATTTGCTGCGAAATTCGCCGGAGTTGAAATATGTTCAACTTTTACGAATTCACAGTGCGAATACTTGCCACGACACCACAAATTTGCGTTCGCTTTCGCGCCGAGTATGAACCGGGCTTAACCTTCCCAAATCCTCTTTGCAAAATGGAGGATTTGGCAAGATTAAGGTAGCATGTCAAAAGTGTGTGCTTCCCAGCCAAGAGTAATGGAATGCTCCATGGACCACCGCAGGAGGCTAGTTTTACTACACTACATTTTAAAACAGTCCATAGTTATTTTGTAAAGCCTCAACCACAATTTCTGCTGTATTTTGAGAGATCACTGATTACTTTAAACAACATCCAATCAAACTGTTCTTCTATTTCAGTCTAAATTAGTTGAAATTTTACTTACTCTTTTCTAAACTACCCCTTCATGAAATGTTTGAAGCCACTCGGTAGCTCGTGGGAACAATCGTATGCATTTCCAATCAAGATACAGAATCTGTGGGTGAGGTTTTAAAATATTCAATGTTTGTAATTTTGTGGTTTTTTTCATCTCGTTATAGACTATTTATGCATCTCAGCTTGAGACCCTTGAAAACGCAAGCCACATGGTCATGATCGAACAGCCAGACAAAGTCAATCAACTCATCCACAGTTTCGTGCTGAAGGACACCATGGTGCACCGGCGGGGCGCCCCCAAGAGGTCAATGTCCTGCAGGTCAACCAAACTAGGCTCCCACGGGAAGACCATGCCGCATGTCACCATCACGTGACATCTGGTAAATCATGTGACTATCACATGGTTAACAAAATCATCTTGTTACACAGGGTGAGTAAAAAACCCCGAAACCCCAAATGCCGAGACCATTGTTTTAGTGAATTTCTGCATGTCGCACTTTCAAAATCTAGGATATGAAAACCCAATTCATAAGCTTTCTTTTAGTACAAGAATCATTCAAATCACTCATGTACTTTTCAAGTTACGGAATTATAAACATAACCACAGTTTTTAAGTTCTGTCCGGGGATCACAAGAAGGTAAGTGCTCTTTCAGCAAAACAAAAACAAATCACAAAAGGATGTGTGTGAATTGTTTTCATTTTGCTGAAAGAACGCACACCTTTTTTGTGATCCGTGGACAGAACTTTAAAACGGTGGTTGTGTTTAAAATTGTATGACTTGAAAAGTACATGAGTGATTTGAATGATTCTTGTACTAAAAGAAAAGCTTATGAATTGGGCTTTCATATCCTAGATTTTGAAAGTGCTACATGCAGAACTTCACTAAAACAATAGTCCCAACATTTGGGTTTCGCTTTTTTTGACTCACCCTGTATGTATGAAAACATGTTGCAAACTGGGTTTGAATCCGTCAGGTAGTTATCGGTCGTCACACTGGATATTCAAAGTGTTCTACTTTTCAGTGGTTGGAACTTGTCAGAGTTGGGCACTTAAATGGTTGTGGAAGTGTCCCCCATTGAAGGCTGGCTAGAGAGTTTCAGGCGGCCGAACCAATTCAGGTTCAATTTGTTATACAGTGCCTCAGTGCAATACTGTGCCTCACCCAATGTACGTACATAGCGATTGGACGGTGACCAAGTGTCACATAATCATGATTGTTGTGATGTTTCGGTTGTGGGTTATTATTGTAAAAACAAGGATTCCTCTAAAACAACAGTGGCCCTGTAGCTTGCAAACTTGGAGAAACATGGAAGGAGAAAGAGAGCTACAGTTTTTTAGTTTTTGTTGGTTTGCTGATCCAACTCTTTTGTACATGTATTTTAATATGCATTGTTCGTAAAAATTAACTCTCAGGGAGTCTGCGTCGAGGTTATATACATGTATGGCTCTGTGTATTACTATGACCTTGGTGGCAAATACAGTGCGAGGAAAAAAAAACGAAACCCAAATGACGGGACCATTGTTTTAGGGAAGTTCTGAATGTAGCACTTTCAAAATCTAGGATATGAAAGCCCAATTCATGAGCTTTCTTTTAGTACAAGAATCATTCAAATCACTCATGTATATTTGAAGTTACGGAGTTTTAAACACAACTACCGTTTTAAAGTTCTGTCCACGAATCAAAAAAAAAGGTGTGCGTTCTTTCAGCAAAGGGAAAACAATTCACACACTGAATGAACACTTGCTGAAAGAACACTGAACTTTTTGTGATCTGTGGACAGAACCTTAAAACGGCGGTTGTGTTTAAAACTCTGTGACTTAAAAAGTACATGAGTGATTTGAATGATTCCGGTACTAGAAGAAAGCTTTTGAATTGAGCTTTCATGTCCTAGATTTTGCTAGTGCTACATGCAGAACTTCACTTAAACAATGGTCCCGACATTTGGGTTTTGTTTTTTTGACTCACCCTGTTTATCAAATATGTCTTTTAATCAAGCGTACACAAGGCCTGTTTGCTCACACTTGTTTGTGCGACAAGTGCCTTATAATTCTTAGTTAGGGATTACGTGTAGGTGCAATACTATTAATGTACAGTGATGGAATTTGTACATCCTTAAGGTGCCCTCAGGTCGACCTTGCGATGACACAGAAGAGTCGGCGACTGACTTTTCAGTATCAAGCTGCGCCTGAGCTACGACCGTCGGGAACAAACTAGTCGCCGAGTTTGTGCGACCTGAGTGTAACTGTGATGATATTAAGACGATCATCATCAGTCCGCGCTAAAGAAAAAGCAACAGTCGGTAGAAAAATTTCAACTTCTGCGATGTGTTTCTGACGAGAGGAATCAATCGCAGTCATTTTGCCAATCAGCGTTCGACGAAAATGGCTGAATAAACAGCTGGTGTGGCTGTTGAATGTCGTTTGATTATAATAAATACGCTTTGGCTATTGTTAAAGAAGTCACATGGCTGTCTATGCCTTGGAATCGTTGTCACGTCATGGGTGACATGAGCATGGTTGCGATTATTTTGTTTCGAGAAGCCGCTTGTCGAAACGAAAATCATAGGATTTTTCTGTTCTGAGACCTGAGCATTACTTTGCTGCTTGATGCTCACGGTTCCATTGTGGCGCAAGCAAATCGCGGGTTGACCTGAGGCCGGCTTTAGGCATTTTCACACACTCGTCTCCCCTACCGTGGTGAAATCAACATGGGTTCACCGTAAGCAGGACTACCCGTGTTCGATAGGACCCCATTCTGAACCCGGTCCTCGTTCTGAACCGGGTCCAATCGAACACGGGTCGGCTGTAGATTTTAAATTTCCTACCCAGATAGAGCCTCTCAACCCTTGTCCCCTCCACCAGGGTTGGATTTTACCCATGTAAAGCACCGGACCCATGTAGAAGCCACGTTGGATTCTTGCTACCCGGAAAAATCCATGTTGGACCCGGGTCCAATGTGGACATTGTAGACAGTGTGACAGGCCCTATGGCGAAGTCTTTTTGTTTCACCAATGTAAATTTATAAAACTCTGTATACTCATTGCTCTCGGAGAGCTTTCAAATTTACTAGTCTGCTCGGCAGGTTCAGCTGTTGAATGGTTACGATGTCGCCGCTAGTACGCAGAATGTCTTGGGTTCGAGTCCCACCCCTGCAGACTTGTGAATTTGTTTTTGCAAGTGCTCAGACAGCATGGGAATATACAACATTTGCACACATGAAAAAAACAAAACTACCAAATTATTATGAAATACCTTACTGGACTGTTATGGATGACAGTGTAAAGCATCCTGTAAAATCTTGGCATCTGTGCTGACATTTTCAAGAAAAGTGGTAGTTTTATATCAATTTCCAACGCTGGTAAAAAAACTGGCCTTTTTTCAGATACTGCTCCCAATTTATCATATTTAGTTAGTCTGCATTTTCTTTGCAATCGATTACACACCTGTGAATGGGTACAACCCAGCTAGACTTGTTCCCCAACCTTACAATTCACCGACGTCTATAAATTGCTCCGTTTCATCTTAAGTGGGGTCAGGGAACCAGACTACAAGTACATTATTGTTTTTCCTGGTTTTGCCAGCATCTACGAACCCAAAACGTCAAACAAGTCAGTTTAACAATATTTGCTATAAAATACTACCCCCCCCCACATCCATCTATTTCTGAAAATTACAGCAAAAGTAAATCTTGTATATTCCCTTTAAGGATACAGTGAAAATTGAATTATGCCTGTGAAGGGCCAACAAAAAACCACCAATTGATGTAGATGCTTTCCTGTCATCAACAGGTTTTTTTTATTTGTGGGTTTTTGTGTGAATCATTGTTATTAAAGGGAAAATACATCATTTGCAAACATCAAAAAATAAAACTACCAAATCATTTTGAAATACCTTGCTGGACTGTTAGTGAATGACAGTGTAAAGCATCCTGTAAAATCATGGCACCTGGTATACTGCCATTTTCAAGAAAAGTGGTATTTTTGTATCAATTTCCAACGCTGATCGGCCGATCAGCGTTGGAAATAACTGGCTTTTTTTCAAATACTGGCCCCAATTGACCATCGCACTTGTTTGCAATCGATTACAAACCTATGAACGGGTACGAGCCAGCTAGACTGGTTCCCTGACCTTACAATTCCCCAATGTATGTAAACTGCTCTGTTTCTTCTTATATGGAGTCAGGGAACCAGACTACAGGAAAATGATCGTTTTTCTTGGTTTTTATAGCTTTTTCGAACCCAAAACCTCAAAAAAGTCAGTGTAACTATATTTGCTATATATTTCCAACCCCCCAATTCCATCCATTTCTGAAAATTACAGCAAAAGCAAATGATGTATATTCCCTTTAAAAAAAGAAAGAGTTATATATTTTAAAATTTACATTTGCACAAAACTATAAGTAGTGGGCAGCTGTGTTAGTCAGGCAGAAACACATGGGAAAAGTAAGGTAGCACTTAAAATGACTTCCAAGAATAGAAGTTTACATAAGCTTCGTAGCTACAACTACTTGATCAGATGCAATGAAGAGGGGCATCATGTATAAAGCTTGTATGATGATGCCCGTCTTCATTGCATCTGATGAAATAGTTGTAGCCACGAAAACTTATGCAAATGTTTTATTCTTATTAGTCATTTTAAGTGCTATCTTAATTGTCCATTTATTTGCACAAAAGTCTTTCAAAATTTTAACTTTTTGTAAACCTCTAAATAGTTTATTTTTCCAAATCCTACCTTTGTAACATGTTAGATAACTTTTGTCCTTTTATAGCATCACTTGTACTGCACCTTGTTTTCACACACTGCGAACTTTCAACCATTCTGATTTCAACCTTTAATTAAATAAAATCATGCGTCTCTCATCAAGGTTATGAACGATTAATTGAACCTGTAACATATTGTATGATTGTAGCACAAAAGTTAATCAAACGTTTGCAAAAGAAATATTCCAAAACTCAATATTAGAAATTAATTTGAATTTTTGTTTTCCGGATGTTAGTTTTTCTTTGTTCCTAATAAAAATGCATTGCGGTTTACTAGCTCAGGCTGCAAAACCCATAGTTGGGCAGATAGGGAATATCTGGGGGAATTGTGCCTTTGATGATACAAGTATAGCATTTGACACCTAACGTGGCAGTTCATGTGAATTACCTTTGCCTTATTTGTGTCGTACATTTTTCCCTCTTTTTGATGAACACTCAACATTTTGTAACATGTATTTTTGTAAATAAATCTTTTTTTCAGGGACGTGTGTGTGGAAAATATTTGAAACATTTCCAGCGAACAGTTTTGCAACTATTAATTGTATGAATGTGATAATTAATAGAGTGTTTTTTTTTTCAATCTGAAATCATGGTAAATTCATAGAGTTGTAGTAAATGTAAAAAGAAATTCAGTCCTGATGAGGAGCGTTTTTTAGTGGTAAGTATATGAAATAGAATTTGAATACAGTTTTAACACAGACTATTTGAAGAAAGTTATTTTGTGTGGATGTAAAATTTTCGATTCCAAATTTTAAAACTTATCAAACGATGTCTGTAACAGCACAGGAATATTTAGCAGAAGTAACTAGCACATTAATATACAGCCAGTGTAATTGTCACATTTTGTCTGCCCTACATTCACCGCACAATTTCACCTTTATACTAATTTTTTTTTCATCTCCTATATTTTACAGGTTATTTATCTTTCTGTGCATTTCAAATAAATGAGTCCATTATTCAGGCAGGTACTGAGAATTTCATTCATTTGGCACGATCAGTAACATTAAATCCCCCCAAATTTTGCAATTTCTGCCACTTAGGCCAAAAAAAAAGTCTCCGGTTTCTGGTATGCGCGCGCGTCGCCGTAGCCATGCGCATCGGCAAAATGAAAACGTTTTTTTTTCAATGAAAGATGATGTCTCAAAACCACCAAACTCACTGGTTTGACTGGAATCCTGCTGCTGCACAATTTTAACGTGTTTTTAGATTGGGTTATGGTCGAGAATAAGCTTTATGTGGCCTCTCTGGACTCCCATATATTTACACTTAGTTTAGTCGGGCACCATTTGCAGTCATCAGCCGACATTTGAAGCAAAAAAATCAGGTGAAAAAAAAAAAAAAAGCCGCGTCGCCGCACCACTTTTTGGGCAAGCTCCATACCAGAAACCGGAGACTTATTTTTTTTTGGCCTGAAGTACTGATCCTGTTTACAAAGTCAGTTTTGTAGTGCATGTTCTTGTAACAGGATTTTGTATTCATAATATTTTTTAATGTAAATCATAAAATAATTTTACCACAGGATACAAGTATTCTACTTTGACATGAATATTTTTCCATGTACATGTATATTTTACAAGAAGAGAGTATTTTGAGGTCTTTAATTGTGTTATATTCAACATTAAAGTTTTGGTATGAAAAAAAAAGGTCTTGAATTTGAAATAAAATATGCAACAAGGTTATTTGAAAGTAATCTCTGTATTTCATTGTTTGTTTTCTGGGATTGGTCAATGATATTAGGCCAAGTAAAAAAAAAAATGTTTAGCGTCCTGCCTTTTGAAAAAAGGAAGGCGGCCCTTTTTTTCTTCAAAAATGGCCACCCGACCTTTCAAAACGACCGGCCGTGCTATTTTTCAAGATGGCCGCCAGCTTTTTGGTAAATGGCTGCCACTTGGACTCAGGAAATGACATTCCAGCTTTATATGGGCTAGGTGCAACAGACAAAGAGATGTCACTGTTTAAAAGTTACCATTTTTGGTTGTTTTTTTTTATAAAAAAAAAAGGAGGTGGCCTCCAAAAAGGAAGCGGGTGGGGCTAAACATTTTTTTTTATGTTGCTGTGATGTCATTTCAGGAAGACTGCTAACTTTGGGGGGGGGGGGGTCAAAATTGTTCAAATTGTGAACCCAACATTTGCTCATTGTAAACATTTGTGAGAAAGGATTGCTCATTGGCTTACTGCCATGTACTTAAAAAAGAAAAGAAGATTTATGACAGCAATACATACACAATTCTAGCAACTTTGAAATAGCTGTAACGTTGATGTTTCTGCCCAGAATGACATCACAGTTTTGCTCATGAATATGTAAATTTGTACTAGCATAAAAATAAAAAAGGCACCACAATACCCTTGAAAATGGCAAACAAAATTTTAAAATAGATTTAAATGGGTCACAAACGTGCATTTCCAAGGATTGCTTTAAAACAAATTTGATTAATTGCATGGGCCCTAATTAACAATTCTGTAATGGTGGCGATTATGTTGACCCAGTATCACAACTTTACAGTGATGACAAACATGGTGATGCAAAATGAAATTGTCGTGAGTACAATTTCGTTAATTATGACTTAGACAGTGAATGAAGAATGAATAATCAGAGGATTTTTCATATTGAAAACTTTTAAAAACTGACTTCACGTACAACATTTGAAATCTTTATTTAGGTTTGAATATCTCTATTTTTTTTTTATTTTTGAAATGAAGCACATGACGCAATGACGTACACAGAACGTACCTACGGCCCAAAAGCATTTGTTCTGCCCCCCCCCTCCCTTTTTACCCCGCCCCCGCTCCGCTGCTTTCCTCACTGGAGTAATGTGGTGGGAGTACCACACCCACACACACGCACATCAACAACACGTACGGAGAGGCTTGGCGCGGTCAAAAAATGCAGCTAAAATGTTGAGATTTTCCACGGAATGTTACGAATTGTTGTGCATTAAGAACTAGTCTTCTGCAGGGAGAATCCTTGTCATCAATTTCTGTGTGATATGTAAATAAGAAAGCGTTGGAAATAGAGACATTTTAGTCCTCAACAAGTTATGTGTGTTCATTACGGACGAATCTAGTGTACGAGAATTCAGTGCAGTGCAGTTGAGTTGGCACGTCAAATTACCGTGCGTGTGTGACTGTGCAATCTCTATAAAACAATACGTGACTCAGTTATTTGGTGCAGTTGTTTCAACCTGTATAAATCATGGTAAGTTTGACTGTAAAGATGGGAAGTGGTTGTGGAAAGAATGTACAATATTCCTGACACGTATGACGCCACTTCAGCGGTTGTGTACAAACTATGGAGAGTCAAGAACGTGTATTTTTCTAACAGTAACAAAATTGGAAATGTTTCTCAGTCCCAAAAAGAATGACTGACCTTATTCAGTTTTTGAGATGATAATAATATGATTATGAAGAAACAAGACTTGTGTTTGTGGACAAACACAGGGCTGTTTCGGCAACTTTTTTGTGACATCATCCGGGAACAATGTGTAGTTCTGGACTGTCTGTAGTCTATAGTGTTTTAATTAAATTAAAATTATTGGGAAATGGTGGCGTATTGTTGATGTACCCTAACATGGCGCGGCCCCCGACATGGCGCACTTTGATTTTTCGCCTGTAGCACCTACCTAGAGCAACAGTTTTAACTGAAATTTCACAGAAAGTAACATTTCATCAACTCCTGTTCATAAATTGAGAGTTTATTTACCCGTAACAAAGTTACAAGAAAAATTTATTTTGGCGTGATTTTCCGTTTTTATTTTCAAGTGCAAAGTGAACCCATTGAAAATGCCCCAAAAATAAGAAAACAATTTTTTGACAAACATCTGGCGCTGGGTCTGTAAGTAGAAATAATAATTATTTATCAGAATTTATCAAGTTTTAATACAAAAATTGTTAATGTTAATTTGGAATTGTCCAAGATTTATTCAAGTGCGCCACGTTAGGAAACACTCCGCCAATTTGTGCCCAATTTCCGGACGCCACCGTTTTTGAATTTCAGATTTTACACATGTAAATTTTATGAAACCGAAATTGTTCACAGAGGTTAAATAGCAAGCAATAGATAAGGTCAAAGTACTAGTATTTTACTGCATGAATTTGAGGTTTGTCAACAAAGAGGTTTGGCAACACTACACGAGGAAAGTCCGGTAAGCTTCGAAGTGCCCCATGTTAGGGAACACGACTATATTGTCATAGGGCTTTGAATTCCAATGTGATGTTACGTGACACGCATGATAACGTTATCATGAATCACTTCAATTTTCATCTATAACACATCCCGGTCTAGGCAAATACCTACCAACTTTCAACCCAATCGAACCTATAGTTCTGTAGATAAATGCCTTCCAAGTTCCAAATATGCACTTGATGCCAGTCTTGTTACACCAACTAACAATCACCATACGTCTGTTATACATTGCCCGAGGGCACCTACGGTAGTCTCACTAACTGGGGCGCTAGAACTCCTATTTTGACATTTGGGATATTATTGGTCTGTCGTACTAGCGTCCCTCTAAGGAAGTATTCTCAATGTTACAGTTTCAAAGTTCACCACAAAAATCAGGCAAAATACTTGACAAAAATACCTTTGAAAGCACCTACTGGCTTTTCCACATGTCAAAGACAAAGTAATGGGGCTTATTCACGATTATTTTTTGGGTTGCAAATCCGTGAAATGTAACCACTATAGCACAGACATCATACAGCAATCATTCAATAATGTTGTGGCTGTTTTTTAGCAACGCATTGTCTATGCACATAGCGCAGGGGACACAGTGTACTGAGTAAAAAAACTAACTCCGCGTGTAGATCGGGGGATGCACCAACGACTGTTTCATGACAAGGCAATTGCAACATTCAGAATCCTTCTGTAGTGGGACGATGGACAGACCAACTTCCCAAATGTCAAAAAAGGAGTTCTAGCGCCCCAGTTAGTGGGACTAGAGGGACCAGACTAGTAAATACGTTGGAATGCTAGGCTTTCATCACGCCCAATGTGTCTTACACTAGCAAAGGGTAAACCCAGTGTTCAATCCAGTGCCCAGTTATTTTCTTCTAATCTAAATTTTCAGTGGTTCCTCAGTACATGTGTACATACAATTGGTCACACAAAAAATGAGTGCATGTATGCATATACATTTATATTTGTACAAGTACATGTAGTTAAAACCAGTGACTTGTAGTAACCTATTATGCAAAATGATGTATACAATGTTTTATGTTAGTGAAACAGCAGTCGCTTTTTATTTCTTTGTAGAGTGTGAGTGAGATGCTGCGAGGCTTACCGAGCCACAATGAAAACAACTTCAGTCGCTTCCACAGTGAAGGCGGTCGTAGTACGGTAAGTTTCAACTTCACTAGTTGCTGTGGATGTCCGGTGTATTATTCAAGTAATTAACCTACTTGCTACCCTCAAAGATCTTAAAAATTATCTAGGGATTTTGGAGGTGTTCGCTGGTTAGAGAAAGTAAGAGCCCATTCACTATTCCTTTGCATGGGGCTTTAAAGTTAAAGATATAGTCCATCATTTGTAATTTGTGCATTTTGTTCGTTTGAAGCAACAAAAGTGCTCAAAATCTAATGAAGGATACTGAACAACTAACTTGATGAAGTTTCAGCTCAGCTTCAGCTGTATATTGCGAGAAAAACGGCATTCTAGGATCTCAATTTCAAATCAAAAGTTGCTGAGTCATGTTTTGAATTGCAGTCATACGCGATGTCGCGCACTGATCCGACGAATTATAGCAACCGCGCGCGCCTGTGTGTCGTGCCAATGCTTGTGCGCGCTGCACCGAATAACAAAACGAACTTCTAATTTAAATTTCCTACGGTTGTCTTAAGACGCACCGTTGGAAAGGCCTTCTTTCGTTGATTACTTCAACGTGATAGCTTGCCAGAAAGATTAATTTCACAGGGAGTTTAGTCCACTTACTATCTTTCAACCAAGTATGTTTTTCAACAATAATACGCCAGTTACTTTTTCGGATGGCTGCAAATGATGGACTAGATAAAGATTTACAGTAGCACCACGTGACTTGTGAGTCGTAAGGTTTTAAAAACAACCAGAGGAAACTCAACATTTTAGACACATGTCATGTACTGTGCCCGTCATCAGGAGACTGAGGGATTCCAACGGAGTAGGGGTGTTTTGCAGGGTGACTGGAAGCAGTAAAACACGTGAAGGATGCAACTGGAGTCCTATCTGGAGTTGGGGGATGATTGATGATCAGTAAGGCGTGTCAGTGTGGAGTAGTCTATGCAGGAGCTTGTGATGCTGGACGATCAGTGAGGTTTGTCAGCGTGGAGGAAGGGAGCGAAGGAGAAGGTTGCCTCTGAGGGTATAGGGGACCCATAGGCTGACTAGGGTGGGGAACTTAGCTGTCCTTGGGTAGACCCATTGGACTTTGTGGTTAGGATTAGGCCCCAGATGCGATGATGGAGGAACTGATGTCTTGGGGTACGGTGTTGTGCTTGAAGATTTGATTGCCTCTCTGATGCGGCAGGGGAACCAGTGCTCAATGCTGGTGATGAGCTCGGCCTTTTGATCTTTAGTGATCTTCAGTGTTGGAGTGTTTAACTATAGAGGACTTGTCAAAATCTCCTCGTCAGCCATGGGCTTTGTGTACATGTACATGTATATATTGAGTCTGGTACGGAGGTCCCTGCCAGTCTCACCGATGTACACTTTGCCACATGGGCAGGGGATTCTGTGTACTCCTGGCCTCTGCGATTGGGATCTTGTTGGTCCTTTGCAGTAGGTTCTGGATCTTCAGGGGCGCTGTGTGGAAAACATGGATGCCGTGCTGTTGTGGAGAATACGCTGAATGTGGTGGGAAACTGCCTAAGGGTGGGAGGGTGATGGAACTATTGACCCCAACTAGTTGACCTTGGGTATAGGAGACCATCTGGTGGGGGGGGGGGTGTTCCTTGTCGTAGATGTAGATTCTCTCGCGGATTAGGGCCCGTTGACAGAAGCCTTGATTTTGGGTTGATGAAAGGAATTGCTGTGAAGGTATCTGTTGGTGTGCATTGGTCTCTGGTATCGGTAGATGTTGCCGGTGAGAGTGTCGTCCCGCTTTCTGGAAACCTCGACATCAAGAAATGAAATGTTGCCTTCTCTTTGCTCCATGGTGAATTGGATGCTGCTGTGAATCCTGTTGAGGTGTTCCAAGAAGAGCAGTCCTCAGGGTGCCAGATGATGAAGGTGTCATCGATGTACCGGAGCCAAGCCCATGATCTGTGGTCCGCTGTGGCAATGGCAGTCAGCTCAAACTCTTCCAGGCATGTCCGCCAGAACTGGGGATACAGGAGATCCCATGGAGGTTCCAGCTGACTGTTCAAATTCTTTGAAAGGTCGGCTCCCTCAGTTGGAATGTTGAATGGAATCCCACAGTCTCCTGACAACAGGCAGAGTATATTCTCCGAAATGTTGAGTTCCCCCAGTTCTTTTCAGAACCTCACAAACTCACAAAAGAGATTTGTCACATGGTGCTACCGTAAATCCTTATCTTATTGATATCTTCACCATGCAAACCTTCAAATCTTACAATGTATCTAAATGAGACTTACTCAGAAACCAGCTCACAATAAGCCTGAGACGTAATGACGTCACACTTTGTTTGCATGTCTGCATGTGCGCTTTCCTATGTAGTAGATGGTCCCCACTTTATCTGGCGTCCCAACTTCGCTCCCATAGGAAAGCGCATGTAAACAAAGCCATTACGTCATTACGTCTCAGGTCTATTAAAATTTTGGGGTTAGTTTTTGGAGTTTGCCTTTAAAAGGTGTCTGAGTGTAAATTGCCTCTTGTTACATGTACATGACCCTTAAAATCATGTGCATATCTGGCCTAGCAGAGCTGCATACTCATTAACCCTCCTATGGAAACATGCATTGTCAGCCTGGTTATTACTTGGGTCAATATTGGTCAAGACCCCATTGTTTTGTACACAGTATGCCAGGAGGTGAGATACAAACATTTTGACCATTGGTGACCTCTTAAATAGTAGGAGGGTTAAGTGCTAGTGCAGCTATCCACAAGACACTTGGATGAGCACATTGGGCACTGTATTATAAAGAGTCAGTTTTACAACTAGTGGTGGGTGAAATCAGAGATTTCAAAATCAAGTTATCCTAATTTTTTTCAAACCGAATAACGGTTATCTGATTTTACTGGAATTTCACATCCAGCTCACTTCCATGCCAACAAAAAAAGTGACGAGTGAGGTGCCACATGAAATGCCCTTCTAATGACTGGGCATAGTTTGCAGGATTCAATGACCACTGGCATGACTGGGCCTTTACAAAAACACTTCAGAGCTGTGTAAAAACAAATGGATGGGAACTCTCTGATAAGTCAAACTGGCAGGCTATTCAGAAGACCACTAGCAAGTGAATGCAGTTACAATCAGAGACCATAGAGCAAATTGTGGGATGTTACAGTTGTTTTCTTCAGCCTTTGTCACAAAAAATAAAAGTCTTAATTTTTTTAAGGTTGGTTTCGAATACATACATGTACATGTATGTATCTGGTTTCCAAACTCAAAACCGAATAGTGGAACAAGCCGAATTAAAAAACAAACCGGTGTACAAAAGGTAGCATGAATTTAGGTTTTACATATGTATGAAATACGGACTCCTTGGTGGTATTACGCATGCTCATGCATAGATAATTAGGAGAGGGACCGGTCTCGTGAGAGGGTTTAACCAATAAAAGAGTCTGATTTTCATACAAGTCCGATTTTCATATGACACCGGATTTAAATCCCATCACTAGTTTCAGCTTTAAGTGCCATATTGCGTGAACATTTCTTGAACTCGCCAAAACCCAACACTATGTAGTAACTCAGTGGGCCCTTAACGCTATCCAAAAGCTCCATGATAGAGCTGAGTTTTTCAGAAGTCCTTCCACACTAACAAGAATTTAATATGGCTTCTATGTGTGTTGGGCGCTCTGCATTGATAAAATGCAACCCTAGTTCCGGGTAGAAAATCTCAAATCAACAGCCATTCCGTGTGTAAGTGTGAATGGTATGCCTTGCCTACTGATGTTTGATGGGACCCTTTTCCACTTACGATAGTCTTACCGGTATGTTGAATTTGACATGGGAAGGCAAAATGCTAGTGTGAAAAGCTGTACATTCTATGTACAAAAATACTGGGACAAAGTAAAAGCCTACATGTACATGTACTGTAAATTGTAAACAAATGGATGGGCTCTACTGTATCAAATTTATCAAAATTATGAAGGAAAAAAGTGCTTGATCTGTTGAGAGACTTATAATTAGGCTGGAGTATACATGTAGCATACCGGGTACATGTACGAGCACTCCAGTAGACAGACTTGTATTGAGGTTTTGCATCCCCATGACCTTATCATGTGATGCTGAAAGATCCGCCATTTTTGACGTCTAGCGTGGCACTTGATCGATTGATCGCACAGTACTGTACATGTACATGTACGTTGCATTATGATTAATAGCATTGATCATCTTTGGATTGAATTTTCTTCACAAAGTCATCAGTTAACCCCAAAACAATTGAACAGAAAATGAAAGATGATGAAATAAGCTTTAATTTGATGGGTGTCTCAAACACCTTGGAGAGTTGTGAGTATTTTTCCTGATTTTCGGAAGGGGGCGTATTCATCACTGGGGTCTATGGCAGTTTATATTAGTCTGCAACCGTAGACGTCCAATATGGTGGTGTGTAGGTGACCACTGGTCTGTGACGTCACTGAAATTCCTCAATTCAAGTCCTCTAACCTTGAGTCCCAGTTCCTCGGTGTCAAGTCGGAGTCTGAGCTCCATCATTTGGGCCAAGTCCGAGTATGAGTCATGAGTCACAAATGTCAAGTCCGAGTCACGAGTCACTCAAAAGAATCAAGAAAATACATGACACCAAAAAACTCATCAGTGGATGGAGCATAAAAAGGAAATGCAAACGTAGAGAGCGGTGTAAGGATGTTTTTGCGATGGTTGCGTAAAGTCGCACTGTAAATTTAATATTTTAAAGTGTTTGTTTCAATTCAATAACTATTATTTTGCAAATAAAAAAATAAGTGTTGAATATAAACGAGCATATTTGTCATTTTGCCGTCAAGTCCAAGTCACCAACATCGAGTTCAAGTCTTAAGTCCGAGCGTGAAGTGCCGAGTCCTAGTCCAAGTTATTGTTAACCCCTTGCCGCCGGGTTTTCATGCCTCACTGCACCGTTTTATACGCATCACTGCACAGTCAATGACAGTAGCAGCTTCCCACAGATGGCATACCAAGGCATACCACAGCATACCGAAGCGTGGCTATAGCCGTCAGCCGGTGACAAGGGTTCTATTAGTGATTTGAGTCTGACTCTGAGTCATCAAACTGTGACTCATGCAAGGGCGGATCCAGAACACAATTTTTGGGGGGGCCAAAAAAAAAAAATTGTGTCTCCCAAAAAGTGGGTCAAAAAATTACGGCGTGGGGTTCTCGATGCTCTGTGGTGCGATCTGAGGCAATTTCTGACCACTTTAGCCAATGTTTATTGAGGAAAAGAGTGGTGTACTCATTGCCTGCCTTTATTGTGACGTCACATAAAAAAAAAACAATTGGTTTCGTTTTTTTGGGGGGGGGGGGGCATGGCCCCCTTTGGCCCCCCCCCCCCTGGATCTGCCCTTGGACTCACGTTGGACTTGAGTCATACATCTTTGCCAAAGATCATTGATGCATGGCCTGCTTTCCTGATGGGTCTCCACTGGTAAGAGTGCATGATGTTCTTCCTTAAGAGAAAACTAGAGATTGGTTCAAATTCCTCTTCTTTTTAATTTCTTTCAGAGTAAAAAGCCAGCTGTGTATCTTCCAACGAAAGATTTCCCCTCGGAACAAGGTAGGCATGCATGTTGTGGAGAGTTTTTTCCATTTTTTACGAACAAAGTCGGTTTAACCCTAACCCTCCTCAATCCTCCAAAATCAACAGGGTGGTTTTGGAGGATTTTGGAGGATTGAAGCTGAATGCAAGCTGACGTTTTGGAGGATTTTGGAGGATTAAGGGCAAATAGTAATTTAGTCCCAGCTGATTTTGGAGGATTGAGGCTGAATGTCTGTATAAACAAGAGGAGGATTGAGGATAAATGCATTTGAGAGGCAGGGCTGTTGGAGCATTTTAAAGGATGGAGGCAGTGGGCATAAGCACCATCGATATATCGTTATTACTCGATTATTTTGATGTCGATATCACCGATAGCAATTTTTTGATCATATCGAGATATCGAAATTTTCGATATGGAGGAATGATATAGAAAATGCGTCAGATAATCGTCAAAATAAATCTCCCGTTTGTGCTTTTACTTTGTGTTTGCTGTATAATAAAATAAAACTTGGGGGCAACTTGTGCTCAAAATAAATCATCGCAAAATGCCAAGCAGCCTTGCTTTGTGCTCTGCGTTCGCTGGAATTTGCAGTCTTGATGTAAAACCTCAAAAGAAACCGCCTGTTCTGGACAAACTGTCAGTGCTGAGATTTGTTTTAAAAAGTTAGAGCAATATGCTCCAGAGAAAGCCGTTAAAAAGTGGGACTTAAATTTTTTTTTAGGATTAATGCATCATTTGTGTATCAAATTTAATTGCTTTTTAAGGGGGAAATCATTAACCCTAACCTTCCCAAATCCTCCAAAATGCTCTTCGCAAAATGGAGGATTTTGCAGGATTGAGGCTGTTGTGGCAAAAATGTGTGGCTGATTTTGGAGGATGCACTGTGTCAAGGTCTCAAGCTCAGCCGTGCATATCTTTAGGCCTAGATTATTCTTGAAATCCTCCGCACTGCTCAGGATGTCACTGGCTCTGCCTCAACATATATTGACAGTGAATGCTGGAGGATTTTGCAGGATTGAGGCAGTGGTCACCCCTCCAAGGTCAAAGGACCGCATTTAAGAAATAACGAGGATTTTGTAAGACCAAGGCTACATGCAATTTTTACACGGAGGCAGTTGCAGGATTTTGCAGGATTGTGGTTGCATCCTGGCAAAAATGCCCAGGGAGTTAGGGTTAATTCAGGTCATTTTCCTTTTGACTCACCCAATATAACACCCTTGGTGTAACCTGTTGATAAACTACTCTCTCCTCATAAGATACTCACAAATAGGAGGGCACTCCTTACATTTAAAATGAATTGAATACGGAAGAAATTGTGGACACGGTGATCTCAGTCGATATGCACAATGTACAATACACTGTACAGGAAGGAGACACATCAGAAACAAGAAATGCTTTGAACATTTGTTATCTAACATTCATGTCATGTCATGTCATGTCATGCACGTGTATCATAAATGCTCATCATTGATTTGCACTTTGACTCCCAATCCCCTTCTGTCTCCCCCCCCCCCCCCCAATCCATCCATCCATTCCTTCTTCACTGACATCTGAATTGCATTGCCAGGGATCATCTTGGAAGACATGGATTTATGATATTACAAACTAGACAATTTTTCGAGTACTTTAGGAGCTCAGTGAATAAACCTGAGAAGTGTTTTTTTTTTTTCAAATCTTATTCCTCCATCATCTAGTAATGGTCAAGGAGATTACAGACTAGGAGTTGGGGATCATTTCTCTGAATTGTTAATTAGATCATAGTTAATTGGCACTGACACGGACATTACTGTTTAATGTCATGTCTGTGACATATCGGTACGTCTGATGTGTAAAATACATGTATCCTTAGATGTACATGTACTTACATGAAACATGTGTCCTTACAAATGGTATTCCAGTTGCGTGTTGTGGTAAAATTATCCAGTTGTTACATTTATATGCATAAATTTCAGACTTCAGTATTCATACGAAGACCCACATGCCAGCACATTCAACTACATGTACATACCTGTATTTGTAATGTGCTTGTTGATGTGGTCATCATGCGTGTGCATGGACATGTGTATGCAGTCAGCATGTACATCCATGTACATGTATACATGTATATGTACATTGATTCGGTCGACATTTTATGTTACATCAATGATTTATGGCCCATCTCATTTCAGTGGGTGAAATATTTGAACAGACTACGTGTAAATGTGGCATGGACAGCTTGTGTATATTCCCCAATGTGTATGACATTTAAAGGGAATATACATCATTTGCTTTTGCTGTAATTTTAAGAAATGGATGGAATTGGGGGGTTGGAAATATATAGCAAATATACCAGTAGTTTCACTGACTTTTTTGAGGTTTTGGGTTCGAAAATGCTATAAAAACCAAGAAAAACAATCATTTCCTGTAGTCTGGTTCCCTGACTCCATATAAGAAGAAACAGCAGTTTACATACATTGGGGAATTGTAAGGTCAGGGAACCAGTCTAGCTGGCTTGTACCCGTTCATACAATGTAGGTGTGTAATCAATTGCAAACAAGTGCGGTGGTCAATTGGGGCCAGTATTTGAAAAAAAGCCAGTTTTTTCCAACGCTGATCGGCCGACCAGCGTTGGAAATTGATACAAAAATATTACTTTCCTTTAAAATGACAGTATACCAGGTGCCATGATTTTACAGGATGCTTTACACTGTCATTCACTAACAGTCCAGCAAGGTATTTCAAAATGATTTGGTAGTTTTATTTTTTGATGTTTGCAAATGTTGTATTTTCCCTTTAATGGCTTTTAAGTTTATGCATAACTTGACACATTGACCGGAATGGGCATTTTTATTGTTACAGAAGAAGTGCATTCACAGTTTACCGTGGACGGTAACCTTATAACTCTGTTTATCATTTCAGTCATTACAACAGAGAAGACGAATATCCTGCTGAGATACCTCCATCAACAATGGGACAAAAAGGTAACTCAATCTCCTGCACGGTGGGCTCATGTTAGCCGTCTGGCCACTTTCTATTGACACGCTTCATCATTGTTGACTCATGTCGTGCATTTTTTTTTTTGGAACACTTCACAATTTTCCTTATTTCACAAGATGGATACCGGAACATCCCCCCCCCAAAAAAAAACCCACCTTGTTTAATAGACACTATTTGCATACATTCAAAAATGAAACTGTCAAAATATTATACAAATAATGAATGTTTGTGAGTGCAATGGTAAGAATAATTTCATGAGGTGACAGATGAAATGTTCCATTCCACGAGGCGAAGCCGAGTGGAATGGAACATTTCATCTGTCACCGAATGAAATTATTCTTTCTATTGCACGAACGTGAAACATTCATTATTTGTATAATATTTTGACAGTTTATATAACACCTGAATAAATCCTCGTCATCTGATTGGTTGACTTTTAATAGCCAATTTATTCAAGTTAAAAATTGTTTACAAGTTTGACAAGTTCAGAGTTATCATATTTAATTTATGCAAACTGTTCAACAGGTTGAGAACTATCATATTCAATTTATCTCAATTTAAAACTTTTCCATAAGTTTAGAACTTAAACAGTTCAATAAGTCCAGAACTTTCATTGCCAATTTAACCACCACAGCGCCACCTTCGGTAACATGTGCAGTGACAGTGCAATGGTACTTCTAATCACAGTGCAATAGTACTTCCATTGCACTGTGCACTGCGCGCCATGCACGCGCCGTGCATTGGTACGAATAATTCAATGGCATGTGATCAAAGATCCACCAATCAGATGACGGGGATTTATTCAGGTGTTGTATAAAATGAAATATCCAACTTGAATGTAACTCAATAATAGGATCAAGCATCCTGCGACATCAGTGTGCCAAGTACGCTGTCTTTTTCAAGAAAAAAAGGGATGCCATCATTTCCTCGCAGTGGTTAGGACCAAACTGTCATGCAATCGTCGCGTTGTGGCTGAGCATGGTTGAGATTATTATGTGTTGAGATGCCGCTTGTTCCAGGATCATCACTCCATTTCTCAGTTTTGTGAGCCGAAGCTGATCATGCTGTTTTCATGCACATATTTATTTATGTTTATTTATTTATTTCTTATTTTGACCGGGTAGCCCATTCAGTGGAATCCACTGATCTCCCATGGGTCCCAGTAAAGAGAAGACAATGTGAAGAAATTGCAGTTTTAGAGGTGGGAGGAAAAGCCCAGAAGAATGTTCTGAGGAAAACCCACGGAATCAGGTAGGGACTGAAAACCCAATCCACATATTGGCCCAGGCAGGAATCGAACCCGGGTCACAGCAGTGGAAGGCGAGGAAAGAACCGCTACGCCAGCCCGATTCCCCTTAACCCTAAAGGGGCCGGGTTATTTTGACCATCTCTCAGCCGGGACGGGGGGGGGGGGGGGGGGGGGGGGGGGGGGGGCAGATTCCGCCCCCCCCCTAAGATCTCGGCCATCGAGTGACGAAAAATTATGAAACTCTGCTCATGCATAGAGCAACTCTTCCTTAACATACCCAAGAAATTTCATGACTATAGGTCAAAGGATTTTGGAATTATGGCTAATTAATTATTCATATGTACGAATGGCAATTCTGCTCTGTGTACACGACGTATATGCGCAAATTCAGTTTTCACGGCTCGTAGCGCCGAAAATTTTTTTGCTACGCAGCAACCCGTGGTCCGATTTTTATGGTTTTGATATCAAAAGATGCGCAAAGCTCGAGGCTAAAAAGTCATAACAGCTCGGGTCGGGAAAATTTTTTTTTTAGAAGCTATCACGGAAAATGTTGGGGGGGGGGGCGGATTCCGCCCCCCCCCCGGCCCCTTTAGGGTTAATGTACTGCAGAGTGCTACATGATCTTCAATATTTTCCCCAGAATCTATTTAAACCGATCCATGTATGTAGTCATGCACATGTGTGAATGACTGCTAATTAGTGTGGCTGCATGTTGTTGTTGTTGTTGCAGAATAATCAAAAGAAGAGAGATACCTCCAGTGCCAACATGGAGTCCGACACCTCACCCGCACGCAAGATACCCCGACTAGACTCCACTTCAGGCAACTGCGGTTGAGGCTTCACCAACAACATTACATTTAAAAGCTGTACACAACATTAACCTAAATGTATATTTAATAGCGCCTTGGACCGAGTCTATCCAAACCGTAATTGTACAAACCGAAAACCCATATTTTTGCTGCCCTCAAAGTCTCTATAATGAGAATGCATGTATTTGCCATGTATGTTTATCACATATTTATCGTTGGAATGATTGAATCGGCGTTTGGAAAGGCAGATCTGATGGTCATGTATGGAAACAACAGACAGACGTATTTGGCAATATTGCGGTTTGCACGACACAGTTCTGTTGTAACATAAGGTATTTGGAACCCTTTGAAGACTTCCAACAAAACTGGTCTGGAGTTTTACCACTGCTTAATGTGGTACAAAAGGCATTGACGAAATTTCCAAATTTGAGGGTTAAAGGACGTGATTCAGAGCCATTTTTGTCTCTCTAGTGTGCGTTCCCCTTGTGTCAAGACAAGAATGACGTCTAGTGCTCCCTTATCAGCTGTATACAGTTGTACACTGTAGGGTTTCTATGCTTATTATTTTGGCACTGCCTTTCAAATGTACATGTGTCATCAAGGCTCCACTTGCTGTGTCCTGTCAAGTAGGCAACACAGTGTCAAAATGAGTTATTGCACAAAGACCAGCTCATTCTTCATGCAATTACAAATTTCAAGTCATGAGACATTCATAATGATTCATAATTCGCAGTGCAAAAACTTCATATGATGTCACAAATTTTTCCAGTTTGCGCCAGTTATTAACAAGTCCGAATGCTGATTTGTTTTTTCTTTTTAACTACCATGTAATTTTTAAAGGTATACTGTACATGCTTTAAAGATTGGTTAACAATCTTTAGATGTAAACCTTAACCTTCCAAGAATGTTTTAAATGAACTAGGGAGTTTGGGAGAATTTGGCAAGATTTAGGAATGTTAAAACCAGCTTGTCTTTACACAGAACGTTTCACAGATATTGCCGTCTTTGCGATTACGTGGTAATCTGTAAGGGCATTTCATTGACAATTTGTTCCATCATGCCATTGTATCCTGAGCATGATGGGAGGCATTTCTAAGTATAATGATTCATTATTTCTGGTAATGAAACCAGGGATTCCCCAAAAGTGCCCTAGGCACTGTAGCTCGCAAGCCTGCAGAAACCTCTGAAGAGGAGACAATGAGATGAAATTACAGTTTTAGAGGTGGGGAAAAATCTCCAAAAATTATATTCTGGGGAAACCCACGGAATCAGGTAGGGACTGAAAACCCAATCCATATGTGGGATCAGGGCAGGAATCGAACCCGGGTCACAGCGGTGGAAGGTGAGGCAAGAACCGCCACGCCAATCTGACTCCCCCACGCCAACCTGACTCGCCTGATAATGAAATGTCTCCAAAGATTACCACATGATCACAAAGATGGCATTATCCGTGAAATGTCCATGGGGTGTGATGCCCCTGCAAAGGTAGTGCTATTGGGTTTCCTACACAGTGGAGGATTTCAAAAGATTTGAGAAGGCTCACGCCACCATAATGTCCAAGGCACTCATACTTTGCATGCAAGTTAGGATTGACTCATTTACATGCATGTTGTGCACAGCCATGTGATTGATCAAGAGGGAGCCTGGGCCCAATTGCATACAGCTGCTGCATGCAAAACGTTGGCTGATTAATGCTACGCAAAAAAGGCAAACAGGACTATAGACAAGCCCATAGGCAAGACAAAACTAATTCAGAACCAGCCCAGGCGCCAGCTCAGGGCATTAGGGGGCTACAGTATCCGATGGGGAGGGGAGGGGGCAGTTGCTACCCCCCCCCCCTTTACTCAGCGATGGGCCCGATCAGGGCACACCAAATTCTATTCAAATGATTCGGAATGGCTATTCACTGGAAGTCTTTTCATGCATCTTGTTACACATTGTGGGCCAGATTTTGGGGTAGTCCTATACAATAGCACTGCCTGACTCTTTTTACCAGCCTACATTGTACAAGGCCTCTATTTAGGTCACAAGTGACAGGGAGTCAGTCAGTCAGTCAGTCAGTGAGATTAGGTATAGAGCTAGGCTGGCCTTCGGGAGACCAGTAAGACATCGTGCAGTAGACGCACGTGTATGGTTGTCTGTGGTTCTCTATTGATTGGTGCTGAGGACCAAAAGTTTCCGAGCATCACTCGGCCCTGGCCTCTGTCCATGAGCAGGAAACCGTAAAAGTCGGTAAAGGCCCATTTATCTGTGACTTCTTACTTGTACATGCGCAGTGTATCTTGTATTTTGATATGCACGTGTTTGTCTGGTATACCATTACATTTCAGTTACTCATTGATTATTAAAGGGCCCATATAATGTATTTTTATTTGAAATCCTTGCAAATTCACCTTTTTGTCCCCTTTAACATTATTGTCAATTTTCATTATGCCATTTTTAAGGGCATTTTGGTGCCTTTTTTGTTTTTTTTATGCGAGTGCACATTTCTGTATTCATGAGCAACAGTGTGATATCATTTCAGGCAGCCCTCACTGCTACAGCTGTTTCAGCACCAAAATTTGACAGGATTTGGGATATTTTGGTGTCGTAAATTTTCTTTTCTTTGGTTTATTTGTTGTGGTTGTTGGTGTTTCAGCACATGACAGTAAGCCAACAAACATGGTTTTCTCAAATGTTTTTAGTGTGGAAACCGGGGGTTCACAATTTGAACAGAAAACCTCTATGAAGTATACAGTGTCTTCCTGAAATGACATCACAGCAACAGTGCCCTCATTTGTCAAAAAAAGTTTGAAATTCTTAATGTGAAAAAAATTCACTTTTCAATCAAATTAACCAAAAAAGGGTGTCAAACAGATTTCATATATATAAATTTAAGAGGAGTAGAAAGTTGCACAAAATATGTTCCCAAGTAAGATTCATGTCATGGGCCAGTATTTTATGTGCAAAATGGCCTTTGTGGTGATCTCCATGGCTTTTGGTAATATATACATTTCCATATTCATGAGCATGGTGGTGATGTCATAACTGTTAATCATATAACCTCAAATTTCATATTGCTGTGACTTCTGTGCTGCATACATGCAATAAAATGTACATATACTGTAAATGTGCATGTATATAGAACTTAGTGTGCAAAATACATGTTGTCTGGTGTTCCACAATGGTACATTGCTATCAACACTGGCATTACAATGAAAAATGTAATAGAAGTTAAAGATGCGCATGCTATGAATTGGGGAGTTTGATTGAAATTTAAATTGAAATTCACCAATTGATGTTAAGATGATGATGCATACATGTATTTCTGCATCTTGAGTATTATGTGTATGACAAAAAGAACAAGTGATGGAACAGTTGTAAAAATGGTTAATTTAAACTTTTAATGATATTCAATTTGACATGTGTTTACATGTACGTGTACTTGTAACAGAAAGGAGTCAAATAACATCTGAAACATCAAGAAATGCATGCATAATTGTGTATTTTGCCATTCCATGAACCATCTGGTGCAGAAAACATAAAAGAAATACATTTTCTTTTCTTTTTTGGCAAAACAAAAACAAATAAAGACCGAACATTTCTTTCCGAATACTTACTAATGAACTGACCTATCGCCGTTTGCGAGTTAGCCACGCCCCTTAGACAACCCTATGGAGTTTTTGAACACTAAGTTTTGTTTGTCTCAGATTTTGCGCGTTTTCGCGTCTATTTGTATATCACGTAATTGCAGAATATTTCACAAGCTGTGTTGATGCGATTCTAATAACGCGATTCTACCGCAATAGTTGTTAATGGGGCACTCGCTTTTTTCGCTGGAACAATGTGGTGTTTATTTTAAACAAAAAGTTGCGGTCATTTTCTGTGAATAATGATGATCGGTTTGCGAATGCTTGACTATGGATAACTTGTCAAAATCTCCGCGTCTCCCATGGGCTATGAGACATGTGCACTATAGGGAACAAACGAGTCTCCACTGGGCAATTTCTTTAGATGAATAGTCTCCACAAGGTTATCACGAAATAGATATGTGGATTTTACTCAAAAAATAGGAATTTCCAAGGTTGGTTGATCCGTCGCAAATTGAAGTATTTTATGTAAGGGATATTAATTCCGAATTTAAGCCAAGGAAATTAATTCCGGTTAAAAATAGGAGCATTTTGAAACTATACTTTCAAACTCGAAAACCTTAGTACACAAAAAAATGTCTCCACAAGGATACAAAATTCCAGTATGGGTGTACTATGTATGTGGTGGTATGTGGTGGACTTCCTGTGGCCGTGTGGACAAGGGTCCGGTTGACAGAAGCCTGGCTCATGGGGTGATGAAATGAAAATGTTGTGGAGGTGTATTGGTTGCCGGTAGATGTTGCGGGTGAGAGTGCTGTCCTGCTTTCTGGAAACCTCAACATTAGGAAATGGAAAAAATTGGATCTGCCCTAGACCCACGCATCCTAATTTTTCGCCAAAATTAGGAAGTTCCCGTGAAATCGTCTCTTAATTCATTAAGCAAACCGAAGTGGGAATTGAAGTCTCATAAAGTCATATTCCTTCTTGTACATCGCAACCTTTGGCCAACGTTTTGGTGGTATTTTCCCGGTGTTGCTGTCAGTGGACAATGATGTAGGGAGTTTTTTTTGGGTTTTCACAAAATTGGTTTGAATGGACAAATACAAATACAAATTTAATGGCATTAAAATAAGCTCCGTAGGTGCTTGTGTTTTGTTCATGTGCCACTAGTTTGAAGGGGTACATTTTGGGTGTCGGCGTCTGAGTGTTGTGTACGATTGGCGACCGCGTGCGTCAAACGTGCTGGATATAAAGTGATATGAATGTGCTAATCTGTACCATTTTTTGTTCAGATTTTATTCCGAGAAATATATAATTAATATTTTCAAAATAATAACCAAAATCTCAAAATCATCATGGGCACATGGCAACATTGACTGTAAGTTATGAATGAAATAGAAAGATGATAAAGATAGACTTCTGTTTCTTTTAGTACGATACATACATGTACTTTGGAACATTCAAAATAATAATACGGTATCATCGTTTGAAGATTGCTGCTTTTGCGTGGTTATTATAGGACTTATTTTATAATTATGTTAGGTGTTTCCATTGATTGGACTGTAGCCTACATTTCATTACACAAGATGATGGCGAAAGGTTGTTTTTTTTGGTACCGATTTTTATTTCCCACACCAAAGTGCAATGGGTTTTTTTCTAAATGTGGTATAATGTTGGCGATCAAATTAGAGTCAAGGGTGCTTTTTATTACTAAAATAATGACCTTTTCAACCTAAGCGGAGTTCTCTTAATATAATGACACCCTTTTTGTAATTTTTGAACAATTTCTTTGGCGGTAGAAATTGCGATTTTTCTACACGGTTTACGGTTGGTGCCGTGCGGTTCAGCGTGGCTTGCGCTTTTATGGTACGTCATGTACATCGCACATCACAGTGCAATGGTGAGCGCCATATTTATTTTCGTGTTGCGTTTTGTCGTTGTCATCGTCATTTAACCCCCAAATTTCCCTCAAAAATATACCTGCATGTTCTTTATAGTTTGGTTGGCCAAATAATGTAAAAGTGGATCCTTATAGGAACCGTGCCCGTAGCGATCGCCATAATGTAGATGTAGGCCTACCTTAACGTGATCGTGTAGTGTAGGACCTCTGTTTAGTTTCGATCAAATTAAAGTCAAGGGTGTTTAAAATGACCTTTTCAACCTCAGCAGACTTCTCTCAACATGCATAATGACACCTTTTTTGGTAATTTTTGAACAATTTCGGGTGGAAATTACGATTTTCCTACGCGGTTTACCGTTGGTGCCGTGCGATTCAGCGCGCCTTGCGCCTTCATCGCACAGTGATCGCCATCTTTGTTTTCGTGTTGAGTTTTGTCGTCATCGTCATTTAACCCCAAAATTTCCCTCAAACATATACCTGCATGTTCTTAATGTCGCCAACTAGTTTGGTAGGTCAAATAATTTAAAAGTTCTTGATCTTTTTCCTTCAGTGGGAACTGGGCCTGTAGATACATGATCGGTTTAATGTCGATATAACGTGACGCACTTAAATTTTTCGCCTGTAGCGCGCGCCTAGCTAGAGCAAGGGTTCTATGCCTACCGTAAATTAGGCCTACACAGAAAGGGGAATCAAGTTCAAACATTTCTCTTCATAAATCGAGATTTTATCTACCCGTTACAAAGTATAGAGAGACAATAATGGTTAATCAGAATTTGTCAACTTTAACAAATTCTTCAGCGTTAACTTAGAATTTGTCACAGTGCGCCTCGTCAGGGAACACTCAGCCGATTTTTGGCCCAATTTCCGGACGCCACCGTTTTCTAACGTAAAACAATGTTCTTATTCCTCCATGATGCAATGAAGACAATTCGTCCAACCTGGGACTAGGACCAAGTAAATGCTTCTATTTTCTCCTCCTAAATGTGACTTTTAGAACACATTATCTCTTTTAATGGTGGCATAGATCACTGTAGGGAAAAATTGGAGATGTCCAGACATGGGAATCTTTCCGAAGGGAAGTTGCAAATTTGAGAAATTAAATAGGATCTTTGGACGTTTGGTTTAGACTTACATTTACCGGTGTCGTGCCAAAAACCGTCCGGTGCCAAATAGTGTCCGCTAATTAGCATAATGCGATCTGATTGGTCATGCGTCTATGACGTCACATTGTTTACGGACGCTTGCCAAATAGTGTCCGCGCTTAGCGTGCATCCTATTGCGTGCCTTGTCGAGCTGTCAATACATCGTATAGAAAAGATATCTTTTCACCTGAATTTGCTTTTTACAATCTGTTTTAACGTTTTCCTTGTTATCTGTGATAACTATTAGACTTGGTTTCCCTAATAGTTTAAACATTATATTTGTGCAAAATGTTTGTGTGTTTTTTTCGCGTCAGTTCACCTGTTTGGCGTGCAGTACGTACGTAGGCCTAACGCCGTGTGAAGTGTGTGCAGTACATGTACGGACTGTGCTGTGTGTAGCATTATAATAACCAACGTTAAATTTTACTGTTTCTCCCACCTAATACTGTCCGATTTTTCCTGCCAAATATTGTCCGATTTTTCCTGCCAAACTGTCCGATTCCTCCTGCCAAATATTGTCCGATTCCCCCCTGCCAAATACTGTCCAATTTTTCCTGCCAAATACTGTCCGATTTGTCCTGCTAAACTGTCCGATTCCCCCTGCCAAATAGTGTCCGATTTCCCTGTGAATCGCCAAATACTGTCCGATTTGTCCTGCTAAGTAGTGTCCGATTCCCCCTGCCAAATAGTGTCCGATTTCCCTGCGAAAAAAATTTCCGATTTCTCCTGCTAAATACTGTCCGATTCCCCCTGCCAAATATTGTCCGATTCCTCCGCCACTGAATATTGTCCGATTTTTCCTGCCAACAAATACTGTCCGATTCCCCGCCCTGCCAAATATTGTCCGATTCCCCCTTGCAAAATACTGTCGGATTTTTCCTGCAAATTACTGTCAGATTTTTCCAGCTTAATACTGTCCGGCAGGACGGACGTACGTGCGCCCTTGTTCTCGCTCGATCGACGGCGCCCGGACACTATTCGGCACCGGACACTATTTGGCGTGTATTACATGCCAAATAGTGTCTGGCGCCTACTGCGCATGCTCAGCGGACACTATTTGGCACCGGACGGTTTTTGGCACGACACCGGTACGGTACTACAATGAGCTGTTTGCATGCTCGGACGATAAACAGGTGGCGCTCTTCACAATTAATGGCGTCAAGTACAACCTCGTTAACGTGAAGTTGAGCAGTCCGCACTCACTTGTACGTATATACATAAAGGAAGTTAACAAATAAAGAGAACCCTGGTGACAAGGTTGCGAAAAAGTTTCGCGGTCTGAATTTCCCATCATGCACTGCGAAATCCCAATTTTGTTTTCGATAGGATTTGGGAAGTGGGAATCGTTATTCGTTTTCCATTTTGCTTTTGAGAATGGAAATGGGAATCGTTATTCGGTTTCCGTTTTGCTGACGAGTTGGGTAGTGGGATTTTGGATTCGAAGTTCGTTATCGGTTAGCTTTCCTGCGTAGGGAAATGGGAATGGGTAAATTCGTTATCCGTTTTTCTTTTTTGCTTAGGAATTGGGAAATGGGTTTAGTAACTGTGTTTTCCTTTTGCGTAGGAATTGGGAAATTCTTGTGCTTAGGACTTCAGAAATGGGTTTATTATCCGTTTTTCTCTTTGCTTAGGAATTTGGAAAAATGGGTTTCGTTATCCGTTTTTCTCTTTGCTTAGGGAAATGGGAAATAGGTTAGTTATCCGTTGTTCTTTTTGCTTAGGAATTGGGAAATGGGTTTAGTTATCCGTTGTTCTTTTTGCTTAGGAATTGGAAAATGGGTTTAATGATTCTTTTTGCTTAGAAATAAGGGGTTTCGTTATCCGTTTTTCTCTTTGCTTAGGAAACAGAAAATAGGATAATTATCCGTACGGTTGTACTTTTTGCTTAGGAATTGGGAGATGGGTTTCGTTATCCGTTGTCCATTTTGCTTACGAAAATGGAAAATGGTAATCGTAAGCTTTAATTTTCGTGTTGACAAAAATTCGTTTACCGTGCATGGTGATGACCACTATTTGTGTAGCGCGCCCTCTTTTGAAAGAAAATTTGAGATTGGTTTTAAGTTTTAATATGGTAGGTTTTTCTCCGTGATTAAAACAGTGCATCTTTTCTCCATGGTTTTTGCTACATATTTTTTTATTATTTTACGACTCCTCTCCAATTTCAACTGATTTTGGTTATCTGTCATAATGAATTATTGTACGAAAATTCAATTCAATGCAACATACATTTCTTGAGATATCGTCCGGAAACCGAGTGTGTTTTTTTAGTCATGAAAGTTGACTCCGAATTCGACGTGTATTTTTTTGCGCACGTATTTTTGTGTGGATATGTTAATTTTATTTTTTTATGATTCTCCCCGAAGTTGAACGTAATTTGTGTTACTAATGATAACCAATCAGGAGATATAATTTCAATTCTAAACAATAAATATTTTTTTAGTCATTGTCTCCACAAGCACGAGTGTGTTACTTTTGATCCAGGAACGTTAATGAACCAAATTCGCCATGTAGTTTTAGCGCTGAACTCACTAAATTGTGTTCGCAATATTATTTGTATTGGATGACAATTCCACTCAATATTCAACAAATTTATATTACACGTTTAATGAATACACGAAATGTTAATACCAACTTGGCCAAGTTTGTCCAAACGGGTATTCGGGGCATGTGGAAGTTCGGCTTAGGTTAAAGAGAAAAGACATCCTCTTCTTAAACAATTTATTCATGTTTGAAAAATAGATTTAACCACTCATTATTGAAGTTAAACCCCTCAATGCCATGGGCGTCGCCAGGAAATTTTTCTAAAAGGAAGGAGCAAAGCACGTTTTCCCTCTAAAATCCTATAGGCCTATTTTTCAGCATTTTCTCATTGCAATTGATCTTCTTCTTTTTTTCGAGGATGGGCAGGGACATCCCCCATTAAATGAACATCAATATGATTTCGCGCCTCTTTTTTTCCTTATTTTGTCTTTTTTTGCGTGTGGCTTGTCTAGGGGTAAGGGCAGCGCCCACCTTGCCCCCTACGCCAATGCTCATTTCCCAATACCTTCAATGTGGCCACCACCTCGTTCCTGCACACATAGCTCTGCACTAAGTCTATAGTCTATTTCAACCTTTGCATAACAAACCAGCCAGCAATCTTAGTTATGAGAGAATAAAACTTGGCCCAGTACAGGTTGGATCCAAGACACAATAACAACGAATGCTCAGTCATCCGTGGCCACAGACACAATCAAGATATCATTGGAAAGAGGACATATTGGCATTTTATATGATCTTTAAGTTATTTGAAATTAGATTTTTATCTGGGTTACCTTTTAAATGAATTAACACCACCATTAAAAGTTTTCTTACTTTTTGCAATAGTTTATCAATCTACATTAGTGTATAACGCTTTAAGCCAATTTATAAGTCTTGAAGTCAACTTCTGGAACCAAGCCAATTTATAAGTTTGTGATTCAAATTCTGGAAAGAAGCACCAGATAAAGAACATACAAATAGATTGAAAATGCCTGCAAATGTAAAGATAAAAAAAACCCACAACATTTGAAAAATGAAATGGGGAATTTAATACATTGAGCTGCTAATGGCCCCCCAAAATTGCAAACCTCAAAAGATGGGCTAGTGCCCGCCTTTTAAAGGTAATCAACACCATTTAAACAACTGCTTAAATATGACAATATACTAGCTACTTGATTAAATGCTGTCATATGTTCAAGAAAAGAGGAAATGCGTGTACCATCATTTCATTGCAGTGTTTCAGACGGATATTTTTCTAGAAAACAACAACAACTGAGTAACTGAGTCCGAAAGTGGCGCTATTTAGCGGGATTCTTGTTTTAAAAAGGCTTCTTTTCCAATTTGGGAAATATCATTCGTTTAAGGGGTGGTCTTTATTAGGTGAGCATTTCTCATAAAAGTCATCAGTCAACCCACCGAAAATTGAAAGGAAAATAAAAGACGACATGTTGAGCATCATTTTTCTGTGCAAGCCTGAACCCCTGAGAGTTTTGAGTATTTCTAAAATAATGTTGAAGTATGGGGATTTATAACTGGTGTATGGGAATTTATTTACTTAATGGTTATACCCCTACGCAGAACATAACTTAGACCTATACGCATAATTTATGCCTATGAGGCGCCGATCATTGTCTCTAATGCTAGGCCTCAAATTCCGACGAGCGTACATTATCAGTATTAACAAAATTATATTTTCCAGTGATCAGATAACATAGCAGCGTAACCAATATTGGAATAGCTTTCTGGAAAAAAAGAAGAAGAATATTTACCACTTAATTCCAATTGAGGTCGCCCTTACCTTTTGAACCTATAATCAGACACGTATAAATGCAATGTACGGTTCTGCAAGCACGCAAGTTCATTTCGTATCTTGAAATTATCGCAATTATTTTGACGAACCATAGAGGCAAGAGAAACATGCGCTTGCAAACATTTAATTTTGGACATTGGTCAGTTCTCGCATTCAGCTAAGTGAACAAAATGTTTCAATTAGGTATTTAACGCGTCCATTGTACCCAGCCCCAAATCCTGATGTCCGTAGGTAGAACACGCCGTCCATAGATAGAGGATGCTACTCGATTTCGAGAGTTCGGTTTCAAGTCCAAACATAACGACCCTGAATTCTGATCTATTTCTTATTGCTTAATATCTGGGAGAAAAAAAATAACAGGAACATAGAACATTATCAGCTTTTACTGTTCTTTAGAAAGTCATTTTTTTTCCAAACAATAATCATTTACTTAATAATACGGCGTCAAATAGAACTGTGATATAAACAGGGGGTAGGGGGTCGCAACCCCCCCCCCCCCCGTTCAGTCGATATAGCTATTTTGTTATGATGCTAGTAAAATGGGACCAAAATTAATATAATAGATGGAATGCTAAAGTTCCAACATTTATTCTAAAATTGCCTTAGAATGCAGGAGAAAGCAGCGTACATTTCAGTCAAAAAAACTCTTCCGGGGGCAAGCCCGAACCGAGCATTCGGCGCCCTTCACTCACCTCCGCCCCGTTACCTAAAAGCTAGCCCTGGCAGTCAAATTCTTTGCATGCACGTTTGCTATGCTTGTCGTTCACTGCGGGGCCCGGTGGAGAGGGTGGGGGCGTCTGCGGTTCGTCTTTTTGTCCCTGGCTTCTGTAGGACTTGAGTCCAGGACTCGGACTCGAGTCGGTCTCGAGTCACATTTTTCGTGACTGGGACCCGACTCGAGTCACATTGGAAAATGACTCGGACTCGGACAGTCGGACGGACTCGACCATAATGACTCGGACTCAAGCTTAGTGACTCGTGACTCGAGTCACGTATTTTCATCAAAAGAAAAAAACTTAACGAAGGGATGGGAAAGGATCATTGAGGAATAATGTTTGGATAATAAAACATGGAGGGAAGGAATGGAGGAGGATTTTTTTTAGGGATGGGAATTAAAAGGAAAACACATTTTGGTTCTAAACAACATGTACACACACAAGACAAACTATACACTGGGATTTACTTAAAAGACAGAATTGATGATTGAGAAAAAAGGAAAAAAAAGAAAAAAAGATTGGTTTGGTGAACAACTAGGAACACGTGACTCGTGACTCGGATTCGAGGCTTGTGACTCGAGACTCGGACTCGGACTCGACTTTGGTGACTCGATTTCAACACTGCTGGCTTCAGATTGTCGAAGGCCTATGATATCCAAAGCAATTAGAAATATTGCAAAATACTTGTGTTAATACTTTATTTAATACTTGTGTTTAATAGAACGTGGAGCCCTATATGACACCGCATTTTCCCGAGTCAGTTATATTTGGCATTACGGGGGGGGGGGGGGGGTTGAGGGCTGTTTTTCCTTGATCTCAATAGCGTTCCCAGGTTTTTGGACTAGGGGAGGGGGATTTTGTTTGCTAGTAGTAGCGGTTTGGAGGCGCTAACTCTTTCATTTTCGTTAAAAAAGGGCAATATATATTGCTTGATACGCCACTGTTTGCTCCCTGTAAGGTTTGAAGAATCAAACTTAGAGGTTCATTCATTGATCAGTCATGGACCATAATTATCTGGAGCATTTTCTGAATGTGCTGAAACGACTTCTGATGCTGGAAGGAATTGAACGGATGGCTCCTTTGCGCTGAAACTATTTGGCCGTCTGTCTCTCAATAATCTCGAGATTGGTCTTATTGTCCCCTTCCAAATCCTCTCAAATTATGTCCCTTCAAATAGTCTGCAACTGTATTCGAATCATTCTTAGCCAATAATTACATCTGGATTCAAACCAGCCATGTCTTCAAAATCTATGGATATCCTTCAAATCATGCAACCCGCTCAATGTCTTCCCATGGTTTCCATTCCATAGCATATCCAACCCGCTCAGAATTTGGAAAAAGGGAAAAGGAGTTTTGTATATTGTGAAACTGGGATCGACCCCATTGCCTCAAATTCGAGGGAAAAAAAATCATCTCGCGCTTAAAAAACTTGCGATACTTATAAACACTAATTTCACTAATATCGTTATACACAAAAAGCCAGATGCAAAAAAAGCACTAGATTCTCTTGCTTTTTGACCACTCAGCATTTTTATTCATTCAACATTTTCTTTAAGTAAATATTCTGTACCGACAATTAAAAACCAACAGAGAGACACAGGAAGAAAATGGTTTCAACCGAAATGCCGTCCCCTAAACTCCGCCCCACTTAGGTCTATATATTCCCTTTCTTGTGCTGAATTGAAGGTAATTTAACCGTTGGTTTGCCATGTTGACTTCTGATATAATAGCAATGTTCGCGTGACCACAAAAAACCCACAGGCGGCCAGTGTATCATGAGAGAGCCGACGTGTAAAACCAACCGCGCCACCCCCCACAAACATGATGTGATATATGCGTGTCTTTACCGTGAGCACATTACCGATGCAGAATGAAGATGACCTTGTGCAATGAGGATGGGTGATCAATCGATGATGCGGAGTCTGGCAACCTCCCGTGACGTCATCACTGCTCCCATGCATGCAATAATAAAAATGATAAACAGTCTGGCGCCCTGATCAAGCCACCACGAGTTATATCGGTTCATGTAACGTGCGTGCTCTCCCGTGTACACTGGTTACCAGACTGAAATGAAAACACGAAGAGAGGCCGGGCATTTAGCAGTGACAATCTCCGCGATTTGGCTTGGATTTCCGAGATGTGCTGTCAATTCCGACCAATTTTCACTGCAATTTATGACCAGATGTAATTACCGGAAGCATGAACATGAGTTTGTACTGGTGTCATGGAATCTAATGGAGTTGTTTTGGTGCTATGCGGCGTCTTATTTCGGCAGTATTTTTGAGCAGCCTGAATCAACGTATCGGGACTACCGCCTATCGCGTACCGGTCAATCCACGGAGTGTACAGGGAGCTTGGCGCACTAGCGTGCTGCTTCCCTGATCGCCGTCATGTCTTTACTCTGTGTGTGTGGTAAGTATGTAGAAATCAAAGAGAAAAGGGTAATCCTTACTTTTAGGACACCTCTATTTTTTCGAGTTCTGTTCAAAACTGACTTTTGCAGATGACTGTCATGACTGTCCAGTACCAAAGTGACTTTTGCAGGCTAAAGCAATCTTTTTTCTTCATATAAACCCATGTTTGTTGTAATTTTGAAAGCACTTTCAAAGAAAATGTGACTTTTGAGTGTCATTTAGTCAACTGTTTTGGTGAGTCTTTCCCTTCCTATATAGGAACGGGGTCCTAAAAGTAAGGATTACCGAGAAAAGATGTATTTGTCGTGGTTTTGTTACTGTTTGAACATTTTTAACTGTTTTGTCCACAACATGAACATCAGTGACATGTTGACAAAACAAAAACATTGAACATGATGTTTTGTCCAAATTCGTAATTGTGAGCTTGTCATGTTTATTGCTTTTAAGTAGAGGAGCCTACTTCAGAATAATTACATAATTTAGATGCAGTAAACAAAGACATTGGAATGAATTTTGCATCCGGATGCCACTTTTTTCATCATTATCATCTTAGACCCGTGAACGTGGCTTGTATACAACGCCACGTTCATGGGTCTAATATCATCTCAATGAAAGTCTGTCATTGCAAGATTGTTGAAAAGACATGAATCTGGGACTGAGAAACATTTCCAATTTTGTTAGGCACATGTTAATTGTTAGGAAACAGTGGCTTTCAAAATGTTCTTGACAGACTTTCCATAGACAACCGCTGAAGTGGCGTCTGAATACTACATCCTTTCCAAGACATTTGTTGCACATGAGGCAAATTAAGGTTGCCTGGCAAATTTACACAATTTTCTTTTATTTCACTTGACCTTGGAGCCCATCTTTTACATCTAGATTGTTTTATACCCTAATTTTATGTATTTTGCTTTTGTTTTATTGTGATTGATTTGATTAATAGGGCTAGGCCTACTAGTTTCTGTTGGGCTTTATTGTTGTTGACATTTATGTATAATTTTGTTTGATACGGTTTTGGCTGTGTATTTCCCCAAGTTCTTTGCATACAAATGTTTTGTGCATCTCATACAAATTTGCTGAATGTGACTGGGTCACATGAAAAAAAGACTTCTTTTTGTCTGTAAGTGGCTATCGTTTTGTCTGTAATGTGTCCATGGAGCCCTGCCTCCGGCCATCTTTTGAAAAACCCAAATAATCCGAATTAAACTGAAACAGTTGGGAAATTCACGCGGTGCAATATTATTGCAGAGTGACTGTGCCCGGTACGACCAGACAGGGCTCTGGAGTGCTCTGAAACGTGCAAAACTAAATCAGGCCCACTTTACTCACTCTTTAGCCAGCAAATTTCTCCAAAAATTCTATTGGGCAAAAGAAAAGGTCCTCAGTGTTTCACCAACCAAGTTTGCAGACTCAATTCAATTTTGAAAGGAGACTTTTCCCACATATTTTGCACATGAGAGGGAAGTCGAGTGATTTCAAAATGGGGCTACTGCAGTACATGTACAACCTTGGTCCAACTATTTGGAAAGATTGACCTCTTCATTCAGTATCATTAGTCTGATGGCTGACTATGCAGAAATGTAAGGTAAATTGAGACTAGTTCCCGGTTCATACCACACGTTTCTTAAATTCTTTTAGCATGGTTGATTGATGCAGCACTGAAGCGGTGTTGGACTGGTTGTTTTAGGTGCCAGTCTATTTTCTTGTTTTGCATGTTTTCAGATACGTTTTGGGACTCTCATACACAGTATTGAGAGTCCCAAACTTTCGGACTAGGTACCGGTACGACCAACATCGATATCAACCCACTGTGCAAATATCAGGCATGCAACTTTTCCTCGGATCAGCTGATTTCCTCGTTTTTCACGTCACAATTTGGCAAAATTGAAAAACACTGTACAAAGTCTTGTAAAGATTGGAGTTTCCTCGTTTTTTGTTTCTTCCAAGTTGCATGCCTGAAATATGCATGGTTTACAGTCTTCACACCCAGTCTATAACAAGTTAGCCCGACTGCATCTGGCTGTACAGTACTATCGCAAGCTCTGTAGTACGTACAGAGCTTGCAATTGTACTGTACGGTCAGATGCAGTCGCAGTCGGGCTAATAACAAGCAGGCCCACTAGTGTACATGTATGTAGGTCACGTTATGAGTCTTCACTGTACCCTATGGTATGATTCTAGATATGACGATTTTTACGCACGAGGTGGGTAAGTTCAGGCGCAAAAAGCGGACACAGTTGCCCAAGCCAGATATTCATTTTTTTTTTCAGGTCGGTTCAGTTTCGGGTCTGTTCGGGTTGGTTTTGCTTGAATTTTTGTCGGGTCAGGTCGTCGGATTTGGGGAGTTCAGATCGGTTTCGGTTCGGATTTGGTTTATTTTCGGGGCAGTTTCCTTGTCAACCCAACCCGGTGCACAGTCGGAGGGATACCTGTACATGTATACCTGTGTACCATAGAGGTTACAGGTCAAAACACTTCATTTGGTTTGGACTTTAACCGATTAGCACGCGTACTACATTATATTACATTTGTATTTATTCACTGAGGAAACCATAAAACCATTGACTGCATCCATGGGCAATTTCGGGCAGTAAGGGAGTTATCCATAGGCAGGGAGATTTGGGACATGTGTTTATCATTTCACTTTTGCTTGAATGTCTCTTAACAGTTTATTTTCTTTGTGTAATTTTCTTTTTTGCCATTTGATTGTTCATCTTGTTTATCTTTCGTAAGAACATTTTGATTTGGCTGCCTACTTGTTTGTTCTTTTTGTTTCGTGATCAATTTGTTTTTGTTCACTTTCTTGTGTTTACCTGAACGTTTTTGTATAGTTTTGATTTTGACTGCATAGGCCTATACATGTACATGTAGTTGCACGAAAATTTGATTATGGCATTATTGTTTTTGTTGCATCCATATGTAATTATATCCAGTATGTTTTAATCCCAATATAACCCCCTATTTGCGTTTGTCCGATTGTTTGTATGTCTCTGTATTTGTCAAGTTGTCATTTCGGTTTTGTTTTGTCAAGGCATCGCCATAAGCCCCCGGCTTCGGAAGATGCCCCCATAATTGCCTTTTTTATGGTCCTTTCTTGCTTAGATATTTATATGTATATTTAGAATGATATTACTTTAATTATATTACTTATTAATTTATTTTGTTACATTGTCTTGTTTTCTTTTTGGCATTATGGAAATAAATGTTGATTGATTGATTGATTGAAATCATACACATGTATGATAAACATCAAAACTGAAGAGAGACAAAGATGAGGTTTCACCGCCTCCCTCCCCATAGGCTTGTTGTGTCATACATTATACCAATGTTGACAACAATTGACACTCTAGAAGGATGTTTCACAATCCTTCAAGGATAAAAAAAAATTAAAATATTGAATCATAATAAAATGTACAAAATACTGAGCCATTTTTAAAGATAAAATGCCATTAGTCCACAGCCCAGTGGGCACGGTATGCAAATTGTCTTCCTGAGCAACGTAGCCACATCTGATATTCATTGCATAATAATTACTCACATAATGATTTAATGGCCCGTTGTGAATGCATCAATGATCCCATTATGTGTCATCGTTCATCAGCGTCTAAAAGCAAAAACCCATTTACAGCTTTTAGGAGTGTTTGCAGCGTGGAAAAAACAATACATGTACCGGTAGCATCATCTCAGTTCATTTATTTTCTTTCCCTTACAACTTGTGTTCCAAGGCAATTGTCTGTTGCTGCAGAAATCATGTGCTGTGTACATGACCAGGAATGAATTAAATTCTTGGAAATTAGTGTACACAAATAACAGAAATATTTGACGAATCATTCGGATAAAAAAAAAAAACATTGGCCATTATCTCAAGTACACATTGCATGATGACACTTTTTGGGTGTACATGTATGAGTTTTAGTAAAAAACTTAAACTGTAGCAAAAATGTACAAATGTTGCACATACCCGGTACGTACGTGTACATGTACCAGCACATGTACCAGCACATGTGAGCACATGTAAATACATGTATGTAAGGAGTACGATGTACACGTGTACAATTACATGTAGAATCTACATACTTTTATGTGCATTTATAAACAATTACTGAAATCTTACATGGCTGGTGCCAGCAACATCATGCACTTGGGCAATTCTCCATGGGAGAGCAAAAAATGTCAAAAATAAATATTTACATATTAAACCTTTTTTGTACTTTTTTCAGACCTCAATTAAATGGGGAATTCAGTTCAAAAAACGAAATTAAAAAAAAATACATATTTCTGGTAAAAACAGTGATTTTTGCATTTTATGATTAAAAACGTTCAGATTTGGTAAAAAAATAAAATTTTGTGTATGTATTACTTTCTGAATTATAGGGAAAAGATTTGATTTATTTTATGATGTTACAAGTTACTAACATTACTCAGGGTCATTAAAAAAAAATCTAAAAATCTAAATATATATATATATATAGTGTAGGCCTTCATTTAAAAATGTCAAAATTAGCACGTAATTCCGTTACCGAAAAAATGGCAAAAGTTACTTATTTCACAAATTTTCTTGTTTTTTTTCTACAAATCATTTATGTTGAGAAAAGACCCTACTATAAACATAAATGAAAAATAAAAACTTTAAAATAGTAATTTCTTGGCATTTTTCCAAGTGGTAACGGAATTACGAAACGGTAACGGAATTACGGTAACGGAATTACGCATGCACAAAGTATGCACACTTCCCCCAGATTATGTACACATGTATGTACATGACATATTAAATAGGAGATTTGCATGTAAACCTTGGACAATAACTTTAAATACTAAATTACTTGTTAAATCATTTCCCTCTTTAATTGCTATTATACAATTAAAAATAATCAGGTGTTCCATTGATATTTTTTACTTTTACTATTTCTTTTTTACTATTTAAAAAATGCTAATTGTTTGGATGCTTAAAGGGAATATACAACATTTACAAACATCAGAAAATAAAACTACCAAGTTTTTACGAAATACCTTACTAGGATGTTGGTAAATGACAGTCTAAAGCATCCTGTGAAATTATGGTACCTGGTGTGAAGTAATTTTCAAAAAAATGATATTTTTGTATACATTTCCAACGGTGGTCGGCCGACCACCGTTGGAAAAACCTATTTTTCAACTTCTGCTCCAACTTTACACTCTTTCCAGTCCAAATTTTGTTTGCTACACCTATTTGTTACATGTTCATGAACGGGTGTAGGCCAGCTAGTCTGGTTCCCTTACCTTCCACTTTTCCAGCATCTATAAATTGATCCATTTTACCTTTAGTGGAGTCAAGGAACCAGACTACTTGAACAGTTTTGTTTTTCTTGGTTTTCCAGCATTTTCGAACGCAAAACTTCAAACATGTCAGTGTAACAATATTTGATCTATTACATGTATACTAACCCCTCAAATAGTTCATTTCTGAAAATTTAGCAAAAGCCAATGATGTACATTCCCTTTAAATATGTTGCCAAAGCCGTTGTCTGGTACCCAGAGAAAATATATTCCACAACAAGTATATGAAAGTTGAGTACCAGACTGTACTTGTACTTCTACTTGGCATAACTTAACATCTTCCCTTGCTCAGAGATGCCAACCAGTAGAGTTTTATTGTATTTTCCACGATCAACTAGTGAAATACGATAATACAATTGTTCATAGTAAAATTTGATTTTCGTTAAAAAATAAAACAGGCAATGCAGCCATCACCAGACTGCTTTCATTTGACCTTGACCTTTGACCTAAAAAATGAAGCCCAGACATGTTTAGGCCTACATTTACATTTTGATCTGCTTATTTTCACTGAGCTATCCCCTTGTGGCATTTTACATACTTCTAAAATTTGTATTGTGATGAGTTTATGTTGAATTCAATGTTAATGTATTGCATTTACCTATTACATGTAAACCTATGGCGTAATTCCGTTACCGCCCAGGCGTAATTCCGTTACCGTGATTAAAATGCAAATTATGAAAAGAGTGATTATTTTTTCAACTTTGTTCTGCATTGTAGTTAACAACACCCCTGAACTCTACAAATAACAGGTAGTGTCCAATTTTAAAATTTTAAAACTTCAGAGAGTTTTATTAATTTATGCGAGAACTCAAATATGCTTGTCCTCCGTCCGTAATTCCGTTACCGATATTAAGCTCCGCCCCTGAAAGGGTAATCTTGTGGGATTTTTTTTTTTTTAGCGGTCAATCAATTCTACTGGGTCTTGGCTCCCTTTCCATGTTTAGATTAGTTGCCTAGCATTGAACATATTTTCTTGGGAAAGAATAATCCTTGACAAAGTGACAAAATTCCGTAATTCCGTTACCAAAGAATTGCCCACTTGTACAAATGGGTAATTCCACACTAATGGGCCCAAAAGTGTGACATTTGAGAAGACCTTCAAGTTTTGATGATAAAACTATGATCTTGGTCTCTCAATTTTTGCTGTAAACATTGCAAGCTTCGAACAGATATCCTCACCTGCAAATGATATGTATGTATATAACTGGTTTTGTATTTTAGAAAATATAGTGGATATTGTTTTAAAAAGTGTTACGTACACTGTACATAACGAAGGACAGACAGTTTAGATAAAGTCACAAAGTAAGCATAAAGTTTAATGATCCCCTAATGTTGACTTATTTAAGAAGATGTACCCAGGAGGACTGCTTATCAGTCAAAACCTAGAAAACTCGGGGTCAGTGTGAAGAATTATTTGATATTTTATAATCAGGATTTAAACGTACGAACAGACTGGACATTTGTCACAAAATGTCTGTCCCTGTTAGTACCTAACCCTAATGACATCATAAATTTGAAGCCAGTGTAAAAACTGTTATATTTTCGCTAGATAACAATGTAAAATGGCTTAATAATGTCACTGGAAGCGCCTATAAGAAACTGAATTTGTCCTAAGCACCCTTTCCCTAGCAGTGTGTCTGTCTACATTACATGTATCACACAGAAAAGATGCCTTTTTTTTCTCAAATAAAACAAGGTATCATCTTTTGTCTTGTCTTGTCCTGGTCACTTTCAACTTAGCAAGGTATAGGAAAAAACTGAAGAAAATACTAGCTCATCTGCAACATCCATAAACTTATCTAATTGGCCCATTAGTGTGGAAATGCCCAAATGTACATGTACAAAGAGCAAATTTACATGCATATATGCAGCATACTGTACAGTGTATACAGCATGCAGCATGGTACAAGCTTAAAGAGGTTGTGGAATGCTCGAAGACATTTCCATCATTTTTCGGGTATATGTAGCCTAAGGTGTGATGAAATAAAAACGACTATTGTTTCTGTCATGAAATGAGTACAAAAGGTACTTTTGAGAGCTGTTTTTCAGGTCCTCTTTCGACCCGAACGTGCAATTTGTGTAAAAGTCGTCGTTGGGGGCAGCAAACAAAACATAGTAAATCGTGACGTAATAAACAGGACTCCCGATGCAGCGTAGTATACACGAGTCCTGTTTATTACGTCATGATTTACTATGTTTTGTTTGCTGCCCCCAACGACGACTTTTACACAAATTGCACGTTCGGGTCGAAACAGGACCTGAAAACAGCTCTCAAAAGTACCTTTTGTACTCATTTTATGACAGACACAATAGTTGTTTTTATTTCATCAGACCTTAGGCTACACATACCCGAAAAATGACGGAAATGTCTTCGAGCATTCCACAACCTCTTTAATCTGAGAATTGTACGTACCGGTACATGATCAAATTATCCAATTGATCGCTTCGTATTAAAACTAATACATGTAATGGCAACAAATATCGTAAAAAGTTACTGGCATTTACAATGTACATGCACTGGTACCTGTATCTCTCTGCAAACTGAGAAATGATATGCACAGGTATTGTATGCTCATAAATGCATTAACTGATGCGCAATAAGTAACACTGTAAGTTACTTCAACAAAAGAACGTACATGTAGGCCTACTACATGTAGATGTATTTACTAGATCTTAACTCTTACTTTGATTACGGAATCACATGAATTAATTGCCTTATAAATACCGGTAAGATGGAATTAAAACAATGTGCCATGACATTCCTGCTGAATTTACATTAAAAAAAAAGGAGTTAAAACACCAGCACAGGCTCACAACTGCTTTTAGTACGTGTACCTCCCCGGCCAGCTTTTTACCCTTTTTATGCACACAAAAAAAGACCACTTTTTCAGAAAAAAATTATACCTCCACCCCTGGACCCAAAACCTACGGTAGGTACTGCATGGATCTTCCAAAATCAATATTCTGACCCCAAATGTTGCAGGAACCACCATTTTGTCAATTTTTTGCACTTTAAAAATATGCAAACATACATTCTGTGTAGTAGTACTTTCAGTCAAAATCAAACAAGTGAGTAAGTGACTGTTTTTAACAGAAGAATTTCCAGCCTACCGGTACACATCCATACATGTAAAGCAGGATTGACTGGCTGGGACTGTTTAAGTGACTTGATACAGCTGTGCTTTGAATTCCTGTGAGTGATAAAACAGCTTTGACAATAACTTGCCTGCTTTGTCTTTTGACCCAGTTTGACTAGTCCCAGTGCTTGCTCAAACATACATTGCACATGTACGGTACATGTCATGTACATAGTATGATCTGACTGCTGGTGACTAGCCTTTGTTAAAAGTATAGCAGGGGAAGTGAAAGTGAATTTAGACCAGGTTTAAATGGCAGGAGGGTTTATGGGCTCCGTGCACAAGTACCCCTTCACCGGCCAGAAAAGGAGAGTTGGGGGAGACCTAGACTGGTTCCCGGTCCATCCACTGCGTATTTCGAATGATCCAAAGTTATTGGGGGTGGGTATTAGTCTGGGAGACCATCGCAAGTTAAATTCTAATGAATTCGCATGCCAACGACGCCTGACGCCAGACGTGAAGACGATGTGGCTTTATACATGTAGCTTTGGAACATTTAGGAAGTCGTGCGTACTTCGCGCGTGAACCAGTAGGGGGGCCTACAGTACAGCACGCACACGCTGTGTGTCCTGTCTACGGAGCTCTCAAAAGTGATAAAAAGGCGCCCTCTTTTGTTGGTGCACGGAGCCCATACCCTCCCCAGGTGGCTTTTTACCCTTTTTGCGCACAAAAAAAGGCCAATTTTTCAGAAAAATTATCCCCCCATTCCTTGACCCAAAACCTGAATACGGTACTGCATGGATTCTCCAAAATCAAAAGTCTGACCCCATTGCAGAAACCCACCGTTTTGCCCATTCTTTGCGCAGTTTACAAACTACGTTGTACATACATTGTATGTGTAGCAACCTTGGAGAATCAAACCCCAGTTGGGATGGGCGTTACCACGTTTACCTCCCAATAATCCAGCTAATTTCCCCATAACCTGCTGTTGGAAATTTATTATTGAAAATGCTCAATTTCTTTCATTTTTTTTTTCTATTGCAGTGAAAAAGGCCGTCTTGGATGGACCAGCAGGTAAGACAATTACTGAAACAACTTCTGTTCCTTATTTTTTGTTAATCCAAATTATTGGGAAAACTGAATTTTTTTTAGAGAATGATGTGATTTTGTTAGTTTGTGTGTAATGTTCCGACACCAATTTGATGGAGCTGAGTATGAAAAGAGCCTTACACACAGTCAACCATGGCTTCTACAGCCTGTCTAAAAAAAATGGTACAATCAGAAAAAAAAATTGGTTAAATAATGAAATTTCAAAAAAAGTCATTCTTACTTGGCATAATATTAAAGAACAAAGACTGGGCTTTCCTATAGTGTTTGTTTGATCTTATTTGCTTTTGTCAATTCAGAGATATAATCAATTTAGTGCGATACACCAAAATTGATTTTGTGCTACTTTTATTCATGGGCAGAGTTGTTTCGAGTACTGTGCCATGCTGTCTTGAAGCTCACAAAAGATTGCAACTTGGCAAAAGAAACAAACTCGATTTTTGTGTTCCGCAGTAAACTGGAGTTATCTCTGGATTGACAAAAGCAAATGAGATGAAACAAAAAGTATTGGAAAGCCTGTAAAATTCAACCCTGGTCGGGACCAGGGTCGAGAGGCTCTACCCAGGTAGAAAAACCAAAATCTACAGCCGACCCGTATACACACTGGTGTAAGTGTGAACGGTACGCCTTGCCTACCTGACCTTTATTAAAGGGAATATACAACATTTGCAAACATCAAAAAATAACACTACCAAGTTTTTACGAAATACCTTACTACCGGTAGGATGTTGGTAAATGACAGTCTAAAGCATCCTGTAAAATTATGGCACCTGGTGTGAAGTCATTTTCAAGAAAATGGTATTTTTGTATACATTTCCAACGGTGGTCGGCCGATCACCGTTGGAAAAACCTAACTATTTTTCAACTACTCCAACTTTACACTTTTTTCAGTCCAAATTTTGTTTGCTATTGGTTACATGTTCACGATCGGGTGCAGGCCAGCTAGACTCCAGGGTTCCCTTACCTTACAATTTTTCGGCATCTATAAGTTGATCCATTTTATCTTTAGTGGAGTCAAAGAACCAGACTACTTGAACATTTTTGTTTTTCTTGGTTTTTCCAGCATTTTCGAACATGTCAGTGTAACAATATTTGATCTATTATACTAACCCCTCAAATAGTTCATTTCTGAAAATTACAGCAAAAGCCAATGATGTACATTCCCTTTAAGTGGGACCCAGCGCTGATTTCATGAAACGCTAAGACGCGTCTGTCCAGTGACTATGCTGCGGGAGATGTCGCACACGAGCGTGTGATGAACAAATCATGTTTGAAATTAACACTCAAGGATATCGAAACATGGCAATTTCCTCCCATATGTTGTCCATTCTTTCGACGTCTCTGTAGTCTTTGTAAGATGTGTCGTGCTATTCATGATATTTCTGCACCTTGATAATAATTTTTTTTCGTCATGACACACATGTGTAAAAGGCATGGCAGGGGAATAGAATTGAAATTTTGACTGTCTGTGACTGATCAAACAAACGAAGGGTTGACATGATTAATGTCACTTATTTGGAGCAGTAACTGCACTGTAACATGAATTATTCTCAGACTTCTTTCAAATTCGTGAATGGATGTTGTAAAGTTTCTTTCTCTTTTTGACTTTTGGGTTTTTTTTTTTGTTGGTTTAAAAGGGCACACAGTTTGTGTGTAACAAGCCGTATTTATAAAACCCAGGGGCATTTACACCTACAGGTGTTGTGGCTAGTTAAGGACTGTTTTTTTGCCAGCCAGGTTCGGCTATTTTTGGCCCGTTGCCCGTGGTGCAATCCTGTTTGTCCACATGTTCCATTCTCCTGTGCATTTGTCTGACGGTTTCAAGTTCGAGAGAGTTGAGCCTGTAGTTTTCCCCTAGGCTGCGAAGAACTTCAGTTTCTCAGCTCGGAGCGATCGTTAAAGTGTGGACGGGATTCAGCAACAGCTAAATATAGCTGGCTTTAAAGCCTTCGTCTCACGGAGGGTATCTCTGTCAGAAGGGTTCTAGCTGGTGACAACAAGCCCACTCAAATCGCACTCGCTGCGTAAATTCTGAGGTACGCATGTATACGGAAGTGTTAAAGAAAGAAAGACACCCATAAAAAATCGAAACAAGAAAGAAACCTAATATGACATTGTGCTTGTCGCTCTGGGCAGGCTCACATGTATGTACCATGACGTCACTCTGCTAGCAACGCTTTTAACGCTCTCCGTGATAAGGAAAAAAAGTAGGGCCTGTCGCGAGCTAGAGTGGTTTGGGAAAATTGACATTTCATAACAAGCTGTTTCCTTGTGGGTGCCTGGGAGTTGGATGGTGACATAACTGTCGGGGATAATTTCTACGGACAACCCACCGGTAGCCAGAGCTGTCCAGATACTGAGTTCAATTTCCTACTGTGTTTTTTTTCTCCAATGACCAGGGGAAAAAAGCAACGATACTGACAACCGGACTAATGGAAACTAATAGGAATGTGCAAATGTACTGAAATGTCACTATTCAACTGATTGCCTTGCTGGGTACATTGACATAGCGGTGGATTAGAGCAAGTTACCGTAGGATGCCTGCAGCCGATTTCACGAAACAATGCGTAACTTACGCCATGCATAGGACTTGCGCAACAACTTTATTACGCAGCTCTGCACAATAAACTTACGATCAATTTCGCAAAATTTGGGGTACTTGTAGCTGCGCAACGTTTTGAATTTAATCTAAACATCTTGGACGAGGAAAATACCAGCATTTACAACGGCTGTCAATGTATGATTTTGTTTGATGAATTTGCGTTGGGGTGATGTTAATCAATATTTTAGATTTTTTTGCCCTTCACCAATGTATAAACACTGTAAACTCAGTGTGTTGCCTCTGATTTAGGATTGCTAACAGCCAAAATAAACACAGTTTTTTGTATTATTATTATTATTAATCATTTCTGGTAATGAAACCAAGGATTCCTCAAAAGCGCCCTAGGCACTGTAGCTCACAAGCCTGAAGAAACCTGTGGAGAGAAGACAATGAGAAGAAGTTAACAGTTTTAGAGGTGGGAGGAAAAGCCCAGGAGAATATTCTGGGAATAGCAGTATTTAGCAACTTTCTGTCCATGTTATGTACACAACATTCTGAGCATATACTTGTACGCCTACATCTTGCAAAATTTGCCTGGAAAGTCTTAGATTTTTGGTGAGCACAATCCGCAACAACAGTGGGAATGGTACAAGAGGAAAAGAGGACAAACAACTTAATATTATTATCCTGCTTCATTATCCATCCCATGTCACACTCTTGTACCCCTTTAGTGTGAATTGACCCACATACATGTATTTAGTGCATTCACATACATTAGTTTTAAAATGAACTATGATTACAGCATGTTGGATCCCTTCGCCGAGTGTGTCTACATTTGTATGGATGTCCATCATCCTTGCGATTCCACGTGGAAGAGCACCGTGAGTGTTTCAGTAGCACGTCTGAGTGGGTGCCGCAGCAAGAGATGACTGGTCGATGGCATGCACGCATGGCCTCCACGCTGAATGCAAATTGCAGTGGCCCCCCTGTGGGGTATTTGCCCATCTCCCGGGCCGCCGTCACATCCGGTCATGCATGGCAGGCCGACACTAGTGACAGACACGCACAGACACACTCATGTGAACATCATTCCCCTCCCCCCCAGGGCAGTTTCAGTACCAATACGCGTATTGCACTTTTACATTGTGAAATCAAATGGCATTGCACTGTTTGATGCATACAATGTACACGTACAATGGCAGTGTGAACCTGGAAAATATAAAAGACAAAGTTTAAAGATATTCAAAAGGCTCGGGAAAATCTACCGTAGGTCAAAAATGTTAAGGGGCCCATAAGGCCAAAAAAAAAGTCTCCGGTTTCTGGTATGGAGCTTGTCCAAAAAGTGGTGCGGCGACGCGGCTTTTTTTTTTTTTTACCTGACTTTTTTGCTTCAAATGTCGGCTGATGACTGCAAATGGTGCCCGACTTAACTTAGTGCAAATATATGGGAGTCCAGAGAGGCCACATAAAGCTTATTCTCGATCATAACCCAATCTAAAAACACGTTAAAATTGTGCAGGAGCAGGATTCCAGTCAAACCAGTGAGTTTGGCGGTTTTGAGACATCATCTTTCATTGAAAAAAAAACTTTTTCATTTTGCCGACGCGCATGGCTACGGCGACGCGCGCGCATACCAGAAACCGGAGACTTTTTTTTTTGGGCCTAATGTAATTTTTTTAATGCAATCCTTGAAAATGCACATCTGTGTCCTATTTAGCCTTATTTTCAACTTCCATTTTGAAGGGTATTTTGGTGCCTTTTTGGTTTTTATCCTAATGCGAATTTCCATATTCATGAGCAATTAAGTGTGATGTCATTTCGGGTAGACACCTCAATGTTACAGCTAATTCAGCACCAAAATTTGACAGAATTTTGAATATTTTCCTTCTTTGGTGATTCGTTGTTGTTTCGGCACATATACATGACTGTAAGCCAAGAGCAATGTTTTCTGGCAAACATTTTCAATGCCAACGTTGGGTTCACAATTTGAACAGGAAACCCCCTAAAGTGAACAGTGGCTTCCTGAAATGACATCACAGCAGCAGCGCCCTCAGTTGACAGGAAAAGCATGGACAATTAAAAATATTTAAAGAAGTGCACTTTTGAATCAAATTAACCAAAAAAGTTGGGGGCCTATGTCAAATAGTTTTCATACATTTAAAAGTGTTCCTAAGAAAAATTCACCGCATGAACCCTTAAAGCCAGGGAGTACCGGTATGTACAATGTATCTTCTTAACCTTCGCTCGTACCCCCCGCCCTGTAAACAGGGTGCTGGGATACTCTGATGAGCTTCACAGAATCTTGTGAAGGAAGTGGCCTATGACCTACTTAAAGCATCTGGCTGCAGCTGTTCAAGACCGCAGTTCGACAATGTGCGCAAATGCTATCCGAAAACTTCCCATAGAAATGCGCACATTCCATACCGGATATGATTTCTGTTTCATTGCGGACCATGTGGACAAAATTGTGAGCGTCGCATAATGCAAACCGACCGTTCGTGATTCGAAACGGAGCCTGAGCGAGTGATGGGAATTGTACATTTACAACACAGATAAGTTTTACAGAATTTCCTACATTATTACGCTTTTCAACGAAAACAAAACATCTCTAAACGGGAATAAAAGAGCAATAAATCAGTCTTAACGGCTGTTTCAAACCTTGCAGAGTCATGACCGTGATGACGCGCAGGTCACAGGTCACGCAAAATCCAACCAATCAGAGCGTGAATTCATCAGAGTATCCCAGCGTCCTGTTTGCAGGGCCGGGGGTACGAGCGAACTTCTTAACCCTCCTATTGTTTGATAAGTCACAGACAGTCAAAACATGCCTCTACTTCCTGTGCCATGCATTTGTGTACTAGATTACAAATGTAGTATAAAAACAGTCGGATCACATTCGTGTTAACACTGTGACTAGTCAAATACCATCAACAGACAAAAGAGGTAGCTGGCATACCGAATAACCTCCAGTCAAAGCGTTGCCATCAAATAAACAAGGGTGTTCTTAACTGTTAAAAAACAGTCACTTGATTTACATTGACTGCTGTGATGGCGTAGCTGAATTTGCCAGCCTGAATTAGCAATGCGTTGCTACAGGTCATTATTGATATTTTGGGTTCCACACATAAGTCCGACGCCTCATTAGTCCGACGCCCCATAAGTCCGACGCCTCAGAAGTCCGACGCCTCAGAAGTCCGAAATTTCGGACTTATGAGGCGTCCGACTTATGAGGCATCGGACTTATGAGGCGTCAGACTTAAGGCCCTGATATTTTGGAGGTTCCTCCCTCAAATTTGGAGTTGATTTTGGAACCGAATCGTCACTCCTAGTTGGAAATCGGAATCACAGTGGAGTCGCCCAAAAGTAATATTTAAAGCCACATGCATCTACCCCATAAATACTGTTGATATTGCCAGTGTAATGTGTCGTCCCCTTCTAGAATCACAAGTGTTAGGATTTTAAATGAGGGAGGTGACCTGATATTCCGTCCGCCTTCTAAAAAATAACAGTTTGTCATTTATTATTTAGCAGTGGCTGTAACAAACTTCCTGTCGCCGCTGGGGAGGGGGGGGGGGGGGGGAAGGAAGCTGGGTGATGACCCGATGCATCATTTATTCCTAGCTGGCAGCATTTACATGCTGGGAATGAATAAAAGATGGAGATTTGTTGCTGATGACTTTCCAGTGACCACTTTGGCTAATGAAAGAGACGCCATATAGACTGTAGTACATTATATTCGGTGCTTCTAAGTACCGGTACATGTTATGAGGATGATATTATGATCAGACATTGGACAGTTTTCCACTATGTCCTGTTTAATTTCAAACAAAACAAGGTGTGCTCGGCCTTTTTTGGCACGCTGCAAAGAAGATGTGAGCCTATGTAATACCAATTTCTGTCTGTCTGTTGGTGCATCGGGCTGTCCATCTGTCCGGCCTGTCCCATTGCACCGTTAAAGTTTTCGCTTCTAGCTATTAAATTTAGGTTCATTGCCTTGCAGTAAATTTTGTGATTTTATTGAGGAATTTTAATTTAAAAAAATGTTCAAATGTTTCAAAGTACATGTATCAACTACGCATTAACCTTTCTGTTATTTAAGAGGTCACAAACGGTCAAAATTTTCTTCCACTCCCCTGGCATACTGTTAACAAACCAATGGGGGTCTTGACCAATATTGACCCAAGTAATAACATGGCTCAGAATACATGTTTTCACTGTACCTTTTGGGGAAGCACATGCTTAAATTGGTTTTCCATAAGTTTTAGTCAACTCAGTACCATCCATTCTCAACCCTACCTCAACCCCTTGTGCCCATTAACAATTGATTTTGCTTTGTTTTTATGTCATAAGGGAGAAGTGGTGATATTTAGGCCCTGGGCCCAATTTCATAGAGCTGCTTTTAAAGCAGAAAATTTGCTTAAGCACGAAAAAACATTGCTTAGTAAAATTAGGTTACCGGCCAAAACTCCATGTGATGTACATTGCTTGTGACTGGTATTTAGCTGTTGTTTACCTAGCATAACAATCGCATGGAGTTTTGGCTGGTAACCTGATTTTATTAAGCAAGACGTTTTTGTGCTTAAGCAAATTTTGTGCTTAAGCAGCTCGATGAAATTGGCCCCTGGTGGGAATTGTGTGTAATGGAGTTGTGTTAACCATTCAGAATACGCATACACCATAACAATTTATATTAGATGCTGACTGCCCTGTAACCGTACCGACTATCACCCCTGTGCATGTTCACCTATTCGAAGGGGGGGGGGGGGGTGGTGATGGTAGTGATGTGGTACAAGGACATTTGTTGACTTTTATGTTGGTATGTAAAAAGCCGCCCCACACCCTGGCACACCATCCTGACCCCCTTCCATCCCCCTCTCCCAACCCTAAAGCCTCCCTCTCCCCCCTTCGGCAGTGAGCCATGGTGGCTTCGCTGTTCTGGTTGTCTCCAGTTTTGTGTCAAATGTCATTATTTATTTGGGACAGCGCATGTAAAATACCGTATGAATAGAACATTGCAGAAAAGTACCGGTACATGTCAATATATTGTACCCTTTCAACATTAATTAAATATGTTGTAAAATCAAATAGGTGTAATACAGTTAGTACACATCAGCCATTCCATTGAAGTTTTATTTTGGATGAAGTAGGATACTGAATAGGGAAAAATATTGAATTACGGTACTTTACAAGAAGAATAAAATCTTCTTATCAGTCAGATATTGATGAGAACAATACATGTACTCGGCCAATTCCGGCGTGACAGGCGGGACAGATTTTCACTACTTAATTTTTTCAAAGTCCTGCCACAACCAATATGTAAGGTGTAACCATCTACATTTTGTAAGTTAAGTATTTACGTCAAGGATTCAATGGCTGTATAGTGACAAAGTGAAATCAGCGTGACAGACGGGACGGAAATCACACTCCATATTTTGAAAACAACTTTCATTGGAAAAAGCTATCAGTTCCCCTCGGAAATTTAAGGTTTTTTTTCTTTTAAAGTTAATCACTTTTTACAGGTATGCCAATAATCAGTGAACACTTTACTTAGTTATTCAAAACATAGAACTGGAAACACCAGGCTCATTAATGTTGTGACAGACGGGACGTGACAGACGGGACATTTTTATATGATGAATTAACGTAGGCACAAGCATTTATTATTTTTAAGAAGGACATATACATTAAAAACCAGAAGAGTCTACAAAAAATATACGTTCAACTTTTTTTTTAATCTAGAGGTGATTGAAAAAATGTGACAGATGGGACAAAAATATAACAAATGGGTAAAATGTGACAGACGGGACTGAGTTTGAGATGGAATATCGGATCAACTGTACATCGAAGGATATTTGTATTGTACTTTCTAGGTGAGGTCACCTTGATAGAAGATAGGAATTCAAGTTTGAACCAAAAGTATCTTTTCATGTAAAAAAATACACAACTTTTTCATGTTTTTTTGGTGACAGACAGGACATTGCAACATGTGGTGCAAGACTGTCATGTTTCATCTTTTGGTTTAAAATTCTATAGTGGTGGATAGGGACAGCATCAGACTTCATAGTCAACCAAAAAATAAAATCTTTGAAGCATAAGAACTGTTAACAGAGGGGAACTCAAATCTCCATCACAAAATAGAGGAAAATGCTACTTCTGTTTCTCGAAACTTCAATCCTGAAGGTAAAGACAGCTTTAATACTGTATCTTGGGAGCCTGAAGACATCTGTAGAGACCAAGAAGAGAAAACAACCCACGCGATGTTGATTGGTTGGGATCAAACCTGTAGGTCATATGGATGAAAAGATACCAAGTGTTTTTATAAAACCATGACGACAAAAAAAAACACAGTTAAAGAAAAAGAAGGAGTCAGGAAAAAATATGTTACGAAAGGTCATTACACAGTATTCATTAATTGTTAGGTAAAACAATTTATCTTGATATTTAAGACACTGCCTTTATTCAAGAACATGGAAGAAAACAAGTTCAAAGAATAAAACCTGACATTTATGTTGAAAACACTTTCACTCAGTAGCAGGAAAAAACTCCAGCACACATTTGCCCAAATCCTGCCCTAAACAATTGTTTTCAAGAAAACTGAAGGTCAAATCTTAGAACCCTTTTGTGCCCACTACATTGAAAAGAAACTTATATTAATAGAAATCCTTGTAGTGGAAAGTGGTTCCATTTTGTGGCTAACAAAACCAGTTTCCTCTTGTCATGACTGTGACATATTCATTTTCATTTTCATGGCACACCACCGGTTAAAAACATTTACAGTTTAAACATTGAATCTTGCGATGCATGGGCTTGCAGCCCACTAGTCCAGTTGCAAGAAAACCTAGGAAACTGAAAAACAAACCCCAAACCCCAAATAACAACAAAAAAGAACATTCCTTCATTTCCCCTCCTCCGTATTTACCTTTTCTTTCTTGTACAATTGAATCACCCACATTTTTTTCACAATATCACAGTCCAAAGTCCACATGCTTGTTTCTTCCCATATGAATGCAGTGACTGATATTGAAAAAAAAAAGGAGCAAACATGTACAAACCCCAATTGTCACTCCCACGCCATCCTGAGCATGAAAATCCCCCGGTATTACATTGATATCCTTGAAAGTGTATCCGTAAGCGCCATCTAGACACGTTTTCTCGTCAAGCTCAATCCAATTTTTGTTGGGTCTCGGGTAGCCGACGCGCGGATGCCTTCTAATCCTCCCAAGTGTTCAATACGATTCCCAATTTTCTTGTTTTTGTCGACAGAGCCACTGATATTCCAAGGCGTACAAACAATATCAAATAAAATATAAACAAAAACAGGAAAACAAGAGGCGTTATTACTGACCCATCCCGTAGGACGTGCCTGGAAGCGATGATTTGTTTCGGTTGAAAATCCAATTTAACAAAGGGAACCGGAGCGCAAAGCACTCCAATTTCTGTAAAGGGATTGCGGTCTCTAAACCCTGCTTCGCCCACAGTGGGAATGGCGTGTCGTGCAACCCATCTCTAGAGGTGCATATTATTGTGTGGTCGATAAACCCAAATGGCCAATGTCTTGAAACGCCATTCCAATAATTGAATGTGTACAATAAATGTACCCGTAGGAACTAGGAAAGATACTTATCACGGATAGTTTTACTTGGAGTCGATTCCTCAAAATGAGGCTGGAATATTTGCCCATGTAATACCATACCGGTATTTGGGAAAACAGTAAAATCAGGTATCATAACTTTGTTCCTCTCTTCCTTTGTAATACATTTATTGGGTAATTTCGTGAAGACAAGTAATGATGACCTATACACCTCACCCACAGATTCTGTGTCTTGATTGGCCGAGTGCAAGTCACATGGCACTTTCTATTTTTGCTATCTTTCAGTGCACGGCCAAAAGTACTATACCCGTAGCAACCAAAGTACTATACCATTAGCAACCAAAGCTATACCCATGGCGCGGTATTTGTGTGCAAATGCATGCTGGTATGCGCGTTGAGCCTTGCGCGTAACGCGTATTGTTCCAAAGAGAGCGCGCCGCAGAGTTGGGTTCAAACATTTCGTGAAGGGGTGGTTTGGAAGAGAAAAATACATTTCCCACCAATATTGTATTGCAATTGAAGTTTATTTGTTCAGATTTAAATAATTAAAAATATTAAAACCAAGCAGAATCTGTTGGCGAAGTGTTATAAAACAAATATTGAATGCGTTATCTCGTGGTGAAGTAAAACCGTTCTAGCCTCCCTCGGTGATCCATGGACCATTCTATTTTCCCTCAGCTTCGCCTCGGGAAAATAAAATGTCCATGGACCACCTCGGGAGGCTAATTTTACTACACTACTCGAAGCATTCAATATTGGTATACTATAGAATGTACAGTAGTATGGTTTGTCTTCATCTTGTGACCAACTTTTTCACATAACGGTACGTATTTCAATGGGGTACATAAATACACGTACTGTAGTAGCACTAGCACTCTTTGTCATCAATTTATGGGATATACACCTGTACGTGTACCTATTTAAAGTTGTCATATTCTCCTTACCAGCCTCTGGCTCACTTGAAGTTTGAGTTGTGCAAATGCATATCAACTGAACAAGCATACATTATGTATTGTCAAGAGGAATTACAATTTCAAACAGGTTGCTGTCTTTTCTCACTTGGCCACCGGGAACATTTAGAGTATTACATGCCCAAGGCATTTTTGTGAGTGCACATATGTATGCAGGATTGAAAAGAAATACATACATGTACATGTACGGTACATGATCAAAATCATATTTAAGTTTATTAAACAATGGAGTACAGTAAAATAATTTTACGAGAGCATGCAGGTACGGTGTGCGTCATGGCTTTCAAAAAATGAAGAACACAGACCATTAAAAAATTATTTTCTCAAAATCAATCAGATAAACGAACAATTTGTTCATTTTGTTGTGATGATTTGAGCCAATCCATCATCAGTTTGAGAAGCGGAAACGTTTTGGATACCACTTTTTTATTTATTTACAAACATGTATTAAATGGTTGATTTCATTCTCCCGTCCCCAGCCCCAAGGCTGAATTGTGGGCGGGTTTTCATTAAAAGCATCAAAAATTTAGACAGCTAGGTAAAAATATTATGCATAAAAAGGATTACAAGTCCAGTACAAAACACCATTAGGAAGATTATTTTTTTTTAATAAATAAATAAATAAATAACTAAAATAATAATAATAATTAAATTTTTTAAAGGTACAGTCCATCATTTGTAATTTGTGCGTTTTGTTTGTTTGAAGCAACAAACATGCTCAAAATCTAAAGAAGGGTGATGAACAACTAACCTGATGAAGTTTCAGCTCAGCTTCAGCTGTATGTTCCAAGAAAACCAACATTCTAGGATCTTGATTTCATATCAAAAGTTGCTGAATCATGTTTTGAATTAGGCCTGAATTCAGCGTCCGAGACACGTTCTCACTGAGCCGATTGCAGCTACGCGATGTCGTGCACTGAACCGACGAATTACAATGTATATAGCAACCTGCGCGCGTGTGCATCGTGTAAACGCTTGCGTGCACTTTGCCGAATAAAAAAATGAACTGCTAACGGAAAATTCCAACGATGCGTCTTTAGACGCATCGTTGGAATGGCCTTCTTTCGTTGATTTCTTCAAAATGACAGCATGCCAGAAAGAATAATTTCACTGGGAGTTTAGTTCCCTTACTATTTTTCAACCAAGTATGTTTTCAACAATAATTACGTCAGTTACCTTTTGGATAGCTGCAAATGATGGACTGTAGCTTTAAGAGATGGTGAATCTGATGTTGTTGTTTGGGGGAGGTTTTTTTTGCATGGTTGTTACATGTACATACATGCATGTGGTTAAAACAGAATTTGGACTTTCATGAATGGACAATTTTTTAAAATAAAAATATTGCAACCGGCTAGAAGCACACATTTCCCTCAGCTTGAAATCAAGTAGTCAATCAGATACTGAGTTCCTTACTGGTCCTATTTGTGTGAAATGGACAAAACCTTGAAAGATGTCAAAATGTGGGGTGGCTTTTGAACAGAGGGGACGCAGTAATTTCATTATGCGGAGCAGCATGTGCACTACAACAGCAAAACAAGTTAATTAACTTCTTTTACCCTACTAAGAAAATAAAAGAAACTGACTGTGGCTTATTGATTGGGATATTTTTGTTTGTCTGTGTACGATGTACATTTGTGTGTGTAGGCGTACGTACATACGTGCTTGGCACTTTTTGTTGCGTCACTCTTGCGGTATGCGCTGTAAAATTGTCTGTTTTCGTGGCTAATTATTGTCTGTGATGACCGTTTGACATTAACATTTCTGTCAATATTTGTGAGAAATCTGTAAATGATGAAATTGATGGCCTCTGCATTCCTGAGTGGGAAACATTATACTCTGCTGCTGATGAGGAGCCGTTCTTTTATCGGATTGCAAGTGAGCAGATCATGAGGCAAGGAACTGGGAGAGCTTTGGATAAGTTGGGGGTGGGGGAGGGGGATGGGGGCTCTTTTCCTGAAAGCGTGTTGGGGGTCATTGAAAAAAGGGTGCAGAAATCTTTAAATTAATTGTGGCAGTGGTGTAAAGCGAGTTTAGTTTGTGCATGTAGGGGGGTACTTGGGGAAGGGGGTGTCTCATTTTCTGGAGCCATTCAATGGGTTTTTAACAAGAAAAGGTCATTTTGCATTCCCTGAATTCTGAGTTGGGGGGGGGGGGGGTGCAAAGGGAGTAGCCCTCAGTTTTGGGGGGCATGCCCCTGTACAGATCCTTAGTTACACATTGGGTACTGGATGTCACATCATCCATTTTAGAGCAAATTCGAGTGCCAAGTTATGGTTAAAACCAAAATTGGACAAACTTACATGTATCTTGAACCAATCCTAGTTTTCTACCATACAATGTAGTCACTATCAGGTATTCGCTGGTTACCAGTAGCCGTATGTGTTAAATTTTTTAATCAATTCTAAGATTGCATCAACCAAGTCCTTACGCTACATATACGTATCAACCCCTAGAAAAACAAACAATAACAGGTGTCTGGAAAAACAGATGAAGTGAGTTTGCAACATTCTTATTTGGCAGTACCGGTAGGTTGTCTGAAAAACAAACAAACACCCCTAACAAACAAACAAACAAAAATATGTATGCCAGGGTGTTGGAATTTTTGAGGCAATTATGTCAGCTTCTAGTTGATAAGGTACATGTACATTGTGTATATCACATGTACAAGGCACATGCACCGCAAGAAAAATCCACCAATAATATGAGAACTGATTCACAATTGTTTTGGGCAAATCTCACTTACAGCATTCATAGTTTTGTAATTTTACGTTGACGATTGGCTTACAATACTTACATGTACATGTACATGTACCGTACTCTATTGTTTATCCTAATTGACTTTTTGCTCTCAACAAGGTGGACTGACTTATTTTTTAATGAAAGCTAGTTGGTTTTTATTGGCAATTTATCTGTTCTGTTTTCATTTTTATCTCGTTTGAAAATTTGTTTGGTCAATTAAGCTACATGTACACATGTACAATGTACTGTCCATATTTAATCAGTTTAAATTGGTCGTAATCGGATTTGCTTGGCTCATGTGTGTACGCATGGTACCTGTACATGTACATGTACACTGTAGATGTTGTTGAAATACAAAATGCATGGTGATAAAATGATTCATTGGAACGGCAAGGAAAGTTGATCGTGCATATGTCCAGACACTGAATTGTTATTTCTCTGTCAGGTTTAATTGAGGTGGCCTCAGCGAATCAAATCAGTCATGGCCACTGCCAAGCAACAATGGCCAACAAATGCATACGCACAAGAGCAGAGAGGTTTGAATATTATCTCAAAATGTTTATCATGCAAAAGGAAGCAAACCCTTCACGGCAAATTGCATCAGCATAATTGGACTTGATGTGTATTCTCACGCGGTGCCGTGCCGCGGCCGGTAATACACGTCCTTCATTCTCTCAACCCTCTTCAGAGTACCCCCCCCCTTTTTTGTGGGTCGGTTTACACTCTGCATTGACATCAGTCTCGTTAGTATGCGCGATGCGTTGCTCTCGGCACGCGGCAAGCCGAAACACCGTTTGTGTCGCCGGGAGGAAGAAAAAGCCGAATCGACGAAGAGGGACCAGAAACTGAAAAACATTAGTAAGCCGCATCTCCCATAGCGTGGCCATAATATGGCAACCTGTTTTCAGAAGCTGGACATTAAAGGGGTTGTTCACAACTGGCTTAAATTTCAAACAAGTGGATGCAAAAAAAAAATAAAGAACATTTATGAGTGATGTACAAAGAGACTTTGCTGTGACACTGTTTCAAGAAAGCTGCCCACAATTGTAGTCTTCGTGCATTCAGTGATCTCTTATCAGTTTCCGTGTAGAAATTTAATCTCTGAACATCACAACTGACACCAATGGGAATTTTATGACACAAATACATACACAGCATGAATGAATGCATTACATGCCTCGGCTTGACCACTTTATACAGTTAGCTGCGTCCTTCACAATTCAGCTATTGCTGTGAGTAAAGGCCGTTTCATGCTCGGTGCGAAAGCGAACGCGAGTTTGTGACAGGGCAAGTTTTCGCGCTGCGAATTTGCCAAAGTTGAACACGATTCAACTTCGGCACATTTCGCGGCGAATGCGTCATGACATCAAATTCGCATCCCATTTACATTCGCATGAAGTATGAACCTACCTTAAGGATGATAAGCCCCCCCCCCCAAAAAAATGTTGATATCTGTCTTTTAAAATTGATAAGCGGTTGGCTTTTTTGACAGACAATTTTTGATATTGTACAATGTACATGTTCTTGAAATCCAACTTTTACAAGTTTCTGATTTCAAACATACCGGTATTGATATGATTTCAAACGCTGATTCTGAATGAACGTACCGGAACGTGCACTGCACCCATTTTAGCAAGCTGTAACTCATCATCCAAAGGGGGTTCTGTATAATCTTTGCATTAGCTAATGAGCCAACAGACAGGAACCGAAGAAATAAGAAAGATAAGGTGACCAAGTTGTTAAAAAACCTCATCTATGGTACTTGTTACTGGGTTCTGTTAACTACTGTTTTCAGACCAAATGGATGGAAAAATATAGCTGCAAATGTGTGTACTCTATTACCAGTACTGTATAGTTTGTGCACGGTACGTACTGTAGTACCCAGTACAGAGTTGTGGTGAAAGGAACAAATACTTGAAATGCTGTTTACATTCAATTTACAATGGGAGCAGCACAAGTAGAAATGTTATAATGCTCGATTAGAGTGCGTCAGTCACGTTCCTACCGGGGGGTGTATTTGGCAAATAGACAAAGGCGGATATGGCGGAACATGGACAACATAATTTTCTGAGGAGCACGGGGGAGGGGACACTACTGGGGATTTAAATGTAAAAGTGCCCGGACCGTACAGCTATATTAAATTACTAGAGCGCTAACTCCTCATTCTTACGCGCGGAGACGCTTTGAAGCCGTCCTGAGTGCTGAAATTTGAAAGTGTACTCTGAATGCAACGCGCAAGTACAACATAGGCAAACAACTTAAGTGCATCATGACGGTTCAAAAGTGTCATGGCCAAAATCATCTTCAGCGGATACACGCACGTGTTTGCGTTGTTTGCGCAGAGCAAAATGAAACGCTCATTTAGTGATTGTGCATTTAGATTTTGGGCGTATCAGCTTCGCTAACGTACCTGTATAGAATACAAAAGGAGATGTGCAAATAGCCGTACAAAAGCCGTACAAAATTTCAAGTTTTCCATAGGTTTTTGCACAAACATGGATGCGCCCAGCAGGCATCACTTTGTACCGATTCAGTGCTCTAGTAATTTGATATACCACACTATGTGCGGAACACACTGCACATATGCGTATTGGTTTGCATACATGTTGCACTAAGTACGTACAATGTACAGTACCGGTACGTACGTGTACGGAACACACAGATGTTGGGCAGTCCATTAGCAAATTAATTATTTTTTAACTATTCAATATTGAATTTGACCGAATATTAGAATATTCGAAACTCGGCGGTCAAGTTTACACACGCCAGCTGCAACTGCATGGCGCACCTGTCAAAAGTTGAATGCAAAGTGCATTGCTTACGTGTAAATTGGAGATTTCTGTTGCTACGTCACTGATTTAAGCAACTGTTGCCTCTGGGGTTAAGCGTGCCTTTTGCTGTGCTTACTGCTTACAGTCTCCATGAAGTCGGCGGAAGCTCTGTTAGCAGAAAATTGTGTGCTTAGCACTGCCATGAAATTGGGCCCAGTGTCACATGAAAATCCGACTCCTATGAAAATCGGACCCCTATTTCCCTATTATTGGTTAATCCCTCGCACGTGACAGGTCACTCTCCCGAAATGATCCTAAAAATAGCATAGTATTGTACTCACGCGTGCGCAATACTACCAATGAGTCCACATTTCATGGAGTCGGATATTCACGCTACACCAGGTCTACACAGTGGCCCGGATTTAGCCCGTCCATTTGTGTTATGGGGTAGTCCTGGTAGCACTGCCCGGCTTCTAACCAGGGTGACCGTTTTAGCCAATTTTCGGGCTAACTTTAACAGATTTTTTTGTTAAAAAAACGAGTTTGACAGAAAATTTGAGAGAATGGATTTTTTGGCCGATTTCTGGCAGAATTCTGCAAACATGGATATTTGACAGAAAAACATAACAAATTAGAAAAAAAAAGGTATATTTGTTTAAAAACGCTTCAACCTTTTCAAACAAACCCTTGCATAATAGGACAGGTTGGCTGCTCTACCGGTAGGTGCTGCGGTTCACTGGGAACCGGACTTTGTCTTGACGCAACCGCGTTTAGCCTGAAATTTACGCAATTTGATAACATCTTTATGTTACTATAGATTGTTTATAAGTAATTTGAACCTTAATTAAGGCAATACTACGACATCTGCATGTGATTTTAGGTGTATAGTGTATTTCGAGTAATTCTGGGGAATTTGGCAGATTTTTGATGAATCTGACAGATTTTTGAATTGCATTTAGCAGAATTTGTCCATGACCTTAGGGTCACCCTGCTTCCAACCAGTCTAAGACACAAGTGACAATCAATCAGTCAGTCAGTCAGGTGGGTACAAAGAGGACACAAGGCTGTCACTCTGGGACCAGCAAAATATTCAAATGAGGCGACCCTATATGCGTGCCGCGCATGCGTTTTCTGAAATCTTTTAAAAGGGTGGATTAATCAAATCCTCGGTGTGCTGGGGTCTTCCTTAAAATGGTTAGAACTAGTAAGAAAAATGAAAATATGTCAAAAGAGAAAGCCAAAAATAGATTGTCTTCATTGATCCACAAACACGCACGATTTATCTTCGGAGTGCTTGACTATTTGTGGAAATAAATTGGGAGGCTAGCGGAACCAGACTCAAATGGCGCGAAGTGTGTATTTGTGTGGGAGGACAAAAGACATGTACCGGTACACGTACCGGGTGTGTGCGTACATGCGTGCAAAAAATGTACAATGTATGACAACTACATTACATACACATACATGTACAATGTACGGTACCCGTATGTGTCCTCTAATGTACCATGCATTGTAAATGGTCTGTGGATCAATAAGCAAAAGTTCTGCTTGGCCAAGTTAACCATGCTAGTTGTTCTGAACAAGCATCCCTCTACACACGTATTTCTTATCTTATCCTCGGTGCAGCATGATTCCAAATTTTTATTTTTTTAATCCGCTTACATTTTTCTGCCCTGAGTTTATTTGTAAAAAAGGATATCTTTCAATGTTTGTCATTGTAGGTCCCCCCCCCCCCCAATTTTTTTAAAAATGGGATTGTATTGCATGCACTTATTCTCAAAATCCGCCTGGCGATTCATGGATTATTCGTGGAATATACTTTTTGTGGAATGCCGTTAAACAAGTGTAATTGACAACCGGAATATTAGGCCTAGGCGAGAAGTGGATTTTTCTACTCGAGTACTAACAACGAAATTACTTGTGAGTAGTCGATTACTCGCGAGTAGTTAACGAAATTCCCATAAAAGCAGAAAAATGGCTCAATAGTACGAAGTGAAATAACTTACAAGCAAACAGCGTGCAAGTCACACCACATTCTTAAGCACTGATTTCTACCGTGCGACATTTTTGGTCATTTACCCTGTACTTGAATGGAATCCTAGGGAGAGAGAGGTGGAGGGAGTGATTCCCTGTTTGCAGGGGACGTATTAAGCCGTGAACCCTAAACCCTACATTGCTACTCGTGAGTACTTGCTTCTACTGTAACATGGAGCTATAAACATAGCTCCATGCTTCTACTCGCTCCAGGACAAGTACTCAATTAGATGAAAAGCACGAGTAGAACAATAAGTAGCATTTAAACTACTTGCGAGTAATCGAGTTACTCGCCCAGCGGAAACCGGAATGCAGGAGTGGAGGGATGCACAACAATACAATGTATGTACATTCTGCCATTGAAAGCTGTATACGGTACCGGTACATGTACACGTAGGACTGTTTAGTACACCATACCAGTACATACATACACAGTTCTACTGACACAACTCAAATAAGGTGATGGTTTAAAGCTGGAGTCCATCATTTGCAGCTATCCAAAAAGTAACTGGCGTAATTCTTGTTGAAACACATACTTGGTTGAAATATAGTAAGGGGACTAAACTCCCTGTGAAATTATTCTTTCTGGAAAGCTGTCATTTTGAAAAAAATCAACAAAAGAAGACCTTTCCAATGGTGCTTCTTAAGACGCACCGTAGGAAATTTAAATTAGTAATTCGTTTTGTTTTGCAGCGAAGCGCCCGCAAGCATTGGCACGACGCACACGCTCGCGCGGTTGCTATAATTGGTCGGATCAGTGCGCGACATCACGTTGCTGCAATCGGCTCATTGAGAACGTGTCTCGGACGCTGAATTCAGGCCCAATTCAAAACACGATTCAGCAACTTGTGATTTGAAATCAAGATCCTAGAATGCTGTTTTTCTCGGTCGGAATATACAGCTGAAGCTGAGCTGAAACTTCATCAGGTTAGTTGTTCAATATCCTTCTTTAGATTTTGAGCACTTTTGTTGCTTCAAACGAACAAAATGTACAAATTACAAATGATGGACTATACCTTTAATTTACAATCATAAATACCTTAAAGACAGTTTACCCATTCCTATTGGTCAAGAGCCCATCACATTTTCCAAAATATTTAATACCGGTACCATACCGGTACATGTACGTTCACGCAATCTTCCTTGAGTTAAACATACCTAGTACAAATAATTAACGATGTTTTCAAACCTGTTTTAATTTACAAAGCCTCAGAATTCCCCCAGTGCTCGATTACATTTGGGGTACACATACTTAAGTGTTTTTTCAACGACTGCCCGCTATTTATTATGTCAATCATTGTTGATTAGGCCAATGACGCCTGTCTGCAGACATAATGGGCAGTCGTCAGCCTTTTTGAGATGGCTATACCTTATAACTGCAAGGATCCTTTGGGGAGTGAGTTCATATTGCATGTGTGAGAGCGTGTACACGCACTGCCTGTCCAGCGGTCGCACTTTAACTTCATCTGCCCACCTTTGGGGACTGCATTAATTTATTGGTTGTGGAACCCTGAAGCGCATTTGTTCCTTTTCACAATCTTCAAAGCACCTTTTTTTTTCTCTCTTCTTTTTAGAGGTGAGCTGTGGTAGAAAAAAAATTCATTAGGGGTTAAGTGCTCCCACTTGTGGTTTAAGATGAAGACTTGACACATTATATTGATTAAACTCTCTGCGGAAATCAACTGGTCAGGCTAACGATTTGTTCTTTTGTTTGATGGATTTAATATATTTTTAAAAATCTTCTGTAGGGGTAAATGTCTTCACTTCCCAGAGGAGTGACTGTTTTATAGAAACTCTTTAGCAAAGTTCTCTGATTCTAGATAGGATGGAATTTTACATTTTTCAAATTTTCAATTTTTCAAATTGTCAACAAAAAATTGCTCATTGAATACATTTGTGAGAAAACTTTGCTCATTGGCTTACCGTCATGTACTGAGACAACAACGAATCATCAAAGAAAAGAAAATTTACGACAGCAAAATATCCAAAAATCTGGCAAATGTTGGTGCTAAAATAGCTGTAACATTGAGGTTTCTGCCTGAAATGACATCACACTTTTGCTCAAGAATATGGAAATTTGCATTAGCATAAAAACCAAAAAGTCACCAAAATGCCCATAAAAATGGCAAAATGAAACTTGAAAATAAGATTTAGTGAGACACAAAGGAGCATTTTCAAATATTGCATTAAAAAAATTGTAACATTACATGGGCCCTTTAAAATTCCATAGGCAGCTCTGATTGGCTGGTTTGCATAATTACATGCACAGATGTATCGGGCGATCATAGTGTGGCTCTGTACACGTGAACGTTGGATCCCCCAGAAAGTCACAAATTTGCCCCTTAAAGGTATACATGTAGTCCATCATTTGTAATTTGTGCATTTTGTTCGTGTGAAGCAACAAAAGTGCTCAAAATCTAAAGAAGGGTGCTGAACAACTAACCTGATTAAGTTTCAGCTCAGCTTCAGAGAAAAACAACATTCTAGGATCTCGATTTCAAATCAAAAGTTGCTGAATCTTGTTTTAAATTGGGCTTGAATTCAGCGTCCGAGACACGTTCTTACTGAACCGATTGCAGCTATGCGAGGTGGCGCACCGATCCCACGAATTATAGCAACCACGCACGTGTGCGTCTTGTCAATGCTTGCGCGCTTCGCCGAATGAAAAAAAACGAACTACTAATGGAAATTTCCAACGGTGCTTTTATAAGACGCACCGTTGGAAAGGCCTTCTTTCGTTGATTTCTTCAAAATGACAGCTTTCCAGAAAGAATAATTTCACAGTTTAGTCCCATTACTATCTTTCAACCAAGTATGTTTTTCAACAATCATTATGCCAGTTACTTTTTGGATAGCTGCAAATGATGGACTCCGGCTTTAAAGAAGTGATGTGGATGACAAATAACTCGCAAATGAACCGGATGGAAATGACCGATGTGGCTTCTGGATACCGCTGACCAGCTGAGCAATTAGGCTGACCATGAGTAGAATGCATGAGGATGAATGAAAGCCGTCATGCGGATGAGAATTAGAAAGCGGAAATGAAGGCAGATACGTGTAATTAATGGAAATAATGGGGCTGCAGATTGTATAGACTTGGACAAGTGTAAGAACTTGCAATAAGCATGGTACCGGTACATGTACATGAACAACATGATTGATTACGTCATTCAATCAGCACAAAACAGTTGGCAAAATATAAAGATTTTCCGACCGACCAACCCTATTTTTGAAATGTGTACATATACATGTACATACATGACATAGGGATGCGTATTTAAGACTTGAAGCTTTGCAATGTGGAAAGTCATTGTGGTAGCACCATGAACATACATGTACTAATGTACATGTGTATAAATAGTACATTAGGGCCCCCATCCTCCCCGAAAACAACTAGAAAATCATTCACTGGTATGTTACCAATTGCAGACAAAATGTGGACTAACTTTAACATTTGGTTAATTGGGGGTAGTATTTTTAAAAAGCTGTTGTTTTTTTAAATGATGGTTGGCCGAACCATCATTGGTAAATGATACAAAATTCCTCTTTTCTTGAAAATGACAGCATTCCAGGTGCAACGATTTGACACAATACTTAAGACTATTATTTACTTACAGTCAAGTAAGGCATTTACTTACAGTCAAGTAAGGTATTTCATAATAATTTTATACTTTCAATTTTTTAGTTGTACCGGTACATGCATACCTTTAATACCAGCCTAGAAATTACAATGAGTTCACATTCATGAATGTGCACTTCGGCTGTCAGTATTCTCACAATTGAGAACATCTATACAAGTTAATTTAAGTACTGTACAGCACTGTCTGTAATCTTTCTCCATGATTCATACAATGTACTCATCAGCTTTCTATGCTGCTGATGTACCTGTACAGCGCATGGTGAATTATTCATGGGAATGGCACAGAGCTGCCGTCTCGTTTAAGTAAATGGGAGGGGCCAGCATTAACCATAATAACCATCCCCTTCATCCCCACAGGGGAACCCTGGTAACATGCCGGCCTACCTAAGCCGATCAGACTGACAGTAATTAAATTGGGTGCAAGGTATTAGCTGGCAATTTTATCAACAACCACCCCCCCCCCCCTCGTTCCGAACCTTCCACGGACACAGCACAAAATGTCGTCTCCCGGATGCCTGCGGATTGGCAAAAAAAGATCTTCCCGTTTGTGCTTGGCTGGGCACAATATTTGGCCCGCGGTGGGATTCGTATAGCGTAAAGCAATACCTCGTCACCGATGAACGGCCCAAGAACAGATTACGCAGCAGCGGCAATCGCAAGGGATAATCAAGATTATCAAAAGTGGTCTGTAATTAGTTATTTACCAGGCTTATGTTTTTTTTGGTTGTTTTTTTTAGAGTGCCCCTGAAATGCACAACAACTCACACCGACAGAAGAATTGATCAGTTTGGTCAGTTGGTAGGGGAGCTCAACATGAGTCTCCTAAATGTCAAGAAAACCATTGCTAGATGTCACACTATTGTTAACAGTGTGGATTCTGTACTACATGTACGAATCTGTTGAACACTGCTCAAAATGTGTGGATTCGGAACGACGAATCTTTAGTAAAGTGTGGATTTTGAATTACGAATCTACACTTTGAACTTGTACTTTAAAAAATATACAACCGTGTAGATCTCATTAAACTTATCACACGTTAAATTGCATTCTTTTTTTTAACGCATAGGCCTAAATGCATTTGTACTACTATACATTTGAAACATTCTCCTCTGTCACTGCGAAAAGCAGTTGAGTCAGAAGCAAATCGTCATCTGAACTATCCATGTTGACGTGAAGGAGTCTACACACAAATTGACTTGGTTGTACGGGTGTGGCGATACACAAACAGAAACACGCCACAATGCAAATTTCCTTTACACAAAGCTTGATTACATAAGAGCATCAAAAAAACTCCCTTAAATGTAGTTAAGCCTAATTAACTGGCCACGATATGATGCAGCTAGTCTTTTCATATCCACTCAATTGGACCGTTAATGACAATGCTTTTGACGCAATGGTTTAAGTCAGAGAATACAATCGCAAGTGTGGATTCTTAACTTTAGTAAAACAGTTTTATCGGAGTAAGACAATTTCCTCAAGGAGTGATATACAGTGTACTACAATGTATGACACACTTGTGCTAATGAGTAAAACTTAGAGTATACATTTCATTTGTCATTTGTGCATTGTTTTCGTTTGAAGCAACAAAAGTGCTCACAATCTAAAGTCGGCTGCTTAACGACTAACCTGATGAAGTTTTAGCTCAGTGAATACTGTATATTCCGAGAACACATACCGGTAATTCTAGGATTTCAATTCAATACATAAGTTGCTGAGGTATGTTTTGAATTGCGCCCGAAATCTGCGTCCGGGACACGTTCTCATTCAGTTGATTGCAGCTACGGGATGTCACACACTGAACTGACGAATTATAGCATGCTGACGAATTATAGCATGCGTGCACCCGCGTGTGTCGTGTTAATGCTTGCATGTACTTATTTCACGGCTTTGCTGAATTAAAAATGAACTACTAACGGAAATTTCCAAAAGTGCGTCTATAAAGACGCATCTTTGGAAATGGCCTTCTTTTATTGTTTCTTCAAAATGACAGCATGCCAAAAAGAATAATTTCACATGGAGTTTAGTGCCATTACTACCGGTATCTTTAAACCAAGTATGCTTTTCAAGAATAAGTTTGTCAGTTACTTTTGATTTCATGCCAGAGGTACCGTCTGTCTCGTTAGACTTGGGGGACTCGACACCAGCAACCAGAATCAAGAAGAAACAACACTGAACTTAGAATCAGAGTTTCGGGACAAATGCTTTGGGAGAAACCCAAGCTCTTACAGCATCCAATTTATTGACTGTAGGGAATAATGACTCCCGGAAGGAATCATGGAATTGGCATTAATGCTTGAAGCATACAGAGCTGTCTGTGCATCATTTGTAGAATTGCTCAAATTGGTAACAAATCTAGACATGTTCCTGTTGATGCATAGTACATGGCCCCGCTGTTAACATCAACCTGGCGGCGGTCCCTTTAAAAACCCCAGACCGGCCTCATCCAGTTGCACTTAATGTAAAATTGATGAGCCCATGTAATATGGATCCGCGGCGCTGCGTACCTTTTTCATGACCCATATCGGATCTGTACATGTAACTGCCATCTCTGATTTTCCGCTCCGGCAGATAAATTCAACTCCTACGTGACCCTTAAGCTGCAGAATGTCAAGTCGACCACGGTGGCTGTGAAGGGAAGCTGGCCCTCCTGGGAGCAGGATTTCATGTTGTAAGTACAAGCTCAACCTTTTTTCTTTTTGACCTTTTAGAGTACTTGGTCGGCTCCCTTGATATTGTGATGCTAAGCAGATACGCTAATACAGGAGATGATTTTGATGCTTAAAGGGTTCATGACATGAATTGTTACTATATTTTGTGCGACTTTCTACTCCTCTTGACCAGTTCGCGCCGGGATTATTTTAACAAGAACGGAACAAGGCGCAGGATTAATTCACTCGACCTCAAGCCAAGCTGGTTGAAGCCATCACCCTCGGGCAGCACACTCATATTTCCGGCCTCGCTTGCTGCTTGTTAATCCGTCATCCGTTCTGAATATTGCAAAACCTTTACGTATACACGTCATCTGGTGCGAACTGGTTAAATGTATGAAGTCTATTTGTCACCCCTTTTGAATAAATCTTTTCGAAAAGTGCACTTTGTTAAACATTTAAAATTGTCCATGTTTTTCCTGACAAATGAGGGCGCTGATGCTGTGATGTCATTTCAGGAAGACACTGTTCACTTTAGGTTGTTTTTTTTCTTCAAATTCTGAACCCAAAATTTGCTCATTGAAAACATTTGTGAGAAAAACTTTACCCATCGGCTTACTGTCATGTGCCGAAACAACAACGAATCACCAAAGAAAAGAAAATTTACGACAACATACATTGTAATATTCGAAATTCTGGCAATTTTAGGTGCTGAAATATTTGTAACATTGAGGTTTCTGCCAGAAATGACATCACACTTTTGCTCAAGAATATGGAGTTGTCATTAGCATAACAAACAAAAAGGCACCAAAAAGCCCTTAAAAATGGCATTCAAAAGGAAAATTTAAAATAAGGATAAATGGGACACAATGCTGCATTTTCAAGGATTGCTTTAAAAAAATTACATAACGTGGGCCCTTTAAAGAGGATATTACCCAAGAAGATCCATTTAAGAGATTTCTCCTGCGGACATTTTATAGAAAAATTTTACAAAATAAAAGTTCATTATTATATAAGAAATTACCGTGTACACAATACGTTTAGCTTGAATATAAAATGAAGCAGAACTGCATAGCACTGTAGATAAGTATATAGGATGGAAATAAGTTAAAGCAGTGCTCACCAGGAATATTGGAGCTGAATTTTCGGCCTGACTCTAGGCTTTCATCGATGAAGGCCTAGTCAGGCCGAAAATTCAGCTCCAAAATTTCTGGTGAGCACTGCTTTAGCTTGAATACATGTATCATACTTAGGTGTGCTTGCAATTGCTCGGGTCCAAGCGCCAAAGTTACCAAGATTTATCTTATTGGTCGCGCCCTCTACTGCTGCAGGGGCTTGACCACGGCTGCATATTAGGGAAACAACATCCAAATCCAGCCCCAAACCAGCCATTTGGGGGATATGTACCGGTAAAGTACCAAATCCAGGATTGTGAAGTTTAGGACCCCGGTCCTATAATAGAACGAAAATCCACTTTGACTTTTTGGACTAACTTACCGGGTCAGTAGATGACAATGACACCGTGTTGAATATCTGCAGGATTACTTTTTGTGGAAAGAGGGTAGGGTTTTGAATTTTGAGGGAAATTATGTTGTAAGCAACACAAAACGCAAGCATTGAAAACAAATATGGCGACAGTGACCAAGCTGGTTTTGGGCGCCCCCCGTCGCTGGTTGGTTGATGAAAAGTTCCATTTAGAAGCAAATCCTTGGACTCGCTTAAGTCCTTTATTATAGCTCCATGCCTTAGTCCATGTAGATGACGATGTTTGAATATCCGCAACATTAACTTTGTGGAAAGAGAGCAGCGCTTTGATTTTTGAGGGAAATAACATGGGGTGTTGATTCGCATGCTCACTACTGGAAAATCAGGTAAGAAAATCTCATTTCCTCCCAAGAACATTTTCAAAATTCAAAAAAATTGGGTCAATCCATGTATAATTGAGAAGATTGCCAGAGGTTGCAGATGTAATTTTGGAGCGACAAAATCTTTTTAATAATAAAAGAACTGAGGTGTCCTAAACTTCACAAGGCCCCCAAGCCCTTTTCCCATACTCTTGGCCTCAATGTAAGCTTGTTCAAAGTAAGCCAAGGGCAAGGGTATCCAGTTTAACCGCTAGGGTCTCATCTGGAGCCGAAGATGCAACACTCTTTCCCAGGAAGTCAGAGGTGATGAGGGAAAAATTGCTTCAGGAAACTTCATAGAGTGTCCTGACTTGAAAGTCTTGTTTCAAGTGACTTTGCATGCCTGTGCCAACCTTGCCATCTTTGTCTGGACCTGAAAATAAAACGGGTCCACACAATGCTGGCTGTGTGAACCTAATTCTGTGGACTAAGCCAGGTCCACACGAGGTTTCCCTCTCTCTGGGAAAACAGGTTTAGATGCATTTTTGGGTGAGGGTTATCTGTCGCAGAATGAAGAGGAACACTCAAGGAAATTATGATAAAAAAATGGGTTGAAAGAGTATTCACAGTGCAAGTAAAAGAATTTTTTTTGTCCGGTTTTTCTGAACTTACACAAAGACAAAGGAATGTCTGCACTAGGTGCATGTGTGTAAGGTACCGGTAGGCCTGTACAGGATTCCCTATGGGGTAGAAAACACAATTGAACAATAGACCCCATAAGGAAGTCTTTAGAAATCTACCTTCCCCACAAGGGAAACGTTCTTGAGTTTGAGATTTCAATAGGAGCAAAGGAGAACAAGAGAAGCGAAAACAAGGTCTTCTCCACAGGTAAGGCTGTGTGCAAGTGCGTTTGTTTATGGTGTAAATCGAGGACACACACGTGCAACATCATTGATGAATTGAGGACAGGAACCAAATTGAGGACTCCTTGGTTGGAAAATGTGTACAAAACCAATGAGAGCTGTTGCAAAAAAAGTTAAGAGTATAAACAAAGGAAAAGGGAAGAGGAACAAAAGAAAATCCTCGATTCACACCATAAACAAACGTGGGTGTACATGTATGTAAGTGTGAAGGGTACCCCTTGCCTACCAGCTTTTGGGAGTTGGGCTCAGCAGGAATCAATAGAGAAGCAGATTGTCCTGTCAAGCTAGCAGTCTAAGCCGGAAACAGGCATATTAAAAGGGTTACAGCAATTTACATGGCATGTATTTCCTTCAAAACCTATACAGCATCAGATTTTCAAGGGCAATGAAGCTGCAGAGGTTTTATAAGATCTTTACTTGATTGCATTGGATTTTCATTTCACATTTCATTAATTCATGTGTCCTACATGTAATTCATTCAGATACGACAAAACATACATACCGGTACATCTTAAAAAAACCCCAATCTTTTGTGATGTGAGTTCCTTCATAACTACAGATATGGCGGTTATAAATAGTAAAGTCCAATAATCTGATAATTTGTTATCTGCCACTGACGTCAATGGGATATTAATACACACAAAGGCAACCGAATATGTAATTTGCTCTTGCTCATGAGGTTTTGTACACATGTCTGTGTGGCTGTACATGTATAATGTTGGGGATTTTTTTTTAGCCATATGTTTGCCTGATTGTTGATACAGTATTACGTATTATTTTTCAGAATTCTCCCTTGGTTTTGCTTTGTATGACAAAATATACCTTACCAGCATATGTGCAATAAGTGCAGTTATCTCTTTGAGTAAGGAGTAATTACCTTAATTTAGAGACAATTAAAACAATGCACTATGACGTTCGGCCATAGTGCAGCTTGACGTCTTTAGTGCCTGGTACCGGTACTTTTTTTTCCAGCCTACACACTTGTACCATGCTTGTACATGTACATGTATGTACTAGTAAACTTCATCTGGAGTTCATCAACATTAAATGTTTCATATTGTTTCATAACCATATTTCAAAGGTCTAGAATAGGTCAAAGAAAATGCACATAGTGCAATGTCTTACATTTGCCGAGAAAATGCTGGAAAAAAACCCTGTTTGTTTACACTGTAAATCTAAGTGGTGCGGCAGCGATTTTATTTTTTGCCTTGCTGTTTAAAATATATAATAAAGCCGTCCAACTTAGAAAATTCATGTAAGCCACAATTCACTTTGTGATATACCGGTTCCGGTATCACTATATCAGTTCCCACGTTTAAGTTTTAAACTATGTACACAAACAATGCAATCCCTGCGCAATCATGTTAAAACAACTTTTCAAAAAGAAACCCCTGTCTAGAATGATGGTTAGCTCTCAAACAGCGTGATTTTTGAGGACCCAAATTTTGTATCGAAACAGATTTTGCACAATGACTCGCAGCTACCAGTAGGCCCTGATTTCATGGAAACCATAGGTACAGTAAGTTTTCAAGGTACAATGTACATGTATACAGGGTGAGTAAAAAAAAAAGGGCATACCAAATGGCAGGTCCAATTTTTGAATGAAGTTTTGCCTTTAGCACTTTCAAAATTTGGATAATTAAGAAAGCCCAATCAATGAGCTTTCTGTTAGTACAAGAATCATTCAAATCACTCATGTACTTTTCAAGTTACGACATTTTGAACACAAACACTGTTTTAAAGTTCTGTCCATGGATCACAAAAAAGGTACGTGTTCTTTCAGCAAAACGAAAACAATTCTATGCATCCCTATGAGAATTGTTTTCATTTTGCTGAAAGAACACTTACTTTTTTTGTGAACCTTGGACAGAACTTTAAAACGGTGAACTTTGTTCAAAATGCCGTAACTTGAAAAGTACATTAGTGATCTGAATGATTCTTGTACTAAAAGAAAGCTTAATGACTGGGCTTTCACATCTTGGATTTTGAAAGTGCTACATGCAGAACTTCATTCAAAGATTGGTCCTGCCGTTTGGGATGCGTTTTTTGTGTGCTCACCCTGTAGTTGTTTGAACATTCAACTTTTTAACAATATTTCCGCCAGTTTCCAGTGGTAGGCAGGATTTTTCAGTGGGGGCCCAAGGGGGTACCAGCATTTATAGGGGGGCATGAAGGACGGACCCAAAATTGTCCCCAAATTATCAGAGCGCCAGCTGACCAGCTAAGTTTTTGCAAATTCGAAGGGGGGGGGGGGACTGAATGTCTTTTGTCGCTTGAGGGCGCTCTTTTTTATTGTCACATTATTTAGATTTCATGAATCCATAGGGTTAAAAAGGGAATAAAAATTGAGTTAAATACTAGTCATCTACATTCCTCTTGTTTAATTACTAATCAAATTTAAGTTAGATTTATAATCATCCCTATGTGGGTTACTCCATGAAGTTGGAATAATAGCTGATAATGCTGAAATTACTCTCTTTGTTATCAATTTGTAAAAAAATTAGTCTTTCAAATCCTTCAAAGTAACATTTTCCTCAAAGGATATGATGTTACTTTTAAAAATAATATCAAACTAGGACTGTATCTGCCCTCAAATAATTTTTATTGGGCAAAATGTGTGCAAAAACCACTAAAAATGTCAGTAAAAAGTGTGACATTTAAATTAACAGAAACATGTGTTTTTATTGTTGTTGTTTTGTTGCAAAAATGCCAACTGATCAATCCTTTTAAGTAATTTACTATTAGATTAAAGTCATATTCACCCATATCTATGCATAAAATTGTACAAAAGCTGCTCGTGTTGATATTACATGCATGTGAAAATTCTGTTACCTATGCTACATTTGGTGTCCGCGCTTTTTGTGTCCTGTAGCATAGGTACTAAGGCTTGCTATCTCCATACAGTACACTGTATCTGAAAGATTTTGATTTTAATATGTTCAACTCACTCCAAGTTGAGTTTTTAAAAAGTTGAATTCTCCAAACTTGCTGCTGTTTATAAGATGCAAGAAGAAAAAGTATCATTTTTTGAAATGGTGTCCATGTAGCATCGGTATTTTCAAACTAAAGAAACCCCTCAAGCTGAAATACCTCCACACATACTGACACATCTTAACCTTATGTAAATAGTAATTGGATGGATATTCAAAATAAAACATGCTTTTCAAAATTGTTCTTCAGCAATGAAGATTTATGTTCCAAAATATAGCGTGGTGTCCAGATGTAGCATAGGTAGAAAATGTAGCATAGGTAAGAGAGTATTCCTTTAGTTGTGAAGCTATGATTGTAGACAAATTATTTTTTTAATGTTAGAACCAAGAGAGTGGTTAATTACAATAAATTAATAACAATCAGATACAGATGAACTCTATTTTACATAAGGGTTTGCTCCTCTAAAGTGAAAATTGATAAATAGGACACGGTGTCCATGTAGCATAGGTATTGTTCCACACTCTATAATTCATACATACATCCAAATTATGTATCCAAAATTCAGCTTCTGTATTCGGTTTGCATGTCCACTGCCATAAAACATGATTTAGCCATTTTTTGCTTAATTTTCAGTTAATTAATGGATAAATTGTGCTGTTTTCTACCTATGCTACAGGACACGGTGTCCATGTAGCATAGCTAAAATTGACACATTGTCAGCCATATTTCTCAGCACGTCGAGCAAAGGCATACATTTTGAACATCATTTTAGAAAGGTGGTTCACTGACTGTGTCATTTAAGTCAAACTTTTACTCATAAATGCTATTTTAGATCTCTTCTAGCTGATTTGGTTACTTTTTCCAAACAAGCACAATTTTGTCAAAATTACACAAAAAGCCTCAATTTACAATGGGTTGTATCAACTTTTTTTGAGCATCTGCTGAACCATTTGTTTTTTCCTTTGATTATACCCTAAAAGTTAATCTTAAACAACAAGAAAACTGACAAATAACCTAACCCATTAAAAAATGTTCAGAGCAATTGTTTAGATTTGGTGTCCATGTAGCATAGGTATTTTGAATTTCCCATCATGAATATAAAGATCAACCACAAATTCAGTTTTATGTTTTGGGGAAAAAGCATACTATTTCCTAAAAATATAGTAGTTGAGCTATCAAAAACAATATTCAGATCAACATTTGGGAACTTTGACCCAATGTCACACTTTTTGCCCCAACTTCATGGAGTAACCCATGTACGTATTCTGAACCATATGTCATCGGCACATGTACACATACATGTATCAAGGCATTCTGCCAGTAACATAATACATGTGGAACCAATGCATGTTTACATGTAGAATGGATTTGTCCTATCTGGTTTAAAAAGGTTTTAGAATGATAGATGGCCCAGGTGTGCACAAAAGACCAATACCCACCCCCCCCCCCCCTTACGTACTCCCATCAATGTTGGTCCAACACTTGGCAGTGTTGATTTTAGAGGCAACAGTGCAAATTTATTTAGGCTTAGTGTGTCTGTACAGCCTTTCGCATAATTATTCTTGGCTAATTCAAGCGCATTTTTAATAAGTCGGTCAAGGTACGCTGTATTTTACTAATTCAGGTTGTCAGAGTTCTATGCCATATGGTTAATTCCAGATCACGGACATTACGAGTCACAAAAAAAAATTTTATTCAGTGAATAAACCTCAACATATTTTTTTTTGAAATGTTATGCATCCACTGTCTAGTAATGGTCAAGGAAATTACAGACTAAGAGTTTTGGATCATTTCTCTGAATCATTAATTAGATTTTGTGGTTTAATAATTGGCTCTGTCAAGGACATTACGTTTTGTGCCAAAAATGTAATGTCCGTGACAGAGCCATGTACAAAAAGAAATGTACATCATGGATGTATACATGTACATTGTACGTTATGATGATGGGGAGTTTTCCTCATAGACTCATAGAAAATGAATAAAATTGCTGCAAACTACTTGCTGACTGCGCGCTGACTAAAATATAAACACTCAAACAAAACAAGACAGGCTAAAGTTTTGATCCTAGCACTTTTTTTAGCAGAATCTTTTTCAAAGGCATTGAAAACTTGCGCTGAGGTGTACATGTACAATGTAGGTATAACTCATAGCACTGTATAAATTTGGTAAAATTACATGTAAATGTTAAATTAACATTTCCCTGATACAGAAATTCCTTCATACATTGTACAAGTCAAAACTTCATTTTTAGAAATTGGTTGTCAAAATGGGAGTGCATGCCATTTTGAAGCAAGTTATCCGTAATCAGAAATTCAATTATCAGACGATATCTGCCTTGCTGGCATACAATGGATACCCGAACCTCTATTATTTTCTCCAAGAAATCAGGTCATATCCACCACGCAACTAACACTGTGAATTAAGGATCGACTGAAGACGAAGACATGCATGCGTATTACGATGCGGGTATAAGCTCCGCGTGCACACGGCCAGCCAGGCTGGGTTTAATTGAGCAGACCACCTGCCCGTTATCAACCCCCCTTGATACGTTCCCCACTCTTCATTCAGGAGAGGCTAATATTGCCACACTAGCCACAATGTCCTACAGCACGTCCTATTCCAAGACTTGACAGCCTATGTCGTGATGGACAAGCCATGTGAATATAAGTAACAACTCCCCCCCCCCCCTACTGCACAATCTAATTTCTATGCAAATTGTACCCTGCTATGTCGCTGTGCGTAATTTAATGATACCTCTCTCGGCCTCAAGCCAAGGAAATATAGAATGTGATTTTTGAGTCAAAATTTTGTTAATTTTTTTTTAAAGCAGGGGTTTCAAGCGGATTGTTCGTATGCGTGTATCCAAATATACTTCGATTGTAGCGTGCGGTGCATGTATACCGTTCGTCTGTTTGTGGAACGGTGGAAAATTTTTAATATTGGCGACGATGAGTTTGCCAAATAATTAATGAGAGGCTCGGCACGTAACGACATTGCAAACAGGAGATGCTGTCAGTCTGCGATTGTTTGGATACGGTCCAACAGATGGCCAGATCATTTGCTGAACTTATAATAATAACATGAAAAAAAGAGAAAACGTTCAATTCTTTTGTGCACCACAGGGCCGAGTATTCATCACGCAGGTTATTAATAATAGCCAACATGAATGCTTAGAATTCTGCTGTTGTACACGGAATTTGAAATCATAGCATATGATGTGTTTTTCTGTCGCAATTAATGTTGCATCATAACAGTTTAACCGTAAACAGGCTCACAGCAAAACCTTTAAAACCTGTTGGCCTAAACCTATACACGTAAAATGTATTTCAATTTGCAAGCGTATTTTATTTAAGTACCTAATACATAAAAACATATATTTTTATTCTGCCATTCATTTTATAAAAATTTTAAAAAGATTTTAATAAATCAAATTGACCCACATATTTAGTTATTATACCAACGTAACCACATTGTCAATAGCTCATTACATACTTTCATCTACCGTAGTGTGGAGAACGTTAGGTAAGCAATACATTAAATTTTTGCTACCTCATACTGAAAAACTGCACGGTTTTGCATTCTAAAAACATATAAATGCCTATTTTGGCACTAATTGAAAACCCTTTGAGACTGTAAATTTTGATTTTCAAAACCTGTTGACGAAGAGGTGCTCTGTGATGCCTGCATTCAGCTTCTGAAGTAGGATTAACGCAATGAATACCCTAGTGATGTACAAAACATGCAAAATACGTGTATACATTTACATGTAAATTACATAAACTGTATACATGTCAATTACTTGTACATGTACCTTCTGTCTTTTGATTAAAACAGAGAATTTTTCTGTGCTAAAGTACGAGATCGGAACTCGTTTAATTTTCAGTGAAGTACGTACTTACTGTACATGTACCGGTACACAGAGACTGAGATGATTGCGCTCATAGTCATAAGAAAGTTAAGGTTGGTGAAAACTGCGGAAATATTCTGATGTTTCGGCTTAGATAGATAGATAGATAGATAGATAGATAAACTTTATTAAAACAACAAATGCTTCATGCATTTGCCAGTCACAAAGAAGAAACTTTATAAATTAACTCATAAACTTAGCAAGCATCACAGTGAAAAATGTTAAACCTACCGGTATAAAACCTATTAAAACCTTTATTTCAACTTGGAAGCCTACCTGGGTATTTTATTTTTAAAATAATCTATTTTATTCCGGCATGCATTTCAACAATTTGTCAAGAAAATTTGAAAAATCGATTTGACCCATGGTTTGTTTCCAAAATAGCCACATTTTCAATGAGGGGCCATTCAAAGTTGTTGATGTTTGCAATAAGTTTTCGAAATTGTTTTGACCGACCCACCCACCCCGATTTTCGATCTTCAAATATTGATTTTTCATTCAATAAAAAATATATAAGAATGTCCAGTTCAGTGACGGTGGAATGCAGCTGTAGTCCGTATACAGTACCTTCGCAACTACATGGCCCACTGGCATTCCTGTACGTATAGGGAGTCCACCTGGAAACCTGTAACACTAGACCATTCAAACAGTGATAATAAGTATCAGCTCGGTCTAAAAAAAAAAACGACCTATTGTCTTGGCGTAAAGAGGTGTAATGACTCTCATTATTCATGGAGTTATTTAGAAACTTCATTCGTTTTGGATAGAAAAAAATCGAACTTGCAACATGCGCTTTCCAGGCGTACAGTATGTCCGAGTGTATGTCCCCACAACTAGGAACAAGACAGCTAGTACACGTACAACAAATTGTGTGGGAAACAAGATTTTTTTTTGTAAATAGAGAAAAAAAATCATACTTCATGCCTTTAGTTTCAAATGAATCGGGAGAAAATTTGATCAGCTGTTTTTGTGACGGGATAAAGCTGCTAGATCTTTTAATCCCATGCGATTCCGAGCCAACACAATGGAATTATATCGTCTGCAGGATGCCTCTGTTATTCAAGATGCTGATGACTATAGGACTTCTTTTGAGTGAGTGTGTGTGTGTGTGCCAGACACCTATCAAGTCATTTCTTAGAATCTAGGAAACGAAATGCCTCAAGGCCTCCAGGCCATTTTTATTAAAAAGCCGTCGTATGAATTATGGGGGTGTCATCTCGTCGAAGTGAATATGTGTCTGGCAGGCAAATTTTAGCCGGGTTTAGAAATTGCATCTGTCTGTAAAGTTAATGGAATTCCGAGTGAAGTGAAGTCACCAAAAAACAAGCACGAGTGCACAATAAGCTCTGGCCCAGTTCGGAAATGTCTCACTTTATATAATGGATAATAAACACGCATACGCATCAATAGAAACAAAATCACTGTTCCTAAAACCGTCGGCAAAAGTGCATTTTATGACCACGGCATGGCATTTGGTCAATTAGTCAATTGGTTTCGGTCAATTTTCCAGGGACAGACAGACAGACTGACCTACCGACCGACTGACTGACCACCCGACTGACCACCAAGTGACATGAAGAATCTCCTGCCAGAGCTTAAGAAAATAAAAATAAAAGTGTTCATACCAAACCAATTAAGATATTGCATTCAAACTTCAGTGTATTGTTGAGCATTTCAATAAAGTAAAGCAATGCGTGTATTTTAGTTTTCCATAAAAATACTCTTGCTTGCATGTACATGTATTTGAGTACACAGGGATGTACATGTACATGTACATGTGGGCAGTTCCATCATCACAGACATTACAAATCAGACAGTGTTTTTGTACATGTACATGTACCGTATTTTTAATGTTTAGAAGCTCACTGATTAAACGTGAACATGTATTATTTTAAATCTTATAGATCCATCATCTAGTAATGGTTGAGGCGATTACAGACTAGGAGGTTTGGATCATTTCTCTGAATCATTCGTTAGATATTATGGTTAATTGGCTCTGTCAGGGACATTACATTCAAAATAACAAAAGTAATATCCGTGACAGAGCTAATTAATGATTCAGAGAAACGATCCAAAACTCCTAGTGTATTTATAATCTCTTTGGCCATGACTACATTTTGTATACTATACATGTATATAAGGTTTGAAAAATATATTTCCAGGTTTTATTCTCTGAAATTTCGCACACAAAATTGTTGGATTTGTAATGTCTGAAACACTTGAATTTGTGTAAATATGTACACTGTACATGTATCAAAAGTTTGTTTCCATGAGTGGTATAAAGACCATTGGAGAATTTATTTACATGTATCCTTTTGATCTGTTTTTCTCGACATGAATTTCGTGAAACCTTTTTTAGCTCTGGCAGGAGCTTCTACTTGTCACTTGGTGGTCTGTCTGTCTGTCTGTCTGTCTCAAAAATTGGCCAAAAATATGATGTTCCATATGTATGGTACCATCGGCGTCCAATTTTTTGGCGTCGCATTTTAAGCTCTGGCAGGGATCATTTGATCGATTTCATGCAAGACTTTCATGCAAGACTTCTTGCAACATCAGCCTCACTTGAGACTTGAACACGTAATATCGTGCACTCACACTTGTTTCATAAAGTTTCATTGCAATTTTCTTAGTTCGAAACAATAATTGGTACATGTTTGTATGTATTAGGGCCGCAAGTATTATTTGGTCACTCGATTAATCGATCAAAGTGTTGATTATTCAGTTAGATTTTTCGTATTGATTCATCGAAAACCATTTTGTGAAGAAAAAAAAGACTTCCTTTAGAAGGAGTGAGAGACTAGCCAAAAATATCTTAAACCCAAAATTGCAAACATTCCACATAGCGCTAAAACTGAAATCGCCTGAGTGGGGCACTGTGGCAAGGGCGGATCCAGAACACAATTTTTTTGGGGGGACCAAACAATTTTTTGGTTCTCAAAAAAATTACGTTGTTGGGTTCGGGGCCCACTTAAAGGGCCCCCAAAATTTGTTGTATTCTAGATGCTCTGTGGTGCGATCTGAGGCAATTTCTGACCACTTTAACCAATGTTTTTTGAGGAAAAGATGGTGGTGTACTCATTGCCTGCCTTTATTGCGAAGTCATCTTAAAAAAAAGGGGGGGGGGGCATGGCCCCCTTTGGGCCCCCCTGGATCCGCCCTTGCACTGTGGCTAACTGATTACGCTGTTCGACTAATGTGCTGTGGTACAAAATGTACGTGGGCTCGAACCCTGACAGGGAACGTGATGCTTGTGTTCTTGGGCAAGACACTTTACTACAATTGCCTCTCTCCATCCAGGTGTATAAGTGGGTACCTGTGAAAGTATGGTACATGTAGAGACTAAATTGCGCTGATCTCGAGCTACTGCAGAAAAATGGTCTCATTCCTGATGAACAGGGGTAATAATTGTGGAGTGCTTTGATTCCTTAGGTATAAAGTGCTATTTTGTAAGCACCACATTATTATTTTTATTATAAAAAAAAATAATAGAGATATGTAGGTGATATCATTTTTATATCGCCTCTTTTCTCCAACCTGCATTTTTTGAAGAAAAAAACCCCCGGCCGTTCAATTAATCGAAATCGAAAAAGGGAACGATTAATCGATCAAAGAAAATAATTGTAAACTTGTTGCCCTAACATATACCTCCCCATTTACGGTACATTTACATGTACATGTATACTGCTTACAATCATGGCAAGCACAGCACTGTGATGTTGATTGCTCGTAGTGTACACAGGCATGTACATGTATGTAAATGACGATTTAAAAAAGTTTGCCGTCTGAAGACACTACAAAAACTTCCAAATGTAAACAAGTTCTGTTTTTTGCTGTATTCAGCTGGGGCCAATTTCATAGAGCTGTTTAAGCACACAATTTGCACAAAAACGTCTTGCTTGATAAAATCAGGTTACCGGCCAAAACTCCATGCGATTGTTGTGCTAAGTAAACAACAGCTAAATACCGGTCACAAGCAATGTACATCACATGGAGTTTTGGCCGGTAACCTAGTTTTACTATTAAGCAATGTTTTTTCGTGCTTAAGCAAATTTTCTGCTTAAGCAGCTCTATGAAATTGGGCCCTGATCATTCAGACTGTCAATAAAAACATACTGAACTGACATATACATACAGCACTTTTTTTTTCTTCTACGTAGCATCTTTCCCAAGAGCTGATGGAGGCCATTTGTTATATTTAGAGCTGGAAATGAAAAAGAAAAAAAACAAACTATTTATAAGATTCAGAAGCATTTGAATGACTGTTGGATTGGATGTCGGTGGTTTGCATTGTTGAGCCAGGGAGAAGTCCGGCCAAATCAATAACTGCACTTGATTTGGCCGAGTCGGTTGGATCATACCAAACGCATCCTCATTGACACTAATGGCAAACCACTAGAGAAACCTCTCTCGTCTGCGCTGTCCTGAGCACAGATCTTGTCAACGGCTGAGAAGGCACTTCTCTCTACATTTCCAATTCAAAAACAATTTGTCACTCTTGTTATTCCTCTTTTTTTTGGGGGGGGGGGGAGGTGTCTTGGTAGTTTTACATGTATTGATGCCAAACACTCTATGGAATTTGACGAGTCGTGTCATTAGATTGAAAAAGGTCTTTTAAAGCCACGTAGTATCATTTGCAATTACTTTAAAAAGTAACTACTGATTTAACCTGAACCCCCTTGAGTGATTTACTATAGGATCCTTCCTCAATCTTGCAAAGTCCAACACCATAATGGCAAACTCAACACCCAAACTGTTGGACTCTGATTATGGTGGTTACTCCATCAGAATCAAGCCAAACATGCTGTTGGATTTTGAAGGGTTGGGGTGGTTAGGGTTAATGCAGGGCTGACTCACGCATTTCAGGTTGCATATGTTCTCATACTCTCAACCGCACTCGTGATTTCTCACGCTAAAAAAGAAAAATAAATAAAACTAGAAAATGATGTTTAAATGATAATCTTTTGCTCAAAAAAATTGGTTAAAGTGGCCAGAAATTGCCTCGGATTGCACCACACAGCATCTAGAATCCAATTGTGTTTCTGAAACCCACGCTGTTAGGGCTTCGCGCTCGCATTATTATTAGCATGATTACTTCTGATCAAGCTCCATCGCTAAATACTCACTCTCAGCTCTTACTCAAAGTTGGCGGCCCTGGTTAATGACACACAAACCTAGCTTGCACAAAGTGAAGATAGGACTGGTATAAAAAACCTGTGAAACTAGTCTGCCTGAAATGTGACTCAGCACTCAGGTTCAAATTCCCCCAGGCTTAGGTGGATTGGGTCTTCATTCCCAACCAGATCCTAACCAGGTTCCACTGGAATACGCCAGGAACCAGGGTTTGTTATCCTAGCTCTTTGAGAATGAGAGAACATCTCTTCATCATCTTCCCCTGCTACGATTCTTCAGTCTTTTCAAGCTGGCTTAGGTGGATTGGGTCTTCATTCCCAACCAGATCCCAACCAGGTTCCACTGGAATATGCTAGGAACCAGGGTTTGTTATCCCACCTCTTTGAGAGAACACCTCTTCATCATCTTCCCCTGCTACGATTCCTCAGTCTTTTCAAGCTGCGGTTCCTGTGCACTTTTGAAGAGTCCCCGGTATACTAGAAGTACATGTAATATTGTTACTGGAAATGGTACAGTCTGTACCTTAGGGAGACATTCCCATAAGGTTATGCACCAAAAATTTCCAACTTTAATGACACCTACCGGTAACCCCAATTTTCCCTTATCCTACTCCCACAAATTTTGTGTTTTGGACCAAAGCCTATATACTTTTGGCGATAAAATTTTACCTCTACCGGGGGTACATTTGTAAAATAGGAGTTGTGACATTAGGGAGACATTGGAATGTCTCCTTAATGTCCGGTGTCTCCCTAAGGTATAACTTATGACGGAAAAAAATGTGTACATTAAGAGTAAACGTAAATTGATTTCATTATACAAAATTCCAAGTCTCGACAAAAATTGTCAGCTAATGTTAAATATCAACCTTACGTTACGCAAACATGTAGATTTTCTGAGTGCAGTTTATCAATCTAGATCATCACTACGAGAGATCTAGAGTGATGGATGAATGCATTCCCTGGATAAATCTTTTAAGATCTGAATTGCTGATAAAAAAAGCACAAAAACCCATGCACTGCAAAAAAGGCCTTTGTAAAGGGGGGGGGGGATGTGGTCATCCTTATTAAACGTGAAGGGCTTTTATTGAGTCTTAGTGGTTCCCCCTCCCCCCTAGTGCAATCAGTCACAGCTGCCAGATCACAAAAGATGGATTTCATATATCTGGGGGGTTCTGTTGATAAGGCGATGACAGATGAGTTTGTTTGTGTGTTTGTTGTATGGGGGACGGGAAAGGGAAGGATTGAAGAACAAGGTGAGTCAAAAAATGCGGAAATATAATTTCATATTTAACAAAAAAATGAGACCGGCTCCACAAAAAAGGGTATTAAGTCGCGGTGTGCATTATTGGGTTATGGCCCGCTCAACATTGAGAGGGTAAAAAAATTGTCAAAATGTTATGTTCATTTTTTGTCATGATGACATCTTTAATACCTACTGTCTCAGGTTTCATTCACATAGGCCTAAATGTTGATGTTGATGAACAAAGTGGAAAAAACAACAACCATTTTGTGTGCATTGTTCTGATGTTCTACAACAAAGCCAGCTTTTTCAAAGACCGTTTTCTCAGTTGTGTAATTTGAACTCCAAGGAAGTAATTAATATGAAAATACGTCATATCTCCTGAACGGGAGGGGCTATGAGCTCTATTACATACCAAATGAAAGCTTACATTGTGGGCTTTCAAACCATGTATATAACTCAATTTACCCTTGAGTAAGACACAATATCCTTTTTTGGTGGAGCCGTTCACAAAAATAACTATGTCTGGTGAGCCAATTTAATAACTACATAAATATCACCAATATATCACCATAAATATCACCACGTACCCTGCGCTATCAGTTTTCAAACCAGTACATTCACGCATCCTGTCTCCTACATTAAAACTGAAGCACCATACTATTCGTGCACTGGGTCAATTCATTTGTATTGCAGTGGGGCATAAAATAACGAATGAAACATATATGCAATTACTTGTACAGGACACGACAAGTTAATTTTTTTTCTCGGAAAATGCATCTTATCAGTAAAAAAAAGTGTTGTAAAGATTTAGTGAAGTACAATTTGTAGAAACATATTTGAACAAACTTCAAACATGATGGACATGAACATGTATGTACAGTACATGTAATTTTGAGTGGTACAGCCTACAAACACTGTACTATCTGATCTTTATCATCAGCCAAAAAACCACAAAATGTACTTGTGACATGTCCGCTTTCTGCTGCAGCACTATTGCACTAGAGCCACATTGTCTGCGGGGTAATTGTCCAATTTTTCTTCATTTGTTTTGTTACCGCGCGACTCCAAATTGCTAAATCCATCTCGGCAATGATCCCAACATTGCAACGTCGGCGGCCACTCATGGCTTGATGGAGTCGGCCAGGAATTATCTAAGACAGCCAACCGATTGGACAAGAGAAAGAGAAATAAGAGCAATACTTCGTAATATGTCCACGCCAATACTCCAACTTGTCAGATCGTTACTGATGAGTGCATTAATGTTGGAGGGCAAACTCTTTGTGATTGATGTATGTTTTGAGATGGTTATGATATGAAGTACACGTAGGCTTTAAGCTGGCCTCAGGTCGACCTGCGATTTGCTTGTGCCACGACAAAACCGTCGGCATCAAGCAGCAAAATAATACTCAGGTCACAAAACTGAGAAATCGTGTGATTCTCTTGAAACAAGCGGCATCCCGACGCAAAATAATCTCAACCATGCTCATGTCACCCAAACTGCGACGATCCACCATGATTCCACAGCATAGACAGTCATGCGGCTTCTTTGACAATAAGGGAATAATTATGTGTTTGGTCGGTTCGACCCGAGCCATTATCAGCGCGCATTCCCCTGATGCGGTCTAAAATGTACTTGTATTCCCATTCATACCTTTTGAGTCAAAAAGTCCACACAAGTCAAAATTATACATTTCCAACGATTTTGTTGAACAGTTTTACTTCATTGTTTGTTTTAAACAACCCTAGGCTCTAGCTATGGTATACAAATATTGAATGCTTCGAGTGGTGTAGTAAAACTAGCCTCCCGAGGTGATCCATGGACATTCTATTTTCCCGAGGCGAAGACGAGGGGAAATAGAATGGTCCATGGATCACCGAGGGAGGCTAGTTTTACTTTACCACGAGATAAAGCATTCAATATTTGTTTTATAACACTTCACCCACAGATTCTGCTTGATTTTAATATTTTAAATTATTTAAATCTGAACACAGTTGAAATAAACTTCAATTTCAATACAAAATTGGTGGAAAATGTTTTTCTCTCTTCCAAACTACCCCTTCACGAAATGTATGAACCCAAGTCTGCGGCGCGCTCTCTTTGGAACAGTACGTGCTACGCGCAACTTTTGACCGTGCACTTTTGACCGTGCACAGAAAGATAGCAAAATTAGAAGGTAACATGTGACTCGCTCTCGGCCAATCAAGACACAGAATCTGTGGGTGAGGTGTTATAATATGGAATATCCTCTTGTGAGTAGTAGTAAACGATCTCATTATATGGTAATTGACGCGCGCATGGTGTGTACGGCGTGATGAGCGCTGGTGTCGTGTGCTGAAAATAGGATGTCTTGATGCGCGCACAATCGCGATGTCGTCGTAGAAGTTGAAATTTGTTTACTCTTGCGACTGTTGATTTTTTTTAGCGCAAACTCATTCCGATCATTCCGGCGACTGAAATGTTCCCAATGGTTGTAGCTCAGACGCAGCTTGATCCTGAAAAGTCAGCCGCCGACTGATCTGTGTTGTCGCAAGGTCGACATGAAGCCTGCTTTAGAGCTGTCCATTTTTCGAATAATTTATAATTCGACTATTCGAAACTGTGTTTGACTGAATATTCGTACTCGGTATATTCGAAACTCGGCGGTCCAGATTACACATGCCAGCTGCAACTGCATGCTGCACCTGTCAAAAGTTGCACGCAAAGCGCACTGGTTAAAATTGTGTGTGTGGCGATCGATGTTACGGGCCGCAGGAGTGTTTTACAGTAAGTATTTAATAGTTGTCAATGGCTTTAACCTCCTAAAAGGATGGGAACAATGAACTGCTGTTCACCTAAAAAAAACAAGTTACTGTCAACAAAAAGTGGCATCTGACAATAAAGCGCAACATATTTACGCTTCAATTAACATCACAGTCGTGTGTGTACCGGTACATGCATAGTTTTTTATTTTTTGAATACATGAATTCAAACCAGCAAAAAGCTATTTGAATATTCCGTTGATGATCGAATGTTTGAATATTCGGTATACGGGATAGCCCTAGTAGGCTTGTACATGTATGACTGCATGATGGAATAAAAAACAATCGATTCTACCGGTATATTAGTATGACTCCACTTCAAATGTATAGGAATCAACATTGCACTAGAATTACGTCGCATTCGTAATTCACAATTGTACATAATTGTATGTTGCTCGTAACCAATTGTTATGGAGGTTTTTCCCAATGCTTTTGAGCAGAGTAAATTAATTTTCTGACTCCTGAATGAGATGGAGTTGTGACTCGTGAAGACCTGGGCAGAATGCAAATGGATTCCAAAAATATGTTAAAAGTTGCCCAAGCTTGATGTAATGTCCCAATTTACTCCTTTAATGGGTTCAATTTAATGGCACTTCTAAGTGGAAAATGCTGCTTAACAAAAGTTTGTGACGAGCAACAATACATGTACATACATACATGAATGTGCACAGTTAGCATTCTTTGTAATGATGTATTGATGTAAACTGTGTTAAAGTAATTTATGGTTACACCTCTATGTTCTGACACCCCTATGTTCTGATGTATACCCCTACATGTATGTTCTGACACCCCTACTGGTATGTTCCGACTGCAAATATTCCTATTCCTAACCCTAACCCTAACAGTACCCTAACCCTAACCCTAACCGGGAGTAACACAATCGTATGTGTGGGTTGTCGAAACATTGGGGTGTCGAAACATAGAGCAGTCACCAACCGTCATGAGGGCATTTTAAACTGGCAAATGGATCACTGGAAATTTCACCTTCCGGTACAACCAAATATTTGAATATTCGATCGAATGGAAGGTTGAATATTCAAGTATTCAATTATTCGAATTGACTCAGCCCTAGTCTGGAACTCAAATCCAGCTGCTGGCTGTAATTTTAAAACTGCTTCCCCCAACTCGCCTCTATAACCCAAGAGCATGTACATGTAACTTGATACCAGCATTCAAACAAGAACATTCTATTTACCCACCCACGGGAAAAATATTGTTGTTTCATTTTTTTCAGATGCATGGACTATGAATTTCTATTTCCCCATCCAGGGAGGAATAGAAATGTTTGTGTGTCTAAGAAACTTAAGATAACCACCTGCCTGACGAGCCATATTTGCTGAGACACACTAGCGCTGAATATTTCTCACACTGGCTGGGGACGATCGAGTCCGTGAATCGCAACCCAGAGGAGTCGTAACCACGGCCTGTATAATATCCTCCCAAACCACATTGTACATATACCTCGTCAGTACATTAATAAATTCCGCCTAATGAAGCATTGAGTCAGCGGGGCCGGGGTGTGCAGTAGACTGGCGACGCAGCAATCAGGGAACGAGACACAGAGACAGTCACCATGACAAAAGGTGTCTGCCCAACGGCCTGCCGTAGCAAGAATTTTATTGCATGATAATTGGGTGTCTTGTCATCACCAGTGCACAGCTTTGCTGTGGAATTTTATATATTCATATTTTCTTGTCCTCTGATTTATTGGTTTAAAAACGTTCGTGATTGTTGCGGGCCTTCAACTTCAAGATTGCAGATGTGCTTGGGTAATCAAGCAGTCCACTTTTCGGCGGTTGCATGCACCGACGACGGAATTTTGAATATGGAATTGTCACCTCATTTTCATTTCTGAGAAATGCGTGGCCCAAACTTACACACTTTTTAGATGATACACCTCAACAGATGCTGTTGTACATGACAGTGATTAGAAAAATTAACCGCTGAATATTTGAAATTCAAATGAGCTTCAGTTTCTGAAATATGCATGGAGCACGTTTGTGTACATGTAATATGAGATTTAAAGGTTTGCATGGTGGAAAGATACTAAAACAAGATAAGTTTGCGGTAGCACCATGTGAATAAATCTCTTTTGTGAGTATGTGTGGTTCTGAAAAGAACCGGAGGGACTCAACGTTTGAGTCCCTCCGGTTCTTTTCAGAACCACACATACTCACAAAAGAGATTTATCCGAGAAAGTGTTTGAATGTGGTATGAGAAATTGGATTTTGTCAGAATGTCCAAAGATGGACAGCCACAGTGCTATGTTACCGTTCACAACTATGAACTAGGGCATTCCTGAATACACTGAATACTTGATCATCAACTACATGTAATATTCGAATAGTTTTTTGCCGGTTCCGAATATTTGAAAACAAAAATTTACTCAAACATACGTGACTGTGTTGCTATTTTACATGCATCATAAAGTTGTGGTGTTTTACTGTCAGGTGCCACTTTTTTGTCGACGGTAATTTTTTTTGTCGATGGCGGTTCATCGTTCACATCCTTTAGAAGGTTAAAGCCCTTTACAGTTAAAAATAACTTACTGCAAAACACTTATGTGCCCCATATCGATCGTCGCACGCCAAGTTTAATTGGCCCGCTCTTCTTTTTTTTTACCGGCGCAGCACGCAGTTGCGCCGCAGCTGGCAAATTCGAATATCCGAATATTCGGTCAAACACAGTTTCGAATAAACGATAACTAAATTATTCGAAATTGGACAGCCCTAACATGTATAATGTATCTGTTGGGCCGACTGGCATAGTGATGAATTGGAAAGCCCTTATTTCACACCCAGCTTAATGAGAGCAATTAATGTTGCCGCAGAACTTCATCGGAAGCTTGATTGCTTGATTGGCTCGCATGCATGCATGACACGCACAGCGGTTTGCTGTAAACAATGTGTTAAACAGTGTGTAAGAGTATAAACTGCCTTTATGTGTCAATGTGAAAGATCTGCATTTTCAAAATGTTAGGGCCTAAATTGTAAGTTTTCTGTGGTTTTCAAGTTGTGTCATGTTATGAGAACTCCCTTTGTAAAATTGTTGATACCAAATTGACGACCTAAAATCCATCATTTTAGCCAAAATGCCAGTTTTCTTTTTTTTCCTTTTTTTTTTTTTACAAACAATACACTTAAGGCCCCCCCCCCCAAAGTCTTTGGTTTCGGGTATGGAGCTTGCCCCGAAAGTGGTGCGGCGACGCGTTTTTTTTTGTTTTTTGTTTACTTTTTTCTTCTTCAAATGTGGGCTGATGACTGCAAATGCTGCCTGACTATATTTAGTGCAAAATATATGGGAGCCCAGAGAGGCTACATAAAGATATACTTGTTTGTAACACCATCTAAAAACACGTTAAAATTGCACAGCAGCAGGATTCCTGTCAAACCAGTGAGTATAATTCATGCCACTGGTTGTTTTACTCGTGATTTTTCATGTACTCGAGTAGGCCCTACTCGTCCTGGTGCGAGTAGAAGCAGGTACTCGCGAGTAGCAATTTTAGGGTTTAGGGTTCACGGCTTAATACGTCCCCTGCAAACAGGGAATCACTCCCTCCACCTCTCTCTCCCTAGGATTCCATTCATTCAAAATTCAAGTAAATGACTCAAAATGTCGCACAATAAGGATAACTCAGTGCTGGAGAATGTGGTGTAACTTGCACGCTATTTGCTTGTAGTCACACGTACTTCCCTTCATGTACTAATGTACGGTAGGCCTATAGGCCTATATGCCTTTTTATGGAAATTTGGTTAACTACTCGCGAGCACTCGACTACTTGCAAGTAATTTCTTTGTGAGTACTCGAGTAGAAAAATCCACTACTCGCCCAGGCCTATAGTCCCAACTGAACAGTGCTTCATGGCTCGATCATCAGCTACGCGAAGATGAACTTTAATCACACATTCATCCCAACCATTGGGGAGGATGGAAGGCGTGATGGTCTATGGATTGTCACACCGTAGTTCCGTTGCTCTGCAGCACTGTTGCTGATGGATGAGAACAAGTGGGATTGTGATGGACCGCTAAGTGATTCATACAGAAGACTATTCAGGATTAAACAGAAAATGTGGAGTCTTTAATCTGCAATTTGCGGCTTGTTCACAAACCTCATTAAGTCATTGTGTACTCAGATTTTGGGTTTTATTTCCTAATTAACCCATTAGCCCCAATTACTCCTTGTACCGCCTTTGAACGCCGCTAAGAGAAAAGAGGCAGAATAGGGTGTACATTTTAAGCTCCTTTGCAGAGAACTTTGCTTAGTATGTAAAATGCTGGCGGAGCATAATAGGGTTACCAGCCAAAGTGCCATGCAAAGCATATTGCTGATTGTGACTGGTACTCACTCAATCACTCACTCACTCACTCCGTCGACCCAAGTGGATGCTTGAGACGAGCGCAAATTTATACATATTGAGTGCATATTGCTCAGTTTGAGTGAAACAGTTTGCTATGTATTCTGCTTATAACATGTAGCACAAAAGAAATTGGGCTGAAATGAGTTGTTTAGAGAACTGTATACATACGCAGTTAAGGCATGTAGGCCTACATAAGGACCCTTTGCTTTTCATGCAGTTTGTTTCCAATAACAACCCCACTCAAAATCCAAAAAAAAGAATGTTCAAACCTAACCTGTTGAAGTTTCAGCTCGGTGGATATAGACCATTATCATGTTGCGGCTATCTTGATTTTTTCCCATTCAAATCAAGGTAACCAACGCGAGGCTGGAAGGAAAAGTAGTCTGGTTCCTTTTTGCACAAAAAACATTATCATTCAGTACTGTTATTGGATACAGGGAACATGACTGAAATTGTGGCAGCATGATAAAGGTCTATTATACACAACCTTTTGGTCATAAAACAAAATTTTGTCTATAGCATTCTGTATTTCCATAAACTGATCATTGGAAATCACCTACATGTACATTTCTCTGATTTCTTTGAAATGACAGCAAGCCAGACGGAATAATTTCACGGGGTGTTTAGTACCAGTGCGATCTTTAATCCAAGTAAGCTTTTTGATAATAATTCGGTACATTACTTAAGGGATATTTTATGCTAATGATCCTACATGTGTATATGCCTTTAATTGTCATTTCTCCTCAGATTTGTTTTCAAGAGATTTTGCGAATTCATACAACCCCATCAAAGCATTGATGTTCGGATCTGAAACCGCCAGTTCACTCCCCCTCCCTTGTATTTCTATTTGATGTGCTGTTGAAACCTCTCTTCAGACATTTATCGGGATTGATTGAACCACTCAAGAAACGTGCAAAATGAAAATGGCCTCAGGCAATGCCTGATGTCTTATGCTGACGCAATATGTACTAGTGTGAGCATGAATACGGACATGCATTATGTACATTGATGTGCAATGTTGTCAAACTCCATACATCGGTACATGTACACGTTGAATGATATAATTTACCCCATGTCCAGACCAGGCGCGGTTCTACGGGGGGGTGGGGGGGGGGGGCTTTAGCCCCCCCCCAAAATAAATTCCATAAAAAGAAATTGCATTAGCAAAAAGAAGGATTGTGATGTACATGGGAACGGTCTCCCCCTAAAGAAATAGTCGTGACAAGGGTGCATTTGTAGTTAATATAGTGTGAATGATTTTAGGATTTTATTGGCGCTCGCCATTGAAAATATGGCATGAGACTGGTAAATTTACATCAATTGTAGCCCCCCCCCCCAAATTTTTTTGTATAGCCCCCCAAAAATAAATTCCATAAAAAGAAATTGCATTAGCAAAAAGAAGGATTGTGATGTACCGTACATGGGAACGGTCACCCCCTAAAGAAATAGTCGTGACAAGGGTGCATTTGTAGTGAATATAGTGTGAATGATTTTAGGATTTTATTGGCGCTCCCCATTGAAAATATGGCATGAGACTGGTAAACATCAATTGTACAATGGTTGAATTTGCAAATAATCATATTTGTGACACCTGTGAAAATGGCTGTGATGTTTGTTACTATGGATATCAAACATATTTCCAATGCCGTTTTGGATTTAAATCAAATTCCCAATGCCTCAAATTGTAGAGGCAAACAAATTTAATATTCCACATTCAGTCCCTAGAAATTTATTGTGAGGATAAATTTAGACATTTGCAGTGCACAGCAAGAATACTAGGGCCTACTGTACATGAACGCCCCTGTGATTGATCGGATATATATAAGTCAAGGTTTAGTTAACTAGGGTAATTTAAATGTCACACAGTGGGACAGAGAAAGACATGTCTGTGTGCATGCATACATGGACTTGCAGTACTCCAACACAAAAGTAACACTTGTTTGTCTAGACCAAAACAACCGATCAAGGTTCAGCATTCCATAATTTAAAATTAATGTAGTATTTTCAATTTAGTACAGTTATCATACCGGTAGGCCCTACATATTTAAATTGTTTACAAAAATGCTCTTTTGGCAGATTAAATTTGTTTCCATGGCAACGTTATGTTTTCGAATTACCGGTAGAGTTTAATAGAAGGTCAACACCAGATTACTACCTTGTTAACTTCAAGATGTTCGGACCTTAATTAAATACATACATGGAAGCAAAATGTCCTTTTTAGTTAAAATCAATTGAAAACGAAAAATACCAGAAAATGAAAATTTCAGTACTGGTATGTATTTTATTGCAATATAACCTTGTTAAAAGTGTGGGCTTTATATACATTCACAAAATTTTCCTTTTTAGTTTACAACCATTTGAAAACCAGAAATACTGGAAAATGAAAAATTCAATATAACATGCCGTGTTGGAAATTTTGAACAAGAACTGTTTTGATAGAATCATTGAACATTACTGTACTGGTATAAAGGCCATTGTAATTACGAATGCCTTCAAAGTGACAATTTATTTCAAACCAGCATTTTTTTGGCCCAAATTTTTTTTTAAGAAAGACAAGATATTTCAGCCTAATTAAATGTTTTCATTTTCATAAGTTTAACACCAAAAATACTTAGGTTTCCTATAGGTGTCCTGTAGGTTTTCCTGAGAACATTCTAGTAGAGTCTAATAGGAAAGAACAGACTATGGGTCAATGGAGTACCAAAGTCCGACGTCAGTTTTCATTGTTATGGTTCATGCGCCGGTTCCAGGTAGTTGACTAGAGTTAAGTCTGACGAATCTGTGTTCCAGTGAAGGTAGCCCAACTTGCTCTAGGCTGCTTGCATACATGTACATGAACAACATTGAGTGAGGACTCCAGTATGGTTATAACCATTCTCTAGTCGATTATTTGGAACCGGACCTGCAGGGCACGCGGTTCCATCACTGGTTACCAATAGCCTTGTGCATCATATTGCACAGCAGGGAGCCAGGAGCCAGACGTTTTGCGATGACATTTTGACCAGCGTTTGACTATAGAGATATTGGCACATTGATATTACAAAATGTATTAGTGTGCTGGTGTAAGTTAATTATGTCACAAATCATTCACTAGTTAACTAATGGTCCACGCCAGAACTTGTTCATGTAGAGTTACTGGTCTAGCCCCCTCTTTTGACAGATCAGATTGAGTTGAAGGTGAAACCATGACCTATTAGTTCTTTATGTGTGTACATGCATAACGTACCTGCAATAAAAGCGAAATTCCCAGGTGCCAGCTCTCCACAAACTACCAGTATAATCATATACACAGCAATTTTTTTTCCAGATTTGTCAAAAAATAACAAAATAATAAAAATAGCTGTCCTTACACATGTACAATGTACATACACATGTCGATCATGTGCAGGCTTTCAAAAGTACATCCAATTGTGCTATAGGAAACAATACCAGTATCTTTCACAGAACAAGCAGACGGCAGGCTTGAACGGAGGCCAATACACAGATAAAATTTAATGGCTCCCATTTTTTATTTCATTTTAATGACTTGAAAAGTTAGAAATACCTTTTCACAATGACCAAGTTATCGACTTTCAAGTAAAAGAGTTTTTTTGGGCTAATACATGTATAGCAAAAACTGTTTAGACACAATTACCATCTCTCGTACATGTACACATGCATGACATGCTTTTTCGAACACATTTCGAGCAGCAAGCGCCCGTGTTTTGAACATTTTCAACACTGCGCAGTTCTTGCTTGATTGCGTAAAATACGCAGTTGCAGTTCTCTGACAGAGATATGGCCGTCATTGAGCAAGCCCTATAGGAACAAAGGAAAACAAAAGAAACAAAGGTTTTCCCCACAGGTGTTTGTGTGTAGGGCTGGGTGAACGTATAAACATTGCCTTATGGGGTACCGGAACAATGGGAGGTACCCCACAAGGAATGCCCACCGACTTGCGGGGTACCGTTTTAGTACCCACAAGTTTTTCATGAAATAGAATGGATTTTACTCAAAAACTAGGAATTTCCAAGGTGGGTTGATCTGTCGCAAATGGAAGAGGTTTAGAAAAGAAATATAAAGTCCGGATTTCAGCCCAAGAAATTAATTCTGGTTAAAATAAGAGCATTTTGAAATTAGTGTGCCACATTGCAAAACTTTAGTACATGAGAACAAAGGAAGTACGGTACCCCACTTCTATGCCTGTGTAAGCGTATGTGTGCTCGTACGGGTTAATATGTTACTCTTAAAAACTGGCTGATCATAAATAATAATAAGAAACAGTGCTTTTCAAGTGCATTTCACACGAAGTTTCCATTAATTGCATTGAACAAGAGTAAGACAAAGATTACAAAGAGTTACATGTGAACAAGTGTGTTTTTAAGGCCGATTTAAATGTTCTGTAGTGTGCCAGATGAAGTAAACACACAAGATGCGTTTGCCGTAGGCATACCGGTGACTTTGCTCTATGTTCAGACACCCCTATGTTCCGACAACCTAGATTGTGTTACTCCCGGTTACATGACAACATAATCAATTCAAAGGTTTTCCAAATTACATTTTGATTCAAAAGTTTACAGGATGCTATTAAAGTTGTACTAATAAAAACTACAGTAACTTGCTGTTCTTTGAGTTATTACAGGTCAATTGTGAATGAGTTTGCAGTTTTATGAAATTATGAAACATCTAACGAGCCAAACCTTGAACAGAAATGTCGCTACACTGCATGTAGCCGTGTAGGTCTTCACACATGCATACGTGTACATGTCGCACATGATCACGAGGACAAAAACACATGACGTTGCAAATTTGAAATCTTGTATAGATTGTCCAATTAATTTTACAAGGGAATTGTAAAAATCAAATCTTGGGAACTTTATTTTCATCAGTGAATTGGTTTGCAACTATAAATAACAGCATATGATACTGTCATATGAATATTAAATTGTATGAGTATTTCATGGGTGGTGAAAGAACAGTAAAAAATAAAACCTGAAATGTTCTGACATCGGAGCTATCTGAATGGGAACTTTCATTTATTTCCAAAATCTTGTCAATGTATAATGTGCTACACGGTGAAGTTGGAACTCGTGAATGTAAGGTTTATGAGTAATGTGAGCTGTTCGTTCTTCATAAATAATGTCATCATGTTTAAAACGATGACATTATTTATAAATGTTATTCAGACAAGCGGAGCAGTTCTTTGCAAACACATTAGTGCGTTCTGCGATACCATCGCGTTTCACCGCACAATTAGCCTGCTGCCTTTCCACGAAATTTGTGGGGGCCGCCGCAATGTTCCGATCCAACAACAGCCTTTTATCATGCGGAGGCAGGTGTCGTTGCCATGCCGACGGACATCATAAACGGGGGCCCCTAATTGTGGGAGTAAACACGTGCAGGCTTAATGGTGAGTTACGAGCTGTGTGTAATGCAGCTGACGCTCTTTTGTGTTTTTGCTTTCCATCATTTTGCACACTGTTTGCTCGGCGGTAAATTACTGGCTGGAACTGACTGCACATGGCAGGCAGAATGTATGCATCACACCTCAGGCGTGGATCATGGAAGCAGACGCCATCCAGGGCAGTCCAGGGTGCAGCCTTTGACGTCCTGCTTCAGCCACTGATACAATAGACCTTATTAACGGGAAGCCATTCTTGATCGTTTTCCCTTAATTTTGTCCACACATAACACAATTTTGGCGTGCGATTATCGTGCGTTTATACTAGGGCTGTGCGTCGGAACCGGGTGCCCGAGTACCCGACCGTTAATGTCCAGAACCGGTTCCAGATTATGGAATCGAGTACCCGTAACCAACTTTGCAAATTACTTTGTAACTTCTCAGTCAATGGAAAAGAAATGTTTCGAATGTCAGTGAGAACATTTCAAAATGGAAAACAGGATACATGGAAAACCAAAACCAATTTCATGGTTTATGATGCTTGCGAAAGTTGCAGTTTGAACCACATAGCTAAAGAGCTCACTGTACAATGTATGTACACCCTATCTAGCTGTATTGCCGCACCGATGTGGAAGTATTATCATGCGGACCTTTATATAACAGTCTGAACAGCAACTTCCCAGATTTGAAGTTTTGGCTTGGGTTTCTTTTACGAGTACCTGGATACCCGTATTTTTTTCAATAGGGTACCCGGTTCCTGTACTACCCGTAAATGCACACCCCTAGTTTATACGCACAAAACAATGAGTACATTTACGTGTCGAAGGCATGCGACTAATTATCGCGCAATTTTTAAAATCAAATTTGATTAGATTTTATCGCACAACAAAAGACATCGCATGCGTACCCGGTATGCCTCAGGTGCCCGAACTGATTGGTTGTACAAAATGGACGAAAAAAATAATTACTGAGGTGCAGAAATACCGTGAATCGCATGACACATCTAACAAAGACTACAAAGGCATCGAAAGCATGGACATCATATAGGAGGAAATTGCCACGTTTGGATCCTTGGGCCAAATAGAAATAAAACCTGTTTAGCGTCCCAAACCGCTTGCTTTTTGGAGGCCGCCTCCTTTTTTTTTTTAAAACCTGAAAATATGATACATCTTAAACAGTGAGATCATTTAGGCATCTTTGTCTGTTGCATCTAGCCCATATAAAACTGGTATATCATTTCCTGAGTCCAATGGCGGCCATTTAAAAAAACAAAACTGGCCGCCATCTTGAAAACAATTTTCGCATCCGATTTCACTGGATCCAATGTTACCAAAAGGTTCACGAAGGAAGTCACATGAATCAAAATTGACGGGTGCTGTTTTCTCATCATGTGACAGGACATCATGTGACTTATCATCATGTGACCTTACAGAATGGAATCAGGCATCTGTGCAGGTAACGTTGGGGTCTAATCGCAACGGTGAAAACAACTTACTGGTGATGGGGTGATCTGGTGAACCGGTAAAATCAGAAAAGTGTGCGCCAGGCTTAATAAGAATGCTGCACAGAAAAGATGCACTCACAGAAAAGATGCACTGGCTGGTTGCTCAGTCAGTAGAGCACATGGACTGTATTCTAGAGGTCGGTGGTTCGCATCCAATTCTTGTCTGTTGTCTCGTTCGATAGATAGTACATATACTTGAGAAGTACATGTAAAATTTGTCAAAAATTATGAAAATTCATTTTATTGCATACAGAATAAAATGCATTATTCTCAGTGACCACACAGATGGGCTTCTGCCCAAAGGCCTCTGGGGTCCTGGATTTGCATATGATCTAGGTACTCCATTCCAATCGGCTGACCAACGGACAGCATCTGCTGACCAATGGACAGCAGGGGGGCATAGCTAAGATTCCTGGTGCAGGACTTAAACTGCTAAGTTTAAGGGCCATTGGCCTTACGTTTATCGTCGATATGTAATAAAAGCAGTTGTTAAGCTGTACCAGAATCACAACAAAGTCCAATTTTGTTTTTCATGTGAGTTGTCTGAGAGTAATGTGTGGAAGCACGGTGTAGTGTTGCACGCCTACATGTTGATCTGACACTTATTTATTTGTGTTTCTGTAAATATCAAAGCATCAAATTAATGGATCTGCAAAAAAAACACTCATTACCAAGAAAAGAAGTGATAACATGTATTTGTTGCTACTGCGGGTTACTTAAATGGTGTACATGTACATGTACTGTTTGAAATGTTTAGTCTACCGAATCCTCTCAGGAACACTAAAAATAATCATTACGTCAGACAGAAATTAAACATTATTGTGTTTGGCAGCTCTTGTAACATAGAAGTTCTGTACTTACATGTATAAACAACGGTCACTACTTTGGGTTTATTAAAAACTTCCTGAATGCACCCTGTGTACAAATCAGAGTGCTTTCCATTTCTTAGTAACAGAATGCACATGTGCATGTATTGGCGTGTTCATCTATTCAAACCGTGGACGAAAAATACCACAGAACAAAAAGAGGACAATATCGTCCACTATTTCCAGCATACGTCCATGTTTGGGGTCATGTACAAAACATAAGGGAGTCTTCCTAAAAAGTTAGAGTACAAACAAAAGAGGGACAATAGGACGTCCACGATCGATGGTATGAACACAACTGCATGTGCAGAAGCCAAAATCATTGCTACTCTGTGGAAAATACTAATCATGGTGCAAAATGTTCTCCTTAAGTTTTTTTGCGAAGATTCATCACTGTTGGTAAAAATGAAAAGCAATGACATATCCAAACTGGGCCCAGGGGGTGTGTTGAAAAGCTCTGGCCCCTAAAGATTTTGGTGTACGTAGGGTGGATGGTCTTAAATTACGTTTGTTTTTTGTCTTTGATCGTTTTTTTTTCTGTTGTCTTGAGCAGTGTCCGAAAATAGCTTTGTTACATGTACATCTGCTCCAGAGCATAACAATCTTTGTGGAAAACCTCTTAAGAAGCTTTTCTTGTAAATGCGCAACGGATAACATTCAGCTGATCACTTTCTTTGATTGTTTGCGTAAAAGATAAAAGCCCCGCGATTGATATGTTTACAAATACCCATTCATCCCATCTCATAGTCATTTATTAGTCAGCTATGAATAGTTTACATCCATCATTAGGGCTCAAAGGAGAAAAGTGCACAGTGTGGAAAGATAGAGAAGTGCCGAACCGAACGCCAGCAATCAAGATAATGGTCGTGGTTCTTGAACCGTACTATGCTATTTATGTATCCTGTGCGTGAAAGTTTCTTTTCCAGTGTCGCTCAGCGAATTAGATTTTTTTTTCTGTAATAAATTTTCATTGTGTATGTTTTAATATATTCCAACCAAAAGTCTTTTTGGGGGGGGGGGGGGCATCTGCAACCTTCTGAAATTAAGGCAGACTGGTTCCTGGTCCGTACATTATCCATACTGATTGTGGGGCAGGAGAACGGAACTATAGATACGTGGGCCAATTTTTTTTCAGTTGATGTCTCATTCAAAAGTGGATAATTATTGTAATAGCTAGAAAAATAGCAATTTAGAAAAAGAATACATTGTTGGGGGGTTTGGGATTTTCTATTGTTCCTCATCATCTAATTGTAACTTTTTCTTATACTCAACTTTTTTGCAACAGCTCCCATTGGCTTTGTACATGTTTTCTAAACGAGGTCGTCCTCGATTTGACTCCTTTCCTCAATTACTCGATGATGTTTTGTTGTGTGTCCTCGATTTACACCATAAACATGCGCACATACATCCTTTCTTCTTTATAGTATAGCGGTGATATGTGTGGGTGTGCACATGTATAATGTATGCAGACGTACAATGTACCGGTATATACAGTTTCCTTGTTGACCCATGTAAGTTTTCAACTATGTGATGTCAACGTCTTATTGAACTAGAATCACTGGGTTAGGTACGGGTCCACAGTACGGTCAGAACGAAGTGGATTTATCAAGTTTAGGGTGTGTGTGTGGGGGGGGGGGGGGGGGAGGGAGGGGGTTTGTTTTGTTGACTCAGGGAAATTCTGTAATTGATTATCATTTAATAATAATAATAAAGTGAACATTTATACTGCGCCATATCTGTCAATATGACACTCCTGGCGCAAATTATGAGACGAAAGAGAAAAGACAGGTAACCGTAATGAAGTATATATGAACATATGAGACCCATTATGTAGCACCTTTTTGCTAGGTGCTGCGGCGCATATTGCTGCCACTGCCAGAAACACCGGGGCAAACCCTTCTCTTAGCGACAAGTGCAGTTACTGGGTTCTTTAACGTGCATTACACAACACACGGGACCTACGGCTTTACGTCCCATCCGAAGGACGAAGCAATAATGGTAAAGTGCCTTGCTCAAGAGCACCAGCACTTTAATACTTTACAATTGCTTTCAGCCTTTTTTTTTATTACTTTCAATACTGATTGCACACAGAAGACATGCTGATAAGCAACAGTCGTGTTGTATAATTTCAAATTGCAAATTCTTAAAACCTTTTGATACCTGCAGATGGAACTGTGTTACATTCATGTACGAGGGGTGATTGCTAGGTCCGTGGCCTTAAGGCAGATTGGAGATGAGCTGTACAGTTTTGAGTGATTATTGTGTGCAGTTCAACTTGTTGAATGATTATACAGAAAGTTTGAAGTTATTATCTTCAAACTTTCTGTTTTAAATCATTCAACAAGTTGAACTGCACACAATATCAGTCAAAACTCTATAGCTCATCTCCTTCCTTTAGGCCACGAACTTATCAATCACCCCTCGTACATTCACTTAAAGCTACAGTCCATCATTTGCAGCTATCCGAAAAAGTAACTGGTGTATTATTGTTGAGAAACATACTTGGTTGAAAGATAGTAAGTGGACTAAACTCCCTGTGAAATTATTCTTTCTGGCAAGCTATCATTTTGAAGAAGTAATCAACGAAAGAAGGCCTTTCCAACGTTAAGACGCACCGTTGGAAAATTTAAATTAGTAGTTCTTTTTTTTTATTCGGCGCAAGGCGCGCAAGCATTGGCACGACGCACAGGCGCGCGCGGTTGCTATAATTCGTCGGATCAGTGCGCGACATCGCGTATACATGTAGCTGCAATTCAAAACAATTCAAAACATGATTCAGCAACTTTTGATTTGAAATTGAGATCCTAGAATGTTGTTTTTCTCGAAATATACATGTACAGCTAAAGCTGAGCTGAACCTTCATCAGGTTAGTTGTTCAGTATCCTTCATTAGATTTTGAACACTTTTGTTGCTTCAAACGAACAAAATGCACAAATTACAAATGATGGACTATATCTTTAACCATTAGACCTTCTTGTAACATATGCACATGTACTTACCCTTCTACTTGTACACGTATATGTAATTCTCAGCAAGTTCACTGAAATTTCAAATACATGTACATATTAACTTTTACTAGCCTGTTTTATACTTTACCTTAATAATAAAACTACATCATTACTGTTTCATATACCTGTAATATGTGTCTGGGACTGTTTTATACACAAGCTTGATAGTTAAACTAGCCTGTAACAGTTTTTACAAGTGTTTGTTCACCGGCCGGGCTAGTAAAAAAAATCGGGCCCTGCTCAGCCGGGCATTTTCCGTTCAGTTCAGTTCATTTTAGGTAGAGTATGTCATTTGCCATTTGTGCATTTTGTTTGTTTGAAGCAACACAAGTGCTAAAAATCTAAAGAAGGGTGCTTAACAACTAACCTAATGAATCTTTAGCTCAGTGAATGCTGTGTATTCCGAGAAAACAATATTCTAGGATCTCCATTTCAATTCAAAAGTTGCTGAGTCATGTTTTGAATTGCACCTGATTTCAGTGTCTGGGACACGTTCTCATTCAGCTCATTGCAGCTACGCTATGTCACGCGCTGAACCGACGAATAATAGCAACAGCGCGCGCGTGTGCATCATGTCAATGCTTGCGCGCACCCATTCACGGCTTCGCCAAATTAAAAACGAACTACTAACGGAAATTTCCAAAGATGCGTCTAAATCTTTGGAAATGACCTTCTTTGATTGTTTCCTTCAAAATGACAGCATGCCAGGAAGAATAATTTCACAGGGAGTGTAGTGTCATTACTATCGTTAAACCAAGTATGCTTTTAATTTCAACAATAATTTCGTCAGTTACTTTTTGGATAGCTGCAAGTGATATACTCTACTGTCTACCTTTAAACCAAATACCAACACTTGCACTGTCTCTGTATTTGAGAAAATTCAGAAACTATACTCACTATACATGGAATTGTAAGTCTATCAATCCGGGGTACTTTTTTCTTCTTGTTTATTCACCCCAAACAAGGCTAACAGCCACCCCAGGTACAGGGCTATGAGAGAAATTTAAAGAAGAGTACATGTAGGTACTCAGGAAAACTTAAGGTAGGATTTAACATTCCTCTTGAAACAGGACAGATCATAGGTTGAAGGGAAACAAGCACCAGACAACTTTACCCATACATTTTTGTGTGTTCCTTTGATAAAAACACCTTTGCACAAATAAATGCGTTGGTACGTACGGTACATGTACTTACATGTTGAGGCATGTACGGTACTTGTATGGAATTGACAATGATAAATTTATCACTTATTAACACCCTTGATTGATATTGCATATTTGGGAAAAATTGGCTGGTTGCTAATTACAATGTAAAAGTAGTGGTACCTGGTAAGGGTACATGTGTGTGAACAGTGCTTTTTATGATCAATCTATGCTTTCTTAAACAAAGTACAAATATGCTAAAATATAATCTATACGCAAATGTACCATTGTATTGCATGTTCTTGTATCAGATATGGGAGCCACTCGCCTTGATAATCTGTCTGTGTGTACAGTATAGTTTTTCTAACTCTATGCCAAATAGCTGCATCCACACGTACATCATCAGCTACAAGTACAAGGCAGACAAGTTCACCCCAAAGCAGTGAATTTTATTGCAACATTTAACCTCCAGATACCAGAGGTGTATGACTCATCAGCTACAAGTACAAGGCAGACAAGTTCACCCCAAAGCAGTGAATTTTATTGCAACATTTAACCTCCAGATACCAGAGGTGTATGACTCGTGACTCGGACTCAAGTCCGACTCGAGTCACATTTTTTGTTGACTCATACTTGGACTCAAGTCACTGTTAACAGTGACTCGGACTCAGATTCGAACTTTAACTCAACAAATTGGACTCAGACTTGGGACTAGTGTACTCGGTGTTTTAGAGACTTGGACCTCACAGCGAAATGACATGCTCTTTTTTTAATGGAAATTGAAGATTTTTGATTTTGGTACATGCCTTGCCCAGAGATGCCAACCATTAGGCCTAAAAAAAAAAAAATTATGTTGGCGTAACGGGCCAGAAAAAATAGGGTAGGTAGGTCGTTTTTGTTTGTTTGTTTTTTTGTTTTTATGCCCCGCGGCAAAGCCGAAGGGGCATACTGTTTCCGCCTTGTCCTTCCGTGGGTGGGTGTGTGGGTGGGTGTGTGGGTGGGTGTGAGCTTGTCTTACATACGCAGTGTGGACTTCCGAACAAAAGACGTCCACATAATGTAGGTAGCACCGACGTTGTGTGGACTTACCCCACGTCCACACAGTGTTTCCCCATTTCTGGAAAACAGGTTTAGAGGCATTTTTGGGTTAGGTTTATCTGTAGCAGAATGAAGAGAAACACTAAAGGGAATCATAGAAAAAAAATTGGGTTGAAAGAGTTTTCACAGTTTGAGAAAAATGAGTTTTTTCACTGGTTTTTCTTAACTACACGAAAGCAATGGAAAGTCCACACTAGTCATGTGAAACAAGTATGGGTGTGGGTGGGTGGGTGTGTGTGTGTGTCCGGACAAATCTTGTCAGCGCGATAACTTGAGAAATACTTAACATATGAACTTCAAATTTGGTTTGTGGATTGTTCTTGGTAATCCTAAGAAGCCTTTTGCATTTGGGGCCAAAAGGCCAAAGGTCAAGTTCACAGTGGCTAAAACAATAGAAATCTTGTCAGCGCGATAACTTGAGAAATACTTAACATATGAACTTCAAATTTGGTTTGTGGATTGTTCTTGGTAATCCTAAGAAGCCTTTTGCATTTGGGGCCAAAAGGCCAAAGGTCAAGTTCACAGTGGCTAAAACAATAGAAATCTTGTCAGTGCGATAACTTGAGAAATAATTAACATATGAACTTCAAATTTGGTTTGTGGATTGTTCTTGGTAATCCTAAGAAGCCTTTTGCATTTGGGGCCAAAAGGCCAAAGGTCAAGTTCACAGTGGCTAAAACAATAGAAATCTTGTCAGCGCGATAACTTGAGAAATACTTTACATGTGAACTTCAAATTTGGTTTGTGGATTGTTTTTGGCAATCCTAAGAAGCCTTTTGCATTTGGGGCCAAAAGGCCTAAGGTCAAGTTCACAGTGGCTAAAACAATAGAAATCTTGTCAGCGCGATAACTTGAGAAATACTTTACATGTGAACTTCAAATTTGGTTTGTGGATTGTTCTTGGCAATCCTAAGAAGCCTATTGCATTTGGGGCCAAAAGGTCAAGGGTCAAGTTCACAGTGGCTAAAACAATAGAAATCTTGTCAGCGCGATAACTTGAGAAATACTTAACATATGAACTTCAAATTTGGTTTGTGGATTGTTCTTGGTAATCCTAAGAAGCCTATTGAATTTGGGGCCAAAAGGTCAAGGGTCAAGTTCACAGTGGCTAAAACAATAGAAATCATGTATTTATTCTGAGATTATAGGGATTAGGGATTAATTCATATAAAACCTACAGAAGACACTAATGCTGTCAATGAATGTTCCATGTGACCAAGGTACATGTAAGTTGATGTTAAAAGAGTGGTGTTATGTCATGGGAACTGTCACCGTTGCGGGGCATTTGTGTTTGTAAACACACCTGACTTGTTTTGTTTTTAATCCCAGCTACGAAAATGACATTAAGCCGGTAGTAGTACACGATAACAAAAGAAAACAAGGCTCATCATCAACCTTTCCAAAGGTACATATCAAAGAGCGGAATCCAAAATCAGACAAAATGTTAGCCGTTTCATCTGCATCGACATCTTTAAATGGACCCGATTCTTCCTTTGAAGCTTGTATTTTTAGCACGGTGTAACCCGCTTGTACACCATCGGCACAGCTCTGGGCGATTACCCCCAGCTCTAGACTCAAATTCATCCGCATTAAACGGTCGAAAATGACCGAAGATTCCCATTTGCCCTTGATGGAAACACTGTACGCTTCGGTACCGGGCGCCATGATGCGACGGCGTACGCGCATAACCACGGGCCGGGTGCCGGCCGGCCGGGTCACGTCGGCCGCCGGGGTTACAGAATAGTTTACTATTTTTAGAATAAATATATATCAATTGTTGTTGTGTAAAATAGTGGAAAATTAATTAAAATAATTTATATTATAATGAACTATTTTTTTTAACATGGAATAAATAGCGAAGTATTTTCAATAGTGTATGTAGCAGTTCGCGCCGTGCAACAGTCTAGGACGAGGCTATATGTACTGTACATGTACATGTGCATCTATCATGCATGCATGGTGCATCGATCTCCGCACGCGCACTGCCTGTAGGCCTGCGCGATCTTCTGCATGTTCGTTGTGTCATGGAGAGGAAGGTGCAAAACATTGTGAACTCCAAAGTTCCACGCGCGCTATCGTCACACAATTGAGAAGAAACGGTCAGAAATGGTTTAAAAACGTATTTAAAATTCATTTCTATAGATTTTAATTATATTTCTTCCCTTAAAAAAAAACCCAAAAAATATCCAGGGTCGGCCGCATTTTTAGGGTCGGTCGGGTTACGCCAACATAACACTTTTTTTTTTTAGGCCTTAGGGGGCCTACTCTTTTGGAGTAATTATTAGGATTTTGAGGCATGTTACTGCTCTTGAAAATTCCAGCTGTCCTATATGCCGACATTGTGGTTACTCTGAAAAGTACCTGTGGTTACTCTTAAATTTCACTACTGTCCTATGTATTTACATTAGCATTACACTCTGCAGGAAGATTCATTACGATTTTGTAGTCAGTAAAGTTGGCATCTCTGCTTGCCCCCACTGTTTTTCCTAGGGCTGTCCATTTTTGAATTATTTAGTATTTGATTACTCGAAGCTGCAATTGACCGAATATTCAGATATTCAAAATTGCGACCGGGAGATGCAACTGCGTGCTACACCGGTGAAAAAAACCTGCAAAAAAAACCTGTGCCAGTTAAAATTTGCATGCGGCAATATGGGGCGCTGGAGTGTTTTGCAGTAAGTATTTTATAACTGTAAAAGGGCTTTAACCTACTAAAAGGGTGTGAATGCTGAACCGCCGTCGACAAAAAAGTTATTCAAAAAAAAAGTGCCACCTGACAATACAGGGCCGCAACTTTACGATAAAATAACATCACAGTCGTGTGTGTATGTGCGTAGTTTTTTAGTTTTCAAATACTCAAACCTGCAAAAAGCTATTCGAGTATTCAGTTGATGATCGAATATTTGAGTATTCGGTATAATCGGGACAGCCTAAGTCCTCACTTGGTTGCATATCAATGTGAAAAGGAGTTTCCTCATGTCCTCAAGTTACATACATGTACATGTACACCATACGTGTATATAATGTAAACATGAGCATTTATGTAAGAAATAGGCTGTGAATGGCCTCTCTAGCTGAGACAAAACGTCATGGCGCACCGTCTTGTGAATGGCACCTATAAACTCAACTTGAAGCAAATGAATTAACTGGTTACATTTTCTCTTCCGTGCAGTGAAACCAACCGTTTAGACAGTGGCCTCGTGGTTGAGCTATGGACCAAAGGTCTCATATGGGACACCTTACTGGGCACGTCATGGATCCCGCTGCGCAATATCAAACACTCCAATCAGGTAGGTGACAGAAAACATACATGTACCTGTATGCAAGCCAAGAAGTGCCATTGTGTATTTTGAAATAAACAGCCTGTAAAAAGTAAAATCTGTCAGGAGCATATGTGGCCCCTCAGGCCGGCGTTTATCTCCAGTTTCAGTAGCATGAAATGACTGAGAATATTTCTACTCCCCCAGGGTGGGATGCTAGTCCATCGCAGGTTACTCCCCAGCTGGGCCCAGCATTAGCTGGGCCCAGCTAACGCCAGTATCCATTAATACTCCTGGGTGGAAGAGGCAAGTGGGGAACGAAGGGGCTTGCCCAAGGACACAACATGTGGGCAACGGCTGGATTCGAACTCCTGACCCTGTGATCATGAGTCTCGAACCCTAACCACTAGGCCACACTCTGCCATGTTCCGGTACCTTGGCCCTAAACCGGAGACCTGACCATTTAACAAACATGCATATACCGGTAAGGACAGCCAACAGCCTCCAATTGGCTAGCCTACTTCTCCTGCACACTCATGCACCAACATCAATGCGGCACCTACATGTATAGACCTTTATCAGGGTAGGCCATCTTGAAATCGAAGCAAGGCATAAAACGCAAACAAACATGGCGGGGTAAATAGTGTGTGCGGTAAACGAGTGACTCCCGCAAAATTACAATCTTATATGTAAATGGATGGAAAGCTCAAATTCCCCGAAAAAACAATCAACATTCTCGGTAGGTCATGTCTTATTGTATTTTGAAGAAGGATCTTATAAACATAAATCCCAAAACCAGTGGCCGAACTGAAGTTTCCATGTCTGTTGTTTAATGCGCGTAGAACCGCTGTCAGATCAGAGAAACGATCAACACTTTCTATTTTCACTTTTCCATCCGCGGCTTTTTCTGATCCTGTGTCATAAGTCAACCTGAAAATCGATGCTTTGACCGGTAATGCCCGCCATTATGAGGCCGTGTTCAAACTACCTTGGCCCATGCTTGGGCCATAATTTCATTGTGTGGCACTTAAGGGTCAGTGAGGCATCTTTGCCTGAACGTGAGTAGAAATCTGTGCTTTAGGTGTTGACTCTTCCCATGAAGCAAAGTGAGGCGCTGCTTCCAAAACAAAAATATGTGCGGCTGTGCAATGGATTCAGAATAAAATTAGCAGTGCATACTGCTCGCCACATGTGCCCAGACCACTATGCGCATGCAATGTGTCCGTACCATCGGGGCTGTCAAAAGATATAGTGAACAAGGCTTCATCTACTGTGCATACACAGACTCCATAGGCATTTTTGTTACTCGTGCCTGCATGTTTGTCCTGTACCATTTTGGACATAGTTTCCAAGGCTGCAATGAAAACATTTTGTGACTATAATCCCTCAAGTTGGATCTTGTTCAAATTTGGGTGTATTTTAAACGCTTACATCATTGCCTGATTACAAATACTGATTCCTAAATCCTTAAGAAACTTTTCCTGGAACAATTTCAAAGCAATTTAGACCATGTATTTGGACTGGTATCCTACAGTTTGCATATATGCTGAGAAGCAAAATGACATCAGCAACCACTTATTATAGTGCACTGAAAATGCCAGAGTAAAGTTTTTCTAAGAGGAGCTTCTGTGTAGAAAGACGGTACATGCACAGTGTAATATACAGGATATACAATCTTTTGGAAGACTCTATAAAAAGCAGCTATAAAATTTGATGATGCACAACTAGACATGTACTGGGTGTATTAACTTTCCATTGAGCTACCACTACCCTCGATGGCATGAAATATTAGATTCAGCCAGTTCAGCTGGACACCCATGGTTGGCTCTGAAAATCACATGATGACTTGCACACATGGCTCAGTAGTCGCGCTGCCAAACCCAGAAATGTTGCTGGTAGTCGTCCGCTGTGTATCCACTTGTTGGAATCATTATTCCCTCCTGCGATGGAAAAATATGCCAGAGATTTTTGAAGCCAGACGTTGACAGCATCAGTGTTTGTGTGTTTAGTTTTGCGGCCAGACCAGCTGCATGCATTACGTGCTGGTGTAAACGGATAAAAACCCAAGGGATAGGAAAGAGTGTAGGCCTTTCATCAAGTGCGATGCTTCCCCATCAAAGTATCCACTGGACTTGAGCAGGAATCCAGTAGCCAAATTGGACGCAGGGATCTGCCAGAGCTTCTGATTACGTAGGACCTAAGTTGGGACCCTCCACTGGGATCTAACAGTTTGTCTGTTTGTTGCATTTGGGAAAGCTGACAGCATAACCAGTGTTTGTGTCATCTCCTGATACCCACGAGGACAGGCAATCGCCAAACTCCCGTAGGCATAACATTATAAAGATCAACCAGGATCCTCCCCGCGCCAACACACTGTCGGCTACCCCCTGTCATGCCGAGTTGAACCGGTCTAGCTCCACTGGTTTTGGAAATGAGTTTATGCTGCTTGCTCGGGCACCAACACGCTTGATTTATCGTTACAGCTTCGTGCGCCTACGGTATTCCTCCTGTTACTGTTACACTCTGTATCTTCCCCCTCGTTTTTTTCTCTTCTTGTCAATCCTGCTATTAGGAAGGCGATGGGGACTGGCACTCACTGGACCGCGAGGTAGAGGTGAAAAACAGACAGGTAAACGGCACCAAGATCCCCACCGGACACAAGGTGCTGATTGATGCTCGCTTTGAACTGCCGTTTGGTGAGTAATGTATTAGCCTTGATAAATGTACATCCATGTACATTCACGTTTTCCCCCTCTGGATTAAGATCAGCCAGCAATTTCACTGTTACGATAATTAGAGTGACAGTTTTGCAAAGTGGACAACATGTACATTTCTGCTGCCGCAAGTGATTTATAAACATCTTTGTCAGCGTTTTGTCTTGTGTTACAGTTGGTGCAATTTCTATGGTGTTTACGTACGATGCACCGTTTCTCAAGATATAGCATGTATAGTGGGCTTTCAACAATACGCATGAATTCATATTTTTGACTGTTTCATGCACATGTATGTACTGAAGTACATGTACAGTGGGACATTTGTAACGGTACATTCAGTCTGTACCGGGTATTTGATCTAGGATAACAACTTTTCAACAGGGTTGAATGTTTTTCGCTACAAATGTTTGTGGACTATATGTGTATTTTAAGACGTGTACTTTAAATAGTTCACTAGGAAGGGTTATAGACAGTTTCAAAAATTCCACGGAGATTTTCAAAATGAAAGGGTTTTTGGATTACAATTATGTGAAGCGTTATCATGTAATGCAGAGGTGTCTTGCTAGCCATTTCTGGTCATATGACTGTTTTTTTTAATAACGTTTGGACATGAAGAATACACAGCACCATTTGTTAGATCTTCACACCCGACTGTTACACTTCTGCATGCACACTCTATGCGCCTATCAAGGTGCCATCGTGATATTGTCTCATTGTTTTCTCATCAGTTGTGTTATTAATTGCACCAATTGTGTCATTTGTGTGTAATAGTGTCTTCCTCTCAGTGTTGATCAGTCATACACTCACACACACACGTTTTAATAAGCAGGCAAAGTTTTTTAACCCCGGCCCACCATATGGTATTCCTATGATGTCTGGCTGGATTTCAGTGCTTTCTGCTGGAAAGCACTTGCATTGCAGAGACTATCTGATAGGCCAGAGAAGTCTTGGTGTGGTCCACTAGCTTGAATATAGCACGAACGAGGTATGCTTGCAATTTCTTGGGAAGCGCTGCCAAAGTTCCGAAGGCTGATTTGATTCATCTTGTTGATAGCGCCCTCTACTGCCAAGGTGGATCAACAAGCGTTGGCAGGTGAAAATTCCAGTTCAACTGGTTTGAACTGGTTGAACTGGTTGAACTGGTTTTGAACTGGTTTAAATCTGGTTCAAAGCCACTTTATGCCAGTTCTAAACCAGTTCAAAACCAGTAAAACAAGTGCAAAACCAGTCACCAATTCCCAGTTGAACTCAGGCGCCAGTTGAAACCAGTTCGAAACCAGTCAAACCAGTTCGAAACCAGTCACCAATTCCCAGTTTTTAACTGGTACCAGTTGAAACCAGTTCAAAACCAGCCAAACCAGTTCAAAACCAGTCACCAATCCAGTTGAACTGAGCCACTTAGTTATACCAGTTTAAAACCAAAACCAGTTCAAAACCAGTCACCAAAATACAAAAGCAAAAAAACGGAAATGGCCAGATTTTAGGGTCGGTCAGATGTGAGCAACACAACAATTGGGCTTTTTGGGGGGCCTAATCATCAGGTCTTTTCTTAAAAGAGAAAACGCTCAACAGAACCAAAAGAAAACTACATTTTTCTCAAAATGTTTTTTTCAAGAACATATTGACCAACCAGCTTTTCAGTTTGCCGGCAACGCAACATTTTTGTGTTCAGCTTATATGTTCCTTTATATGTTACGGTAATTGCTTAATTTGGGCCAGATTACATAGTTGTGACAAATACTGGAAATAAAAGTGAACAAATGAAAAACAAAACAACCATATAATTCTGACATTAAATTATGTTTCTTAAACATATGTGTGGCCACGAAAAGGCCTGTCAGCACCGTGACCTTCTGTAGACCTTTCTTTTTTGGTTAACAATCTGTTAATTATTTATGAGTGAGATGACATAGTGTTCAACAGCTTGGAAGACCCGCTCCCTAATTACCGGTAGATTTTACTGAAATAGAAAACCGACCGTCACGTACAGTGTTACAGACCCTCGGAAATCATTCACAGTGAAGTGTCATAATACATAAATACCTGCTGTAGGTGTTCTTCAAATTTCAAATAACAACTTCAGACATGTTATTTTGAACTGGTTGAAATTGTCATGGTTGAAAAAAAAAATGTCACTGAAGTTGTTGCCCTGCATTGTTGAGCATATATGTGATGAGATCAAGCTAAATGAGTCGTTTGTCGGGAATTTTTGTATGGAGATACAGGCCAACATAAGGCCACTTCATCACAGTACTTCATCACATCACTTGGTGTTCCGACTTCCATAATTTTGAACTAAAGATGGTACCAGCATGCGGTTTTCACAGCAGTAGTGCTGAGACTGTGCTCTTTTCAAATCTGTAGTAAAAACACATTTGACCAGAGTCGACAAACGACTCATGTAGCTTGATCGCATCACATATATAATAACATGCATGCAAAGTTAATTTGTTTATGGGCTCTGTGCAGAAGTACCCCCTCAACGGTAGGAAAGGGAGAGTTGGGGGAGACCACTGGCAGAGACATTTGAATGCATTGCCAACGAAGACTGACGCTCATGCGAAGATGCCGTGCACATCTAGAATAAAAGTACCGGCAGCCGTGCCAACTTTGCGCTCTACGCACATGAACCGGTACGCCCACATGGTGTGTCCCATCCACAGGCTCTCTAAAAAAGTAAAAAAGCGCCCTCTCTTGTTTACGCACGGAGCCCATTGCAATTCTGAACATGTACAGACTTCTCTTCTTCAATTCCAGACATTGCAAGTTGGCAGGAATTTGAATAGAATCACTTAATTTGGTCTAAAGTGCTGGTACTGAAGGGATTTTTTTTTTTAGGTCTTATACTAAAGTAAGCTGTCATGAAATTAAAATGTGGTCTAGTGGTACCTTACATGTACACGGTACAGTACCTACGTTGTGCATGTGGTTGTACGTCATACTTTGTTTTTTGTAGGGGAAGGTGGGATAGGGTTTCAAGAAGAGCAGGGTTGATGGGGAGCTTGGGAAAAACTAGACATGGCCTTTCCACTGGCCAGTGTGATGACCATTCAGATTTGATTGGGTAGTTTATATATTTGCTTGTACCTGCTTGACATCATATCCCAGGCTGTTGGTGACAGCTAATGTCTGTCATAAAATATACATCACTGCTGGAGTGTGATGCCACTTTCTCCCCTGATCAGGCTCATAGCTCCTCACATTTCAAGTATGTTTAACACACATGTTCGCAGACAGAAATTTTATATCCTAAATTCAAAATAAATGTTCAAATGTAGTGGTCCATGTACAGCGTGTCTCAAAAAAAATATGGCGGTCAAACAACTTTTTTTTGGTACAAAAAATACCATGGGATGAGAGTGTTTCTTATAAACTATCCTATTTTAAAAGATCCTACAGTACGTGTCTGTTTGATGTTTGTCTGATGTCTAATGTCTTTCTGATGTCTGTGTGTCACGTTTTTTGTAAAAGGCTTAAGGAGTACGATTTGGTACACGGTACCCTGTGGAGACATGTGAATAATAGGGAACAAAAGATTGCATTTGTCTCCACAGGGCAATTTCTATAGGTGAGTACATGTACGTCTCCACAAGGTTATCACGTAATAGATATGGATTTTACTCAAAAACTAGGAATTTCCAAGGTGTGTTGTTTTGTCGCAAATTGAAGTATTTTATGTAAGGATATTAAGTCCGAATTTCAGCCCTGGAAATTAATTCTGGTTAAAATAGGAGCATTTTAAAACTGCACTTTCAAACTCTAAAATTTTAGTACGCGAGGACAAAGAAATGACTCCAAAAGGAAACAAATTCCAGTATGGGTGCAGAAGCACAAAATGCAAGGTTTAATGGAGAAGCATCCAATGTATGCAGGTTCTATGCTACGATTTCACTGTCCTCTGAAGTCACGGTTAGGCACGTGATAAAATATGATTTATTTGTATGGTTTTGCTTTTTTGGCAAATTTGTTTCTTGCAGATTTTGAATACTTAAATATTACAACATTATCTCTATGAAAACACTCCAAAACATATCGCTATTACGCAAAACATAACATTCAGGATGAAAAAGGTGGCAAAATTTCTGCACCAAGGTTTACCACGCCCATTTGGGGTCAACATATTGAGGTCAAAGTAAACAATAGTGTATGACTCCACCCAGCTACCGGCATCCCGCTATATGCGCAAATAGATTGCAAACATTGTTTGCTTAAGTGGAATACACCCCGGGTCCTCCTGTGACTATACACCGGTAGCAAAGTGTATCACAATTCTCAAAATGGCGTGGTCTCTTTTCCACAGTGCCTTCCCATCATTTATGCTTTAGTTAGAAAATACAATTTATTTGGAAAAATGTGCAATTGTTCTTCCATTGACCGGAACTGTCAGAAATGGGACATGTGTACATTAGGCCAAAAAAAAAAAAAGTCGGTCTCTGGTCAGCGCGCACGTCGATTTTATCATGCGCGTCAATCTTTTTTTTTCCCAAAATGTTCCGCGGTAGCTCCAACAGCGCCCTCTATTGCCGCACCTCCTCAATTTTTTTTACCAAAGAGCACCAAGGAATGGGAAATTGCACCAAGGCAAATGATCGAGAGCACCAAGGCAATTTGTGGAGGACGCCAATGTACATGAGGACACCAAAAAAGCAAAATAGTACCCCACCTTGTCTGTACAATCCAAGCTTGAAGAAAAAAAAAAAAAGCAAAAAAAAAAAAAGCCGCATCGCCGCGTCAATTCCGGAACTTTGGTCTGACCAGAAACCGAATATTTTTTTTTTTTGCCTTACATGAAAGTTTTCCCCACTGCTAAACACGTACATGTACGTATACATGTAAGAACATGTACATTTGTAGAACCCAGCAGTCACAAAGTGACATCAGCATATATACGACAAAAAGGAGGAGAGAAAAAAAAAGAGGCTACTTGTGCCGATTAAGTTTAGGGGTAGAAACCTAATTACGGTGTCAGATTGCGACAGGGAACCGTCACAGTATTCCGAACCCTTTGCAGGATGCACCCCGGATCCGGTTACTCCCACTGGCAAGGTGACAGCCGATATTCCCAGCCTTAACTTACAGCCGTGTCAAGTGGCGGTAGGAAATTGGGTTCAAGAGGAGCCATCCAGAACGGGGCTATAGCCCAAAGCCTTTCATCTCCAAAGCATTACCACTCCCTTGATTTTTGTTCTTTAGACATATTTAAACCTTTTTTTACCAACAGTCACTAGCTTTGGAATTTGATACTCCTTCCAATTCGACAGAAGATTATGGGATTTTTGCTGGCATTATGACGCAGTACTAAGACAACAAAAAATGACACTGGAGCATCACCAGAAAAAAAATGGTCTTATGTTGTTTTTAATGGTGGTAATCCACAAATCCAAAGAAATACCATTTGTGAGCACTGGATCAATTAAAGCTTTGTTGAATGATTTCTCCCTGTGTTGATTTCTTGTTTCAAACCGTAGCCTATTTGTTTATTTTAAAAACAAAATCTTAAATTGCAGAATCATAGATAATAGTACATTACATTCTTGCATCCTAATTGAATGAGTGTGTTGCCATGCCACAATAAGCCTCAGTACTGATGATGTCACTCTTTAGTTACGTGTGTGCTTTCCTATGGTTCTCAGTGAAACGTCGGCCCCCACTGGCTCCATAGGAAAGTGCACATGTAAACAAAGTGTGACGTTATCAGTACAGAGGCTTATTGTTTTTTTCCCCATATGGATTTGGTTTCCCATCTTCTGATTGGTCAATTACATACATATAATGCCTGATTCTGGACAACACAAACTGAACACAAGATTTACATGTTATTAAACATAATCCTTTCTCACTGATGTTTATTGAAGATTATCTATTTAATATTTATTCAAAAGATAAAAATGAGAAAAATGCAAAAAAGGCCTCTTAGCGATTCAGACTCGGATCAGTTGAAGAGAAATCACAACTTCCAACCATTTTATGAATCTACTGAATTGCGTATTGGTGATTTACCTTTATTCCTTATTCATAAATACCTGAGACAATTTACCCAATCCTATTGGTCGAGAGCCTGTCACACCGTCAACACCAACTTGCTGGTTTCAAACATTTGTTTCTGGTGTCACATAAATCTGGAATCCTATGAAATCTGGTCCCTTTTTGTTGGTTGAATGTTCACAATATTCCCTTAGGCATGGCAATACCACCAATGAGTCTGTATTTCATAGAGTCCTAAATGCACACTAGGCATTACTTTCTGGCCTAAGTGTGTTTTTTGGGAAACAGAATAAAAAACTTTAAAAATTGCTTTCGTCACGTGTACATGAGGGGGAAGGAAATCATTTTTTTTCCACTCGTGTGGAAAGGAGCCCTGCTGATCTCCTTCGCCATCGTGTGCACGGGATGAAAGCAATTTTTTAAGTTTTTATTCTGTGTCCCCCCAAAAACACACTGTAGGCCGGAAAGTAATGCCTGTGGCGATTTAAGGTACTTTTCTAAAGAAAAAGCGACAAGTCCTGGACAAATTGAGAGAAAATACCCCAAAAGTTTAGACCTCTGTAATTTTTCAATGGACTGCTTTCGCTTCTCACCGCCAGGCACACACACTCTTGTTTTACTATACTCCCGAGGACAATGCTTTGTGTTTTCCTTTGTCCCTGTAATATAACGCACTCCCATAGACTAAGCACACAAACCAACCACAGAGGACCGTTTCCAACAAAAGACCCAACTCCCGAGGACCAGAATCTGTTGTTCTCCCTTTGTGTGTCTGTCCTCAGAGCTTATGTAGAACAAGTACATTTATGCGTATGCGTGGGTAATTATGAATTATAACTAATTAGTAAAGAGGTCCATAGAATGCTGAACCCACTCCAGGGGTCATTGACTACCAATGTGATGCAACAGAAAACATATTGCAATAATGTTGACGGTGTGCGTCATCCAAAACCAGAATTTCTGGGTATGAGGCCACTACCGGTGTCACGACTGATTGATTTATTGACTTTCACCCACTCTTTATTTTGTTCACTCCTCCTCACCACATCACTATCTCCATAGCATCTGGACAGGACAAAGGTAGCTTTGCATAATACACAATTGATAATTTTAATTAATGCATCATTTAGATATTCTAATCTCAAAGTACATGTTCACCCGAATGCTTTTAGCTGCTACCAGCATGCCTCGCTTACGTAAACTGAGATCTGTGCGCATATGGAAACCAGTTATCGTGGAAATATACAAAAGAGGGAGTTCAAAACAAATGGATTATGGACTTGTACTGTACATGAGATCTCCAGTACGTGTCGGTGAGGCATGGTAAAGTATGCATGGTGTGATCTCGTTCTCTGATTCCTCTATTATACCCATTGTTGATTAATTACCCCTTTCTGTTAATCAACCCATTCATTGATAAAATTCCCTTAATGTATCTACCATACTTGCTTGAAATCAACATCCTATGTACCGGTAGTTCCCCCGTGTATACATGTAGTCTGGTTAATGATTCGGTTGAATATTTTATACTTGTATTGAAAATTGCATTCTCATGATAATTATTTGCAGCAGTAGATACTCATTGTTACTTTGTAGTTCCTCCTCTTCCATTTTTGTTGATTGGAATTGTCATAGTTACATTTAGTCCAACCAATATTTAAGGAGACTAACTAGGTGCGAATACATGTAATATTTACAAAACTGAACAAAGAAATTGACTGGAGCGGGGTTTGAACCTGCGCCCTCCAGAATTCCGTTCCGGTGCTCTGCCAACCAAGCTATCCAGCTCGATAGTGGAGTCCCCTAACGTGGTGCACTTCGATGTTTCCCCCAATTTTCTCATGCAGTGTTGCCAAACCTCTTTGTTGACAATCAGACTTGAAACTTATTCAGTTAGATACTGGTACTATAATCCCGTAATAATGCTTGCCGCTTAACCCTTGTGAACGATTTTAGTGTCATGAAATTTAGTTCAAAATTCAAAAACAGTGGGGTGCGGAAATTGGGCACCACATTGACGGAGTGCTCCCTAACATGGTGCATTATGGACAAATCTGAACAACTCCCAAGTGAACATTTACAACTTAAAGGTAAAACTGCTGCTCAAGCAAGGCACAAGGGGCAAAACAAATCAAAGTGTGCCATGTTAGGGGCCGGCCGTGCCACGTTAGGGGCCGCGCCACATTTGGGAACATCAACAATATGTTGGTGCTGCCCCGTTTGTCAATGTCTTTGTTCAAAGGCGCTAGTAAGAAGCCATATGAGCGATATCGTATTCTGGATGTCACAGGTTCACGCCCCGCTCCAGTCAAATTCTTTGTTCAGTTTTGCAATTACATTTACAATTACATTTACTCTACAGAATGTTGTAATGATGGCCACTAATTTCTCCTTCAAAAAATAATTAATGGATTATGAAGCAAACCCCATGTGTTTAAGAGACACAAAATGGCAGCTTTGAAACACACTGTTTACAAAGTCATCACTATCAAGCATAACGCAAATGACATGATTTACTTTCCCTTCAATGACACGCATGATAAAATGAAAATGAGAACCATTGTGAGAGCAGTACATACATTTGTACAGTGGCACCATAGTGCAGTGACACTATAGTACAGTGATAAATGTCCACCGTAACCTGTGTCGTTACATGCACAGGTTAGGAATAAATCTTCATTTTATCCAATATTAAAAATGTATACTCCACACCAAAGACACATGATACATGTACGGGGTGGGGGTGTCTTTAAAAAAAAATGAAGCAGTCAATCAATATTTTTTGCTGAGGGAAAAAAGAAATTGACTTTTTTTTTTAAAGAAATTACCATGAGATGATAGTGTTTCTTTACCTTGACAGGATTTTTGTTCTGTGTGATTTGGACCTTTTTGTTCAAAAGTTGCGGCAAAGCTTGTAAAGACTGTCAAAATCTGTTTGAGCCACTTTCTTCACCTTGGTATGGAAATGCCTTTCATTAGATACCAAGTGGCCCAACATGGAGTTCAAGTCCTTTCATTTAATTAGATGTATCTCTGGACTGGGCTGTCCAAATGAGATGGGATTAAGGCCATTGTGTTGAGTATTTACTACACCTTCAGACTCTATTGCAAAAAGAGAGTGCTTGTATTTTTAATATTTATGGATTGACTGCTACATTTATCTGAAGCCCACAGATGGAATACACGTAAGCCGATAAGGGGTTTAAGACAATTGCACCATTGCAATTTGGATGCAGTGCAGAATTAGCCATCTTCCATGTCTTCATTGCTTCATCTATTTGCAATTCAACCGAGGAGTTGCAATTTAATGCAGATAAAAATCTGATAAAACGTCGGTCATAATTTTGTTAAGATTAAGCTGATGACTACACCAAACTAAAATATATGGTTAAGTCCATTTGATTTTTTTAAATAAAGGCTCATTATCCTAGAGAAAAGATCTCATTCATAATGTCAGCATACATACACATTATAATGTATACAACATGGAGATAGTATGCAAAAAAACATGCTACATGTATACCATTTTTGGCATAGTGTATAGAGCATTTGTTTATATTTAACATACATGCACATGTACATGTACTGTAGCATGGTCCATTCAGTATTTAAAACATGAATGTTACCCCCTTGTAGATTTAGACCTGCAGCAGGGGCCCAATTTCACAGTGCTGTTTAACAGTTAGCAGAAAAGTTGTACTTAGCAGAAAATCATATTGCTGCTTAAACACCATTTCATGGCGTGGACGTGCCAAAAGTTACGGTGTCTATGAAATATTGGTAGATGGAGGCTCAGTAAGCACAAAATCGGCTGTTAAGCAGCGATATGAAATTGGGCCCTGTTTTCTTTGCAGCATGATAATTTAAATGATCCTTTTGTCTTATGTTGTAGCTTTCTTTTATACTCTTTGCCATGTAATATTTAGCTCAGTAACACTGCAGCTTGTGCTTATTACTCTGCATACTGTAGTTTTAACAACATTTCCTTGGCCTTAAAAAAGTTTTTACTTTTCCTTTGTAGTCAGTTGCGTTGTAGTAAACTGTGCCTAATTTATGGCTTATGCTTACCGTAATAGTGAAAAGTCCCTACTTACTGCAGCAGAAAAGCAGAACATTTCGCGCTTGGGGTAAAGTTACACATGTACAATGTATTTCATAAGTTTAAATAGAAAGATTTTTTTGCGTTTGCGCATGCATACATCCCATACCTGAGGATCCTGTGCTGAAAGGATAACGGATGAAATTCTGTGGTTGATGCAATGCAATTACTTTAGGACTTTATAATTGGACCCTTACTAATGCAAGTGTTTAACTTGATGACTTAGATTGTATTTTTGAATGTTGCTAATTCATCTTCATTTTGTACAAGAATTTGCAGTTCATCTAAAGAATTGCAGATAAAGAAGATACAGTTTTTAAACCTTAAGTTTTCAATGTTGAATTTTGCGCCTTACCGACATTACGTTAACTGTATGCTTGGTAGTGTTTAGCAACTTGCAAAGGAAAGAAATTCACAAGCTTGACAATACAAATTTTCCATCATTAAAGATTTAGACGGTGCCCTTTTCCTTGAACGATTGACTAGATCGCCGGAGGTTGTGGCGTACAGTTTATCAGCTCAGACCGCTAAGCATCTTTTATTTATATATTATGATCTTTTAAAAAAACCACTGCCCTTTAACGCGGACACGCAGTTGGTCTCGTTACTGCATTCATTTATTATAAATGATTCGGCGGGCCTGAGGGGGTAGATTTCTTAGGTTACCAAAAAAAAAATACCCGTCAGAGGACTTAAAAAAAAGAGAGGAGATCCGGTTTCGGTTAATTCACGGGCTCGTGGATACACAAACAGCGCCGATGTCTTCCACAGCTGACATTTAGTACTCTCCTGCACGCGCTCAAAAAGGAGACGCTTATACGTGGGCCTTTGGCGAAAACTGCTTGTGATTGTTTGAGAATCAATACAGAGGGTGTATGCTGTGGGTTGGGCTAGACCGTTTTGAAGCCGGATTTTAATATTTGAATTATTAATACCGGTAGTGCAGTGTGCTCTCTCTGTAGGTTCGGTATTAGCAGTCGTGCCGTCAGAATTTTTTGACATCCTATGGACTCTTTGCACGATGAGTACATGTAGATGCACTTTGTGATGGCTTTCCAAAGCTTTAGTAGGAGGAACACACTGCATATATGCATGAAACACAATATAGGGGACCACTTCGCAACCGTCATGTTAGCAGTTTTTCCAATGGTTGTACACCACATTACACTAGGGGGTGCGCTGACATCAATAACAGCACATTTTAAAAGCTTTTGTACTTTCTTTCTCCACTTTTTTTTGGGAGGGGGGGGGGGGCTGGACACCACATTACACTAGGGGGCACTCTTCAGGATATAGATGTATATCAACATCCACTGATGCTTACATCAAAACAGCGCATTTTAAAAGCTTTTGTACTTTGTTTTTCCACTTTTTTCAGGGGGGGGGGGAGGGGGCTGGACACCACATTACACTAGGAGGCATGCACTTTTCAGGATATAGATGTATATCAACATCCACTCACGCTTACATCCAAACAGCGCATTTGAAATACTTTTTACTTTGTTTCTCCACTTTTCAGTGCTATTGAATACATTTGGCTTGTTGGGATGTTGGAATACCTCAAAATCTGCATTTTGTTTTTCATCACGAAAAAGTAGGGGGATGATTCAATAGCCCATTCCCCCCCCCCTCTAAAAGTGGGGGGGGGGGGGGAGGGGATATATACATGTATCCCTAACCCCCTCACCCCCTCCCCCCGGGATTTACAACCCTGGGGATACATGTATATATGTAACAGGTGTGGGGAACATGCCTCCAGCACCCTGGTTTTGCCACTGAATTTTGTTTGTTTCTGATTGGTGTCACCAATGCACCCTTTGACACATTAGTTTACGGACATTCCCACTCCAACTAGAACTAAATGATGTGAACGTACATATTCAAAAAGCTTATGAAAAAAAGACAGGTATTTATGAATGCCCTGCACAAGTACTGGTACTTAGTATGTACCCCCCTCAACAACGAGAAAAAAAGAGGGGCATCATCACCATCAATTTCCATTCTGTGCCCATTCTTAAAGCTACTTGTCAATAAGAGAAGGGGTTTGCCCTGGTGTTTCTGGCAGTGGCAGCAATATGCGCCGCAGCACCTAGCAAAAAGGTGCTACATAATGGGTCTCATATGTTCATATACTTCATTTACCTGTCTTTGGTTGCATTCTCCCCCAGCGCTTTGTATCATTTGGAAAAGGCGCTATATAAATACGGTTATTATTATTATTATTATTATTACAGTCCATCATTTGCTATCCAAAACAGTTTGAAATTTCCGTTAGTAGTTTGAAATTTCCGTTAGTTTGTTTTTGTGTATTCGGCTAACCGCGTGCAAGCGTTTGCATGACGCACACACGCGCGCGGTTGCTATAATTCTTCGGATCGGTGCGCGACATCGCGTAGCTGCAATCAGGCTCGGTGAGAACGTGTCTCAGATGCTGAATTCCGGCCAAATTCAAAACATGATTCAGCAACTCTGGATTTGAAATCGAGATCCTAGAATGCTGTTTTTCTCGAAATATACATCAGCTGAGGCTGAGCTGAAACTTCATCAGGTCAGTTGTTCAGCACCCTTCTTTAGATTTTGAGCACATTTGTTGCTTCAAACAAACAAAATGCACAAATTACAAATGATGGACTGTACTTTTACGAATTGTTGCTCTGTTTAAAAGATGCCGGGTTTTTGCGTGCAGCTTCAAAATGAAAGAAGCTGTCGACATCTACACATACTTTGTACTGTTCCTATGTTGAGTCCATATGTACATGTACATTTGTATACTTTGAAATCAGATTCAAACATTGGCAGTTGTGACATGTTGATTTCATTTTAGTATCTGTATTTGTGCAAGTTAACTTGAACAGCTGTGCCATGTGTTGAAGTTAAAGGGCATTTATCAAGGGAATCATTTATTCAATTTTTGTTGTAATTATAACCCTGCTGAATCCAACAGGATCCAACTATGTCACATACCCGATGGAGCCTGTTGGATTGAGCAGTTAACCCCTTGTGTACATTCCTGATGCAAAATGTTGGATTCAGCAGGCAACTGAACCGCATTATAACGCCATGTTGGACTCCGTTGGATTCAGCAGACAACTGAAAATAAGGCACAGTGGATTGAACAGGAAAGTCCGGTTGGACTCTGTTGGTTTTAGCAGGGTAGTCCTGAGGAACATCTAGGGGGTTAGGGTTGTTTACACCACATATTTCCACAACAGCAAAATATCACTGCTTTTTTTTATTATATTACTTAATTTTTTTAGGGAGATGTTTGGTTTTTAATTTGTTTCGTAGTTTTTTAAAGAATGGAAATTTCTGTCAGTACCGTTTCATTTTCCAGTTTGCAGTGAAATGAAAAAAGTCGCTCCTAAAATGTTTGCACTTTTAGGCATTAATTTCACGAATTTGTACGGCAAAGGTGAAATGCCAATGTATCGCATTTGCTGTAATGTACATGCACGTGTGCCTGCATAACAGAAAAACCATTATCACTTGAAGGTGACACTGTTGTCATGGCGATGCTTACCAATCAATAAAAGATGTACTCAGGAAACCGTTTGAACTTTTTGATATGTGTTGTAGCCTCTTCTTTCTATTTGGTTACGTTTGACCTTTCGTGTACAATGTATGTGTAGTTCAGTGCCCTGACCGAAGGGCGACGTTCTTTTAATGACGAAGACAGATGTACTGGCACGAGAGATGACAGTAAATTCTTCAAGTGGAGTACATACATGTAGATTATGGTCTCCTGTAAAAATATTCAAATTTTTACCTTTATTTGCCTTTACGTTTTCTCCCAACTTGTAAATCTATGTTTTTATGTTTGTTGTATGCCCAATAATTTTTTCATTTCTTATATACATTATTATTGTTTTCTTTATCATTAACATTGTTTTCTGATGAGTGTCAAATTCTTCTTTTTTTCCCCTGAGCATCATCCAATTTCTTGCTATAGCTTTAACGCTGATGACTGTTCTTCTCCAACGAAAAATTAATACTGTTCCCTTTTGTACATTTAGGCTTCACTTTAGAAGCATTAACAATCAGCTGAGATCTCCAAGTTCAAATCGTAGTGTGCGACATTTCATGTTTTTGCCATAGTCAGCTTCCAAAGCAGCATAATTAATGCATGTGTTTACTGACATTTTAAATACACATCCATAACAGAGGTGAAACCATGGTTTGCATGTCTCAAGCATTCTGAAATTTTAGACGGGCCCGAAGTTTGCAAGTTCGAAACATGTGGTCAGTTAAAGTAACATTGAGAGAATACATGCGACATCTGTGCCTCGGATGAGTGTGGTGGATGGTACCACGTCTTATAATTGTGATTGTTTGAGTTGATTGACTTTTCCAGGCACTGAAACCCTTTACGTTTTCGAGGCCCACATTAACGGAGGTCCCTATTAATGGAGGCCCCTATTAATGGAGGCCTCCATTAATGGCAGAAGCATTGTGCCAGCTTGTTCAGAGGTTTAGTGCAATACCTAGCATGATGCTAAAATGCTTCCATATTCCAAATGCCCAGTGAAGGTACGGTGATACATGCACGTCAACTTTGAAAAGCATACATTTATTGGCTGTACCATAACCCTGCTTTCCCTTACCCAGAGCTCCAAGAGCAAGAATCGGCAGTGTTGGAGCGCAAACTTCGTCTGCTGCAGGATATGATGCAAGGTGGGCAGCCTGCGGACCAACAAGCCCAGCTGCCTAACCAAGGCCCGCCTCACTGTCAGTGTAAGTATTATGCAAGCCACGCCCCTTATCTCCTCTCTGCCCCACTTACACCCACCAACAAGCCCAGCTGCCTAACCAAGCCCCACCTCATTGTCAGTGTAAGTTTTATCCAAGACATGCCTCTTATCCCCTCTCTGCCCCACCTACACCCACCAACAAGCCCAGGTGCCCATCCAAGCCCCGCCTCACTGTCAGTGTAAGTTTTTTCCAAGCCACACCCCTTACTCCTCTCTGCCCTACCTACAACCACCAACGAGCCCAGCTGCCCAACCAAGTCCCGCCTCACTGTCAGTGTACGTTTTATCCAAGCCACGCCTCTTATCTCCTCTCTGCCCTACCTACACCCACCAATTAGCCCAGCTGCCTAACCAAGCCCCGCCTCACTGTCAGTTTAAGTTTTATCCAAGCCGTACCCCTCACCCCGTCTCTGCCCCACCTACACCCACCAACTAGCCCAGCTGCCTAACCAAGCCCTGTCTCACTGTCAGTTTAAGTTTTATCCAAGCCATACCCCTCACCCCCTCTCTGCCCCACCTACACCCACCAACAAGCCCAGCTGCCTAACCAATCCCCGCCTAAGTTTTATCCAAGCCACACCCCACACTCCCTCTTTGCCCTACCTATACCCACCAACAAGCCCAGCTGCCCAACCAAGCCCCACCCCACTGTGAGTGTAACTTTCTTGCAAACCATGCGCGTTCCCCTGTCTGTCACATCCCTGACCCTGTGTGTGCCACCTATACTAACCACTACCGTAATTCCAGCTGCCCAGCGCCCCTCTAGCCACTCCGCTCCCACCTTTTCCCACCAACAAGCCAAGTTGCATCCTAGCAAAGCCCCACTCCAATGTCAGTGCAAGTACCGAATTATCTAGCTGCATAACACCCCTCTCCCCCCCCCACCAACCAACAAATCCTGCTGCCTAGTTAAGCCCCCCGCCCCCAACTGCCAGTGTATGTCAGTTTTATCTAAGCCGCGCCCTCACTCCTGTCTGTCCCACCCTAAAAAACTCCACTCCTGCCATCGGCAACTAGAACTTCTCAATCGCAAGTGTATTAAGTTGGAAATCTTCATTTATTCATATATGTTTCAATTTTTTTTTGACATTTAGATTTAATCTTATTTCTGCCTTTTAACACAGAATACACAAAATATGTGTACATGAAGTGTTTGCCTTCAGAGCAGTCAAGTCAGTTGCAACCGGGCAATTCAGTCACTTGTCCATTTTCCGCTAGAAAACAGACAACCATGGATGAGGTCGAACAGGATAATGTGCAAACAAGTCAAGTTCAAACAGACCAACAACAGATATATGCCCAGACACCCACATATAATACATTTTGATTATGCATAGTATGCCTGTGTCCCACTTTTGATCAATAAAAGCCCCAAGTCAATATTAGTGTTGTCAGGATAGTCACGAAACTGACTCGGCCGTTACCTGGAAGCCTGGCCAGCAACTAGATAAGCCCTGGGTAGATTTTGTTTAACTGGGTGCAGTCGGTATCCAGATTAAACAGAAAGATTATGAATTTATGGTACCGCGGATGCATTCGTTTTTGAACACCTCAGTGTGGTGGTTTACTGTTCTCCCTATTGGCACCTTACAGATCTCTCAGAGGACAGCGATTACACAAGTGACGTTAACGTTCCCTGCGCAGGGAGTCTCAGTCCGCAACGGAACGGTCGGTCTGATCTGCCCAACCAGTATCCTGATCATCAGTATGACGACCACCTCCCAGATCACCTGAATCACCACCCGGATCATTTGAATCACCACCAGGATCCTCTAGATCACTTGAATCACCACCATCATCACCACCAAGACCCTTACAACCACCCAGATCTGCATCACCACCACCACCTTCCCCACCATCACCAGTCGGATGAAGGGCCGCTGGACGGCTCCCCACTTCATGCTGAGGAGGATTACCCTGACTATGATTTGGACTATGACCGGGAAATGGAAGTAAGTCTGAGACAGCTTTTAATTTCCCCTTAGTTGTACATGTACATGTACCACAGCTTAAAGGTAGCGTCCATTATTTGTAATTTGTGCTTTACATCTGTTTGAAGCAAAAATCTGTGCTCAAAATCTAAAGAAGGGTGCTGAACAACTAACCTGATGAAGTTTCAGCTCAGCTTCAGCTGTATATTTTGAGAAAAACAACATTCTAGGATCTCGGTTTCAAATTAAAAGTTGCTGAGTCATGTTTCTGATTGGGCCTGAATTCAGCATCCGGGACACCTTCTCACTGAGCTGATTGCAGCTACACGATGTCGCGCACTGAACCTACGGCGCGGCTCGCCGAATAAAAAAAATAGATTTATCAGTACTAACAGAAATTTCCAACGATGCGTCTTTAGACGCAATGTTGGAAAGGCCTTCTTTCATTGATATCTTCAAAATGACAGCATGCCAGAAAGACTAATTTCACAGGGAGTTTAGTCCTATTACTTTCTTTAAACCATGCTTTTCAACAATAATTACATTGGTTACTTTTTGATGGTAAATGATGGACTGTACCTTTAAATGGGTAGCCGGGCAAGAAGCATTTTCTGGAGATATGTAAATACAGGGTGAGTAAAAAAAAAAACGAAACCCGAATGTCGGGACTATTGTTTTATTGAAGTGCTGCACGTAGCACTTTCAAAAACTAGGATATGAAAGCCCAATTCACAAGCTTTCTTTTAGTACATGTACAAGAATCATTCAAATCACTCATGTACATGTACTTTTCAAGTTACAAAATTTTAAACACAACCACCATTTTAAAGTTCTGTCCACGGATCACAAAAAAAGGTGTGCGTTCTTTCAGCAAAACGAAAACAATTCACACACATCTCTATGTGATTTCTTTTCGTTTTGCTGAAAGAACACCGAACTTTTATGTGATCTGTGGACAGAACCTTAAAACGGTGGTTGTGCTTAAAATTCCGTAACTTAAAAAGTACATGAGTGATTTGAATGTTTCTTGTACTAACATGACTAAAAGAAAGCTCATGAATTCGGCTTTCATATCCTAGATTTTAAAAATGCTACATGCAGAACTTCCCTAAAACAATGGTCCCAACATTTTGGTTTTTTTTTTTTTTTTACTCACCCTGTACAGTAAACTCTTGTTAAGTCAATTTTTTTGGGGGGGCCAGTCCATAAGAAACCACTGCCAAAACAGTCACAAAGAAGTGTCCTGGAGGGTAAAACTTGTTTTCATGAGTTACATGTATTACTGCCCAACGCACTTCATCTTTTTACATTGTACATGAGGGATGCAGTGCAACAAATCCTGGCTTTCGAGTTTAAATAGCAAGATTGCCGTCACTATTTTTTTGTTGCTATTTTTTTCACCAGATTGCAAAGACAAAACAACACAAAGGGATACTCTGGAAAGTTTTTATGAACAACTTGAAATAAAAGAAGGGTTTTTTTGGTTTATTTTTTTTTTACTGGTTGCATGACGCAATTAATTAACATACATACATGTACATGTACATTTTACATGTAAAATGTACCATGTTTACAGGGACATGTATGATGCCACTCTTTGAAATGTAACATTCATTTGACCTTGTGTCCTCTGTGGTAAAATGGAGAATTAAAATAAGCAGGTCACATTATGACTCAAATTTCATGAATATTCAATCTTTGATTCAAGCTTTGAGATTGGTCGAAACTACCATAGGATGGTACCTGCAACTCTTCCCACACAGATTACTATTACTATGACAATACAAGTATTGCATATTCAGCTCGCAACTCAAGCATGCATGTACATGTTTTAGACTTAAACACAGGCCATACAGCTTTTTACATGTAGGTGTGTCAACAGCCAGCATATTTTGTACACGTAGGTGAAGTGTAAAAAAAAACAATAAAATTTTACCATCTATTCTGCTTCCATGAAAGAAATTATGGCAAGCATTTGTGAAAAACCAGTTTGTTGATGGCAGTCACAAATACATGTGTGTAAAATATCATATCATCATGCCTGTGGATCGTACCGTATGTTTGTGACATGTTTTGATGTAAATCTGCTATTGCGCATGTGAGTATAGATAATGTACCTTCCACTTTTCTTTGAAGAAAAATTTGCCAAAAGTTGATTAAAGTTGTAGATGTTGGCTGTGGATGTTTGTGTGTCAAGGCTGGTTTTGGTGCGTATCTTTTGAAATTTGCAACGATGTCATCAACTTCTGGCTCTTATGAATAGAAATAAGGCTTTTTGGTTGTGGTAACAGTTTTCATTTTTGTAATTCTGATTTGCTAGGTTTTCTGGTACCGTACAGTTGTTATTTTCTGGAAAAAACTTAAGTGTGACCATTTTTCTTATGCTGACTGAACACTAATGGATAGGGCAAGGTTATATTTAACAATTGTTGACTGGTGTGATGTGGGATATGACGTTTTGAACACCCAAGGGGCGCATAGCACCCAAGAGGCGCATAGTGCCCGAGGTGAAGCCGAGGGTGCTATGCGCCCCGAGCGTGTTCAAAACGTCATATCCCACATCACACCAGTCAACAATTGTTTTGTTATGGTCTACAATATTATACAGTATAGGACAATGTTGTTTGTGGCCAGTTACTGAGAAATCTTAAGTTAACTACCGGTATCTCATCATAAGAAAGTGGGTTTTTTTCAGTTAGTATTAATTAGGAAACTAATGAACATGATTCATGCATTATATATACCGGTTTACTTGTACTGTACTTGAATGAAGATTCATAAATACCTAAGACAGTTTACACATTCCTATTGGTCGAGAGCCCGTCACGTGGCCGGTCTTAAATGGATGATAAAGACATGGCTAGCTGGTCTTAAAACACTTTTCCGGTGCCTTTTAACGTTTCATTGGTTGAACGTTCACATTCCTCACGTACGCATGCGCAATACTACCAGTGAATCAGCGCAGTACGCGCGACGCGCACGCCGATGTCCTCATAAGGTAACCAGTTGTGGGAGGGGCATTCCATATTATAGTCAGAGGGGTGTTTCGTAAAACATGAAGTAAAATTGTTGAACAAAATGGTTGGCTTGTTTTGATTTTTGGACCGAAAAGATTTGTTTTTTTTTTGACCGAAAAGTTATTCATGAATGGGAATAAATATGTGTTCGGTCGGTATTAAACACCCTGTTTAAGACTGGTGGGAGTCTGGATGGGTGATACTTACCCATCCAGACCCACCGGTCTTAAACAGAGTGTTATAATACCTCCCTTAGTAATATTCCCTTAGTAATGGGTAGGGCAGGTTGTTAATGGTCGGCTGCTGAGAAATCATCCAGCAGCCTTGTTAACTAGATATCTCAAAACAAGAAAGTTTGTTTCAGTTAGTATTACGTAATTAGGAAACCAGAGAACATGATTCTTGAACATACGGTACATGTACTTGAATATACATGTACAGTAATGGGTGAGGCAAGTTTGTTAATCATCAGCTGCTAAGAAACCATACAACAGCCTTGTTAACTAGATATCTCATAACAAGAAAGTTTGTCTCAGTTAGGCCCCCTTTCACAGGGCTGCGACCTTTGCACCACCCATATGAGCGACCAAAAAATGGCCAGGACGCTCGATGGTCGCCTAAACCCAGAAAATCAGTTTCTATGTAACTCCTGCAGCGATCCTTGTGCCTCCCTTGAACCTGCCATTTTCGCGCATTTTCATGTCGAGCTACGAGCAACCTGTGCGTCCACTGAGCCACTTGCCTGCCTCCACTGTGCTTCCTCCTGTGCAACCTATGGCCATGGTGGCTCAAGGGTTGCCGTGGTCCCAGAATGGAGGCACAGCGGTCGCCACAGTCATCGTTCAATATATGCATGCTATTGGTCGGCCAAAGGAGGCACATGGGAGGCACAAGGGAGGCAGAAGCATCACCCAGATTGACGGTAAAATTTGCAACAGAACGGATCTATTACGTGGCGACCATTGGCCGACCATTGTGCATCCATTCTGCAACCACGGCAATGCTTGTGCCTCCCTTCTGCCTCATTTGAGCCACCTTGGAGCAACCAACCTCCTCGGCGACCTTTGTGCGACTGTTTTGAACATGTTCAAAAATTTACGGCAACCATGGCGTCCATGGTGATGTCTGAACATCCTGTGTACCACCTTTGAACGACCTAGGAAACCATTCAGCCTCCTTTGAGCCTCCAATGGCGACCTGGCCAGTTTTATGGTCGCACAAGGGAGGCCCAAAGGTCGCAGTCCTGTGTAAAGGGGGTCTTAGTATTAATTAGAACGTGATTCTTGCACATGTGTATGTACAAATTTACATGTACTTGAATGTACATGTAGAGTAATGGGTGAGGCAAGTTTGCTGATGATCAGCTGTTGAGAAATCATACAGCAGCCTTCAGTTGCTTGTTAACTGTACCTCATGACAAGAAATTCGCAGTCTCAACTAGTATTAATTAGGAAACCAAAGAACACGATTCATGCGCATGTACGTGTGCATGAGTGTACAGTAATGAAAAGGGCAAAGTTGTTAACCCGTTCAGGCAGGGATTATTTTGAAAAGAACGGAACGAGGCGAGGCACAGGATTACTTTTCACTCGACCTCCTGCCAGGCGGGTTGAAGACATCGTTCTTGGGCAACACACTCATGTTTCCGGCGTCGCTCGCTGCGAGCTGTTCACTGACAGATATTTCCGGCCTCGTTCCCTGCTTGTTTATCCGTCATCCGTTCCGAGTAGCACCCAACCTATGCGTGTACGTCATCCGGCGCAAACTGGTTAATGGTCAGTTGCTGAGAAATCCTAAGGCAGTCTTGTCTTGTTAACTGTATCTCATCATAAGAAATTAAAGTGCTTTCAGTTAGTATTAATTAGGAATCCAAAAGAAATTGGTCCATGCACACGTGCAGGACTGTTCCTTGGACGTCAGAGCTGCAGAGTTTTTGGCAATAGACATGTTAGAGCCAAGACTACCATGTGTATATGAATGTACTGTATCATATCTTTGGCAGCACTTCCTGTAGGTACGATGGCTATGATACATGTAGATTGACGGTATAACAAGATGAAAGTGTATGTGCATGCTTAACTAATCGCATTTACAAACATCAAATTGTTGCTGACAAGCTGAGATCATGTAACAAACAATCTGCACTAAAAATCTGAAGCAACAAAGTTGGAGTTGTTCTTTAACGTGTCAAATTCTCTGTCTGCTATGACTAGCCACTTCTGAAATAAACACATGTACATATGTATGAATGTACATGTATGTTAATGTATGCGAGAGAGGAGAAACGCAGTGAATACACTTTATGAGTGTACTCAGCTAGTTGCAATGCAGTCGCTAGAGCTCTGAAAAAAATACATGTATTGTACTTACATACAACAGGCTATAAAATCATGGATGTGTTCCATTGCCAGTGTTTCGTGATTGTATGCAAACGTTAGCAATGTTTGGGATGATTACGTCAGAGAAATGCATGTTTGTATTGTAAATATTTTCATTTTATATAGTTACTTGTCCAGGTTAAAACGTGTTTCTCTTTCAACTTTTCAGGCTTACTATGGGGAGGGTTACTCCGAAGACGATAACGTTCGCTACGCAGAAGAGGATATGGGCGATTATGTAGAGGACGATCAAGGCAGCTACTCAGAACCAGGAATAGAGGACGGTCGCGCCCCTTACCCGAACGATTACTACTCAGACGAGTACGACCCGCATTACCGCGAGCACAGCTTTGACGAGTACAGCCGGGACGAGTTTGAACGAGGGGAGAGTTTTGATATGCCCCAGAGCGACGGGGAGTCGCTGACGAGTAGTGGGGTGGGACAACGCGCACCCCGCCCGGAATATATGTACGCTCAGGATAGTTTAAGTGGACACGGAAGTAGACCCTCATTAGGAACTGAAAGGTAAGACCTGTTCTTATGTCAGCCTTGTCCTATTAATATGGCTGCTCTCCAAGTCAGGTAAACGTTCCAACGTAAAAATAACACCCCCCCCCCCCCCCCAAAAAAAATTAACAAAAAAAATATATATTTCAAATTACAAAAGGTCCTCAAGTCGATATGATGAAGCCTGCCCATTGACCCTGGCAAGCGTAGTTGTCGAGTAGTAAAACATATCGGTACGTAAGAGATAGATGATTTGTGCTGTTGAACAAGCTTCCCACAAGAACGCTGTTTGCACGTGTACAGTGCTTATAAAATATTGTTCCCGAAAGGCATGAACCCAGTACATGAAAAGAAACATGCACAACAGTTAGACAAAAATTTAGCAACTGTGACATGGTGTAACTTGAGGAATCATAATTTTGTTAAGACTCACACACAAAAAGACCCAAGCAATTGATATCTAGCTGGTCTGGAGCATTGAATTCATCGTCTGCTGGTACCACTGATCTCTATATAAAGACGGGATAGCGGATAATGAGCCGCACAATGAATGAATTTGACGCCATATTGGTGAGACCGGTGAGACCGGCTGGTGATCTACAAAGGACAAGTTGCCGTCTTTATAGACAGCAAGATTTCTTTTGTAACATTGCGGTTCACTTGATTTATATTTTGACCACCACCACTGATCACGGTTTTCAATTTTTCTAACGTCGTGGTTTACTTCTTTTTTTTTTAAAGTTGCAGTTTCATTTTCGACCTTTTGGAAATAATAATCACTGCGGAAATGTGTCCTTTTTAGAACATCATAATGCGTGTACGTGACCAAAATGCGCATTAACTCTTCATACAGCGCGCGCAATATATACGCATAGAACGTTCGTAATATACGCGGCCATCTTCGTGAGACCGGGGCGAATTGGTCAATACGCAAAGTCTACGGTGTGAATGGTGTATGAATATCCGCTATCCAGTCTTTATATAAAGATCAGTGGCCGGTAAATGTAGTTCTGCAGGTTGTGGGTTCAAGTCCAGCCAGGGGTTATGGTGCGGTGGCCCTTAATTGTGCAAGACACTGTAATAGTCACTCATTGCTTCTCCCCACCCAGGAGTCAATGGGTACCTGTGTGGGCAAAGATGGTGGTCAATTTTAGCTGCTTTGCGCCAAAATGGCCGCATCCAGCTGTATACTTCCCAGGGAGCTGAGATGGTATTTGGAATGTTTCATTGGCCCATTACGTGCGCTTTATACATTGTAAATACACATTATAATTATTAATATACAAACTCTCAAATATGCAGCAGTCCTGTGCATTCAAAATGACATATTTAAAATACATATAGGACAGTACAGGGAGTGGGGTGTGTACCAAACATGTGCATGTACTTTTCCAATGCAAGAAGTAATTTGCTATCTTGTGCACATAAAATAAATGTACGTGGACACAACCTGTGTTTAATCAGTTGAAAAGCTCATGTTCAATATCATGTGCATTTGTAGATCACACTTTATTTGCAAGGTGGAATTGAATGGGGGTGGGGGAATGAAAGTACACAGTTGAACAAGCATACAGTCATAGACATTGCATTTTGAACAAATAATGTTTATCCAAAAGTAAATTTACAACCCCAGGTTCACGTACATGAACACATGTGCTGGAAATCTTCATTGCATTTCTCCTTCTATCCCAATACCCCGTCTCCCCCCCCCCCCCCCCCCCCCACAGCCTTGTCAGCAGCCAGATGTCATCTCCACGCATGAGCAGGGACAACCTTCAGGAGGAGGATCCCAGCATGGACGTCGCGCCTCATCACCACCCAGAGGAGGCCGGAAGCGAGGCAGACTATGAGAGCCACATCACGCCGGCCAAGGCCCGCTGGCTCAATGCCTTCCATCGGGTCCGGCAACAAATGGAAGAGGTGAGTTTGTCATGATTCCACTCATGGGCGTCGCCAGACGAATTGGAATTGGAGGGAGGGAGGTGTTAACAGAAAAAAAATTGCCAGGAGTTTTACACAGTCACCCGGCTGTCGCTAAACCGAAAAGGTGGGGGGAGAGGTTTACTGGATACCGTCTGACGAATGTGGAGACTAATCAAAGCGACAGGACTGGACATTGTCAGACAATAGGTGGCGCTATACTCTGTGGCATATTGCCAACAGACCCATGATTTGCCAACAAGTAAATAGTTTTGCTGCCAAAACAAAAAATGTGAGTAGGGGTGTGTGACATCTTGCGACGTTCTTGATCCTACCTACATGTAGTTGAGGATCACAAATCATCACATGTCCATCACAAGTCATCTTCAAACATCTCCATATTAAGGATGGTAAAACATTATCACAAAACTTTTCTATGGGGCTCTAGCTCTGCTGCTCATGAAGCTGTTGACCAACCACAGAATGGTCCTAAATGTTAATTTAGACCAGTCCAACCATCATTGACAACCATACGTTTTTATAATCAGAATTAGTTGCATTGCGGTTAACCATAACTATAGTTCCAGTGCAGAACTCATGCTTATTCTGTTGCTAAATGCTCCCATTCCTGGCCTTTTTGCCAATTCTTCCTTTTGAAAATGCCTGACATTGCTCAACAAAGGAGAAGTACCATAAAACATATCTCAACCATTTGTGTTTTTTCTGCCTTTTTTTTCTCCCAGGAGCGCTCAGCCTATTTGGAGGAGAGTGCCAATGACTTCTCAGGTAGAGGTCTATGGAGCAGTATAGCCAATGGAGGGTGAGTACAGTACCAGTCAGTTCTACGGGTACACAGATGTGCATCTTTTTCCCCATGAAAGCAGTAATTTTCCAAACTCACATTTAATAATGAATTAGTTTCCCCCAGTTTTCCACTTTTCACCTCAAAGTTGCCCGTCTATTGGTGGGTGCCAAACTTTAGGGTTAGGGTTTGGATAATATATGTGTAGTTATATGCACACTAGTAAAGTTGCATCTTTTGTTGACAAAAGCATTGATGCATGAAACATTTCTCCAAAACTGGATCCTTAAAAGGTATCCATTCAGTTGAACAGACGTGTTCATCCGAAACTATCAGAAGCAAAATTAAGTCCCACTGCCTGTGCAGAATGGCAGTTTGGCAAGTCTAAGACCAATTCAAATATTGTCTCCAATTTTCTTACGTTGCAAATTCAACGTCAGCCTGTCACGCCTGCATGGGCACTTTTTTTGTATCTCAACTTGCAAATCTTAATGATTCATGACCCAAGCAGCTGCTTTGACAACAAAAATAGCTACTTGACAAGCGTTATTTACAACTTCGGCCTCACTAATAGTCTAGCGCTTGATCGCTTTTGAAATGTTGATGGTAGGATTTATAAACACGAAGAACAGGCTCTCCGGTCCAGTACCCACGCATAAAATTTCAGCAGGTTGGGCTGATGTACTGTTGACTTCCTTGATTTTGTTCCAAGTCACTCTCCACAAATGTACCTTTGCATGGTTTCCCAACGTAAGATTGAAACTGAGATCTAAACCAGATGGACTTTCACCTATTGACTAGTTCATTTATGGCCAATGTTGAACATTTAAAGTGCATTAATATTGTGTTTTTTTTTATTTGTTTTGTATGCAACCTGCTTTGGCAAAGTGCCAGAAAAACACATGTAATACATACATACATTATGTATACCACAAGTCTGTGTCAAAAGCTGAAATGGTTGGGCGATATTCAAATTTGATATGATTTGAATTACATTAAGTTGTAAATTTCAAAATGTTTAGCTGTTAAGGCTTATTTGGCAATTTCCAATTTTAGTCTCTGAGGTTTAATCTGTGATGTCTTTTAAGATTTTGGCAGTATCTGAACACTTTCTTGGAACGTTTCAAACATGACAAAGGGTTTTTTACCCAAATTTCTAAATTTTAATTTGTCCTCAAATTTTGTGGAGCAGGTTGCATATGTATATTGAGCTACATGTAACGGTAAAGTAAAGTCTGTCATGATGGTCGATCAGGCCGGCATTTATCTTTGGTTTCCTTGGCATGAAACAACTTCGAATATTTCTATAACCCCTCAATGGGATGCCAGTCCATCACAGGTTACTCCCCAGCTAATGCTGGTACACATTGAAACTCCTGGGTGGAGAGAGGCAAGTGGGGGCAAAGTGGCTTGCCCAATGACATAACATATGCCAAACAGTTGGATTTGAAACCCTGACCCTCTGATCATGAGCTACAAACCCTAACCACTAGGCCACACTCCCCACAAGCTAACAGTAGCCTGAATAAATCTGAATTTTTTTTTCAAGTCTCAATAACATTATCAGTGTGAATAATTCTGAACTTTGAGGAAACAAAAACAAATATTTGAGAAACAAACATTAAAAATTAAACAAAAAGTAGAAAGAGGTTTTCATTAACCCTAATATAACTCCCTAGGCATTTTGCTAGGATGTAACCTCAATCCTGAAAAATCCTCCAACTGCCCCCATGCAAAAATAGCATACAGCCTCAATCCTCCAAAATCCTCCCATTGCCTCCATGTAAAAATTGCATAAAGCCTCAATCCTCCTCAATCCTCCGTTCTTGAATGTGGTCCTTGGAGGGCTGACTACTTAGTACAGTCGGAAAAGGGGGGTATCGTGCACCCTCGGAAATCAATTTCTAATCAACGTTTCTAGGTCAGAAAAAATGCGTAGAAAACGATTTGCTATGTTAAAAAATTCAAAAAATGTCCCACGTATTGTTTTTATGCAAATTAGTGCCGCCATTACCGAAAAATCTATTTGTAACTTTATCTCAGCGAATATTGCAGATAACTGAACGAACTAGGTGTCTAAACCCATGTTTTCAAGGTCAGAGATCACAATAAAACTATTCTGGAAGTGACCACATGTGTCTGTGGCATAGGAATATGCAAATTAGTGCCGCTAATACCGGAAAGTCATGTTTTTGGCATATCTCGGCCAATATAGCACATAACTACACCAGTAAGGTGTCTAAACCCATGTTATGAGGGTCAAGTATCATTAGAAGACCATTCACGAAATAACTATGTGTGTCTTTGGCATGAAAATATGTAAATTATAAAGTGTCGGTTTATCAGATATTTTATTTTTAGCCAAAATCTCGGCCAATATTGCACTTAACTACACAAGTAAGGTGTCTAAACCCATATTTTGAGGGTCAGGTATCATTAGAAGACCATTCACGAAGTAACTATGTGTGTCTTTGGCATGAAAATATGTAAATTATAAAGTGTCGGTTTATCAGATATTTGATTTTTAGCCAATATCTCGGCCAATATTGCACATAACTACACAAGTAAGGTGTCTAAACCCATGCTTTGAGGGTCAGGTATCATTAGAAGACCATTCACGAAGTAACTATGTGTGTCCTTGGCAGGTAAATATGTAAATTCTAAAGTGTCGATTTATCAGAAATTTGATTTTTAGCCAATATCTCGGCCAATATTGCAGCTAATGTTGACAGAAGGGTTTCTGATAAGCAATAATTATCAAAGTTTATTTTAAGCCATCATATTCAAAATAAACTGTAATATTGGCTAAAATTGAATATAATTTGGCTGAAAATAATTTTCTTGATAAACCGGCAATTTAGAATTTACATATTTTCATGCCAAAGACACACATAGTTACTTCGTGAATGGTCTTCTAATGATACCTGACCCTCAAAATATGGGTTTAGACACCTTACTTGTGTAGTTAAGTGCAATATTGGCCGAGATTTTGGCTAAAAATAAAATATCTGATAAACCGACACTTTATAATTTACATATTTTCATGCCAAAGACACACATAGTTATTTCGTGAATGGTCTTCTAATGATACTTGACCCTCAAAACATGGGTTTAGACACCATACTGGTGTAGTTATGTGCTATATTGGCCGAGATATGCCAAAAACATGATTTTCCGGTATTAGCGGCACTAATTTGCATATTTCTATGCCACAGACACATGTGGTCACTTCCAGAATAGTTTTATTGTGATCTCTGACCTAGAAAACATGGGTTTAGACACCTAGTTCGTTCAGTTATCTGCAATATTCGCTGAGATATAATTAAAAATAGATACTTCGGTAATGGCGGCACTAATTTGCATAAAAACAATACGTGGGACATTTTTTGAATTTTTTAACATAGCAAATCGTATTCTACGCATTTTTGCTGACCTAGAAACGTTGATTAGAAATTGATTTCCGAGGGTGCACGATACCCCCCTTTTCCGACTAAACTAACTGCCTCAATCCTGCAAAATCCTCCCGCAATCACTGTCAATATGTTGAGACAGAACCATTGACATCTAGGAGTAGTACAGAGGATTTTGAGTATACATGTATAGGCTTAAATTTATGCACGGCTGAGCATAAACACCACAAGACCTTAACAGAGTGCACACATTTTTGCCATAAAGCCTAAATTTTGCAAAATCCTCCATTTTGCAAAGAGGATTTTGGAGGATTTGGGAAGGTTAGGGTTAATGACAACCTGAGGCTCTGAACGACCGTAAAAAAATTGGATTATCTGGCAGTTTTTGTTTTAATTTGGTTCATAAACATTGTAATTTATACTCCCCCATACAACACAAAATATGTCCAGTTTCAACTACAGTCTGATGCTAGGTGTTGAGCCAGAATTGGACACCATGCCTTTTAGCATGGGCCCCTCAGTATCGACGCTCAAGAGAGGCAGGATTTCAACACTAATGGTAACCCCAAGCCACCAAAGAGTCGCCCATTCACACACTCAAAAATCTCACTCTTCACAACTCTCTCGTCTTTCATTTAGAAAAGTAGAAACGCTGTACAAACCATTTCCGAACGCCCACACTGTATATTAATGACATGAAATTGTTCGTTCATAAAAACAGCTTTGTGTTTCAAGGTTGAGGTGATGAATTTTTTGTCCATATGGTTGTTTTTCGTTGAAAAGCTGTCAATTATCAGCCCACGATTATGAAGTCATTGAATAATGACAAGGATAGATTAAATTAAAATCAAAGACAAACTTGAATTTCATTAACAAATAGCAGAACTTCAGCTCTTGTAAACATGTTAATTGTTTGTCCCTTCCATTAGATCAAACCTGATATTCTTTCAGGAAAAAAATGGAATGGTGTTGAACCTTTTATCTGAAAGCAAAAAAAAAAAAGCGAAATTGAAAAACTGCCATTGCAGGACCAAACTGCAAAGTTGCTGTTTCTGTTAAGCTTACATTTGAAAGCCAACCATTTGAAGCTAAACAAAATGAGTGCAATTCAATTATAATGTCAACTGCATATTTCTCAAATCATCAATCAGGATATGACTTTCAACTATTAACTGAATTGTCTGCTCTCCCCCATTTCCTCCCATGTCTTCTTGTCACTTCCTCCTACTCTCCATCGTACCTGATCAACCTGCCATTATCTCTTGATTGACCACTCTGCCACTGTCTGGCTGCTTTGTCCCTGTGTTTCTCCCTGGCTCTTCCCCCGATCCCACTTCTGACACCGTTTTCTTTTCTTTCGTCCCTGTCTTCCTTATCACCTGCTGTCATTACCTGATACCTTCCTCTTGTTTGTCTCCATCCTGTCTCATACCTTGTCCTGTCCCTGACACATTCTCTACCTCTCTTCTTGTTAACCTTGTCAATTTCGTCATTTGTAACATCCAATCATGTCTGCTGTTCTGTACCATTGATCCCACGTTCTTGTCTCTGTTCTGGGACTGTTTTGTTTCTTTCTACATTTTCTCATCCTCTTATTTCCTGCCTCCTTTCCTGTTATTTGTTGTCTTCTGTTGTGTCTTTTCTCCCTTTCCCGGCTTTTCTTTTCCGTCGATCAATCACTCCTTCCACCCCCTTAGTCTTTACCTTGATATAAACTCAATGCCGGAGATTCTGCCGCGACGAAAGTCAATACCTCTGGTGAGATCTTTTTTAAAAGATGTATTTTATTGGTGGATGTTTCTTTTTTTTTAATTCCTGGTAGTCACAGTCGATGTGAACAGTGAAGCATGATTTGTTGGGTCGTGTTAGAATGTTCACATAGTCGTGATGTAAAATGAAATAATTTTATGTTACATGTATTTGTACATCATGTGTGCATGCTTGGTGCCATCTTAATCACTTTCATCATCTCATAACACACAGATCTGTACATGAACATGTATTATATATTTGTTGGCTTTGTACACGTATGTATGACTGCGCTTGTTCTGTTCCTAGAATATAGGGCCCTACTTGTAAATATTTTTTAGAACGTTCAAGAGGACTTTTTTTTTACTTGAATCCAAAAAATCAAAAGTTGTTATAATTAGTAATCAGTCTTATTACTTAAGTTTAACCTGAGCAATTTTGTGAGTTGGTGAGTGCCTATGGCAGAAAGTGCTTACATGCACACAGGCCAAATATTAATCTGAGTGTGTGCAAAGCTTTAGTGTCTTCAGTTGTATGGCTGTGTCGTCACACTGGTGTTTGAATGTCTGTCATACCTGTACATGTATCTTCATTCGAGTTGAACCAGTATATTGTCACCATTTTGACGAAGTGACGCATCTGTGCACACAGATGCAAAACAGAGTTTTGAGAAAATTGCGTTTGAAGTTGGTGGATTTTTCAATTTGCATTTTTGCGTACATTTCTCCACCAGAATTGAAAAATATATAACTGAGACAATAGCCCAGGAGTTAAATAGCCAAAAACAGTTATCTCTGTTCATAAAATCGTGTTTAATTAGAAGATATTTATTACTAACGATATATCTGTCACTTCGTCAAAACGGAAAATCTACTTCTTCACAAAAATGAGGCATACCGGTATGTTTGTACACAGCGCGTGCCCGTATATAAAATGTATACATTTTAGAACGCAGATGCGTCACTTCGTCAAAACGCAAATCATGGAGGCTTCATATGTCTAAATGTAGCACACGTGTATAGTTCAACGAGACTAAGTGACACATAGAGATTCGTCACCTCGTCAAAACAAAAAAAGTGTGTAGCGCTTTCAACACTTGTGCAATTAGCGTAATTAACGAATGATGGAATGTTGTGTCTCGACATTTGGTAATCATGTAGAGGGCATCATAAAATGTTAGAATATCCAAAAATCTCAGCTTCAGAAAATCTCGGTTTTGGATGGATGTGTCACTTCGTCAAAATGGTGACGATATGATGGAGTTCTTAAGTAGAACTTAACGTCAAGTTATTCCATACATGCACAATTAAGATGTAAATGTACTTGTACCAGTAAGTCACACTCCGTGTGCTAAAATCTATGTGTGTTTTTTTTCTGTTGCACTTGCACATTCATGTAAATTATGCATGCTATCTTTTTTTTTATATATCATACATGTACATTCACTCAAATAAAGATAGGGGTGGAGGGTTTTCACATTACATTCCATATAATACTGTTGTTTTTATTATTTCTATTTTTATTTCTAATAAAACACAATATTATGATAAGTAAAGTTAGTTGTAGTACACGTAGTTGACATTCCTTAAATATGTTTGGTACATGTACATGTACCAGTAGCTATACATTGGTGACAATATTCAATTATGAAACTAATTGCAATTGAAAGTGGATAATTAAATCAGCTCCCTTAGGGAAAAATAATCATAGGTTGCCTTGAACATGATTTATCAACTTGGCTCACAAAAAACAACCCAAATTAACTCCAGGATGGATAGAAATTGTCCGTGTAAACTATCCTGCCGAAGGACATAATTAAGTGCATAATTTCTGCATTTGCAGGAAAGTGTACATGTATATACACTGTATGTGGTTCAAACACAGCAAACCAACTCTCGAACCAAGGTGAAGAACCAATAAAAAGACATGACACTTAATGCTAATTAGTCAAATACGAACGTGGAAATTACATTATCCTCCTATAGATATCATTTTCAAGGACTTTCTTTTGTTTTTTTAAATGGGAATAACATAGTACTGCATCGATATAGCTTTTAACTGCAATTTAACCCAAGGTTTTGGATTGGAGGCATCGGATCGCTCAGATTAAATTCCTGATAATGTTAACCTCGGGCACCATCAGTGAATACATTCAATTATGATCATGATAGACATAGGATGGATAAATTTCAAGGCTTAATTGTGAAACGCATGAAAAACGAGCTGAACATTCAAAGTTGACAGGCAATATGATATAAACGGAATATACATTTGCAAACGTAAAAAAAATACCAACTTATTATAAAATACCTTACTTGACTGTAAGTGAATAATAATCTCAAGCATCCTGTGAAAGCATGGCCCCTGGTGTACTGTCATTTGCAAGAAATTAAGAGAAATTTTTGTATCAATTTTCAACGATAGTCGGCTGACCATCATTGGAAAAAAACTTTTATTTTATTGCGCCATTTTGTTTGAAGGGTCAGGGAACCAGACTACAAGAACAGCATTTTTTTCTTGGTTTTGTCCAGCATCTATGAACACAAAACAAGTCAGTGTAACAATATTTGCTATAATATACTAACCCCAAATCCATCCATTTCTGAAAATGCCAGCCAAAGCAAATGTTGTACCTGTATATTACCAAAGTAATAATGTTCGCTTGGCGCAAAACTGAGATATCACAGAAGAAAGGCTGTACAGAATACAATTCCATCTTTTTTAATACTATAATTTCGACAACTGAGGGGCCATTCAAAATTAAAATGCAATGTTTTTACATTTCAGATGTTTTTTTTCCCCACATTTGTTTTTGTCCCGGCCCACCCACCAACTCCAATTTTTGATCTTAAAAAATCGCCTTGTTTTTCAATACAGTCCAAATATTTTTGTTTAATGCATGTAAAGTGAATGTTGATTTTCAATTATTTTCCCTGACCCACCCGCCCACATTTCGAGAAAAATGAAAAATTGAATTAGAAAAAAAAATGATAATTTGTATGGACCCTTACACAATTTTGTTTGCTTACGGTAATTCAGGGGTTTTTTTTTTTTCGAAGTACAAAATTTTATAACTTTCAACTTTAAAACCCTACCTGTTCATTTACATGTCCATGCTGAGTTTAATTGGCTTTTTTTTCTGGACCACATGTATTATTTGCCCTTGGAAGAAGGCCAAATGTTTTGGCCTTGGCAGCGTTGTGGGACAGTTTAACTGAGTAAAAAAACATGCAGGCGCCTGGGACGGATGCCAGCGTAGGCAGCCTAGTGAGTAACAGTGTGACTGTGGGTCATGCTTGAGCGGTTCCAATATGAGCTTCATCATTACCACAAGCCACGCCATCTGCTGGTTCTGTCATACACTAACCAATCCATCATAGAAGAGCGTGACGCAGTTCATATGAAACCAGGCAGAAGTTACGCACCTAAAACCTTTAACTTTATAGACTAATTTTTCGTTATCAGAATTTTAAGTCAGATCCATCCATTTTTGAGAATAACAGCAAAAGCAAATGTTGTATAAAGTACCTTTAAATATATTGCATTTTTTTATGATGGTAAGATGCCGTGTAGTAATGTTTTCAGAAATGTGTAAACTCTCGTTATCTGAAGCAACAGGAAATGTATAGTTCTAAATGAAAAAAAAAATATTCCTTAGAACAATATGTTAATAACTTTGTTTGATAGAACACCTCTGAGATGGATAAATTGAGAAAAATCACAAAAGAAGATGTTTTTAAGGCCGCCCACATGCAGGTTAACCTTGCGACGAAACAGAACAGTCGGCAACTGACTTTTCAGGATGAAGCTGGGCCTGACCTATGGCTTTCAGGAACGTTTCCGTCGCCGATTTTTTTTTGTGGCCTGAGTGTAACATGACTGCAATGATACTTAGACGAGCAGTATCAGTTGGCACTCAAAAACATCAACAGTCGCAAGACTAGAACAATTTTATCTTTTGCGCTGCGACAGAACATGTTCCCGACAGGCGGAATCAATCGCAGTCCACCTGTATGAAGTTACGACGTTATCGCGCATCCGGATCATCTTATTTCATTGTTTAGCCAATCAGCATGCGTAAAAAATGGCTGAATGAACAGACCTGGCCCTGGAAGATCGTTTGATTGTTATCAACACGTTCACTGCCATTTTGAACGTCACATGATCTTGTCTACGCCGAGGAATCCTTGTCGCGTTGTGGGTGATGTTAGTATGGTTGTGGTTATTTTGTGTCGAGATGCCACTTGTTCCACGAGAATCACACGATCGCTCAGTTGTGTGACCTGAGCATGACTTTTCTGCTTGAGCCACCCGTTCCGTCGCGCGCCGCGCAGGCAAATCGCAGGTTGACCGGACGCAGCCCCTAACATGGTGCAGTTGCTCAGAGTAGGAAGTGACCAGCTTGTGGCGCTGATGTTGTGTCAACCGAAGGGTCGTGAAATCACTCTAATTACCGCTACACAAGGCAACGTGTTGGCAGCTTTAATAGCTATCGCCAGCGAGGTGTGATGTGTTAGTACTGATCATCTACAAGCAAATCGGACAAATTGACAGGCAATAAACAACTAAATCATCCGAGACAGAGAAGTAGAGCTGTAAGGTCATGAGATTTGTAGGTCCATGTCGAATGGACGTTGACAAGATTTCTTTTAAATACCACTGACAAATATTTGATAAATAGCAAGACTAGACAAGTCTAGTAGAGCTGGTCCCAGAGTGCACAAAGTTCTCTAATCAATTCAGAACGGCTATTCACTGAAAGTACTTTCATGCATCTGGGCTACACAGTGGGCCAGTATTAGCCCATTCATTGGCGTTGCCAGGTATCATATATGATAGCACTGCCTGACTCCCAAGTGATAGTCAGTCAGTCAGTCAGTGTACATGTACATTGTACAAAGAAGAGGATCATAGGCATGCCCTCTGGGATAGACAAAAACTAATAAATTGTCACTGTTGTGGACAGTCACACATCACACATCATTACTGTCAGCTTTATTTGTATGATTTCTACTCCAAGCGAAGACATAAGTAGCACACATAAGGCCTTTTCACACTAGTCAAAATCTCAGGGGTGACCCGGGGTGAAGCCGGGGTGAAAATAAGCCATGATTCACACTTGAAATTCTCATTCCAATTACAGTAACTAAAGGCCTTTTCACACTGTCCAAAATCTCCGGGTTGGAACCGGTTCCAACCCCGAGATTTTTTTCAACCCTTTTCCCACTTCTAAAGTTTCAACCCGGTTCCGACCCGGGTAGAGTGCTCTAGCCGGATCGAAATCAACCCTGGGAGGGACCAGGGTTGAAAGTCTCAACCCGGATCGAAATTGCATTTTTCGGCGTGAACCGTGTCGAAAATGATAGTGTGAACCGCCCCGGGTTGAGTCACTCACGGCCGATCCGTGTTGAGTTGAGGCCGACATTTTACCGAAACTCTGACACGCCGAGCATAATAATATTTCCCTCCACCACTATCGCCGTCACAAACACCGATCCCAAAACAATCGCTCCCTAATTATCATCTAATATTGTATCGGTGTATGGAGCATCCTTTACCGAGTCTGGGCTTGTATTAGGTCCGCAAAATGTACCCCCAAAATGTACATTTCTAATGTTAAATAGAACGAATCGTCTAACGAAATGACCGGAGCCATTTTGGAAATATTGCACACAGCTGCGCTGGTGTCGTACAAAAATCGGACTCCCAAATCGGATTCGTTTACTCTCTTATTATTGGTCAAACCCTTTCACGTGACAGGTCCTTCTACCAATGGGCATGCGCAATACTACCAATGAGTCCGTATTGCACAGAGTAGTAAATTCACGCTGCACACCGGCCTGTCCGTAAGCCTGGTGCGTCGCAATGCATTATGGGATTGAGAAAATCATCGCAGCGCCCTGTGCCGAATGCGATCCGTGTCGAGAATTTGTAGTGTGAATTCACAGGGGCCGTAGCCGGATTGAACGTTACACGGTTCACGTAGCGGCCGTTCCCGTAAAGGACAGTGTGAACGTCGCGTCTCTCCGATCCGTGTCGAAAAATACTCGGGCTGAACCGGGTTGGATCCGGGTAGGTTTCAACACGGTTCGAAACGGAGATAGTGTGAAAAGGCCTTAATGCTATGAGAAAATTTCAAGTAATGTATCAGTGAGCAGTAGGCTTTTTTTGTGTTTATTAAGTTTCTTGTCCTAAATTCTAGTCCTCACTTTGGCTGCAGTTGAAATCATTGAAACAAAAAAGTTGTAATACAAATTCCAGAGTTTACTGTGTTCATTTTAAAGTCTTAAGAGTTAGGAACTTTGTACATGTACTCACCGGTTATGGTTTTCTAACAACTTCTCAGGTATTATTGGTTTGGTTTTGGGTATACATGCATTTTTCCTTTTAATTTTTTGGGTTTTTTGGGTGTTTTTTTTTTTAATTTTTACGTTGTGTTGTTATTTGTTGCACGTGTTGGTCGTGATGTTTCTGGTGTTCATATTGTAAAACTTGTTTCCATTGTCAATTATTTTTGTGTGCAAAGGTAGCAATTTATATACATCTTGTACCATGTCAAAATTTGTCAGGTATTCAGTTAAGTGTGAAATGTAATAATTAACTTTACTTTTGATATACATGTATTTATTTCAGATAGTGATAATGCAGTTTAACTACATTGATCAGACAAAGTGTCTGATTGCATGTTTGCCCGGAACGAGCTGTGATTCATTTCTATCAATTCAACTATTGCATCAGAAATTCTTATTCTTAGTAAACGTACTTTTTTAATATTTTTTTTAGTTTGCATGAACTTAACTGTAGTTTCTGCTTGTTTTCATAAGGACTGCAATTAGAAAGTACATGTTTGAGTTTGAACCAAGTTTCGTGTAAAGATCTTCCACTAACTTCATGTGGGAATCTTACATGAATGACTAAAGACTTTGTTTTTTTCAATTTTCCCTTTTGTTTTTCTTCCAATTCTTCCAAACCTGTAACATTCTTTTGTAAAGATGTGGCGAAAATTGGTAATGACTCAGTTAATGTTGAAGTTGGATTTCACACAGACAAAAAAAAAAGGATTTTTTTTTGGTGGTATCTGAACTACGGGATTGGAGTCTTTCACGCACTATCACAGAATGGCACACATTTCCACAAAAAGGGATGGAATTTTGCTACATAGCCGTATTTTTAACTTTTTCACCCATGTCTCCTTGGCAATGACTAATAATAATCCAATTTATTTGTCCACTTTTATAGTATATTTCATTTTAAATTTCATTTCACCGAAAAAGAAAATCATCAGGTTGAACTATTCTCACTTTTGTCCCACATGAAAATTTCAAGAAAGTTTGGGTGCTACCGGTATGCGGAAAGAACCTGTACACATCCATCATTTGGGCCCATAATGTGTGTCCACATCACAGCATAGTACAGCTACAGTAAAATGGTATAGGTCTCTCTCAAATGACGTCACTTCCTACAGATTGCCACGTGCATCGGCATTTTGGGTGTCAAATTTTTGTGATGCATATCGGCTGCGCTGTATTTCTAAGAAATTTAAGCAACATACGTGCGTGTTGAGAACATTTTGGTCGGGTCGGGTCGGGTCGGGTCGGGTCGGTTTAGTTGAAAAATTCAGGCGATGCAATATTATTGATAGTCACTGTGACCGCAGCCCATTGTGTGGTGTGGCCACCGAGCGCACTATCAAGTTCCCACGGTATTAACTTCTCCAGTCGGATCGGGACTGACGGTGAAATAGATAGATTGTAACGGGATCATGTGAAATAGATAGATTGTAACAGTTTTCATGATCCCGCTAGATGACCATGCGTTTGTTCAATAAGCGAAGTTACTCTCGATCAACCCACTGAGTATGACAGAGAGAGAGACGATGGTTTTGCAAACGAATTCATGCCATGTGGGTAAGGGCAGGCACCAAAAAAAGTGATCACTTTGTCCAAGCCAGTTATTCGGGTTTTTTTCGGGCTTTCTCGGGTCGGGTCGGTTTTACCTTATTTTTTGTCGGGTCGGGTCGAGTCGGTTTGAGGGAGTTCAGATCGGTTTCGGTTCGGATTCGGTTTATATCTCTAATGTTTCGTGTCGGTTTGGCCTGGTCAACCCGACCCGATGCACATGCAACACGCAGTTGTCATTTTCCTACGAAGATGGCGTCCTATGAGAGAGATCTATAAAAGTTTTCTTGAAAGATTTCGTCCAAGAATTCTTTGTGTTTAACTACCAAGAATATTGAACGTTCTTCTGAACAATACCGTAAGTTTAATTTTCACAACTACACTTTGGATTTGATCCAAATATTCCCAACCCAGTCTTTGCCATGGCTATGGAAAAAAACCATGCACAATTTTTTTAACAAATCTTCTCAACATTCGGTCCAATCTTGGTTCCTGTCTTGACACCTCTCTCTCTCCCTGTCTGTCACCCTGTTTGTCATGCTCACCTCTTCAGGAGATTGGAGTCAAAAGCTTTTGTTGGGTAAGGAAGCACTCTGTGGTGAACTTTGACCTTTGACATGACCTGCATGGTTTTTTTTGGGAGGCTGGCATGTGAATGAGGAACAGGCATGGGATGAATGGAAATCTAAATCCTTGTTTTTAAATCAATATTTCTTAATGGTATCATGGTTTTGGGATTGATTGAGAAGTGTAGCAAGTCCAAAAAAAATTGTTTCGTTGTGTATGGTACAATATTTGAAAAGCTTATTCGCAAAACAGCTTACATCCACTTTTTATAGAAATTGACTTTGGACCATCAGGAGGAAAGTAATTGACCATACATTCTTAGGAATGTAACTTTTTTCAAAATTAGCCAAAGCGGATGTACCGGTAAGCCATTTTGCAAATAAGCTCTTCCTTTTAAAAAAAAAGTCACTAAACTCTCTCTTCCTTTTTCAAAACGTATTTTCACCATCAGTTACCAGGCTTTGCATTATGAAATATTTCCTGTATACAAGGAAAAGTTCTAATGGACGTGCTTACAAAGAAATACCAATTCTCTTTTGCATTTTTAAGAAAAAGGGGTAGAAATTATAGGCCTCTATCTCCGTTTCACACAAAATAACTCTATAATATTTAGAGCAGCCAAGTCATAACAGCAACATTTTTTTGCCAAACGTAATTATTATAAAAAAAAAATTAAAGTCATGAATAAATGCTTGTTAAATAACCTAGAAATTACAAAGTAGCTTTTTCCCATGGACATTTTTTATGTAGTTCCAAGAGAAGTCCTTTTCTTCTGTTCTCTGAATGGATGATTTAGCCATGCACAAAAAAAGTGCATCCCGAACGTTATCCATGTAATGCACTTTCGGCCATTATTGCACATTTGGCAATTTAACAAGGTGTCTTCCCTGAGCCAAGTCTATGTCGCCCGGGGAATATTGATTGGTAAAAGAACCCAGAGGAGTTTCTCTCTCCTTTTTGTATTTTTTTTATTAATTTGAACCGAAAAGTGAAATGACAGTGTTGAATCATCTTACCGTGGACAAGGAATTAGGTGAACAGATATTGGGTAGAGTTGTGCATTGATGCCCAACATTGTTAGTCATCTGGCACCTTTCGTTGTCCGTCTGCTGCATTCATTTTATGAGCGCTATCACTCACTGTCACTAATGTTATTGCAAAGCCAGTCAGAAATACCATAGACTGTGATGATCACGCGCACTTCCCAAAATGATTAAAAATACTCACAGCTCTCCAATATGTTTCAGACACACATCAAATTAAAGCTTATTTTATCATCTTTCATTTTCGGTTCAATTTTTAGGAGATTAACCAGAGACTTAACCAGATGATCACCCCCTAAAGTAGTCCTAAAGCCCATCGCCGTTTTAAGAAAAGACGCCTACGCTCCATTGCAAAATAGAGCCTATTTAGGGCCTAATTTCATCCACATTTCACAGAAATATGAGCTTGCAGTCCTCTGCACGGCTACCCTAATCTCTAGTTCACGGCCCACAAAATGCTCTAATACCGGAGAATTTGAGTATATGCAAATCGTGATTTGGCCAGCGGAGGCAATTTCAGGCTAATTTACAGGTCTGCACCCACATGGGTTTTTATTTTCTATTAAAAGCTACATTGCAGTTGTTTCCCTGAAACTATTACATTCATGGTCTTGGTCACACTAGTGTGGTCACTGCCATTTTCCAATTTATTCCCTTTTCTTTCATTCACACAATTCAGACATCAGATTCTTGATCTTTCATTCCTTAAACCATCCTGAGATTAGTCTTTTATTGTCATTTTTGAATCTATATTTCATATTTTAAATCTTCAATGTGTGTTGTTTCAATCATATCTGCACATCACTGAAGGTAAAGGTTAATACCAGAAAGAAAATGTTCAGCCGTTCTGAAAACTCACCAGACACTTAACTTAACCAGCAACCATTTTGACATATTCCCATTGATCAATTTGTTTACTCTCATAGAATTTTGAACTTCTTTTACCACTCTTTTGTATTACTTTCTTTTTATTTTGTTCATAAACCGTTGGGTGGACCACGAAGTGACGTATTGTCTATGGACTTTTGTGGATACGATACGTCACTTCATGGTGCGACCGACGATATGTGTTTTGTAAAAGGGGAAAGTGTTATGGGTACCTGTATATTTGTAGTCAGCAGATTTTCATCTCTCAAAACCATGCCATGATTGTAAAAACTCAGTTTTCACGAGTGACGTGAAACAAAGCTTTTCGCAAATATGTTTTATAGAACAGTGCTTCTCTGGACTCAAGTTTTGCAACATTGTGTAATGTTTTCGAAACGAGTCAAGCAAAGTTGGTTGTTTTTTGGGGGGTTTATTTCTCAATCTCTTAGCAGTGTAAGAAACTATTAATAGGCCATCAGCCTGGGGGTTTGGTCGGTATCAAATGAGGGGAATAATGCTCATTGTGATTTTTGACAAGGTATGCACCCCTGTACATGTAGTTGGAAAATATGTGATAGCATTGCAGCGGTGGCAGCTTTTTCGGTGCTATCACTTAAAAAATAAATTGCGGCCAAAACATGCGTGTAACCACATATAATTAATCTGGTAACAAGCATATTGGCGGCCATTTTGAAAAAAAATAATAAAAGTGATAACACCCACAAAACTGCCACCGCTCACACTGCAATGCTATCACAGATTTGAGCTATGAGCATTGCTCCTTTCGATCATTTGATACCGGTGGCCCAATTTTTGTACTGAAGCTGATAGCTTAAAAGACAATATTCCTTTTTGTAGATAAGAAAGTTCAATTCTCTTGAGCCTTCAATTTTCTAACTCGATCTTTTGTATAGGAGGAATGAATTCCCAAACACCACTGCTTGTGAAAACTCACACCACATTGTTCAGAGTCCAATAATTATCCAAAATGACATTTCATCTTTTGAAAACAAGGTTTCAAAGATGAAATTAAATCGAAGCCAATTAGGTGATACGCAGTGATTGGATAATGCATTTGACAAGCTTCAATCACCTTTAATGACATTTGCAAATGGGATGAAAATCTGCCTTTAAGCAATAGGTAATTGGATGGTATTTAACCGGTACCCACCAGGGAATGGTTTGGCAGTTCTTGTTATGACTGGGGATAATGGAGATTGTTTTTTTAATTTGGATGTTTTTAACCATGTTCTTTTTTATTATCCTTTGACTCGCTAGTCGTTGGCTGCTATAAAGCGGCAGTCTGGCCCCTCCACCTTGGTCACTAGACAGTCTCTGAATGATGAGGAATTGGTAAGTTAATGCCAGCGCAGTCAGGGTCCAAGACTTAGTGAAAGAAATTTGAAAATTCTCAATGCTAGTTGATATTTGTAAACTTTTTTTGTCAAAGCATATGACTTTTTTGTAATATTCATTTGAGTGTTGTTTCATAACTTCATTTACATTGTGACGACTCCAGATTATTGTGACTTTTCATCAAGTCCAGTTTTTGTTCATCTCAGCCCAAGTTGACTTTTCCTGATTTAAGTTTTTATTGCAGATATTTCCTCATTCAGTTAGGTTTACTGGTTGAAAAAAAAAAAAAATTTCAGAAGTATTTTGCATTTTTTTTCAATCGATAAAAGATTATCCTTTTTTTTTCTGTAGCAAAATCTATATTTTCTCTTCCTGGCTCAGGAATATTTGGTCATGAGTTTTATTTAACCGGCCATTTTTATAAACAAATTTAGGAGCATTTTTTTTTTTGGTAGACGTCCAGAAATGTACCGCTTTTGATTTGGTCCGACCTTTCAGAAAAGTCATGTCTACAAGAAGTCCCTACAGGCCCTCATCTACCCGATCTCCAGCACCACACCCCACAACTTCGAGGTGTGGACGGCCTCCACGCCCACCTACTGCTATGAGTGCGAGGGCTTATTGTGGGGCATTGCCCGGCAAGGGGTACGCTGCGCCGAGTGCGGGGTCAAATGCCACGAGAAGTGCAAGGACCTGCTCAACGCCGACTGCCTGCAGCGTAAGTACCCACGACTTCAAACAATCATTCGCAGGTTTGATATTTTGTCACAGATAAGTCAAGAGAAATTCTGGGTTTTTGTAGATTGTGGTTTTGTGACCAGTTGAGTTTATTGTCTAAATAGATATCTGTATTTAACATATCTGCTCCTGATCCTCATTGTTGGAATGACTGGGCCCACTATATTTTGGATCTTCAAATAGGCCACCAATTTCGGGCGTTTCACAATGCAACGCGCCACCAAGTGTTTGCCACGGAGAGTTCATTTTTCCCAGTGCATTGTGGGAGATGGTTGACAAATTCGCAGCGCGGAACATTTGAAATTGTTAGTTTGTCCAGTCAGTAGTTTCATATTAAAGCGTATGATTCTAGTATCTGTTTGCCCTTTTTTTTTCTTTTACAATATGGTATTTTTTTGTAAGGTGACAGAATGCCATGCCCCAATCAATAAAAATTAGTTCAAGATGTCTACTGACACTCATTCAAAGTGGCCGTGTTTTGTCGACCATAAACTTGAAAAATGGACTCTCTATGGTAAACTCTTGGTGGCGCACTGCATCTTGAATCGCCCAAATTGAATCCGACCAGTTGCTTTATTATACATTTTAAAGTTGATCAAAGAAATTGAATGGAGTGGAGTTTGAACCTGCGACCTGCAGAATACCGTTCTGGTGCTCTACCAACTGAGCTATCCAGCCCTATGTTGGCAGTTCCTCAATTTGTCCGTGTCTTTGTTCAAGGGGTGCGCTAGTCAGAAGCCATACATGTATATGCCATGTAGCCAGGGACCACACACCCAGGTTAGAATGCCAGCAACTTTAACAAGTTTTGTCCAGGTTTGGTTTGCAGCTTTGGTAATGTTGCTAGCATAGTGACTTAGGATGTGATACCTAGTTACATGGCATGTAGGGGTTTGTGGCTTTCGACTAGCGCCCCTTAAACAAAGACATTGGCAAAACGGGGAACCGCCAACATGTAGCTTGATAGCTCAGTTGGTAGCGCACCGGAATGGCAATCAGGAGGTCGCAGGTTCAAAACACGCTTCAGTCAATTTCTTTGTTCAACTTCAAATTAGTACTGTATTTTGCAAGGTTGGAATATTGAGACCTTATCCAAAGAGATAAGGCAAAAAAAAAAAGTCTCCGGTTTCTGGTATGGAGCTTGCCCAAAAAGTGGTGCGGCGACGCGGCTTTTAATTTTTGTTTTACCTGATTTTTTTGCTTCAAATGTCGGCTGATGACTGCAAATGGTGCCCGACTAAACTTAGTGCAAATATATGGGAGTCCAGAGAGGCCACATAAAGCTTATTCTCGACCATAACCCAATCTAAAAACACGTTAAAATTGTGCAGCAGCATGATTCCAGTCAAACCAGTGAGTTTGGCGGTTTTGAGACATCATCTTTCATTGAAAAAAAAACGTTTTCATTTTGCCGACGCACATGGCTACGGCGACGCGCGCGCATACCAGAAACCGGAGACTTTTTTGGGGGGGCCTAAGGACAGAGTCGTCCATGAAGGCTGCACATGAATAAGGAGTAGTGATAGAGTAATGAGCATTTCTATTAAAACAAGGAAAGAATTGTCTTGTCAAATGGTGGCCGACGTAACAAACAAAGCTCTTGAGCACGAACTACACTTGTGACATGAACCCAACACTTTGTCCTTGTGTGCACGGGAAGCGGTCTCGAAATGAGTTATGTTTTTGGACTTTTTACACTGTACAATGTATACGTATTGTTGAAAGCTAGATCCTCCCACTTTGTACATTTTGAAATAACTGTGACCAGTTAAAATAATTAGCCATTGTAGAATATGAGTGGATTACCCTATTGGTAAAACAGAGCGGTCTTCATTAGCCCCAATTTTAAGTCAGTGTAGCCCATACAGATTCAGAAAACTTCAGAGGAAATCAAACGCAGATTGATTGATTTTATAGTGAGCCACATGTACCGGTACTACGTGTCAAAAAAGACGTACTTTTGATCCTAAATAACTCTGTTGGTTACAAGTGGAATTGAACCAAAATCTCAGATCATGTAAACAAGGCATGACAGATTTTATGGAGCGAGTTTCATCAGCTTTGTGCAAGAGGGTCAGATTTAAATGCCATACGAAAAAAATACTCACTTTCAGAATCTGCCACTTTCGGCTTCGCATTCTCCAATGTCGATACAGCACTGGAAACGGTGGCAAAAGGCGCGTACAGCGGCCAAAAGCTTCTGAAGGAATGCAGGATCACCCCTGATGTTATTGCACACCTCCTTGATCATTTGGAGCAACACACGATCGAGGAGGTTTGCAATGACATCAGGGGTGATCTGCAATCCTTCAGAACCTTTCGGCCGCAGCACAACCCTTCCGCCACCGTCTCCAGCACTGTATCGACATTCTAAAAGTGACTATTTCCTTCATATGGCGTTTAAATCTCACCCTTGTGCACAAAGCTGATGAAACTCACTCCATGAAATTTGTCATGCCTTGATTACTTGATCTGAAATTTTTGGTTAATTCCATTGGTAAACAACAGAGTTATTTAGGATCAAAAGTAGGACATGTTTTGGGTTTTTTTTGGACACTTAGTTGTCATTTAGGAGAATATGGCCGCATCTGAATCTCTAGTTTAGAGCTATTGTCTATACAGTGGGAACAAGCTAAGCCTCAGCCCTGGAAGCTCGTTTCGGACATGGCCAAATAATGACTGATGTATGATATATACTAAACATACAGCACATCATCCACCATCTCATAAAGCACCCGGAATGCTGGTTTTTAACAAAAATGTATTTCTTACAGGTAGTTGGTTTTGGATGAAGGTAACACAGAGGAATGAGCAACCACTGAGATGGGTTGGGGTATGCTAGTGGTATTAGATTAACTGGATGCTTAGTGAATGATAGCTACATTTGGTTGTTGTTTTTCTTCCCCTTTTTGCAGTCTTCATGACTAAGAACAGCAGTAAGTTATGAACTCATTATTCCTTCTCTGCAACAAAAACAAGAAAAAAACCTTCACAGCAGGTGCAGCTCCCTCTTCGGAAACTTTGAAAGAAAAAAAAAACAGGCAAAGTACATGTAATACTTGCCTGCTTCTCTCAGATTTTCGACAATAGAGGGCGCTCCAGCTGCTAGAAAGGGTCACATGATCTTCACATTTTCTGCCTTTTTCACTGCCTGCCTCTGCAAGAGTTATGATTTGATTTGATTTCTCATTCTGTGCGGACGCATTTCACGAAAAGATGTGCTTGCGATACTGTGCGTCTTGATTTAATTGGTGTGATGATTTCAGATGTCCATTCAAAGATGTTGCTCTTTTATGTCCATTTTGATGAATATTGTCTCTGTCTGTCTGTTTGTCATACTGCTTGGTTTTTTTGTTGGGTTTTTTTTTTTTACATATGCTCTGTGTGTGAGTCACTGAAGGTGCCTTTCCAAAGTTAAACAGTGGTATGGACGCGGTGCAAAAATAGCAGGTGAAAATTTGTGGTGTAGCGTCAGACACCTTCATTTGCACATGTATGAAATGTTCAAGTTTGGTCGATTGATTTTGATCAGAATTTACACAAACCTGCATGGAGAGTCTTCTCATGATGCCAGACGTACCTATACAATGGCAATATTTTCAAGAGTGTCTCCTACCTTGCTCTTTGTAATTATTGAGCGGGTATTTGTGCAGTGTGTCCAGCTACCGATGTGAACAATGTGACTGAGCAATATTGAGTGATGATGAATTATGCATGGTGAACCTCAAAATCTCAGTAAATCTCTGTTTGGAACTAAATATATGAAATTCCACACTAGTGTGTACAATTTGACACACACCAATGATTGAACACTATGAGATTTCAAACCTTTTTACCCTAAAACAGACATTTTAGTGCTAGGGCCATTCAGAATAGTCAATTTTTAAAAATTTCAATCATATTTTGAGATTTTTTTACCCACCCACCCACCCCAAATTTCAATTTTTAAATATTGAATGACTATTTAATATATCCTATACACTGAAGAACAAAGTGATGCTTCAAATGAAGCAGATATTTTAGGTCAATGCTCTCCCAGCTCAGGAGTTTTCAATGGCGTTTCTAGGCTTCCAGCATGCAACTTTGTAGTTGAAACAGAAGAGGAAATTGCCAAGCACACAGAACTTTGTACAATGTTTTTCAGTTTAACATTGATTATTCTGAATAGCCCCTTAACCAATTCATGCCGGGATTATTTTGACAAGAACGGAACGAGGCGCAGGATTACTTTTCACTCATGCCAGGTGGGTTAAAGCCATCACCCTCGGGCATCACACTCATATTTCTGGCCTCGCTCGCTGCGAGCGGGTTACTGACATATATTTCCGGCCTCGCTCCCTGCGTGTTCCATTTCGAATACAGCAAAACCTTTGCGCGGATACACGTCATCCGGCGCGAACTGGTTAACAAGTCTCAGTCAACACAGCAACTTAAATCAGCCTTATATGGCTGATTCAAATAGACATTCATGTTGATGTTCAATAAAAGGAAATTTGCGATGAGAAAAATAATATTTTCAGGCGCCATTAAAAGAACATTCTGCATGGAGCAAATGTAAATGTCTTTGTAGCTTTCCTTTTTCTTTTTTATGTCCAGCTGTATATGTGAACACATTTGTTTTGTCTGTTAATTTGTTTTCCTCTTTTTTTATTTAACTATTTAGTTTTTTAACTGGAAGTAGGGGAGTGTTGGTGTTAAAAATAGCAACACTTTCAAAAATTTCAAAAATTGCAATGCAGGCCTATTAGATGCAGCAGTCAACCAAGTTTCTGGAATCAGTGCGCATGTGTTTTAAAATGATTGTGTGATGTCTTTTGCTCAATTGTCATATTTGAAACGCCAGCTAAAAATGCCATTTTTTTTCATGTATATCTTCGTCCTGTCTGTGAGTTTTTCCCCGTTCACGCTTCAACTGTTATCACATTTTACATGTATTTGTCCACAGTTGTCAGTCTTTGTTTATTTCTCACAACTTTTTTTCTTGGTCATTCATACTTTTGCCTAGCTTTTTCATTTTATGAGAGAAAGTTTTTATTTTTGAGCTGTCGACGAAGTGAAGCTTGGTCTGCACATTTACATGTATGAACCATTTCTGTATCTTATGTGATGGCACATTTGTACTTGTCCTTGCATGTGATTTCACTCATTCGTGTCTTGTGTGATTTCATTCAAAACAAATTTGAAAAAAAAAGCTGCATTAGTGTTAGACATTTAGGCTCTTTTTTTTTAGCGAGTCAAAAGTAACCTCATTGATCATCATTTCCTATAAGCATATTCTAGAATCTTTCAAACTATTTGTTAGACGTTCATTCCTGTTTTTTCTGCAACAAGTTCATCTGTTTTTACATATCTGCCATTCAATCGTAGTTTAACAAAATGCTGTTTTTGGTGAGAAGTGCGTTTTGAGCATTTGCTCATAAAAAACCTTTTACGCTGGCTTTTCCTTGCATCTTGAGTAAAATTTCAAAGGCTTCAAAATCGCTTCTCCGATTTATGAAAAGAAAACATTCTTGACAGAAGGTGATATGCTGTGTCTGACAGCAGCAAATTGCACTTGTCAACTGCTGTGAGTTTGAGAAATGATCCCCTGTAATATTGAAACTTCATCAAAGACGTCTCTAGGGATATTTTGACAATATAAACCTCAGGTTTGCAGCATTGCTAAGGTTGATGGCATCGTGAATTTGGGAGTGATCCTGGGGCTACAGAGCATAGACATTTTCATGGCTTCTGACCAGCGTTTTTGAACAAAGATATTGATGAATTGGGAAAACTGCCAACACGGGACTGGATAGCTCAGTTGGTAGGGCACCAGAACGGCAATCCAGAGGTTGCAGGTTCAAACCCTGCTCCAGTCAATGTCTTCGTTCAACTTTACATAATTATGAGAAAAGGAAATAGTAACATCTGCTTGCAAGTTTTCATGTATAAGTTAGGGATCCAAGGGGATAGCACAAGTATAACACAAAGTGATCTCGATAGAAATTATATCAGGAGAGACAATTTCAAAGTTCCATATCTTTGTTCACTGTAATAGTACTTGTTGATGAGTAAAAGACCAGGAACAAGTGTAAGAGCACAAGTGTGGAAAAAAAAATTGAGGTGTCAAACAGGCATGAGATTTTTAGACTTTGGTCTGAATTCAGAGTTTTTGAATCTGAGAGAAAGACATCATCTGTATAGAAAGGAAGACATTTTCAGGCCTATCATTCAATTTTCAGACTTTTTTTAGATTGACGATCTCATCCCTGGTCAGAACAATGGGAAAAACATTTAGAAAGATCAAAGGGACACCATCTGATATCTAGTTTGTTGGATTGGTGATACTGTCATATTTCAGTACAAGATGCATGCAGTTATACACAGAAGAAGTGTAAAATTACTCATCCCAATATGTCAGATTTAATATTTTTCTGAGACAAATACTCTCCTGAAACAAAGCATTGTTTGTCTGTAATTTGTTGGAACAAGTTGGTTTGAGAGGTGATTCAATTTGTCTTTTATGTTCTTTCAAAGCATAGCTTCTTCTTCTTTTTTTCTTCTTTTTTTTTGGTACGTGGGAAGGGCAAATGGTCTGATGTGTGGTAGTTCATCTTTTTCATTGTTGTTTTAATTCTCGTTTTTTTGTTGTTTGATGGCTTTCTCAGTCACATAATGGCTGGAAAAAAGCCCCTTTTTCCAAGTTTACTGTTACACTTTTTTTTTCATCCAAATCATCAAGTCACTGTCTTTGTAAAGAAATGTTTGGTTTAGATGGTTTTGAAAAGAAAACTTAAACCGCTTTCAACTTCAACCCTTACTTGTAAAACCGAAGGAGAGGCGACAGGTTTAGTGCACAATTTTATGATACGCTTACGTGCCATACCCCACATGCTGTTTGGTTGGAATCTGTGCAATTCCGCCAACACAGACAGCGACTCGGAGCCCAGCCAGATACGGGAGGAAGACATCTTTGAGGAGGAGGAGTTTGTGGAAATCAAAACCTCGTCGCTGGAGCGCATTGTACCTGACCAGCCGCAGGATGGTAAAAAAAAATGGCTGGGGATGTTTTTTTTTTTGTGGTTGCCTTGGCAATCCATTATTTGTTTTCGTTGGAGAAGTGGAAGGTTGCAATTTCATCACCAGTTGCCTGAGTTTCTGGGATCATCGTCTCACCATCGGCAGCACATTGGTGGAGGATGTTGGCTTTTTGGGTATTCGTTTGGTTCTTGAAATCTCTGTGTAGAGGTGTAGCCAGAAAATGCATGGTATAGTTTTGCAGTTTACAGAAATAAGATACCATATGAGGCATCATGGATCAGTAAATAAACGTCCCTAATTGCAACCTACGTAAATTGAAGTGCAACTTCAGTTATGAAACTATGATTTAAAAATAGGAAAGATGTATGTTGTACAGTGAACTGAATGCAATCGTATGTTTCACTAAAACCATGGGTCCTTTTATATGAAGAAGTCATTTCCAGCTCGAGTTTGGAAAAGAATTTTGCAATTTCTGGACAGATCACTGGAAAACTGAAAAAAAGATGTATGTGTTCCTTTAATGCTTTTTTTGGGTAAGTTCAACACTTTTAAAACTTGTTAAAAAAAAAGAAAGAAATCCCCAAATTTCGATGTTTCATTTTCATTTTATAGTTCCCAGACATTTACCACATGTCTTTTCTCATCACACTAAAAGCATGTCTCCAAAATGTCCCCATTAATTCAATTAGATCTTTGTTCCAAAAAGACAACTGAAATCAGATTGACAAAAAAAAGGGAAACACCGGCCAGTCATAACTTTCTGGCTTCACCACTGTACAGAAATAGATAGGGAGAGCATGTTTTCACTATTTTGGGAATAGAGGTCACTTCTGTCTTTCATTTTTCCAACTATTTCAACCTTTTTCTTTGGTTTTATTACAGTATTTTTTTCACCATCAAATGATTATAACAGTGACAAAAAACTTGACCCCATTTTTGAATTCTAGTTGCAGTGCCCTAAGACAGTCCATCACTATGGCTATTATCAGGGCTGATACCGCAGAGTATCAGAGCTAGAAGTTAGGGCTGTGCATCGGAACCGGGTACCCAAGTACCTGACAGCTGCTGTCAGGAACCGCTTCCTGATTATGGGATTTGGCACCTGTAACCAACTTTACAAATTACTGAGTAACCTCACAGACAATGTACAAGAAAGGTTTTGAATGTCATTTGTGGGAATTTCCAAAATGAAAACCAGGCTACGGTACATAAAAGACCAAAACAGATGTGATGTTTATGTGCATTTTAATGTACGACAGATGACGCTGCGACAGATGACACTGCGTCAGATGACGCTGCGACAGATGACGCTGCGACAGATGACGCTGCGACAGATGACGCTGCGACAGATGACGCTGCGACAGATGACGCTGCGTCAGATGACGCTGCGTCAGATGTTGCTTGCAAAAATTGCAGTTTACACCAAAAACCCATAAAGCCCCATTTGAATTTTGGGGTCTGGGTTTCATTTATGGGTACCTATTGGTACCTGTGTTGTACTTTTTTCAATAGGGTACCCGGTTCCTTACACGTAAATTCACACCGCTACTAGAAATGTGTCCAAAGTGCCGCTGCTGAAAGCCAAGAAATAGGATCACATGGCCTTGACCATCTCTTCTCTGAAAACATTATCAGAAATCAGTGGTTGTAGTGGTAGGGCTACCAACTAATCAACACTTGAATTTTTAGCCCCAAGATGTCAATATTATATTTCAGAATTCAGTTATTAATTCCATCTCAAAACAGACAGCATTGTCATTCAAATTCTGGGCCTGACGTCATAATTGAAATGCTGTGCATGCTGGATGTATCATATTTCTGTGCCTAAGTGAGGCCTTTGTAGTTAAAAAAGAAAAGTCAATATAGTCATAGTGTCACTGCATCTTAGCCGCAAATCAGTGGAGATTTGTTATCCAGAACACTTCTTCTTCAGAAATTCAAGAAGTGGCATAAAATGAGCATTTTGTCCTGTTGCATATGACACCACTTCACAAAAGGGAAACTTGCTATTACTAATGATGGAGGCTTCACAGATGGATAAGTTGAGAGTCAATCCACGGCTAATAGTGATATAGATATACTTTAGGGTTTTTCCTAGAATGTAGAATGGGGGAAAAAAGATTAACAGATTGTGAAAGCACAACAAGCAGTATCAATGCACATAATGGAATCTGTGCACTTATAAATAGACAAAAAAAGGGGAATCCCCAATTTAAAATAGTTCCAAGATATTTCTGGTTTAAACACGGACACAATCGTTAAATAAGCTACTTTATTTTATTTGAGGACTTAATCTACAAGATTGATCTCTTTATCATATCTGTGGTGCCAGTGTCAACAGTATAAAGCCATGGTTGGTTGCTAGGCGCAATGCATGCTGGGTAAATGGTAGCTATCCGGATCTTCCATCAGTCATCTTATCTGTAGAACCAATAGGCATGTTCAGTCATGGTTGCCGGGGGGGGGGGGGGGGGGGGGGGAACTACATGAGGTCACATGTTAAATTGTAGAAGGAGTAAATACTGTACATTGTAAAAACACCAGAGGGGTATTAATATACACGGAAAATTACACATACATGTAATTAGTAACTGACTCGTACATTAACAGGATCTTGAAAAGTTATGATGTAATGCACATAGTCTAAGTGTCTGCATATTAAAAACAAAAACATTTAACAGATGCATCACAACTATAGTACACACGGTTGTCATAACCAGTTATAATCAGCATTGACTTTTCAGATGGGATATTCCTGTACATTCAGTAAGTAGTATAAAAATTATTGATTTTAGTGTCAGAAGTGTTTGTACTTTTTTGCCACAGTTAAAAAGAACAAACCAAATTGTGCAATTGACCTGAGCACAGTACCCACTGCTTAGCCAGGTAGACCAGATGGCAATATGACAGTATTGGTTGAGATGCTGGGGCCGCTTTCATGAAACTCGTCGTATCTTATGACTTCAGACGAGTCCCCGCTCTAAGATCGATCTTAGCTAAGACACGTCCTAAGACCGATTTCACTAAACTCATCTTAAGCAAGACACATCAAAACTACCAATTTGATGGCTCAGCCATCAAATTGGTGTTTCATGTTTCTTTTTACCGCTTGACGAAACAGTTGTTGAAAAGAAATGCGCAAAACGAACTTCCCATGCTAGTGCATAGATCAAGAACGTTAGTCAGAAAAATTACTCTACTCAATAAAGTTCACATCGCGCAGTACGTGTGCACCAATTCCATATAACTATAAATTTTTAGCACGACGCAGCGCTAGGCACAAACATATACCATATACATGGCCATTGGGGTGTCTCACAAAACATGAAGTAAATGGTTGAACAAAATTGTTGGAAATTTGTGAATTTTGACGTGTTTTTACTTTTTAACCGAAAGGTATTTTATGAGCACAAATTTATCCCCATATACAGTAACATTATGCTGTTCATTGCTGCACTCTGCACCATGTAAAAAAAAGTGCATTCGACTTGACATTTCGAGCCAAGGTGAAAATGTCAGTCGTATTCCATTACAAAAAAAAGTATCAAAACCATTCTCTGTAAAATTATTCACAGAAAGTGGAAAAATCAGGTTACAAGATCTATTGAGATAATTTCTCTGTCATCGGTAGCCTGATCAGTTCAAATGCACAGGCTGGCCAGGTTCAAGTCTGGAATTAAGCAGGAATGCACACTTTACAACTCAGTAAATGTGGGGAAAGCGTAGTGTTCAAAGAACAATTCAAACAGATGGAGAAGTCTTTTGTATCTTGACTGATCTATCTAATAACATTATTTCTTGCAAGTTTTATTGAGTTTGAAAAAAAATTAAGTGTTTCCAAGTTTGTATGCTTACAGTTATAGGGTCACTCAAACACAAGTTGTTTTAGCAAACTTTGGAGAGAAAAAACCCACACAAACCAACAAACAAATAAAAACAAGAAATTGTACTTTTATATATTGATACCCCTTTGGTGGTAAATTAATATTTTAATAACTTAAATACCGCTGTAGGTTTTTATTTACATGTTCAAATGTAATACTTGATTTATCTATTTTGTTTATATTTCTGTAAATGTTTGTCAGGACTTGCAGTGGCGCACCCAGGATTTGGTGGGGGGGGGGGGCCTAAACAAACAAATCAAAAAATGTTGCCCACAATTTTGGCTGCAGAAAAAAAATTGGGGTGTTTTTTTTCGGGGGTGGACAATTTTGACGTTGGTGGGGCCACTTACACCCCTATTATACTACTCGAAAATAGGCCACAAACATATCACCAAGGTTTAATCGTGGGACTAAAAAAAAAAAAAAAAATTACCCCCTCCCAAAAAAAATTAAAAATTGACAACCTCTTGGGTGGCCCCCCCCCCCCCTTTGGGCGCACCACTGAGCACTTGCATAATGTTTGTGATCACAATGCAATCAGAAATTTTCTTGTTAACATTTGTGACAGTTCTGCAAAAATAAATAATCGTTGATTGAACCGTTGATACATGTAAGCAACTTTAGTGAGAAGTGTGCCAGAGTTCAAATGTCACCTAATTAGCATATGCAAATCCAAAAACATCGCATTCAGGCATGAGTGCAGTTACAAGTTGGTAGATAAATTTTGTACCGATTCAAAAATATTTTTTGAATGATGCTTTAGTAAAAGGGTCCAAGTTTAAGATTTGTTTCAGTGATGACATTGTAGGTCAAAGGTTAAAGGGCAAAGGTCGCCAGCTGACAAGTTGACATTATATACATTATCTGAAGATGCTCTAAGACTAGACATCACTGCAGCATTTGATAAAAGACACATGTATCAGAGTCTTTGAAATATAAGTAAAGTTATAGATAAAGCTTAAGTATCTCAGCAGATATCTGTGGCAAGGTTTACAAAATTTTGCAGAGATTTTGGCTCCCTTTTGGCTTTGTACTTAGTCCTAATTGCTGTTGGAAATTGTGCAGACTTGCCACATTGTGTCAAGTTGATATATATGTACGACTTGACATGGTCAAGCCTAAGCCCATACCAGTAGATAGGGGGCGCTCTTCCATTCTCCGTGGTGTACGTAAGTTCAAGATCCTACTATTTTTAGGTTAGAAAGTTTTGCAGAACACTGAACTGTTAATATCAGGGTATTTGTACCTAATGTTTCTTCAGTTCAATTACTGTTTTGTACTGTAGTTCTGTATTTCAATTAATTATGTAATATGTATGCTCCTCGCTTTTACCTAGTTTGTAGATGTGGTGTTCATCAAATATCAGATGATTTTTTTCATGTCCTTTTAGAAATGACAAAAGCTATTATCAAGCATATAGCTTTCATTTATTAATCACTTTGTGTCTTCTCATTTCAAAATTGGGTACAGTAAAGAATTACGTTCATTATTTCATATGAAACTGGTTTATTATATGGCTTGGAAGCATCTCGGAATTTGGATCAATCTTATTCCAATAAAAAGCTGTCCTTCAGGGAACATGCTGCACATTGGTATAAACAATTAGCTGTGTTCTTTGCATGTTGTCACACAGAGCGAGCTATTGAGTTACCGTATGTGCATAAGGCCGACGTTCCCTGTTTTTGCAGCACCACACACGGTGATCTAGCTGAGACTTGGGCGTAGAACTAGTGTGTATATTCCCAATTGCAACTGGAAGCATATTTCCAGCAGAACGTTCCAAGCGATCCAAGTTTTGAGATGTACCCATCCTGTGTTTTGTACCGAATGATGTCGACATCACTCTTTGTCGCAGTACATAATGAAGCATTATTTGTTCATGCATGCCTGTGCAACCATTGTTTCAAATATTTTCACCGTATGTTTTCAGTCACATTGCATTTTCCAACTTTGAAAGATATTTCTTTTACTTTTTCACCAAATGGATGTGTTTTTCAACTAGAATGATTTTTTTTTTACCATTTTGTGCCATCTGGTATATAACCACAGGTGGCCACATTTGACAGGTGTTAAATTTTGTCATTACCAACAGAAAATTGGAACATGAGCCTCTTCATTATGCAGTGTCTAATTTCATGCCTATCTGTTCAATTTACCATGGAAAGCCATATCATTGCCATTAGGCATTAAACAAAAAGCCAACTCCCTAAAAATCGTACCAAGCAAACTGGGAATGTGTAAGCTTTAGAAACACAACAAAATTCCATGTAAACAGCAAAAAGGATTCAGAACTCACCAATTTTTGTTGGTGCAATTCTAAGCAAACGTTTTAGGTTGGCAAACAGAGGTTTGAAGTTAGGCTGCGAGAATTGGCATTTTATCAGCATGGTGCATTTTGAAATAAAACGAATCCATTGAATGAATGGGCTATGGGTTAAAAACCACGGGAATGACCGTTCATCTTATATTAAGGAGGAACCTTTTTGGTGTTCATGGTTTTGCCTCATGACCACTAAGAATTGTTCATTTATACTCGTCATCTGTGCATCAAACCAAAGAAAGCCTGCTGCACAGTTCCACGCATGCATATCTCTGCCATATTGCCCGTTACTTTTCAACCGTTCAGGGATTATTGTCATACAGGTGCTAATTTTGTAAGTTCTTGGCCAATTCTAGGAGCCAGCGACACAGCAGATGTAACACATCCATTGTATTTGCTGTTGTTTTTGTTTCCATTTCCATTTTATGCTATGAGAAAATGTAGTAATGACCCACTGGAAAGTTTGTGAGCTAGCTGTGAGTTAAACAGATGGACTTGCAATATGGCAGTTGAGGCAAATCACCATCATCATAATCATTCTCATCATCATCATCATTTTTTATTTTTGGATTCAAGAGAAATTTGCCGAGACAGCCAGCTAATCCACTTTTCCCCTTCATTTGTGCATTTCAGGAGCAGCCGAGAAGAGCTCCAAGCATGGCGCGGAGGACAAGACGCAAAACATCATCATGGCCATGAGAGACCGCATGAAGATACGCGAGCGCAACAAACCCGAGATCTTTGATCTCATTCAGTAAGTCAAATGCAGTCAATATGCAAACTGTTTTCTGAGCCTTTGTCAACCCTTATATTCCTAGATCCTTTCAAAGCCCTCCAGGAATGGTCGGGACATTTATGCAGGATGGTAGAAAGGTACAGCCCAGGAGCTATGGACTGAACACGGCCTTAAATAATGGCAAATGGTGACGTTAAGGCTGCAGTCCAAATTACTTGGCTGCGGCTGGAAATTACACACGTGTCTATGGTAGCGGCTGCAGCCACTTCTCATAGACTCGTGTGTAATTTCAAGCCATAGTCAGTGATTCGGACAAGGCCTCAGAGTCTGGAACCGGCCAGCACAGTGTTGGCGATATGACCTGTGACATAGAGGGTCAACTTAATTTAAACATCTTTGCATGTATGAATAGGGTGCTGCGTTCCGTGTGACACCTGAAGACACAAGCCAATCAGATTAAAAGGGAGGCAGTATAACAAAGATGAATAGCAGCCAATAAGATTCTTAGAATCACTGTGGGCATTGCTTGTCCTCATATACACGTGTCTTATGAGGTCAGGATTCCAGTCAAGGACCCTATGCACAACAGGGAGATATAACAGGCATATACATACAGGCCATTATTCCGGAGCACTCGGTCCCCACTCTAAACGCTACCAGTTCGAACACATCCTCTTGATAATTGGTTGTGCATACTTACATGTACTCGCATCATGCTCCTTCAGAAGGTTGTGGAAGGGTTTGAGTGGGTTTGATGTCCACACAGTGATACGTAACGTAACTCTCAAGGACAAGGCATTGTCTTTCCCTGTCCCTGTTATGTAACACTCTTCCATAGACTAAGCACACAAACTCACGATCAAGGACCATTTTCAACAACAGATGAACGCTCGAAGACAACAAAGAATCTGTAGTTCTCCCTTTATCTGTCTGTCCTCGGGGGTGTATGTAGTGCACGTACATGTACATACCTGTTTAACAAATTTGTTGGGTAAGCCCGCGCATGGCACATGTTACACACTGTTTCATGAATACTGGAATGTTCACTCCCAAAAATCTGTTAATCTCCCATTAAAGAATCCAATCCAATTTTTTGTGTGTTAATACACAGGGAGGTGTTCAACATTCCCAAGCAGCAGCATGCAGGCCACATGAAGGCGGTCAAGCAGAGCGTGCTGGACGGCACCTCCAAATGGTCAGCCAAGCTGGCCACCACGGTGGTCAGCGCCCAGGGCCTGATTGCCAAGGACAAGACGGGTACCAGCGACCCGTACGTCACGGTGCAGGTTGGCAAGGTCAAGAAGCGGACACGGACCGTCCAACAGAACTTGAACCCAGAATGGAACGAGAAGTTCTTCTTTGAGTGCCACAACTCCTCGGATCGGATCAAAGTCCGCGTTTGGTAAGCTGATCCTGTGCCAGTTGGATAAAGTACAGTTGCAGTCAACTCGCATGTCGTTTACAATTCATTTATTGACCAAGTTTGTGCACACACCATAGTTCAACTTAGTTTCGTGCTACTTGATCATTGTTAGACTGGTCTGGTTGACTGTTCAGGACTTACTTACCGAGGTTGGTTATGTCACTAGTTACCAAAAACTTTATTCATAATGTACAGCAGGCATCGAGAAGAAAAGAATGTTCATGAAGACATTTTTGGCCATCAAAAAATTACCATAGGAATCAGTGTTAATGTTGAATTTTTTTCTTGGTTTTCTTTTCCCCCAGGGATGAAGATGATGACCTGAAGTCCAAGCTGATGCAGAAGCTGACCAGGGAATCGGATGACTTCCTGGGACAGACAATCATCGAGGTGCGCACTCTCAGCGGTGAAATGGACGTCTGGTATAACCTGGGTAAGAGCATTCGCAAAGTAACCCCCATCCACCCCCAGTCCCAGAGTTGTAACGAGTCGCTGATTTTTGTGACTCGAGTCGAGTCGAGTCATTTTAAAGAATTGACTTGAGTCGAGTCGAGTCATTAGGTCAAGACGGTCGAGTCGAGTCACAGTGTGTAGTCGAGTCGAGTCCAGTCAAGTCAAGTATTTAGCTCGAGTCAATTCGAGTCAGAAATATTTGAGCACTGTACAATAAAGTCATTTTTTTGCTTTTTAAATTTTACATTCGGGCTACTGCATGTGGCGACACCACATTTGCCTCTTAATGAAAATAAAAAGGGGGTGCCAGCTGATCGTCATTCAACTAATGGGGACACTGATCAAACCACGTATGTATATGTATACATTATTCGCGAACATTCCGGCACCGGCTTAAGTCATTGCAAATATTTTTCGCAAAGTTTTGCTTTTATTTTTGGGACTCGAGTCTCACTAGCCTTCCTCGAGTCAAGTCGAGTCATTTGCCCTTAGGGACTCGAGTCGAGTCGAGTCACCAAAAATTGTGACTCGAGTCGGACTCGAGCCAAGTCATTGACTCGAGTCATTACAACTCTGCCCACTCCACCCCCCCTTACCCCACTCACCCCACCCCTGCACTCACCCCACCCCTCCCCTCAACCACCCCACCCCCCCTCACTCCACCTGTCTCACCCACCCTCCTCACCCCACCCCACTCAACCCACCCCCCTCACTCCACCTGCCTCACCCACCCTACTCACCCCACCCCACTCAACCCACCTCCCTCACCCCACCTCCCTCATCCCACCTCCCTCATCCCACCTCCCTCACCCCAACCCCTCACCCCTCCCCTCACCCACCCCCACCCTTTCCCACCCCTCACCCCACCCCATGACAAGTTTTATTTACATGTACAAATAATTCTGTTTACAGTGACACTGTCATCCTGCCCAGTTTATGTGGTATGTATTTATGTGATGTGTGTTTCAACCACTTTTCCTACAGAAAAGAGAACAGACAAATCTGCTGTTTCAGGGGCCATTCGGTTACACATCAGTGTGGAGATTAAAGGGGAGGAGAAATCTGTGGCCCCGTACCATGTACAATATACCTGTTTACATGAGGTTAGTGGCTACACATTTTGACTGAGTTACAACTTCCGATAATTTGGGTAACAAAAATCAATATCAAACTAGAGCTTCTGGTCGTTGCCATATTTTATTGGCCCAATGAGCAGCCCAGATGATAAGGCAGTGCTTTGAGCAGGAATACTGGAGGATATGTGTACTTTACATCCTGTAAAAAAGTTTTTAAAATTGTTTACTCAGACTGAGAGAAATAAGAAAAGTAGGCTTCCTATTCAATAGTTCAGATGTCCTTGTCTTGTTTTCATACTCAGAGAGGAGTGCTTGCAATGTCGTTGAAGAGCAATATCAAGATTTAACAACTCTCGGAAATTCCAATCATAACAATCTTTTACCCCCCCCCCCAACTCCTTATACAGAACCTGTTCCACTATTTGAGTGAACGTGAAGCAGGCCAGGTCAAGCTCCCAGCAGCCCGCGGAGACGACGCCTGGAAGGTGTACTTTGAAGAGACACCTCAGGAGATTGTGGATGAGTTTGCCATGAGATATGGCATTGAGTCCATCTATCAAGCAATGACGTGAGTAGCTCAGCTTTCACCGCCCCAATCCGCCCCGCCAAGTGCTTTAATCCTATCACTTGTACACCCACCGAAAGTCTTATAACGAATATGATTTTCAATTAATAATAATATTAATTATACTAACAACCACAAAAGGGCGACACTTCCATTGACTTGTGCACAAAATTTACCCTAGCCCTAACCCTAGCCCTAACCCCTAACACTAATCCCTATCCCTAGCCCTACCCTCGTCAAAGTGGGTTAAAATGACGGTTTTCATAATAGGGCAACAAATTATATGTTGTCCTAATAAGGTGTGTCTCCTTTTTAGAGTAAACTTAATAACAAACTGTCGCCCTATTAGACCTGTTTGTAATATAATATGAATTATTTATAAAACGTTTTCCATGTCACAAAGACATCACAAAGCGCTGTACAATTAAAAATCCACACGTTGTTAAGAAATACAGATAAAAATAGTCATAAAACAAACAAATAATTAAAAATTAACAATTAAGTGATACAAAAGTAATGCTTAAAAATAAAGAGGTTTTCAAGTAGGTTTTAAAAATTTCAAAGGCTTCGGCAGATCGGATTGCTGCTGGTAGCCTATTCCAGAGATGGGGGTTATATATTGTGAATGATCTTTTGATATTGTCAATTGTCTTTCGAAGCACGCAGGTTCCCCTTTTGAAATATGCCCCCAAATTAAGAAAATAATTGAGCAATGCACGTAGCCCATAAAAAAATTCACAAGCTTAGTCCGGTAGGACTCCGAAAAGTTTGGTGGTGGTACTTGGTGCTACATCAGACTTGAACCCCCCAGCCGACCTGGGAAGCTCGATGGTCGAATGGTAAGATGTCTGCACTAGTCACCAGGAGGTCGTGGGTTCGAGTCCCACCCGAGTAAGCTTGTGAACTTTTTCTTGCAAACTCTTGGGCAACACTGAGTATGTGTTTATGAAATCCGTCGGCGAAGAGCAAAAACCCAGTATAGAATGAAATCTTCTGAACATCAGTGCATCAGTAACGGAGAGTTTGTTTTCTTTTTCCAGGCATTTTTCGTGTCTTTCATCCAAGTACATGTGTTCGGGAGTGCCAGCCGTCATGAGTACACTCCTAGCCAACATAAATGCCTTCTATGCACACACCACGGCCTCCACTGCTGTATCCGCAAGTGACCGCTTTGCCGCTTCCAACTTTGGGGTTAGTATTATCGAATCAAAACTATTATTCAATTGTGCAAACGGTCAGTCATTGTATAACAGTTGAAGGTTATCACGGTGAAGTCAGCAATAGGACTAGGTATGAATGGTGAAATCTTTAGTCATGACGTGAGGAAAGCTGAAATCACATGGTCCCACAAAATAGAAGACATTTTCAAATAAACCACGAAGGGAAACTGACTAGGTGCATTATTATAATATAATCAGTTGAATGTAGAAATTGACTGGAGCAGGGTATGAACCTGCGACCACCAGATTGCTATTCTGGTGCTCCACAATCTGAGCTGTCCAGCTCAAGGTTTGCAGTTCCCCAATATTTCAATGTCTTTGCTCAAATTTAAAAGAAGAAAAAAAGAAAGAAAGAGATTTGTTGTCACGTGGTGCTACCACAAACCCACTCTTATTCACCCTCCTTATGCAAACAAACATTCTGTGCAAAGTTGTCCTATTGGTCAGGTGACTGTTTTTAACATTTAAGAGTTCCCAGCCTACATAAAGCAGGATTGACTGGCTGTGACTGTTTATGTAGCTATGCCTTGACTGCAGGTGATTGATGAGCCGAATGTGCCTTCCACTTGACTGCTTTTGTCTATTGACTGAATTTGACTAGTCACAGTGCTTGCTTGAAATATGATCTGACTGTTGGTGACTAGCTTGTGTAAAATGAGAGAGTTATTTCGTCCTTACAGAAAGACAAGTTTGTCAAGCTGCTGGACCAACTGCACAACTCACTGCGTATTGATCTGTCAGCGTATAGAGTGAGTCGACTATGTTACTATGCTTTGTTTTTCTTTTTTAGGTATTATGCTCATTTTGCAGAAATTCTCACGACATTTGTAGTATCCACACATTTACTTTGTTAATGGCCTTTCAGGAGCACCATACATTGTGAATGATCTGTACGATGAAGTTAGAAACGAGGTCATTAGATTTAGTAATGAACCAGGATCACAGTAAGGACAAATCATTGCATGCATAATCTCACTTAATTTTCAGACATCACAGATATCCAATGTTTCTTGTACAGATATTTGAATGAAGATCTTTGAATTACAATTCCTTCTGGTTTATTTGGTTAGGCTTATTTCGATGTTGAATACAAGGAGGCCATTTTATGGCAGACACCCATTGCATGGTGTCAGCCAATTAAGGTTGAGAGCTACAAAAAAATAATTGGAGGTGGACAAAGACATGAAAGATCATAGATCCCAAAGAACTGAGTATTTGTTGATGAAAAATTAGCTCATAAGACAAAAGAAAGCTTTCCCCATGAAGGGAATTCTTCAACGGAAGTGATGTTTTGGTTTTTGTTTTATGAAACTGATTGACTTAACGTTTCTCATTTACGTTTCACACAGAATAACTTTCCAGCCAACAGTCCGGAGAAACTAGCCGACTTGAAGTCCATGGTGGACCTTCTCACAAGCATCACGTTCTTCAGAATGAAGGTTTGTGATCTCCACTCAAAACCAAATTCTCGAGGTTGAGTTTTGTTCCTGGATCCTCCAAAATCCGTCTCTGTGCAGAAACCAAAGACTTAATATTTGACTTTGCTTTCAAGGGCCATCAAGCACTATGTAACCTGTACTTCCCTACAGTGTTTCTCAATCAACCCCACAAAATCCTCTAAAACCTAGTAGAGTTTAAAGGTTCTACGAGGATAAGGGCTAACATGCCTGAAGTGTTTTTGTTTTTCCAGTGCATAACATTTGTTATCTTTAGACTACTTCAGCCAACAAAATAGGAAGCGATTTTTGAGGTGGAACCACGTCCGCAGGCATATTGCACGCATTCTATAGACAAGGTGCGTGCATTTTGGTAATTCTATTGGTCTAAGGAGCCAGAAGTGCGTGCTTACTACCTGAGCGCGCCTTGTGCAAGCCTGGTTCCACCTCAGAAAATGGCTGTCGCCGAATTAATCTATACGCAGCTTGTAAGGTCAAGACACTAGATAGAGTCCAAAGACAGGCAGCAAGATTCTGCACAAAGAATTACAGTAGGGAAGAGGGAACAGTCACTGGCATCCTGGAGCACCTCAAGTGGGGAGACCTGATAGAGCGTAGGACGATATAAAGACTATCAGTGCTCTACAGAATCAAACACACGAGCTGGATGCCATCTCATGAGCAGAGCACCTTACCTTAAACACAAGAAACACCAGGGGGCACCAACAAAAATGCTACAAACGACATGCAACCAAGGAAGCCTACAAGAACTCGTTCTTTCTGAGAACCATTACAGAATGGAATAAGGTGCCAGCCAACGTCGTCAACTGTAGGACACTACTTTCATTCAAGGATAGTGCATCCAAGCACTTCTTTGACAACTGAGGCAATTTACTAAGGTCATCTCCACATCCACTCCATGCATGTCATAACGTCAAAAGTTGGTGTGATATTCTTGAGTGAATTTTACCGACTCAACCAGGACCGGAACCGAAAGATAACAGTAATAATAATAATAATAATTTGGGAGGCTAATCATCCTTACTCGCAGCTGGTATGCTGAATTGCGAAGGACGCGGCTACATTGTTTTGTCTTTTGTTTAATATTAGGTTCAGGAATTGGCCAGTCCACCCCGCGCGGCCACCGTCGTCAAGGACTGTGTCATTGCCTGCCTCCGGTCCACCTACGAGTACATCTATGAGAACTGCTTTGACCTGTACCAGCGGGAGTTCCAGCCAGACCCCTCGGACCGGCCCAGCGAAGCTGACGCCAATGGCCCCAGCGCCAAGAGCCTGGACTTCTGGACCAAGCTCATCTCCTTGATCGTGTCGGTCATTGAAGAGGATAAGACGACGTATACGTCGGTTCTCAACCAGTGAGTATAGGTCACCTTAAATGCCTAAGCAGTTTTGCAGGTAACATTTATGAATCCTTTGAAGGCCTTTTCTCATCGTTGTCTCACCTACCTATGTTGACATCAGCACAGGTCCACCGTAAGGGGAACTGGGTCTCGTCGAACTTGGGTAGGCAAAGTGTGCCGCTCACACTTGCAACGACCAGGGTTGGATTTTAAAAGGATATTTAAAATAAAATGCTGTTGCAAACCAAAAAAATGGTTGCTCATTCCCCCATGTTATTTTTGCCATTAAACCAGTCCTCACAATAATGTGTCCTTCTCTGGCTATCACAAGTAGTTCTGTAAAATGCCACATACGGTTCCTGCGCTGTAATTTCTGTCTGTTTGCATTTGTCCAGGTTTCCTAATGAGCTGAACGTCGGGCAGCTGAGTGCATCCACTATGTGGAGTCTCTTTGCCCATCAGGATCTGAAATTTGCCTTGGAAGGTGAGCTGTTTTAGCAGTAACCTACACACAAAGACTTACACAACAATATAATCATGTGCAGGTCACAGGGAGCCTAAGTGCTAATATGTGAGATACTGATTAACAGCAGACTTAAATTTAGTGAGAGGCTCTAAAGCTGACCACGTATTCAGGCAAACTGTACCACATTATTACTATCCTGGGTAAGTAATAAGTTTCAACATTGTTCAGTTGAAACACAGAATGTTCAAAGATCATAATGAACCTTAACATACCTCAGTTCATTAGGGTTTATGTTCTTTTGCATACAAATGTACAATTTGAAAATTCAAGGACAAATTTGGTTCATGCACCCTCGTTAAGAACATGCGCACACCATGCAAAAAAACGGATTGGAGTGCTTATTGACTTACTCATAACTTATTCTCATTAGAAAACTATTCAAATCTATATTTATACCAAATCTTTTGCGTTGTTTGTTTATTCACAAACTTAGAACATGAACAGCAGAGGTTATGCACCAGCGCCGAATACATGAACCTGCACTTCAAGGTCAAATGGATGTATAATAAATACATAGAGATAGTGCCACCATACAAGGACTCGGTACCAGACTATCCTGAGTAAGTATACACTCTGTTAGACCGAACTTTTCTAAGATGCACGCGCCATTCCTGCAGGAACAATTGTGATAGGATCTGCAGAAAAGTTTGTATACAGCATGCGTGTTCCATCTTTACTGTACATCAAGTTTGCTTGAAGATAAATTCATTATCCCACTCATGCTCGTGGAACACAGAAAATGTAGTGGGTCTGTGTCTCATAAGCCACTCGGCATTTCGGCATAATGGCACGTGGGACACAGACACACTACATTATTCTGTGTTCCACTCGCACTTTTGGGATGCCTAAATAGTACAGTGGAACGTTGCTATACCGAACATCGCTATACCGAACACTCGGCTATACTGAACATCGTGTTTGGCTCCCGATTTTGGTGTACAATATGTACCGACAATTCAACAGAAGGGCAACGAGTGCCTTTTATTTCCCCAAGGAATAGAAGGGGAAAGCCACCCAAAGCTGCTGTAGTAAGCTCAAAAACTGTGTAATTACATAATTCAATAGTCGGCACGTGTTCAAAGTCGTCTTTCAGTAACTACCAGGGCGTGCTGGGTGAAGTTCTGAAGGGCGCTATTTGTTGAAAAGTGAGAACCGGAGCACCATCAGCTTAAAATTGCTATACCGAAACAATTTCTGTGGATCCCGCGATGTTCATTATAGAGGCGTTCCACTGCATTCTCATGAGGTTTTGGCTTGATCTTTGCAGTTGGTTTGAGCCGTTCGTCATGCAGTGGCTGAGCGAGAATGAGGAGCTATCCATGGAGTTTCTCCACGGAGCCCTGGACCGGGACGAGAAGGAAGGCTTTCAGAAGAGCTCAGAGCATTCCCGCTTCTCCTGCTCGGTGGTGGACGTCTTCACCCAGCTCAACCAGCGGTTTAACATCATCAAGAAACTGGAGTGCCCTAACCCTGAGATTGTCAATCGCTACATGACACGCTTCTCTCAGGTGAGTGTACGGTGAACATTTTTTTAATACATTTTTTTGGGAAGGCTTTCGTCCTTACTTGCAGCAGAAGCTTAATTGCAAAGAATCTAGCTACAACATGGTTGAGCCGAAGGCATGTAAAGGCAAAATTAGAGGCGAGCGCTTTACGCACTGTACCTCAAAATTGCTGCCATGTACCCACATACTTACCTGTGCTCTTATAAAGAAACACCACAATGATGCTCTGGGTTTTTGCACATTCATATGGTATGTTGTCACTGGTGTTTTAAATAGTGTGGTTTTCTTTGTCTTTTTGGGGAAAATCTTTCAGACGGTGAACAAAGTTCTGCTTGCCTACGCGGATGTCGTCCATGAGAAGTTTGCCAAGTATTGCTGCGATGACAAGATCGTAAGTTGTCCACTTGTTCAAACACAGATTATGTAAATGTATCAGTCAATGTTTTGTGTGTTGGTTCTATTATGAATCAAATTTAGAGCCTCATATTTCAATTTCTGCAGTGCAAAATGCACTGACACAAATCAGATGTGAACTTTAGCCTAGCTCTTCATACCTGTGGTCCTCCTATTTGTCAATTTGTCATAAAACTTTATAGAGAGCAAGCCAATGCTACATCAGTAGCTGATCTTACTCTACAATAAACTTTGGCACTAGGTTCCACAAGTGACCTTGACTTTGACAGCCTTACTCTAAAATAACTTTTGCTCCTATCCCTTTGTCTGCTTTGATTTATAGGGAAGTAATGGGCAAATCAAACCAAAAAGGCCATGGATGAAATTCTTTTACATTGTGTGCCTCCTCCCCTATTACTCTACCAAACCCATATCACCCATCTCTAAGGCACTAGGAGGGCACTAGGGAGGCATTATTGCCCTCATGATCAGTCAATATGTGTACATATTCCCTCCTTGTCCTTGCAGTCCTTGCAGGCCTGCATCCTGATGAACAACATCCAGCAGCTGCGGGTGCAGCTGGAGAAGGTCTTTGAGTCCATGGGAGGGGAGAGTCTGGACCCGATTGCGGCGGACATCCTCAAGAAGCTGCAAGGCAGCCTGAACGAGGTGCTAGACCAACTCAGCCAGATATTCTCCAAGAGGTAGGACTAGCATGATAAAATCCTTCAAAATAATTCTTGTTAAAAATTGATGTATTATTTTTGCATTGTAAAAATAATCCAATGTACTACATCTTTCTGCTCCCATATCACTTTGGCAAATTTTCCCTTCTTGAAATTGAAAGCACTGGAAACATTAACCTTAACTTTCAAGGCATTTTTACAAGGACCCTTCCCGAATGCTGTTCAATTCACCACTGCACAGAAAACCTATTGCGCTTTCTAATTTTATTTTCAAGGAGCAATTAGCTCAATGTTATATACATGTAGTAACGAGTGGGCTGTTCTTGTGCCTTTCTGAAATCCTTCAAAATTCTGCAACCTGTCCTTTAATCAATGGAAACTTGTTTCTCATTTGGTGAGAATGTTGAGAGTCAGTTCTGAAGAAGGTGTCATTTTAGTGAACTCTAAAAACTTGTCTCTGCCTTGTGAACTTTAAAATTTGAGTACCTGTAGGTCTTTGAAAAGAATTCATTTTGTTTTCTTTAGAATATGTTGTCTTAATTGTTGCACGGAAAAGATAAATGAAAATTAAGTGATTTGAAACCGCAGAAAATTGCAAAAAAGAACTCACAATTTTCTCAGTCGGAATTTCAACAACTGTGGAATATCAGTCTGGTAAATTGCAGTAGTGCCAGAAATGTATTCTTTATTTATGTAATAAGTGTAAAGTTATAAATTTGTTTTCTCTTCATCTTTTGCACCTGGCTATTTCAAAATTAATGTGTTTTCTTTCATTTGTTTTATCACAAGCCTTGAACTACGATTACAAGAGAGCATTCAGCAGCTGAGCATGCTCCTTGGCGAGGTCAAGGGGGCGGGAAATGTCGCCCTCAGTCAGCCAAGCCAAAAGGCCAACGTCCAAGTGGAAGCTGATAACGTCCTCAGACCGCTCATGGATGTCCTCTTTAGCAAGTAAGTGTGAAGTCCCAATATTGGTTGACATGTTTTTGTGTCAAGTGTATCTTAGTAATATTATGGGAAAAAATTTCCCAGAACCTCAAGGCTAATGTCCAAGTTAAAGATTGTATTGTCCTCAGACAGCCATGGATGTCCTCGGTAGCAAGTAAATGTCAGGTCCCAGATTGGGTTGATATTGGGATTCATATTATGAGTGTTCCTCGTTAGATTTATGGAAAATGTTTCCTGGAACAACCCAAGTCACAAGGCAAATGTCTGGGCTGAATCCGATAACGTACGTCCTCAGACCACTCATGGATGTCCTCTATAAGTAAGGTCCTAACTTGGAATTACATTGGGATTTTTTTTGTCAAGTGTGCCCTGCTAAACTTAGAGGAAGATGTAAGGTGCAAGGCCAATGTCTTATCCAAAATTGGTAATGTCCTCGGACCACTCATGGATGTCCTCTTTGGCAAGTAACTTTTAAGTTTGCGATTTAGGTTAACATGGCAATTTTGTGTCGAGTATTAAAATTAGAGGGAAATGTTAAGTACAAGGCCAATGTCTAATTCAAAATCGATAATGTCCTCACTTTACTCATGGACGTCCTCTGTAGCAAGATGTGTCAAGTATCACTGGTTAGCTTGGCATTGCCTCATAAATACAAGGGGGAAAGTTGGGACCAAGTCCAATGTCCAGGCCAAAGCTGACATAGTGTCCTCAGATTATGCATGAACGTCCTCCGCAGCAAAATGTGTAGTTGATGTAGGACTATTATGTCTTGTATGCTGTTAACTTTATGCGGAAGTGTTTCCCTAAGCCAGTCCGCAACTAGTCAGTGTATGGAGTGAATTTGATTTTGTCCTCAGACTGCTCATGGATGTCCTCTGTGAGCAAATGTCAGGTTGCAGTTTTGGTTGATGTGGGATTTTTTTAACAAGTACATTGTTAAAAATCATGGGGAAGCGTTTCCTAAACCACTGTGGGTACAAGTCCAATGTCTGGCCCAAAACTGAAAACGTTCTCAGACCCAATCATGAAAGTCCTCGTAAAGCAAGTAAGTGCCAACGTTGCTTTGGCACTGGATTTTTGTGTTGAATTCCTTGTAAAAATCAGTGGGAAATATTTCCCTGACCAAGTCCAACTACAAACATCCTGACTAGACGTCTATAATGTCTTCAGACCACCAATGGACATCCTCTATCCTGACTGAAGTTTATTATGTCCTCAGACCCCATACAGACGTCCACTATCCTAAACTATAATGTCCTCAGACCACCAATGAACGTCTTCTATAGCAAGTACTCATTGTATTCTGTGGCTTCCACTTGAGTTTTTGAATTGAATCAACTTTTGATTTTTTTTTTACCTTCTCCCATCAGCTTGACGGAGTTGGCCCAGAGTTGCGAGAAGACGGTCCTCAAGCGTCTGTTGAAGGAGATGTGGCGCATCGTGGTCAGCACAGTGGAGAAAGTCGTGGTCCTGCCACCCATGAATGACGCCTCGGTGAGTCTCAAAAGGTTTTTTTTTGGTTTTAATTGAATTATTTTCTTCAGAATCCTACCCATAATAAAACCTCCAAGACGCAGACCACACACTTTAGAATCTCGATCTTAATTTCTACTATACCAAGTGATGTTTCGGTAAACTTGTCAGCTTTGGTTTAGGACTGCACTTCAAGACAGATTATATTCCGAAGCTGGGATTTGAACTAATTACTTGAAGACTGCACAAAAAAACATTCCAGTAATTAGATTTCTTAATCACTGGGTCGTTTTGACTGTTTTATACGCTGACCGATAAATTTAGAATTGCATCCATTTGCTCTTGAACATTTCATGATTTGGACATTTTTCTCATCTTTCTGTCATTTCTTTCTTTCTTTCTCCTGTCCACCATTTTCAATGTTTCTCTCTTTGTTTAAAAAAAAAACACTCTCTGCATGCTGCACATTGGTTTTATCATTGGGGTGCAGATGAGCTCAATTCTCGCCACGCTGAATCCAGCGCTTGTCAAACTACAACAAGTCCATGGTGCTACCAAGGTAACACATTGTCAGCATGGCCCCTCATCCCTGTGTGGCAAATGTTGTATATGTTTAAGTCTTGGATCTAGACTCTTTGTAGTCTGAAACCCAGACTCCTTGTCGTAGTCTTCATTGGTTGGTGTGTGTCTTGAGCTCTGACTTTTTGTGTGTGTGTAGATTGCAATTGCATGATTAAAGTATCGCCTATTTAGTGGTGAACCGTCTGAAACCACGTGTCTTGAACCCTGACTCCTTTGTGTAGGTTTATAGTAAAGTTGTAAAGTAGTCTGCGTCCTTCAGTGGTATCAAATATGCGGTTTGTCTGAAATCCTGACTCCTTAAAGTAAGTGTCTTGAATCCTGACTTCTTTGCATGAACCAGTAACAATCCCTCTGATAGTCTGCTTCTGGTTTGGCTTATAGTATTTAATTTGTTTTGCATGCAGTTTTAACTTGTCTTAAACCCTGCTTCCTTTCGTCTGATGATAGTCAACAATTTTGGCCGAAAAAATGCATCTCATACATTGTAATTTAGTTTCCCGTGACAAACTGACGACTGGTGAACTGAAGAATTGTCATGTATTGTGTTACTTTTTGTTAGAGTTGTATATAGAGATAAACTGCCAAATACATACATACTGTATTGTGTGATTTGTAGCTTGTAGCGTAGCTATTAAAGAGTATATTCAGACTAATTTGTTTTTGTGGCATGAAGTTTTAAACACATTTCTGTTATATATTCTGCAGTTTGTAGACTTATCAGTGTATCCATGTTTATTAGTGAGGGAGCTGAAACATTTCTTGGAAAACTTAGAAAAACGCAGCCATAAAGAAAACCATTTGACAGGCGGCTGTGCATATGTACTGTACATGTATATCTGTTCCCACGTCCCCTATAGATTGTGTTATTAACTGCAAGAGGCAGCCAGTTTTATCATGCTTGTGTTGTTATGTAATATATTGCTGAAAAATCAAGAAATTTTGAGAGAATGACCAGAAGTCTGCATCACTGTTGTGGGATTTTGCTGAGTTGGGCCGGTAGCTGTGAGGTATTGCAAAGAAGACAAAGATTTAATCCAAATTTCTCATAAGCCCTTTTCACACGAGACAAATCTCGGGGTTGACGCAGGGCTGCAAACATGCGTTTCACACTTGAAGAATTTCAACCCTGCGTCAACCTAGACATTGATTTCGCCCTGGGTTGAACTTAACCCTGCTCTAGACCAGGGTTGAGATTTTCAACCCCGGGTTGAAATTCTTGCAAGGGTTCAAAACAGTAGTAACTGAGCATAATAAGCTTGATTTGCATGAAACAAGTGTGAAATGGGTGGCATGGGTGGCTTGTGTGTAAAGCCTTCGCCTCTCACCAAGGTGACCACGGTTTCGAATCCCTGCCGCGATCGCATGTGAGTAGAGTTGTGCGTTGGTTCTCTCCTGTGCCACGAGGGATTTTCTCCGGGCCCTCCGGTTTTCCTCCCTCCGAAAAAATCAAACACTTTCGATCTCAGGCTGTGCTCCGTGGTTATATATGGGTCGATGTGGCCTGCAGCCATAGGCGCCTTTACGTGCCAGCGGCCCGACCACATTGTAGCCGCGTCCTTTCGCAATTCAGCATACCAGCTGCGAGTAAGGATGATTAGCCTCCCAAATTATTATATTATTATTAAATGATGTGGGGTTGAACGCAGGGTTGAAAAATCAAAAACTCAACCCGGGGCAGCACTGGGTTCCCCCGGGGTTGAGTTCAACCCGGGTTGAAAAGCTCTAGTATGAAAAGAGCTATACTTTGACTACACAACCTGGAATATCTTGGGCATGGAATACGACCTAGTCTATCCAAAGCATAGGACAGAAAGAGTTGATGCAATTCATCTCTGATTTTATGACCTTTCATTGTCTTTGCTAATTAGGTGTCTTTGCTAAGTAGGCATTTAAAACAGTTTGATCTTAAGATTTCCTTGTTTGCACCAACTGAACATTTCCTGGTTTTCAAATTTGGGTCATTCAATAAATTTGGGGTCTAAAAGTGGGACATTTTTTGTGTCCCAGTTACACCTGACCTGTGTAATTTGCCATTCAAGAATCATTAAAATTGACTTCACACTATTTTTGTACGTACTTTCCTTTACATAATCACTCTTAGAGAAGGCATTATTAAAGAATGTGTCCTGAATTACAAACTCTTAAACATGTCAGATGTAACAGGGACACAACAAAGTGGACCCCAAATTTACAAAATGACCCACTTTCAAATAAGCCATTTGCGAGTAACCTATACCCTTTGGGATTTACATTTAAAGAACATCTGGTACACTGACTTGCTCAGAATGCTCGCCACATTTTAACTTTGAATTCTCCAGACCAAAGACACTGTTGCTGATCACATGATGCGGGGCAAGCTCTTGCATAGTTACGTAAGAGACGCTCAGCACCAATACATTGTTCACAATGGGTGAGAATGGCACAAAGACACCAGACCATGCCGGAGCTGGGGTTGCTAGCATAAGGCTTCCCCCGAATCACATGATATAGTAACAGTCTCTTTGGTCGGGAGACTGCAAAGTTAAAACGTGCAAAGCATTGGATTAAGTCAGCGTTCCAGATTTTATTCAAATTTAACTCGCAAATGGCTTATTGTATTGTACCTGGAAGAGGACCAAAAATCACTTCTTTTTTTTCTTTTTTTTTAAGTCATCAAATAAATCACTAGGCTGAGTCAAGCTTACTCACTTGGTGAACAAAAAAAATTGACTGACATAAGATTTGAACTTGTGACCACTGGAATGCCGTAATAGTGCTCTACCAACTGAGCACTGATAATGTTTTCTGGAGGTAGCTTGTTCGAATCCAACTTCAGTCTTATATGTTTTGTTCATCCAAGATATATTTTTCATTTATCAAATTTTGTACAGTGTATAGTCTAGAATGTTAACATCGAGCTTCGTTTCCTTATTTATGACAGGAAGGGAACAGGGAAGAAAATAAGAACCTGACACCCAAGCAGTGTGCTGTCCTGGATATGGCACTCGATCAAATTAAGGTAAGCAGAAACTTCACTCAGTATTCAGAGATAATGTAAGTTATCCCACGAGCGCTAGTGGAACACGGAATAATGTAGTGCGTCTGTGTTCCACATTCGGCCGAGTGGTATGTGGGACACCGACGCACTACATTTTCTGTGTTCCACGAGCCCGAGCTTGATAACAAGTTTATCTTCAAGCAAACTTACACGCAGTACAGTTGGAACGAGCACGTTTTACACGAACATTTCAGCAGTTCAGTGCATGCAGCTGGAATGTCGCTCGCATCTTGGAATAGCGCAATACGCACGGTGCGATATGGACCGTGCAGCCTCATATCACACTGTTGTTGCCATGGATCGACCAATCAGGATCGAGGATACAAGTTTGCTTGTAGGGGTTAAAGAGGCAGCGTTAGCTCAAGACATGGAAGGAAAATTTTCATACAGAAAGTCTGAGATAAGACTCCTTCACATGTGATGCAAATACAAATGCAAACATGAAGTGAATCGAACATCAGCATGCATTCGCTGCAAAATTTGCCAGACTTGAAATTTGTTGAAATAAAATTTTCTGCTGTAGTTGGCAAACATTGTTTGCTTCAGGTTAGAACCAAAAGCCATTTTTTTTTCATCCTTACATCAGTACATTTCCCTTATGATTAACTCCTAGCTTAAACATTATTTCTGACTCATTTCAGCAATATTTCCACGCCTCTGGCAACGGTCTGAAGAAGGCCTTCCTAGAGAAGAGCCCTGAGCTTCAGTCCTTGCGCTACGCTCTCTCCCTGTACACGCAGACCACAGATACGCTCATTAAGACATTCGTCCAGAGCCAAACATCTCAAGGTGAGTCTCATAACAACTCCTTGTTATTGGACTCATTTCATCTCCAGTTTCTCAAGATGTGGGCATGCCATAAAAGAATATTTCTTTATATTTTTGGTAGGGGAGGGTTGGGAGGGTTGGATGGGTGGTAGGGGGTGGGAGATGTGTGGTGATGGTAGTGATGTGGTACATGTACATGAACACAACACATGTAAGGGCATTTGATCTTTTAGTTAGTTCGATCATACTGGGGATTGGAGTGGGGTTGGGTAAGGGGAGGTTGGGTGTTTGGGGAAGTGTGGTGATGGTGGTATGTAGTACATGAACATGCATGTAAGGGCATTTGTTGACTTTTATGTTGGCATTTGAAAAACTGACCCCTACACCTTGGCACACCATCCTGAATCGTGATCCACTTCCCTCATGCCCATCCCCAACCCTACCTTCAGCCTCCGTTCCCGCCTTCGGCCGGGAGCCATGGCTGCTTCGCCGTTCTAGTTTTTAACCATCTTTACCTAAACCTCTGTGTATTACAGTCTTAATTTGCTACCAGAGTAAAAATGTGACCCCGACTACAAAATGAGTCTCAAATTTTTAGAGCTGCTTTTTAAAAGGGTTTTAAAATATGTCGTACTTTTGCATGCTGTCTTGGTATGTAACTTGGCACTCTTACATTCTTACTTACTTACTCCATGGCACTTACTTACTTACTTACTCCATGGCCTCCCTCCCAGCAGAGCATACTGTCCTCACGAGCTCCTTCCACTTGTGACGATTGGTTGCTAAAGGGGCTGCTTGGTGTTTGTAGAGGTTGAGCCTTTCCAGGTCTCTGTCCAGTGTGTCCTCCTAACACAACAAAGTACAGTCTTCTTCATCTTATGTTGCCTGGTGACAGTTTGACAATTTTTTGATTCTCTATTTTTCTTTTCAGATCAGCCGAGTTTAACCCACTCTGTTGGCGAGGTGTCAATCCAGGTGGATCTGTTTACGCACCCAGGGACAGGGGAACATAAAGTCACCGTCAAAGGTACATACAGCAAATACCTTTTGTATCATCCCTCAAATCGAGCTAGTTCCATGATGAGACATCGCCGTTCCCGTTTCCCCAACCTCCACCTCCACCCCACCTCCACCCACCCTCGTCCCACCCCCACCCCTGCCCCTGCCCCACTCCCACCCCCAACTTGAAAAAAGATCAAAAACAAACACTTCAAAATGTTATTGACATCACTAAACTAATTTCGACCCCTCCTTGAAAATTCAAAAAATTTTGAATCTCCTATTCCTAATACTGACTGCATCAGTATCACTCCATGTGCGTACGTGTCTCCAGAGTTATCAAGTGCTCACAAGTCTTCACAAATCAAGCTCAAGTCAGTCCGTAGTCAATCACTAGTTATTCTGCCCCAAGTCAAGTGGATATGTGTTCCCACGAGCAGTAATGAAGGCATTCCATTTTCATTGTCCGTCTGTTGCTATTGGATGAGAGTTTTGACTTGTGCTTTACTCAAGAATTGTCTCTGAATTCTCCCTGGTCTGTTTCAGTGGTTGCCGCCAATGATCTGAAGTGGCAGACTACCAGCATGTTCCGGCCGTTCGTGGAGGTCTACATGATCGGCCCCCACCTGAGCGACAAGCGACGGAAGCACAGCACCAAGTCCAAGGGAAACAACTGGGCACCCAAATACAATGAAACATTCCAATTGTAAGTATTTGCCCATGGAAACATTGATTATGTGGTTTTAGAGCGAAGACAAGTGAACAAGTTCATGCTGAGATGGAACGCATGGAGGCTTTTAGTTTGGGGAGTAAGGTTGGCGCAGTGGTTCTTTCCTGGCCTTCCACCTCTATGGACTGGGTTCGATTCCTGCCCTGGTACACATGTGGATTAGGTTTTCCATCCCTACCTGATTCTGTGGGTTTCTCTTCCCCCCCCCCCCCCCCCCCCCCCACACACACACTCCCCAGAATGTTTTTCTTGGGTTTCCCTCCTTTTCTCTAAAACTGTCATTTCTTCTCATTGTCTCCTCTTAAGTTTCTTCAGGCTTTGGAGCTACAGTGTCTACGGCACTTTTGAGGAATCCTTGGTTTCATTACCAGATATGAATAACAATAATCCACTTGCCTTGGCTGTCTGCCATTTTTAACAAGTTCCAAAATGGAATATGAAGACTTATTGGCGCACTCCTCTTGTAATGGGCCATATATTTGGACAATTTTCAGCAGAAATATCCCACGTATTAAAGCTATGTGCGTGTACTTCAATCTAAAAATTAATTCCTGGTTAAAAGAAATGTTCAAATTTTACAACATGTTTTATGTGTGTCAATAACCTGGGATTCACGTATCTTTGTACTCCAAGATGGCGTCACCACAGCAACCTCATTCATGTGCAAATATTTGCTATACCAAGATTTTCTGCTTTTCTTTAACCCTAACTCCCAAGGCATCACCAATCTGCAACCGAAGAGTGCCCAAACAGCAAGGCACGAAAGCATGCTATTGCTAAACAAGAGGATTTGGGAACATAATCCTCTGCTCGCACCCGAAATCACATTTGATTACGCAACCTACAATAGTCACTCAATTTCTTATGTCCGCCCACTCTAACCTTTAATCGGACATAACCGGCAAAGACTAATTCATGCTTAAAATCTATGTTAAGCCATACAAGTCACTAGAGAAGAAGTGTCACTGAATGGGATAGCACCATCTCTTTTCCAAATTTCTTTTTTTATTTGAAGCAATGGCAGTTTTACTCTACTGATCACTGCCTCAATCCTGCAAAATCCTCCAACTGCCTCCATGTAAAAATTGCATACAGCCTCAATCCTGCAAAATGCTCGATTAGTTTTTTAATGTGGTCCTTGGAGGGGTGACCACTGCCTCAATCCTGCAAAATCCTCCAGCAATTCATCATCATCATTGAGCGCCCGCAGCCAAGATGGATGCAACCAAACTCTTCCAGACTCTCTTGTCTGCCATGGCCGTGGTGATGTCATCAACGTGCTGGCTCACATCACTACACACAGTGTCAACGTAGTTGAGGGGTCTCCTCCCTCTGTTGGGACAAGGCAATATCCAGCAGATGAGGTCGGAGACAACTTGCTCTTTGGCTATATAGCAGTGGCTGGCAAAGCGGGCTCTGTGTAGTGCTACTGTAGTTGAGATACATGGGATGCTGCCGTATATTTCCGTCTTTTTCTTATGTTCCCTCCAGGAAATATTTTGCGCTCTAATGAGGAGGCTAGTGTAGGTACCATCTAGTCTCTGTTTGAGCTGCTCTTTCATAGTCCATGTCTCAGCACCGTATGGTAGAATACTTTCGACAGAGGCTCGGAAGAAAGCAAGCTTAGTGGATCCTGATATGTTGGATTCTCAGATAGGGTGGAGTTTGTTGCACACATTCCATGCTTGACCCTTTCTTGTCAATATGTAGAGGCAGAGCCAGTGACATCCTGGAGCAGTGCGGAGGATGTCAAGTATAATCTAGGCCTAATTTATGCACGGCTGAGCGTAAACAACGCAAGGTCCGGCCAAAGACCCTGACACAGTGCATCCTCCAAAATCAGCCACACATTTTTGCCATTTAGCCTCAATCCTGCAAAATCCTCCAATTTTCAAAGAAGATTTTGGAGGATTTGGGAAGGTTAGTCTTAAAGGGACTAGATATAAGGTGTAAGATAACCATGTCATTTGGATATGGAACATTAACAGTCCTGATCCAACCCACTCCATTTTACACAGCATTCTTGGTAATGAGGATGAGCCTGATGCCTATGAGCTGCACATCTGCGTCAAAGACTACTGCTTTGCTCGCGAGGACCGTCTGATCGGCATTGGCGTCATGCAGCTGCGGGACATTGTGGAGTGCGGCAGCTGTGCTTGCTGGTGCGCGCTGGGACGCAAGCTGCACGTGGACGACACCGGGGGCACCATCCTGCGCATCTTGTCGCAGCGCACCAACGACGAGGTGGCGCGGGAGTTTGTCCGGCTCAAGTCAGAGCGGCGGTCAGAAGGCGGCGATGGGTGATGACAAGCATTGCCAGACCTAAAAATCAGCTGCCATTGTTTCATTAATGAGCAAAAAAGTGCCTCCATCCCAAACAAGTAAAAAAAAAAGTAAAAAGTATCCTTCAGTATTGAGCCTTTCTGAGGGAGAATTGTGTATTTGAACAGTAGTTGCTCTTCAGGGATTTCAAGAAGGGCCTAGTAGCAGACTTCAAGACGAAGAAACGTCTTCTACCGCACATGAAGCTGGTATGGTCACCATATGTAGGAGAAGTCTTTTTGTACAGCAACTCATCTGAAGCTTTCAATATGGTGTTCTAAAATAGACTGATAAATTTGGTTTGTTTTGTTTTGTTTTAACACCTTGTTTACGGTTATCAGAGTTAAACATTTTCAAGACTTAGTGTTTATCAACATTTTTAATGTTTGAACATTTGTTTTCGCTTCTTGTTTGCTGTCTGCTTCCAAGTTGCGCAGGTTGCATCTCAAAAATGGATTCGCTTCTAAGCACAATCACAATAAACCACCAAAGAAAAGTCATAATTTCTGGCAGTTGTTTTTCTGTCATGGTTATTAGTCTTCTGTACCATAAAATGCCTAGTGAACATCTCAGGCATTTTGCAACACTGCTTAGAATTTTTTGAACAGTTTCAGATTTCAGGCTCAACTCGACCAGAAATGACTGGGCAGGATTTTGTCCAACTTTGTAATCTGCCTATCGATCTAACTTATAAAAGGGCCAATTTAAACTGCTTCAGTAAGGTAATTTTCCTTCATATTTGCTGTTATACATCGCCAGGGTCCCTCTATCGTTGTCTTTGGACACACATCTTTCAAATATAAAATTTGTTTCCAATTTGTCTGTACAACTGTCATCTGCTTTGTATATATGAATATATAAATATAAATCACTTGATATATTATGAGGTTTTCTACCATTATTGTAAACATTCCATTGCGAATGCCACTTATAAATACAACACGTTTTTTGTACCTACATTAATTAATTAAGGAATTAACTGTAATCCCATTTTTTGTGTGGCATGTTTGAATCCAATCAATGTACTTCTTTCAGTTGATCCATGATCACTTGATTAAAAAAATTATTTGAACTTGAAAACATTTTTAAAATCTGTTCATTTTTCCTCGTCTGTAGTTCAAGCTGTTCAAAGTGTAAATGAAAAAATTATATATCAGCAAATATATATTATAAATATTCCTATTTATTTCTGCGGCTCTGTCGCAACACGCGCTGTTTTTGTATAGTTGTGCCATTGCCTACATGTAGGTGTATTCATCAAAATTATTTGTGTATAATTATTACGAAGGATTAGCCTTCGCTACGCTGTGATGACTACTTCGCACGGTTTGATGTAATATGCGTGAACAAGTTGGTGTTTCCACCAAGTGCAATTTGATAACAAGTAATATTCAACTCCTATGGTGCACAGTAAGACTTTCCAAAAAAAACAAAAGAATAAAAAAGAGTAACAAAAACATAAAACCAAGTTTGGTAAGTCATTTTTAAAATATTAACCAATTTACTCAGAACATATATCGAGAATCGTAATCTTGTTTATATTGAGTAACTATATAAGTATGTTGATACACTTCAACAAGTATTGTTGGATTTGACAAAATGAAAAGGAAAAAAAAAGATAAATACAACTTTTTTATATACCAAACTTGATTTGCAGTTGATACATGAAACTTTTGATAATGATTTACCTTAACAAATATTTCCCTAAATTTTCAAATTTTGACTTTTTCAAGTTTTTCGTAAGCATTCTCCTGTAGACCTAGAATGTTGTTTTTTCCCTTCTAAAATTAGTAATGTATGATCGTGTTGTTGTTTTTCTCTCGAAAATATGTTTTGTCTACATGATGTTTTATACCTAGTTTAATTAATGGAACTGGTTGATATTGTTACCTCTTTACATTTAAATTTAGGTTGGTGAGCCATCCTTTAATTTTCGTTTTTGAAGAGAAATTTTTCAATCAATTTCTTTATGCCTCCTTGTGGAAGGAAAGTCCCTAATTTGGTTTGTTTTTTTTTGGGGGGAGAATAGTTTTTTTTTCCATTTACTTAGTGTTTTATTTTTTGAGGAGTACCATGCAAGTCTAGTTCCCTGACGTTACTGTCGGCCCCATGTTTAGTTACTTAATAGACCATTATCATGTTGCAGCCATTTGATTTTTTTCCCATTCAAATCAACGTAACCAAAGCGAGGCTGGAAGGAGAAGTAGTCTGGTTCCTTTTTGCACAAAAACAATGGCATTCAGTACTGTTCTTTGATACAGGGAACATGACTAAAATGGTGGCAGCATGATAAAGGTCTATTGAGCTGAGATCGAGAGAACTGACATTTTGAGTTTGAAATTCCACTTGTTGAAATGTGCCGTTTAACACATTACTTCCCGAAAATGTCCTATCAACTAGATCGGCGACCTCAATTTTGGAAGCCATTGCTGGGAGGGACCACCATGCGCGCAGGTCGTACGCGCGCTCTATGGAGTACAGAGGTGAATACATCACGCGCACAAAATGTGTGTGGAAAAGACATTGGCGCGTGAATCAGACACACGCGTGCGTACTCGAGTCGTTTGCGCCATGTTCCAAATGACGTCACACTTCGGTACCATTATTATGCTCCTTCGACCAATGGGTTTGTTCTTTTAGCTCAACGGGTCAACACGGGTCAGCCCCGTGCCGTTCACTTAGCTCTGACGTCACTCTCGGGCCTCACCGGCACCTACTCGAGTCAGCCACCGCAGACCCTGCTCGTGCGTGGAGCAGAGTCAGCGGTGGAAAACGTCACGCATGCGTTGTTCATTCCCTAGAAACGGACAAATATGGCGGCCGGACAGCGAAAATCTCAAGTGGACTTAAAAGTTGACGTTATTTGAAGTATAGAGGTAATCACTTATTGAGTTAATTCATTGCAACTTTTGAGGCTATAATTTCAGCCCAACATTTTTGAGTTTCGCAATTGACTAAAAAGCAGTAAATTTCTAACTAAGACCGAATCCGAAACGGGCGTTTTGTCAGTGGCTACGGCCACGGTTACGGGCGCCACGTGAGGATCGTGATCATGAAGGCCCGCTGTTGAGCCTTCGATTAGCCCGGCTGTGGTGGCTGACTCCCGTCTGCCTTTACTTGTACCACGATGCGCGTGCACTCAATCTTTGATAATGTGTTCGACCATTCGACGTGCGGCATGAGCAGGGTAGTCCTACTACATTGTATCTCATGAATAACTCTTGACTTTCAAGAAAAAGAGCATGATAAAAAAAGAATATCGTATAGCGACCAAGATCTGATTAAATTAATATCCCTTCGACGTCTAATATCATTTGGCATTTTGTTTTGTCCAAAGGTTGAGATTGCTAGCAATAATGTAAACATCCCTTTATACATCGCAGTAATACGTGGAGGATTAACGTTTCATTAATTTGAATGTACAATTTCTTCAGCCACTCCATTCCGGTCAAATAGCTTCATTCCTATCCATCCTTGCCTCCTTATGTTTGCATTAGCACTAGAGTTTGTACACATCTTTGGAAGACGTGTTGTGTTAAGACATGTAGCCTCAGTAGGGCGCGTAAACTATGTCCACAGATCAACATGTATTGTATGCAGCAGTAGTAGTTTACACCACTTAAATTGCTTTTGTAAGGTTTGTTATTTTTTATTAATATTTGGAAAGGATTATGAATTGCATTTGAAGACAAAAAGGATAAAGAGATGATGTGTTATACATATGCAAAGACAACTAATGATTGAAAAGTGTATATATTTTGATGCGGTATCAGTGGAAAGGCAGACAAAGATTGTGTGACATTTTGTACATTTCTTTCCTTCTTGATATTTTATCTGACCAATCGGTCTTTCGTTCCTTTCCTTTTAAGCGAAATTGATAAAAAGGTTTTTCAACACCTTTTCAACCTAATTTAACGTCTGTTTTGGCCATACCAGTTCACACGGCGTTCATTTTTCGTTTGTCTTTAAAAATAAGTCCACAATTTTTCCCCCTTTTGAGACCAAATTTAAATAGTTCCCCTTAACACAATAAACGTTTATATCGTGTTATTTTAGTACTTTTTGATAAACCTGATAGGGTCTATAATATTTTGTAGCACCCTTGCGTCGAAAACAAAAAAGTCGGACTTATCCTGTAGTACAAACTGAAAGGTGCTAAACCATTTTTACTAATAGAGTCGTGTCAGTCCAACTAAGTGTATACATGTATTAGGGCGACCAATGGGTAAATCACTATGTTCGAGACTAAACTATTGGTACGTCTGTAGTGTTAAGTATTTCCAATTACATTTGATCAACAGGTCCTCTGTATTTTCCAGGTTTTTGTTTAATAGGGACCCACCTAGAAAATTCAATAGCATGTTCAGGCGTTAGACTAAAGAAATAGCAATTTCTTAAGAGAATGATTTGTGCTAGTTTTCAATTTTACAGTAAAATATGGACGGTTGTAAAAAGCAACAGTTATTTTCCCACAGTGTGTTAAAAGAAAAGATTATTTCATCGTTTATTTGTTGTCATAAGATAAGGGTTATTTTGAAAGGATAACTGCAAGATGTTTATTCAAATAAATCTTTAAAGTTTCACCTCTGTTATCCTTTTACAGTACCTTATATTTCGATCGTGTAAAATTATCTCGTCAATGCCCTCCATTTTGTTCATTTTGGAAAAGTTGCTATTTGCGTTGAAACTGGAAACAAATTTTACATTGGAGTAAAATGACCGTGATGAGCTCATTCTAAATTTCCTTCGAAGTTGAACAAAATAGTTGTACAACTCGATGTTCACGTCACACGGATTACAAAGTCATGTACGAGACATCACATTAACTTTAGCACCATGTTGTGGTGTCATGTATAGGCCTACATAAACGTTGTGTGTCCCGGCGTTTCTGAAATCTCGACTTGTCTCTGACTTCAGCTCCATTGTCAAAATGAATGACGGAAAAGTAGACGGAGACCGAGCCGTTTCAGGATGTTCGTATTTCCATGTTACAACAACTTCGTCCCCGTGGCGTTCATATGCTACCATTAGCTCTTTGTTTTGACGAGACCGATGTTGAATAAGACCCTGGGGAGGATCAGTGTTGATTTTTAATTTTACTGTATGGTCCCCTACCTTCACATTTTTAGTCAGCACTCACCGTCTGTCTTGCGTTCGTGTTAAAAAAAAACACATGTCCATAGATCAGTACTGTATGCATGCTAACACCGCCCAAAAAAACCCTACTTTTTTAATTCACATTTTGTTTTACAGTTGCAGTTATTTTGCAATTCCTTTGTTGTCATCTACCCCCTTCAAATTAAGCCAGAGATTGTCAGAACGGTGTTGGGATTTTTATGTTTTATATTCGAAGTTTTGGGTCTGGCTTCTCGCTTCATCAGGAAATGACTGATACATTCATGTACCCTTGACATTTTAGTCGTGCGTTAAGGTCATTGTGTGGTGTGCACGTGTTGAAGGGGCGGGGTCATCCTCAACGGGGGGAGGTGGATGATGTGATAAGTGTATTTTAAAAGAAACAGAGAAAATCTTACTGAAACATGATTTCCAAAAAGGAAATTCTTCTAGAAAGTAGTGGTTTGCTTTACATTTTTGATCGAACTTAACACGTTTTGAGTATTCCCAGGACGCTATAGGAGATAGTGGTATATTGCATTTCCATTACTAGTGTAACATAGAGCCAGTATGACTGTCTATGCACTCCCTATTTTATGCCTACTTTTACATTTATTTTGCCCTTTATTGTTGGGAAAAACAGGGCCTCGTTGAGAAATTTAAACTTATTCCATGGTGTATTTCGTAATGAAAAAAAATATATTTTGTTTATGTTCGGCAATGGCGATAGGAAATTGGAATGGTTAAGTTATAAGATCATACTGATTAGCTTACGCAGTGTAGTATAATTTCCGTGTGCTTTAACCGACTTCTTAAGTTTCTCCCTCGTTTATAACAATTCTGCGTGTGGTACCCATGTACATTGTATATAAAACAAAAAAGGTGATGTCTACACTCAAGTCTTTCTAATGTGAGTGGGTTTTGTTACATATGGCTTTTTTTTAGTGGATGTGTAACTTTCTGGTGGAAGGATCGGATGCACTGCTGAATCAGCGGTGTGTCGGTTCTGTGTACTGATTATTTCGAAGCAATATTCGTCACTTTAAGAAAAAACTCGGCCATCTTGTTGGCTCATCTCTTCTCTGGTATCTGACTGTATTATGACTGGAGTCAATAAAGTCAATAAGTAAAGAACTAACTCGATTCTGGCATCAGTAATTCATTGCTGTTTTTTGGATAAGTTGACCATTCGGCGTTTCGGTCTTTCCAAATCCAGTGGCGCTTGCATCGCAGTTTTAAAGGGCTCATGTAATGTATTTTTTAAATACAATTCTTGAAAATGCACCTTTTTTTCCATTGAATTTTTTTTTTCAATTTTCGTTTTGCCATGTTTAAGGGTATTTTTGTGCCTTTTTAGTTTTGATGCTAATGTAAATTTCCATATTCACGAGCGAATGCGGGATGTCATTTCAGACAGAAACTTTGAACAATGTTACAGCTATTTCAGCACCAAAAAGTACCAAGATATGCAGTTTTAAATTGTATTTTCTTTGGTGATTCGTTGCGTCAGAACATGGCAGTAGGCCAATGAGCAAACCTTTCTCACATGTTAAAAAAACCAATATCTTGGTTAACAATTCCTGAAATGACATCACAGCAACAGCGCCCTCAGGTGTACGAAAAAATGGAAACATTGAAATGTTGTAAAAGTTAACCAACAAGGGATGTCAAATAGTTTTCATACATTTAAGAGGAGTAAAAGTTGCACAAAATGTTTTTTTAAGAAAAAATAATTCATCTCACTTTTTAAACAGTCGGCAGTGGTCATAGCCTAGGTTGAAAATCATGGCATGAAGCAATCAAACTTGGCATTAAGGGTATACCGTCACGTGCATCTGAGAATCAGTTTAGATATCTTGTCGGGAATATTGGGAGACTTTTGGGACGTTGGTGGCAGCAAATACACCAGTCCGCTTTCCCATTGTGCGTCATATTGAGCATGCGCACTTAAGCTTAAAGGGAAGATACAACATTTGCAAACATTAACAACGAAGTGATCAAATTATCAAGAAATATCTTACTGGATTGTTAGAGAATGACATTCTAAACCACCCTGTAAAATCGTGGTTCCTGGTGTGCAGACATTTTCAAGAAAAATTGTATTTTTCTGCAATTGATTACAAATCTGTGAAGGGGTACAAGCCTGCCGGATTGATTCTCTGACCTTACAATTCCCCAAAGTTGACATACTGCTCCATTTCATCTTAAGTGGGGTCAGGGAACCAGACTACAAGAACATGATGTTTTTCTTGGTTTCTCCAGCATCTTCATGCCCAAAACGTGAAACAAGTCGGTTTAACAATATTTGCTATAACATTATAATCCCCCAAATCCATTTACTACTGAAAATTGCAGCAAGAGCAAATGTTGTACATGCCCTTTAAACGCGACGTAAACAATGGACCGGTAACAAGGACAACGTAAACAAGGACTGGTGTGTTTGCTGCCACCAACGACTCAAAAGTCTCCCAAAGAGTGGAACATCTTTGGTGAAGGGACTTTTAAGTTCTAGAAAGCTTCTAAATACCAGCAGAATCTGTTTTCAGCAGCGATAAGTCTTAGAGTGAGATTCAATCAATAAAATGATGTGATCCCGTCTATTCGAAACTTTATATTCTCCAACTTTCAACCCACCAAACGAAGGCAAATCAAACTTCTAATTTGCCGCATCAAATTAAAGCACGTCAAAAAGCTCATGTAATCGAGAAAGGGTGGTTTTAATGCAAATCTGCTAGGTTTAGCAGCGATGCCGAATGCGGTTGTTCGTGCCCCACTTAAATGTTCCCGATAACGTGGTAGTAGCATAATCCCACTTATAAATGTCGGCTTTCCGTTACGGATGTAAGACCGGATGCCACAGTCAATCCTGACGTGTATGTCTACAATGAATACCTCACACAGCTCCACCAGTTACATGTGTAGTACGTGTATAAGGGTAGTTTTATGAATAATGTTCCGATCGACAGTTCTACTTTTAAAACAATCCAATTTAAAACAAGAAAGGAAGTATGACATTCTGTGCTTAAGCCTGAGCATTAAGTGTAATGCTATGCTCACAATCAGACAGGACCAAGTGTTAATGATTAATTTTGTTACAGATTTGCCCCCCCCCCCCAAAAAAAAAATGTGTAGCCTACTACGCAAACAACATTCATACGTGCACGACAACCTTTAAAATCAAAGAAAGATAAGCCTATTCTGTCAATACATCACAATTTAGGCTGAATCTTATCTTCTTTTAATACTTTTAAGTGTGGGGTATGTGCTGACGTCTTTTGGCTGCACATTTAATAACTCCAATGCTTAAATGGAAGACACTCCTCCATCAAATAGCCCAAAGGGCCTCCAATACTATGTCTCTCTCCAGTACCCTCACATTGGGGGGGGGGGGGGGGGGGAGGGGGGATTTATTCGGGTTTACTGAGGCATTTAAGTTAGAAGTAGCAATTGCCCGAAAGTGCGTGAAAATCAAATTTTGTGGTGGGGGTTACCACATGGTAACTAATACATTCTTTCGTGGTTTTATAGGAAATACTGTTGGTAATGATAATACACTTCAAATTAGGTTTTGCCCTTCACCGACGTATAAACACTTTTATTGTATACTCGGTGTGTTACCACGTGTGAATTTTGCCAGTTTTTTTATGAATATAAAACTTGCAAGATGAAGAAAAGTTAAAACCATCAATACCCATTTCAAATTTTCACTTCGGTAGGGTTCATTTTAACTACGAGTTAAAGTGATTGCAGGATAAGCCAATAAGCCTCTTTTTTTTATAAACCCGGTCATCTCATTTTACAAAATTTCCTTGTACAATTAAGTAATGTAAAGGTAAAGTGCATACAATTAATATCGGTCTACATTACAGTAATAGACAGGATACGGCTTACAACCAACTTATGAAAAGTTCCTTTCCCTTTTCTGGTCGTGCAAAGACCTACTGTCTTCCTCGTGGTACAACCCTGCACAGTATACATCTAACAACATCGAACAGGGATACTTATATAAAGGAAATGACACGAAACTGTGCAATTGAAAATACTTTGCAACCGGAATTTATGGAATTTGTGGGGCAAGCATCCTGCTTGCTAACTCTCTGTTGCTGTTTCAGTTATTGTTGATGAATAATAGATTTCGTGTTTATGTGGACTTAACATGCAGTCTAGGGTATACATATGACTAGTCTTTACAGTAGATAGTTTCGGTTAACGCAAGTGTATACGGTAGCCGAACGTGAATCACGGTTATTTTCATAGGTGGAATTTCTGTCTTTAATGCATGTACTGTCGACTTCTCCGCGCTATTACATGCGTTAGAGATATTTTGTTTTTGACATGCATACATGTTTTGCTTGGCATGTAGCGATTCTCCTCACATCAATTATAAGAGACTTTGTGCATCCAAATTTCAAACTGGAATTGATCTGGTCCCATCTTGACAGTTTCATAATAATATGCGAGGGTTAATAGGGTATTTATCAGTTCTTAAACCTTATGTTTGTTACGTTTAACCCAGACTTTGGAAAAGAGAGATCAAGAAACGACGCACAAAGACATAATTTTCTCATTTTCTTGATATCCAAGGCAGTGTCAGCTTAAGGGAAACCTCTTTATACATAAACAGTATGCAGAAACTTCGATTATTTTGTTGTGATAGTAATTGTCAAAATTATCAACTGTAAAATGCCTTCATAACATTATTGAAACAACAATTTCCTTAAAAATTGTTGCGAATGTCTATACATAGATGGTCCATAATTAGATGTATCAAGTTTATTCCAAAAAGCTATAAAACATTTTTTGTAATCGAATCATGTAATCATTTGTAAATGTTTAACAATCTACTTTTATCGTTTTATTAATATATAAATGTAGAACATTCATGCAATATCCTAGAAACCTTGACTTGAATTGAGTCTCGAGTGTTATATATGGGATATACTGTGTTGCAATTTTACGTATACAATTTAAGTATAAAATAGTTATAATTATGAATAATAACTATACATAGAAATAGTACAATCTATAATATGGTTTTCATAAATGTATTGCATGCAGTTATAACTTTATCAAGTTATCAATTTATTCTTTTCTAACCCTCTTCCAAAAATCAAGTTATCAATTTATTCTTTTCTAACCCTCTTCCAAATTTCAGGTACCACGACGTCACTTTGATCGTGTCATTAAATTTACAAACAATGTGAAGCTGCAATACACCTTCAAGGAATGCACCGTTAGCATTGTCAATCATACTGGAACTCGTCTTTATAATACATTACCGAAATCCAAAGTAACACTTCGGTGGTTTGTAATCTGTGCGTAGATGGTCTTGTCTCCCGTGCCCACGGTGGACCGTTGGATCGAGTCAACGGTTGAACCAGAGCAACCCGCCGAAGAATCCAGCTCTAAGTCGGCATACACCAAGCTGGCCTCCGCTTCAGTTCCGGAGTCCACCAGTTCCGCGACACTGTACCCATTTTTGTCCAGGTTCCATTTGACCCGTTTGGATTTCTTCTTTGGTTTGATGTAGATGGTAGAGTCCTGTGCCGTGTCGTTTTCGATGGGCGGCTTTAGAGCCGGTCTGTTCTTGATGCCGTTCCTCCTGCGCTTTTTGGATACCGCTTTCAGCGGAATACCGGAGCTCGATAAGAACTGATCTTCCTCTAGGTCTCTGGGCTGACCCCTCCTTGGTTTGTCCGGGACGGCGTAGAGTGGGCACGGCGCAGAGTTGTTAGCGGGCTGGATTTGGGCTGGAGAGGTCACGGCAAAGTAGTCTTCGCGGATGTCCCCGCCGCTGCTGCGTCGAACCTTGTCGTACCTGAGGCTTGTCGCCAACGGTTTCCTGTGTCTTTGCCTGCGCCGCCGCAAGCAGCAGATGCAGAGGATGACAGCAATTGTGGCCAGGACAGCCAGAGAGACCGCAATAATGATCGACGTGCTGGGCAGCGTGATTCCAGTCGGTTTTGCGGTAATGGGACGCCGTGAATTCATGACGCCAACCGAAAAGTTGCTGCTGACCATTGCATTGGTTAGGGAGGTGTTGGTCGACGCAACAGTTGTCTGACCCTCGTGTGCTAAGGAGGCAGTGTTTAAGCCAACGGTAGTAAAACCTAACACATCGAGAGGAATCACCGTGATCACGGCAGTCGCATTGCCAGATAATGCGCTAGGGGTAGTGACGAAACATGTCACAGTGATGTTCTCTCGCACCGATAAGATCTCCAAGGACTGCTGGGTTTGATTCAACTCGTAACGATTCCTATGCAGTTCTCTCTTGGTTACTGTGTCTCTTATCACCCACCTGTAGCTTGCGATGCTGGGTTCGCCGATTCCTCTGCAAACCAAGGATGCTCCGGTGCCTTCTTCGGCTGTCACCTGAGCCGGTTTCACCTCGACTCTCGGGAATATCTCCAAGGGTCTCACGGAGCAGGTCCTGGGTCCACTCAGGACCGGGGATGTCATTGTACAGGTAAAATCTACTCCGTTATCCTGCGGTACCAGCTGCCGCTGGTGAGCCACGGGCGATGCCGAGCTGACTAGGACCTCTGTGGAGTCCCCTCTATGATAGGTGACCAGCGGAGGCGGGTTGCCTGTGGAGTTGCAGCGAAGAGTCACCCAGTCACCAACCTGATGAGCCCCCGCTGTCCTGGTGGAGTCAACACGGCACTCTGGCGACCCAGGGTCCGGGGGGATGTAGACCGTCAGGGTGGAACTCCCGGCCGACACGGCCGATCTTTCTGGAAACGCGTATTGGCAGATATAGGTCCCACTGTCCGATTGCTTTAGGTCTTGTATTCTTAGATTGAACTGCTCTCGCCCCGGATCGCCTAGAATCGACAGTCGTGCCTCCAACTCGTTAGGGAGTCGTCTGTATATGACACGGTTGATACTGAGGTACCGTCTGGTCTCCTTGCGGTACCAGTGCACCCTCCTTGCCCCGACATCCCGCAGGTCGCAAGTGAATACGACCGTGTCGCCCACATTTGCAGCGATCTGTCTCTGTGGACCTTCGTCCAGGCTGATTGAAGCTGCATATTGAAGGCTGATAGCGAACACGGCAATGGCAGTAACAACGGGCATTCCCATCCCAGCACACTGCATGTCTACAACTTTCTTGAATTCTGTTCACAGTCTGATCTCTATTGCCGTCGCCGACTACAACATCTCAACAAACGTATGCGTTTGATTTATATCGAGAAAAGGTTGTAACAGGTCGTCTTATAGCAGCGCTGAGCTGATTCACTTTCCGGTCTGACGATGGCTGTCGGGGGCTGAGTGCGTAAACTGGGAACTTGGATCGGTTGCTTTTCTATGAGTCATCGCCAAGAATGCAAGGAGTCCCTGGCCATGACGTTCAAGTTCAATGCACCGTGTCATACTTGTCAGTTTCAATGTGTCATCAACACACATTGTAGCCTTGGGTGACACCCGGGGTATACCCCTCATGATCAGTGGTGGGAACGAATGACGTGTTGTCATTATAGTGTCATTCTCGCGAAAGATTTTAATACAATGAGTCTTGGCTTATTATGGTCAGAACCCTTTAAAACAGAAAGATTGTCAGTAATGGATGTTTGCCAGATGATTCATGGCTACCTGTGTGCAGCATAATTGGTTCTCTCCCAAAAAGGAAGTAGAGAAATTAATTTTTCTACAAGTCTTTGTATTATGCGTTTTCATTAACATTTTAACGTAGGCCTAAGTGTGTTTTATTTTTTTTTCTGATCAGTTACTTTTGGTACAAGCAGTTTAGTTCTACATTCCATGACCACATGGGCCTATAGAGAACTGATCTGCAGGTTGAATCAAGTCTACATGAACATCCTGTATCGAAAATGTCAGGGCGAATCGTGAAATCGGGAGTTGTGGACACCGACCAAAATCACGATTTGCATGCTGTCAACACTTCTCTTGATTAGTTTTACTTTGTTCAACTGAAGGGTCCCATCCAGCTCTGAACAGGATTCTCACCTTGCATGTATGAGAAACTTTTTATGAAATCGGACTCAAGTGCCCGGATCATTACAATGGAGTGGTTGGATGTTTTTTTTCTCAAAATTGTGATAGGCTTCGTCTGCTTTGATGTTTTGAATACAGGTACTAGTCTTGAACACCTTGGACAGTTTTGAGTATTCTCTTGAATTTTTAAAGCGAGGGCACTTTTGTATGTGGTGATGTATTTATTGCGTGACAACCCTATTGTTTCTGAGATGCAGCTGGTGTCTGCATTAACAGTCAGATGACGGATGTATTACAAGTTCCCACGAACCTCGGTATAGAAACAACATGAAATCAGCGGTATTTATAGTTAGGATGTTGCTGTACCATCACCAGTGACCTTCACCATCATTGTGTAGGCAATTTTTTATCCTCTGTAGTAAATGTTGTTAATTGCAGATCATTTGTGGTTGTGTTAGACGTAGACGAATTTCAAATTAGCATTAAAACCGAGGCTCTCAGTGCTAAGCCATTGAATGAATTGAGGGCCTTTTTTTAATCCTCTCATTAAAATACAACGCTGAGCCCTTGGTTTCAGTGTCAATTTGAATTCGTCTTTAGCAATATTAAAAACAAAATGCTGAGTTTAAACACACTGACTGAATACCATAAGAAGAAAACCGCCAAATGGGAATCCTCATGTACCCTTTACCAATTTCCAGTTATTTCAGAAACAATTTTCAGCGTTGCCTTCACCTGTCGGTTTCGTGACCGTGTCTCTGGAATAGTAAACCACAATATTATAATGTTGTTTTTTAAATCGGGCAAGAAAAGCCAAGACAGCGCGGAATTTTAATTATGGTTCTGTCGGTAGTAATAATTTAAAAGAAATAAGATCTTTTTTATACATTCGAGACAACCTAGGACACACAAATATTATCTTCTGACAATTTATAGGCCTATATATATTAGAAAACTCTTGAGTTGAAGTATGTGTGATTTTCCATGCGAACGTAGGGCCTACTGTACATACATTCTTGTAAGTCAAATTTGCTAATTTGGCAAAGCTTTTATCTTCAACAAACACCCAGCCCAACTGAAGTCTTGTGCAAACTCAGTCCCTGAAGTTAGAAATGTATCATTTTGTCGAAGGATTAAATTGAACTGTGTAGGTCTTTCTCCTTTATATGCCTCCTTTTTTCTTTTTCTTTTTGTAGGGAGGAAGGGTCTATTATTGTACTCACCGAAATGGGCTTCTAGCCAAACGAAAAGGAACAGCAATTATGCAAATTGTCATACGCATTTCCGGTAGGTACGGGAAACATTGGAATCGTTACTTCGGTACAGCACCATGCTGCACCTGATGGTGAAAAGAAATGGATTCCATGCTTGTTCACAATTTGAATCGCACGCAGTTGATTTCTCTAAAGTGCTGACAAATTGATGGGCGCACAAGGGCGGATCCAGGGGGGGGGGGGGGGGGCAAAGGGGGCCATGCCCCCCCCCCCCCCAAAAAAAAACGAAACCAATTTTTTTTTTTTTTTATGTGACATCGCAATAAAGGCAGGCAATGAGTACACCACCATCTTTTCCTCAAAAAAACATTGGTTAAAGTGGTCAGAAATTGCCTCAGATCGCACCACAGAGCATCTAGAATCCAAAAAATTTTCGGGGCCCTTAAGCGGGCCCCGAACCCCACGCCGTAATTTTTTGGACCCACTTTTTTGGGGCACCAAAATTTTTTTGGGCCCCCCCAAAAATTGTGTTCTGGATCCGCCCTTGTGGGCGCATGCCAGCTTTTGACCTCCTGCGTACCCTCCGTTGTACATGTTCATAATTTGTTTTCCTCCCGACACATTCGGGTGTCGGGCATGGCATTAAGAGTACGGGTTTTATGACAAAATCACATTGACTTTCTGACTTGCACTTTGACTGCTAAAAAAAACCGGCATGGATGTAACCAAATTAGTCCCTTACAGAAGTACGCATCTGTGTTCCGTGTACATGTACCTTGGTGAAAATAGAGTCTATAATAGAGTCTATATTAAAAGATTTTTGTAAGCATGATTATTAATAAACACTGACGCATGGACTGCGCTTGCTTTCATGTACCTCTTCATGTCGCTAGAGGGCCTCCGTCAACTCAACGTAAACATGGAAACCGGGCAACATTTTCCCAAATAAATCTCTCTTGAAGACATGGTCCAGACATCCTTTAAAGTGTTCAAATGAAAGTTTACTATCTGATGTACAAGGTAAGCTAAACAAATAGTGTGTTTTCCCGCTTCTAAAGTGGCGTCAGGATACTACATTCTTACCGAAATGTATTTAGGAAAAACAACTGCCTGTCAGCTTAGACTATTTCCCTCCCCCCCCCCCCCCCCACCCCCCATTGTTGAAGTCCAAAGGGCAATGGGGTCACGGGAACCAGATTCAGCTAATATACCGCAACGAAGAGCCACACCTATTATAATGTCCAAGATATAGTCTGCTTCGAACAGCAAGATGACGCCACCCAGGCTTTTGATTTTAGCTTGCTGACTGGGTTAAAAACTGGCTATCTTGCAACACGGAGTGGTCTGTCTGCAAATTTGTTGTCATCCCCTACCATCTATTTAGTCTTGCAACGCCCATGTCCAAATGCACAAGATTTCTACCCCAAAACACTTACAACTTTCAACTTACAGGGACTCAAAGATTAACACAGGCTCCTGCCAAATGAATTAAGAACGTCAAGACAGGAAGGCCATCGGGGAAATGAATGTGTTGTGTGCTGCTTTTGTAACCTTCACTCTTCCTTTTATCAAACCCTCTAAAATAGTCTCTGTATGGTTGCCAGTCCTTGTATTGATACGGAATGATCACAAGTTACCAAAATGGTATCCAATTTGATGTTGAAGATGTTTGTCTGTACCAGCCACGGAGGATTCACCCTCTACGCTGCCCTGTTGTGTCTCTATCTGTCCATGAGGACGACTTTCTCACAGTCGCCGGAGTGCATGAGGTGCGATCCTGCGCCTGGGAGCGACGGCAGCTTTGCCGTTGGCGACTCGATAAACTCATTACTTATTACAAAGGGAAGATGAGGGTGGCCGGTCCGGGCCTCAATTTGACCTGTTATCGCTGCGACCTCGCGCCGGAGGACAACGGCATAAACCTCACTTGTACCGTGACCACGTCTGCCTTGAATGAGCAGTGTAACTGCTCCCTGATGCCGCTGAGAATCTTACCGAATGCCACCATCCTACCTCCAGCATCTAGGCCTGAGGTGGGGTCTTATGCAACCTTCGAATGTTACGGGGAGGGTGTGCCTGGTATTGCCCACTACACATGGACAGCCATAAACAGTGAAGACCGAGAGGCAATATCTTCCGAAAACTACACACTTTTGGCCGATGGTCGAGTTATGGTGATGAAAGCACAGGGCGACTTCGAGCTTTTCTGCGCAGTCAGGGTGCCTTCTGGACTTTCAGGCAATTCTAGCGTGATATCAGTTGTAGTAACAGATCCAGCGGGGCTGACAGCGACCCCTTGCCCTGGGGCATATCCCATCGCCGCCGTGCTTGCAGTTCAAGCTGCGGTGACAGTGGCTGCACTCGCATCCGTCTGGTGTCTGTGGAAGAGAATGCAAAAGATCAAGCCACCAGCTCCTCACAACGGATCGCACTCGGAGCAGAGAGCGGATGAGGGCCACGGGGCTGCATTCGTAGAAGCTGGGCACGAAAACCAAGACCATGCCTATGCTACAGTGGACAATGACGAAGATGCCGCAGCAGGCGACAGTTGTGCAAATACGACACCAGATGAGGATCCGACCCATGATACTTCCATCATCTCGGAGTATCTCGATTTTAGGGACTCGCCCAGACATAACAGAAGGAAGAACACTAGACAAGAGTATGCGTATGCGTTCGCTAGCAGGTCTGGGAACACATTATCTGATGAGGGCACGACGGGGAAGTCTCATGATACTTCCATCATCTCTGAGTACCTAGAACTGAGGGACATGCCCACACCTCATAGGCAGGACACATCGGCAAGACAGGACTATGCGTACGCCGCAGTGGACACGAACAACGACACTCAGGCACGTGGGGATGAGAGCATGTCAGCCGATATGGTAATGGAAGCAAAGTCTGGCGATACCACAATCATATCTGAGTATCTTGAATTGGGGGACTCTCTGCCGCAACACAAGAAAAACCAGGAGTGCGCTTCAGGAAGCCCAGATTCTAAATGTCCTACTTTTCAGAAAGCTGAGGGGAAAGACGCTTCAGAAAGCGTGTACGAAAAGGTATCAATAGGCGAGGACGACTAGATGACCGGGCAAGACACGAACGACTGCCGTAGTGAACACCTTACTAGGAATCACGGAGCAAACTGTTTGAGTCAATTATCACTTAGGCCTACATCCTTCGTGTGCATATTTTGTTCACTTTCCAGTTACCCGGTTCGGTATTCCAAAACAGCGATACAAAATGCAAAGTGCTGCCATTGTAGATGCCACTTTGAACAACACAGACGCATATACTAATTATGGTACAGTTATTCACACTTGAATGTTTTTAAGTGTAATACTACAAAAACACAGCGCATTTGGGAGCCTCCTATAATTATAGTCCTCGATACTCACACACAAAATTTCAACTCGTGTGCGACCAAATAAATAAATAATAAAAGTCGCTGAGCCCTAGTTTGTGCAGAAAAGATTCGCGCGTGGATGCCAACTGATTTTCCCCAGGAACACCCTACAAAAATGCAGTCTGTGTATCACCCGTTGTCAACGGAGCCCTCTCCGTAACCAACGTTTGATATATCTGAGCAATGCAAATTCATGCGACCGCGCGCTTGCCAATCCGATTCGACTTTAAAAACTGTGACGTAATTTCGATCAGAAATGTGGACTAAGCTGTTGAGTGTGTCAGTTTGGCTGACAAGTTTTTTTTGGTAATGCAACAACGGGTTGCGGAAGATCAAGACCGCTGAAAGGTCAGAATCTCGAGGTCAAGACGCAGTCTTGTTTTGCATAATTAATCGACTAATACTCTCGCATATCATAAACATTTGTACAGCAAAGGTCTATCATAGACTAGCAAAAAGGACAGGAAATTTGTTGATGAGTTCTACATGTATTATGTGTGATAATGCCGATACCGGCCTGGTTTTGGCTATGATTGTCTTCTTTACAACTGTCGTTGACATTAAGTAAGTCTAAAGGTATTAGTGATTTGTAATCTGACTCTTTAGGCGATATCAATAACAATAGTATGTATTACCATGTACCCACATATTAGTTGAAGACTTTATTAAGTAGTGATTCGTTCATTAAATGTTTTTATTAAGATTGAAAGGTTACGTGATTTTTGGATTTTTATTTAATGTTAGGTTACTTGATACACTTTCTGGCCTTCATGCATACGATTTTTTGAGAAAAGTGCATAGATATTTATAATTTTTTTTCACATCAACATTTTCACTGGCAATCATATGAAGCCGCATACCAATTCTGTTCTGCATCGTTATTTTACATGTAAAAAGCGAATGGGTATCCAGTGCGTATTGTAAACGGAAATCTGCTTTATCGAAAAAAGAAGAATCATTTTATAAGTAACATGGGTGCTATGTTGTACCCGTGCGGCGATGTCTATTAAATGTACATGCTTGTGAGAGCAAAGCGAATCTTAGGATCCCATAACAGCCGTAGCAAATTTGGATTTGTTTTTGGAAGAAAAAAAACCTTACACCCTTCCTAATTAGAAGCGATACATTCGTCATTGAAGTCATAAATTTACTTCATAATTATTTTAATATTCTAAGTATGATTGAAGGTTCAGGAGTGTTCAACTCTCGTGCTGGGCTACCGAGGGAGGGGCAAGGGGAACGTGCCCCCCCCCCCACCCCTGCGGATGTCTGGGTTCCCCTCCCCCCCCCCCCATTTGAAAGCTTGTATTAACAAAAGTACTGCATTGTCAAAATTATACAACTGCCATTTTTATAGTGACCCCTTGATAACGTGATGAGAGCCCCATCATGTACGCCCCAAGTTTGACACTAGTTACGCCACTAGTTCTGGGACAAACAAAATAACCAAAAATAAAAAAAAAGTTGCTGTAAGTTAGTTCAACTGCTTGAATTAAAATGCTAGGTAGTGGCATTTCTCTGAAGCAAGGGATATTTGAAAGTATTGGGAACGTTGCCAATAAAATGGCGCAATTTCCGAATTATTTTGGAAAAGCGTCCATTCCAACCTCCTTTCTCCTGATCACACCATTCGTGTGGTATTTATTCACCACACTATACAAGGAAATAAAATTTCCATGTTGTTCGCACTGCCTGGTGGCCGATTTCTGGAAAGTCCCTTATTGAGTTGCTATAGAGGCTGTTGGCTGTTTTGAAGGAAGTCTGTGAGCTTGCAGGACTGGCAATCAAACCACATGTGTCGCAGGGAACAGGATTTACAAAGAAGGAAAGAGGAAATGGTACAAAAAGATATGTGGATTTACTAAAAATAACATTTCTTTAAAATCCCTGGACGTTTTCGAAGTATACTTGTTCAATTGGATTTGTGTGCATCATAGGGTGGCGAAATTAATTTTGCACTAAATACAATTTGTTCAGATTTTCCTCTTAACTCTATATAAAAATAATAGCACACCGTTTTTGATTCAAATTTGCAAGTCTTCTCTATCGAACGGACAATGCAAATGAGTAATTCTTTACCGTACCAGGGGCGGGGGGGGGGGGTGTGACTGGCCGCATCGTCGCCCAGTGTCACCCCGGTGGAAATTTGTTAGCCTAATATGGTTAATGCGTTTAGGCCAAAAAAAAATGTCTCCGGCTTCTGGTATGGAGCTTGCCCAAAAAGTGGTGCGGCGACGCGGCTTTTTTTTTTTACCTGACTTTTTTGCTTCAAATGCCGTGTGATGACTGCAAATGGTGCGCGACTAAACTTAGTACAAATAGGCCTATATGGGATTGGGAGTCCAGAGAGGCCACATAAAGCTTATTCTCGACCATAACTCCATCTATAAACACGTTAAAATTGTGCAGCAGCAGGATTCCAGTCAAACCAGTGAGTTTGGTGGTTTTGAGACATCATCTTTCATTGAAAAAAAAACTTTTTCATTTTGCCGACGCGCATGGCTACAGCGACGCACGCATACCAGAAACCGGAGACTTTTTGGGGGGGCCTTAACATCCCGTTGCGATAAAGGCATGCATGCAGGCACTGCGTACACCAACTTCTTTTCCTCAAAAAAAGTGGTCAGAAATTGCCTCAGATTGCACCACAGAGCATCTAGAATCGAAACAATTTTCGGGGCCCTTGAGCGGGCTCCGAAGCTCACGCCGTAATTTTTTGGACCCACTTTTTGGGGACCCAATTTTTGTTTTGGCTCCCGACCAAATTGTGTTCTTGATCTGCCCTTGCCCTATGGTGAGAATCCTAGCCAGTTCGCTGCCAGAATGCCGCCTATAAGAACGTTCGTGAATATTCGGTTAATCAAATAATGACGTAATTTAAAAATAATAGGATCTGACACAGATAGTCTCCCTCAAAAAGTCTTTAAAAAATTAATATTTATAAATTGATAAGTCTAATAGATATGTGTACCAATCATTTCCCCCCATACTTGAGAGCTGGCACCGCATGCTCACCAGACCCTGGTCTGTCCGAGCCTCACGCCAACATAAACACTCCGGTCCTGTCTGGAAATACACCAAAGCCAACAGGAACTGGCACGACACTCCCATTTAAAATAATGACTAAGGCAATTAAATAAGTTCTGTCGGTTGCACTTTCTGTCATATAAATAGAAGGACCACTTAGTGAAATCTTGTAAGTGAATTTGGTGTTGAAATCAAGCGAACTCATTAAATTTGCAATCTTGCCTGAAAAGGTATATGCGTTGGGAAAAGTCAGAACATTCTAGGCGGCCTTGATTGAATGCCTTAAATTGAATATACCTTGAATGTGAAAATGGTATACGTACATGTACGTGATAAGGAACTATGTTTATCTTATATATTATTTTACTTAATAAGTATCGGGAAAACATTTAAACTAAATTATAGCATACACTCAAACTACTGTCTGAGTGATGTATGTGGTGCGTTTTGCGAATTTGAAAAGTAAAAATGAAATCAACAAAATTAGCTGGCCTACTGTTTCAGTCTTAAGCAAGACTTGCCTTTTTTTTTCTTTTCTTTTTTTTGCTTTTGAAACGTTGGAGGTCACCTAATTTTGATGATTTGTATATTTCAGGCCAATCCAGTCAGTAGGCAATTTGCAGCAGTTTATTTCACAATCAAGTAAAAAATGAGTAAGAGAGGAATTTATTAAACAACTTCTCTAAATTATGTCAAAAATGAGACATGTACAATTCGGCCTAACATTTATATCGCTTTGCCATCTGTATAACTGTTATATTGAGAAACGGACCTTCTACAGCTAACGTTGAAAAACAATGTCATACTTCCCCATTTAAAATTCCTCAACAGACTTCAGAAATGCCAACTCATACAAGGATATCCTGTGCATGTCTGCATGTGGTTTTCATGGCATGCCCTTGTTTGGTATGAAATTTGTATGCAGCCCCATCATCTGAACCGAAACAACAAAAACGGGAAACGTCGGGTCTGGAGCTGTGAATTGACAATAATTATGTACATCATTGCATTGTACACTGTAAAAAGGTTGGATACAACACTAATGGACAATGCAATTTGCCCAGCATTAGTATGAAATGAAATTACCTCATAATGGGTTGAATTGGGTAACAACTGTCAAGCTATTGGGAAGAATTTGCCCAAGAGTGTAGGCAGTTGATAATTCGGCCAGCATTGGTAGAAACATCAACCCATTTTGCACAACTGTTTTACAGTGTGTATACACAATAAAATATTCAATGCAAAGCTTGTAAACAATCTTTGAATCTAGCCTTAAGGACTTAACAAATGTACCTTGAATGCGAGAATCGTGCGTAAATATTTCATAGAGCAACGTGTACAATCGTAAGCTATGTAACAATATAGATGCTTAGTACTATAACAAAATGTGTACACACTGTGATACAATGTATTATATACTATTGGGAAAGCTCATTAACAAAAAAACCATTACATATAGTCTTTCAAATGTAGGTGCATTTTAACGAATATGTGAAGAATATAATTTGTGTTTTGTAAGTGGACGACCTATAGTTGTACATTATATTTAAAGCGTTTTGCACCTTACATTTTAATAATCTATACTTCATTTTATAAGGTGTACATGTATAGTAAAATGTAGTACTTTTCCACCCAATACTTATGACAAGAGAGCAATCTACATAAAGTATGCATAATGTAACGTGTTTATTGAAACTGTGTTACCACAAGCATTATATTTACACTAACTGCACTTGTGCTTCTAATGCTTTTGATAGCTTACAAAATATATCAAAAATATAACATTAGTCAATTTGGCCAACTATAGCTATTTTACAAGAAGTAATGTTTAGAATTTCAGACTTTTTTAACATTTCAGCAGATTGCAAATGCATGATTATGAGATTCCAATGCCACAAATTGCGTGTATTGTCCATTCGATTCTTCAAATTTTATATTTAATTTACTCAGTAATCAGGTGGTCTGCAATTAGAATTAAAGCCGTATGCTATACTATCATAACAATGTTAGATTACAACCGTTGTGAATCCCTTTTTTTCTACACGCAAAGTTAAAAACAATCTGTTCATTGGACGAAGCCGCAAGTACATATATTAGCATAAAGCCTATAAATATGCTTTTTAAGCCATAAATTCCTTTTATACATTATTACTAACTCTAATGTGGCCGAAGGCGACATTTGGCAAAGTGTTTTTTAACACGCTACTCTCTTTGCTTGACAACAAGAATCTTCCAAGCATCTAATCTTTAAGAAGAGATCGGTGTGTTTTGAGGTCAATACGTTTGTTTTTTAAACGCAAACAATAACAAACTCGGCCAAGTAAGCTAGGTTCCTATTGTTGGCAGCCGTGTATTATATTAACACTTACTGCTCTTTGTGCATCTAATTACAAAAAAAAACCGGATTTCAAATCCAGAAGTAATGTTTTTGCTTTAGCTATACAAAACACATTAAGAATAAAAGATTGGTCAATTTGGCCAATTGGCTATTCTACAAGAAGTAATATTTAGAATTTCAGACTTTTTTTTTTACACTTCAGCATATTACAGATTTATGATTATGAGATTGCAATGCCATGAATTGCGTGTCATATTTTATATTTAATTTACTCGGATATCAGGTGGTCTGCAATAGTATATATCATAAAAATGTTAGATCACAACCGTTGTGAATCCCTTCTTTCTACACGCAAAGTTATTTAAAAAATCGGTTCATTGGACGAAGCCGCAAGTACATACTAGCATAAAGCTTATATATAAATATGCTTTTCAAACAAAAAAAATCCTTTTTATACATTATTACTAAGTCTAATGTGACCGAAGGCGACATTTGGCAAAGTGTTTTTTTAACACGCTACTCTCTTAAGAATCCTCCAAGCATCTAATCTGTGAGAACTGAGAAGAGATCGGTGTACTTTGAGGCTTTCTTTTAAACGCAAACACTTACAAATTGGTCAAGTAAGCTACGTTCCTATTGTTGGAATCAAGTGCGGATCATAGCGTAGACAGTCTGCTCTGAGGCCGAGGCTGGTCCCGTGTCCACGGTGGCCGTGCCCGGTGACTGAAGGTCCAGATCAGCGTACACCAGCCCAAAATCAGCCGCAGCGGGCTCGGGCTCCTCCACCGGAACACTGCTGTACTCGCTCCCGGTGACTTCCTCAGTCTTTCTGACATTCTTGGGTTTGTCCAGCTGGGCGTACAGCGGGATGTCTTGATGGGTAGCGGCCGGGGGTTCCACAAGGCTACTCACGTCTTTGCAGTTGGCCTTGGCTCGTGTGTCTGGTTTCGAGCGCGAAGCTGCCCCTGAAAAGGCGTCTGCATCATTCTCACTGCCTTGATTATCGGCCTCATGTGGGAGTCCTGCGCCCACTGTTCTGCCGTCTTGTCCCGGTGTCAGTTCATTGTACTCGCCCTCGGTGACACGCATTCTGAATCCGTCCTTCGAGTCGATTGGAATATTTGGCTTTCCCTGCTGTTTTCTTCTCCGCACGAAAATGACAAGGACGATCACCATTAGAAGAACCGCCACCGCCACCACGGCAGCGATCGGGACAACCAGTGACATCGAGGATTCGCCCGTGGGGCTGGGCTTTGCAGTTCGCCCCATACCCACTGTCCCTGTTGTCTGCACCCGCTCAGTATTAACCTCAATCATCGCGGTGAAGTTACCGGACAATCCAGACGGTACACTGACAATGCAGAGCAATTCAAGGTTCTCCATCACTGCTATCTCCAATGTTTGCCCATGCTCAGACACTTTGTACCTCTCTGCTGGCAGGGTGTTTCCGGTATCAATGCCTGTTACTTTCCAACTGTAGTTGCTGATATAAGGCACGCCCTCCCCATTACATTGGAAAGATGCAGAAGTCCCCTCGTTAACTTTAGATACTGCTGGTAGGATGGTGGCTTGTGGTAAGATTCTTAGGGGCATCACAGAGCAGTTACGCGGCTCATCCAATGCAGGTGTAGCCATGCTGCAAATGAAAATCACACCATTGTCTCGAGCTTGTAATCGATATATGTGATTAAGTGAGTATGTTGCCGGACCTGCCACCTGTTCATTCTCTCTATAAAACGTGATGTTTGGAGCAGGTTTTCCAAGTTGCGAATTACAGTTAAGAGTCACATCGTCTCCCAAAGCCCCTGATTCAGGTTCTACAATGCACCATGGTGACTGTGGACTTGGTGGAACCAAAACGGTCAACTTAGCCGTGCCGGCACTCTCTAATCCAGCCCCGGGATCTGTTCTGGCATACAGGCACAAATATGTCCCTTCATCGATTTTCTGTACATTTGTGATCCTCAAAGTAAACTCGTTTTGGCTCTCATCACCGATGATGGACAGACGTCGTTCCAGCTGTGGGGGTAGAGGCGGGTTTGTAGTTAGCTGTCTATTATTGGTAAGGTACCTCTGAAGGCCCCCATGTCCTTTATACTCCCAGTAGATTATATAACCGGCTACGCTTGTCAAGTTACAAACAAACTCGATGGTGTCTCCTTCATGAACGACATCATCCTGTAGCTCTCTTTCTAGCCGGGGTTGGGCCTGGACGCTGGAAGTCACCAAGAAGATAATGAGGCACTCTATAGCAAGAACACATCTCACGTCTATAGAG